>NC_091283.1:232890972-233515972 GCF_032444005.1 Ranitomeya imitator
CAACAGCTCAACCCGGTCACTTACGTGGTCACGCTTGACCACGCTTGGGGTAGGCGAAAGGCCTTTCACGTCAACATGATGAAGGCTCATCACGAACGTGAACCTTTCGTCCTACCGGTCTGCAGCTTGCCCGAAGACGGTGAAGAAGACACCCTCCTGGACATGCTGGCCCAAGCCAAGGCCAATGGGTCCATTGAGGACGTGGAGGTAAGCGCCTCGTTAACTGAACCCCAGCGGTTGCAGTTGCAAACCACACTGGAACCCTTCCGGGTCGTGTTCTCCAACCGACCTGGGAGGACGGAGTTAGCCGTCCACGAGGTGGACACCGGGAATCACGCCCCACTACGGCGAACACCCTATCGAATCTCTGACCAGGTGCAGCAGACTATGCACCAAGAGATCGATGAGATGTTACAGCTGGGGGTGATTCGGCGGTCAAAGAGCGCGTGGGCATCACCTGTAGTTCTCGTGCCAAAGAAGGACCGGACCACCCGGTTCTGCGTGGACTACAGGGGGCTCAACGCCATCACAGCCTCGGATGCGCACCCAATGCCGCGCATGGAGGAGCTGCTTGAGAAGTTAGCTGGCGCAGATTACCTAACAATAATGGATCTGAGTCGAGGATACTGGCAGATTCCCCTGAGCCCCGAGGCGCAGGAAAAGTCCGCCTTTATCACACCCTTTGGACTGTACGAGTCCACGGTCATGCCCTTCAGCATGAAGAATGCCCCTGCCACTTTCCAGCGGATGGTCAACCTCCTGCTTCAGGGACTGGAGACGTACGCCGTGGCGTACTTGGATGACATTGCCATCTTCAGTCCCTCCTGGAAGGAACACCTGCAGCATCTCGAGGAGGTGCTCAGGCGAATTCACCAAGCAGGACTGACTATCAAGCCGGGAAAGTGTCAGATGGGCATGAGGGAGGTTCACTACCTGGGGCACCGGGTAGGCGGGAACACCCTGAAGCCAGAGCCTGACAAAGTGGGAGTGATCGTGAACTGGCCCACTCCCGTGACCAAGAAACAGGTGATGTCCTTCTTGGGCACTGCAGGGTACTATAGGCGCTTCGTAAAGCACTATAGTAGCCTGGCAAAACCTTTGACGGACCTCACCAGGAAGAAGCTACCTCACATTGTCAACTGGACAGATGGCTGTGAAAGGGCCTTCCAGGCGTTGAAAACTGCACTGTGCAACGCCCCTGTGTTGAAAGCAGTCGACAGCAGTCGACCGTTCTTGGTGCAGACCGACGCAAGCGAGTTTGGCCTTGGTGCTGTACTCAGCCAGGTTGACTCGGAGGACCAAGAGCACCCCGTGTTATACCTGAGCCGGAAACTTTTGCCGAGGGAAGTGGCCTACTCCACCATCGAGAAGGAGTGCCTGGCCATAGTCTGGGCCCTGCAGCACTTGCAGCCCTACTTGTACGGTCACACCTTCACTGTGGTGACCGACCACAACCCTCTGCGCTGGCTAAATGCCATGTGTGGAACCAACGGCAGGTTGCTACGCTGGAGCCTTGCCCTTCAGCAGTTTGACTTCACCATTGAACATAAAACGGGCAAAGAGCATGGGAATGCAGATGGACTCTCCCGCCAGGGTGAACCTACTGAGGTGCCCATGGAGGCATACCGTGGGGTACTGCCTCCCTAGCGCACACCAAAAGGGGGAGGTGTCACGATATGGTATGAAATATCATAAGTTTAGTTGCTCGTCAGCTCATGAGGTGGGCTAAACCTCCCCTTCACTAGCTGACTCTACTTGTTTCTCTCTGGGCTACGGACTGTATGCTAGAAGGGGGTTTTATTGCCCTGGGGTCGTAAATTCCAGGCTCAGAGGAAAGTCCCTCACCCATCCCACCTTCACTAGTCAGAACTGGTAAAGTGGCTCCAAAATTCATGAAAGATCCTTTGTTTGGTTTTGGTACGATATTATGCACCATGTTTACGGTAAGAACACGAAAATATATATTCGTATTCCCACTCGGTGTAGGTACCCATCCCTTTAAACTCGGGCTTCTAACTCCGTCTGGTAAAGAAGTAGGGTTTTCTCTGTAAATATGTATCCCAGATAGGACATATTTGATCTCATTAGAATGCTCACGTTAACCCGAGATGATTGATGGGTTTGTTAGAACTATGACGTGTTTTGTAGTGAAGTTATAGAAATTAGAGAGAATAGTTTAAAGTTTAGGCAGAATGTAGAGAGAGGAGGGTCTGGATAAGCCAGCCTTTCTGTGATGTCACAGCCTTAATGTTTTAAGTGTCTGGCAGGCTCTGAGGAGTCACTTGCTGCTTGATTTCTTGTCTTGTCCTGGAAGAGCCCTGCTCACGTCCAAATGAGCTGGGACGTATGGGAAAAACTGCCCTAGCTTGGTTGCCTGTCATGCTTTGAACATGTAAGTGTTGCTTTTTCTCATTTATTCCCTTTATGTTATAATTACCCTTGTACATATTTGCAATTGTCTCATTTGTAACTTCTTTATAAAATATCTTTGATAAAGCACTGCCTAATTAATTTCAATGGAATATACTATTATATATTAGTTCGTTCATCCATGCTCTAAACTTACCCTGTCTTCTGAAGGGAAATACGCTACTGTTACTGTTGTGTTGGGTTAGCTTCGGACCCGTTTAATCGAAGCTGGTGGCAGCGAAAGTGCGCTGACTGTTGGATTATGCTGAAGCAACTGCGGGTTTGATAATTATTGTTCCTGCCTGAGTGGGAGTAGTTATCGCGTCGCTGCAGCGTGCCCAATAGCCAGTACATAGCAGGCAGCCTTTCTGGCGACTAATTACCCAGGGTGCAGTACCTAATCTGACCTGAGAGTAAGGGGGGCGCCAGAGAGCTGCAAGTGTTAAGGGGAACTGTAAGCGGGATATACATAAATCCCTGCAGTTCGTGGTATATAGAAAAGCAGTGGGATACCTAGAATAAGCCCCTGCTGTAAACTAAGAGGTCAATAGCCTTGTGTGTGGTTTTTCATCACATCGTGGAGTGGAGGGATAACTAAGATAAGCCCCCCTGCACATGTGATAGCTGTCTGTTGGCCTAAAGTCACCTGAATCCGTGACGTAGGGGTGACGGTCACGGTGTGAATCCTGACCCATTGGTGACAGCGGTCAGGAGAATCGTGACACCTCCTCTTCCCAGCACTCACCCTCTTCCTCCTCTTCCAAGCACTCACCCTCTTCCTCTTCCCAGCACTCACCCTCTTCCTCCTCTTCCCAGCACTCACCCTCTTCCTCCTCTTCCCAGCACTCACCCTCTTCCTCCTCTTCCCTGCACTCACCCTCTTCCTCCTCTTCCCTGCACTCACCCTCCTCCTCCTCTTCCCAGCACTCACCCTCCTCCTCCTCTTCCCAGCACTCACCCTCTTCTCTGCACTCACCCTCTTCCTCCTCTTCTCTGCACTCACCCTCTTCCCAGCACTCACCCTCTTCCTCCTCTTCCCTGCACTCACCCTCTTCCTCCTCCTCCCTGCACTCACCATCTTCCCTGCACTCACCCTCTTCCTCCTCTTCCCTGCACTCACTCTCTTCCTCCTCTTCCCTGCACTCACCCTCCTCTTCCCTGCACTCACCTTCTTCCTCCTCTTCCCTGCACTCACCCTCCTCTTCCCTGCACTCACCCTCTTCCTCCTCTTCCCTGCACTCACCCTCTTCCTCCTCCTCTTCCCTGCACTCACCCTCTTCCTCCTCCTCTTCCCTGCACTCACCCTCTTCCTCCTCCTCTTCCCTGCACTCACCCTCTTCCTCCTCCTGTTCCCTGCACTCACCCTCTTCCTCCTCCTCTTCCCTGCACTCACCCTCTTCCTCCTCTTCCCAGCACTCACCCTCTTCCTCCTCTTCCCTGCACTCACCCTCCTCTTCCCTGCACTCACCCTCTTCCTCCTCTTCCCTGCATACACCCTCCTCCTCCCTGCACTCACCCTTTTCCTCTTCCCTGCACTCACCCTCTTCCTCCTCTTCCCAGCACTCACCCTCTTCCTCCTCCTCCCAGCACTCACCCTCTTCCTCCTCTTCCCTGCACTCACCCTCTTCCTCCTCTTCCCTGCACTCACCCTCTTCCTCCTCTTCCCTGCACTCACCCTCTTCCTCCTCCTCCCTGCACTCACCCTCTTCCTCCTCCTCCCTGCACTCACCCTCTTCCCTGCACTCACCCTCCTCCTCTTCCCTGCACTCACCCTCTTCCCTGCACTCACCCTCTTCCTCCTCTTCCCTGCACTCACCCTCTTCCTCCTCTTCCCTGCACTCACCCTCTTCCTCCTCTTCCCTGCACTCACCCTCTTCCTCCTCTTCCCTGCACTCACCCTCTTCCCTGCACTCACCCTCTTCCTCCTCTTCCCAGCACTCACCCTCTTCCTCCTCTTCCCAGCACTCACCCTCTTCCTCCTCTTCCCAGCACTCACCCTCCTCTTCTCTGCACTCACCCTCTTCCTCCTCTTCTCTGCACTCACCCTCTTCCAAGCACTCACCCTCTTCCTCCTCTTCCCAGCACTCACCCTCTTCCTCCTCTTCCCAGCACTCACCCTCTTCCTCCTCTTCCAAGCACTCACCCTCTTCCTCCTCTTCCCATCACTCACCCTCTTCCTCCTCTTCCCAGCACTCACCCTCTTCCTCCTCTTCCCTGCACTCACCCTCTTCCTCCTCTTCCCTGCACTCACCCTCCTCTTCCCTGCACTCACCCTCCTCTTCCCTGCACTCACCCTCCTCTTCCCTGCACTCACCCTCCTCCTCCCTGCACTCACCCTCTTCCTCCTCTTCCCTGCACTCACCCTCTTCCTCCTCTTCCCTGCACTCACCCTCTTCCTCCTCCTCTTCCCTGCACTCACCCTCTTCCTCCTCCTCTTCCCTGCACTCACCCTCTTCCTCCTCCTCTTCCCTGCACGCACCCTCTTCCTCCTCCTCTTCCCTGCACTCACCCTCTTCCTCCTCCTCTTCCCTGCACTCACCCTCTTCCTCCTCCTCTTCCCTGCACTCACCCTCTTCCTCCTCTTCCCAGCACTCACCCTCTTCCTCCTCTTCCCTGCACTCACCCTCCTCTTCCCTGCACTCACCCTCTTCCTCCTCTTCCCTGCATACACCCTCCTCCTCCCTGCACTCACCCTTTTCCTCTTCCCTGCACTCACCCTCTTCCTCCTCTTCCCAGCACTCACCCTCTTCCTCCTCCTCCCAGCACTCACCCTCTTCCTCCTCTTCCCTGCACTCACCCTCTTCCTCCTCTTCCCTGCACTCACCCTCTTCCTCCTCCTCCCTGCACTCACCCTCTTCCTCCTCCTCCCTGCACTCACCCTCTTCCCTGCACTCACCCTCCTCCTCTTCCCTGCACTCACCCTCTTCCCTGCACTCACCCTCTTCCTCCTCTTCCCTGCACTCACCCTCTTCCTCCTCTTCCCTGCACTCACCCTCTTCCCTGCACTCACCCTCTTCCTCCTCTTCCCAGCACTCACCCTCTTCCTCCTCTTCCCAGCACTCACCCTCTTCCTCCTCTTCCCAGCACTCACCCTCCTCTTCTCTGCACTCACCCTCTTCCTCCTCTTCTCTGCACTCACCCTCTTCCAAGCACTCACCCTCTTCCTCCTCTTCCCAGCACTCACCCTCTTCCTCCTCTTCCCAGCACTCACCCTCTTCCTCCTCTTCCAAGCACTCACCCTCTTCCTCCTCTTCCCATCACTCACCCTCTTCCTCCTCTTCCCAGCACTCACCCTCTTCCTCCTCTTCCCTGCACTCACCCTCTTCCTCCTCTTCCCTGCACTCACCCTCCTCTTCCCTGCACTCACCCTCCTCTTCCCTGCACTCACCCTCCTCTTCCCTGCACTCACCCTCCTCCTCCCTGCACTCACCCTCTTCCTCCTCTTCCCTGCACTCACCCTCTTCCTCCTCTTCCCTGCACTCACCCTCTTCCTCCTCTTCCCTGCACTCACCCTCCTCCTCCCTGCACTCACCCTCTGTTAGGGCTAGCGGAACGCACCAAATAATAAGACAGATAGAGTATGGTGCGTTCGCAGCCCGGGGTCCACCGTGCAGAGATGGAACCTGCTGCCAAGTAATGACGGACTATATGGCGGTACAAAGTGAATACACACATGGGCCAACCTCACCCTGTGTGAAGGAAGCGAACCCCGCTACGTCACAGGGCCGCGGTACCAGAGCGCAAGCAACGAGTCTCAGAACTCAATCCCAAGACACAGGATTTGAGTTCATAGACCTCATGCGCTCGACACCGCTACTGAGGTGTCAGAGTGACAGCAATAGAAGCACGAGAGTGCATGCAGTGCCGCACTGGCGAACGCCACTAACCACCCAGGCTTGGGTCAGGAAAGCGCCGTGAAAGCACAAGGCGCCGCACTGGCGGTCACAGCAATAAGACGCCGCACTGCGTGTTTACGTCCTGATGGCCAAGTCGGGCGCTAGACAGCAAACACACACCCCCCGCGAACAGTCATCCAATAGGGAGGGCCATCCAAAGAGCGACCCTCACTCACAACACACACACATCTACAAATGTACACTAGCGCATGGCCGTGCGGTCATGCGCAGCTTATATAGTTGCAGCACGTTCAGGACCTTCCAATAAAGGACCAATGGGAAGCTGCTACCAAAGTTTTGCCCTTTCAGGACCTTCCTGGAGGACCAATGGGATGTGCTGCAGTACCTGAGCATGTGACCCTCGATCTCCAATGGGAGATCTTGCCCTGGGCATGCTCAGAAAGAGAAAAGCAGGACTTAGCCCCAAAAGCATCTGCTCGCTGCTGCCCAACACTGACTTCAATGGCAGAAGCAGGAAAAGCAGCAGTAACTCTTTGTACAGAGTGAGACTGAGCAAGACGCTGGGACCGACGTCTCTGCTGAGCAGACTCCACTGCGGCTGGATAAGAATGGGAGACCGCAGCGGAGATGGCTCGAGATTCCCCTTGTGCAGAAGCGGGAACTCGACACCTAACACCCTCCTCCTCTTCCCTGCACACACCACCCTCCTCCTCTTCCCTGCACTCTCCCTCCTCCTCCTCTTCCCAGCACTCACCCTCCTCTTCCCAGCACTCACCCTCCTCCTCCCTGCACTCACCCTCTTCCTCCTCCTCCCAGCACTCACCCTCTTCCCTGCAATCACCCTCTTCCTCCTCCTCTTCCCTGCACTCACCCCCTTCCTCCTCCTCTTCCCTGCACTCACCCTCTTCCTCCTCTTCCCAGCACTCTTCCTCCTCCCTGCACTCACCCTCTTCCTCCCCCTCCCTGCACTCACCCTCTTCCTCCCCCTCCCTGCACTCACCCTCTTCCTCCTCTTCCCAGCACTCACCCTCTTCCCAGCACTCACCACCCTCTTCCTCCTCTTCCCAGCACTCACCCTCTTCCTCCTGTACAGCTCCAGCAGATTCACAGGGCGGCAATCTTCGTGCTGTAGATGTGGATAAGAATGGGAGACCGCAGCGGAGATGGCTCGAGATTCCCCTTGTGCAGAAGCGGGAACTCGACACCTAACACCCTCCTCTTCCCTGCACACACCCTCCTCCTCCTCTTCCCTGCACTCACCCTCCTCCTCTTCCCTGCACTCACCCTCTTCCTCCTCCTCTTCCCAGCACTCACCCTCTTCCTCCTCCTCTTCCCTGCACTCACCCTCTTCCTCCTCCTCTTCCCTGCACTCACCCTCTTCCTCCTCCTCTTCCCTGCACTCACCCTCTTCCTCCTTTTCCAAGCACTCACCCTCTTCCTCCTCCTCTTCCCTGCACTCACCCTCTTCCTCCTCCCTGCACTCACCCTCTTCCCAGCACTCACCCTCCTCCTCCTATTCCCAGCACTCACCCTCCTCCTCCTCCTCCCAGCACTCACCCTCCTCCTCCTATTCCCAGCACTCACCCTCCTCCTCCTATTCCCAGCACTCACCCTCCTCCTCCTCCTCTCACCCTCTTCCTCCTCCTCCCAGCACTCACCCTCTTCCCTGCAATCACCCTCTTCCTCCTCTTCCCTGCACTCACCCTCTTCCTCTTCCCTGCACTCACCCTCTTCCTCCTCCTCTTCCCTGCACTCACCCTCTAACTCCTCTTCCCTGCACTTTTCCTCCTCCCTGCACTTTTCCTCCTCCCTGCACTCACCCTCTTCCTCCCTGCACTCACCCTCTTCCCAGCACTCACCCCCCTCTTCCTCCGCTTCCCAGCACTCACCCTCTTCCTCCTGTACAGCTCCAGCAGATTCACAGGGCGGCAATCTTCGTGCTGTAGGACACAGGCTGCACACAAGGGGGCGCTGTGAGACGCACAGAAATACTCCAGGCCCTTCTCGTGCTGCCGGCAGGGCCATGTAGTGATGAGATCCACCAGCAGGTGGCGGCCGCGTCCTGTCGGATCGTGGTGCAGCCCCAGGTGGTCGCCGCAGAGGGGCGCCCCACAGGGCAGGCAGAGCCGCAGGGCCCCCGGGCCGGTGCAGGCCGCGCAGCGCTCATGGCCGTCCTGGCTCTGCAGCGCCTCCAGCAGGGCGGCCAGGTTCGTGTTCTTGTTCAGCTCCGGCCGCTCCCTGAAGTTCTTCAGACATAAGGGACAATTACAGCGGCCATTCCCGGCCCAGTGCTGCTCTATGCAGCCGCGGCAGAAAGTGTGACCGCAGGGCAGCGTGCAGGGCAGCGCGTACAGGGCACAGCAGACGGAGCACTGCAGGTCCTGGGGCTGGAGCAGGAGGAGCAGCGGCCTGTCCGCCATGGCCGCCGGGGAGTGGTGGAGCGCGACCGCCACCTGCTGGAGGAAGAGAGAGTGACAGTGTGTGATGGGTGCGCGGCCGCCACCTGCTGGGGAGAGAGGAAGTGACAGTGTGTGATGGGTGCGCGGCCGCCACCTGCTGGGGAGAGAGGAAGTGACAGTGTGTGATGGGTGCGGCCGCCACCTGCTGGGGTAGAGAGGAAGTGACAGTGTGTGATGGGTGCGCGGCCGCCACCTGCTGGGGGAGGTGATAAAGTGACAGTGTTTGCGTCAGCCACCTGCTGGGGGGACAAAGGAAGTGACAGTGTGCGTGGCCGCCACCTGCTGGGGGGAGAGAGGAAGTGACAGTGTGCACGGCCGCCACCTGCTGGGGGAGAGAGGAAGTGACAGTGTGCACGGCCGCCACCTGCTGGGGGAGAGAGGAAGTGACAGTGTGCGCGGCCGCCACCTGCTTGGGAGAGAGGAAGTGACAGTGTGTGATGGGTGCGCGGCCGCCACCTGCTGGGGGAGAGAGGAAGTGACAGTGTGTGATGGGTGCGCGGCCGCCACCTGCTGGAGGAGGTGAGGAAATGACAGTGTGTGATGGGTGCGCGGCCGCCACCTGCTGGGGAGAGAGGAAGTGACAGTGTGTGATGGCTGCGCGGCCGCCACATGCTGGGGGAGAGAGGAAGTGACAGTGTGTGATGGGTGCGCGGCCGCCTCCTGCTGGGGAGAGAGGAAGTGACAGTGTGCGATGGGTGCGCGGCCGCCACCTGCTGGGGGAGAGAGGAAGTGACAGTGTGTGATGGGTGCGCGGCCGCCACCTGCTGGGGAGAGAGGAAGTGACAGTGTGCGATGGGTGCGCGGCCGCCACCTGCTGGGGAGAGAGGAAGTGACAGTGTGTGACGGGTGCTCGGCCGCCACCTGCTGGGGGGAGAGGAGGTGACAGTGTGTGATGGGTGCGCGGCCGCCACCTGCTGGGGAGAGAGGAAGTGACAGTGTGCGATGGGTGCGCGGCCGCCACCTGCTGGGGGACAGAGGAAGTGACAGTGTGTGATGGGTGCGCGGCCGCCACCTGCTGGGGAGAGAGGAAGTGACAGTGTGCGATGGGTGCGCGGCCGCCACCTGCTGGGGGAGAGAGGAAGTGACAGTGTGTGATGGGTGCGCGGCCGCCACCTGCTGGGGAGAGAGGAAGTGACAGTGTGCGATGGGTTCGCGGCCGCCACCTGCTGGGGAGAGAGGAAGTGACAGTGTGTGATGGGTGCTCGGCCGCCACCTGCTGGGGGGAGAGGAAGTGACAGTGTATGATGGGTGCGCGGCTGACACCTGCTGGGGATAAGAGGAAGTGACAGTGTGTGATGGGTGCGTGGCCGCCACCTGCTGGGGGAGAGAGGAAGTGACAGTGTGTGTGGCCGCCACCTGCTGGGGGGACAGAGAAAGTGACAGTGTGCGTGGCCGCCACCTGCTGGGGGGAGAGAGGAAGTGACAGTGTGCGCGTCCGCCACCTGCTGGGGGAGAGAGGAAGTGACAGTGTGCGCGGCCGCCACCTGCTGGGGAGAGAGGAAGTGACAGTGTGTGATGGGTGCGCGGCCGCCACCTGCTGGGGGAGAGAGGAAGTGACAGTGTGTGATGGGTGCGCGGCCGCCAACTGCTGGAGGAGGTGAGGAAGTGACAGTGTGTGATGGGTGCGCGGCCGCCACCTGCTGGGGGAGAGAGGAAGTGACAGTGTGTGATGGGTGCGCAGCCGACACCTGCTGGAGGAAGAGGGGAAGTGACAGTGTGTGATGGGTGCGCGGCCGCCACCTGCTGGGGGAGAGAGGAAATGACAGTGTGTGATGGGTGCGCGGCCGCCACCTGCTGGAGGAACAGAGGAAGTGACAGTGTGTGATGGGTGCGCGGCCGCCACCTGCTGGGGGAGAGAGGAAGTGACAGTGTGTGATGGGTGCGCGGCCGCCACCTGCTGGGGGAGAGAGGAAGTGACAGTGTGTGATGGGTGCGCGGCCGCCACCTGCTGGGGGAGGTGATAAAGTGACAGTGTTTGCGTCAGCCACCTGCTGGGGGGACAAAGGAAGTGACAGTGTGCGTGGCCGCCACCTGCTGGGGGGAGAGAGGAAGTGACAGTGTGCACGGCCGCCACCTGCTGGGGGAGAGAGGAAGTGACAGTGTGCACGGCCGCCACCTGCTGGGGGAGAGAGGAAGTGACAGTGTGCGCGGCCGCCACCTGCTTGGGAGAGAGGAAGTGACAGTGTGTGATGGGTGCGCGGCCGCCACCTGCTGGGGGAGAGAGGAAGTGACAGTGTGTGATGGGTGCGCGGCCGCCACCTGCTGGAGGAGGTGAGGAAGTGACAGTGTGTGATGGGTGCGCGGCCTGTTATGTTTGCTAATGACAGGTGTTATGAAGGCAATCCAGAAACACAGTGTGCTTAGCGATCAGAGCGCACACAGTGATCTGACAAATACCCAAAAATACAAGAACGAGCTCTGAGACGTGGAAACTCTGTAGACTGCACACCTGATCCTATCCTAAACACAACTAAAAGCGGCTGTGGATTGCGCCTAACAACTACCTAGGCAACTCGGCACAGCCTAAGAAACTAGCTAGCCTGAAGCTAGAAAAATAGGCCTGACTTGCCCCAGAGAAATTCCCCAAAGGAAAAGGCAGCCCCCCACATATAATGACTGTGAGTAAGATGAAAAGACAAAACGTAGGGATGAAATAGATTCAGCAAAGTGGGGCCCGATATTCTAGGACAGAGCGAGGACAGTAAAGCGAACTTTGCAGTCTACAAAAAACCCTAAAGCAAAACCACGCAAAGGGGGCAAAGAAAACCCACCGTGCCGAACTAACGGCACGGCGGTACACCCTTTGCGTCTCAGAGCTTCCAGCAAAACAAAAGACAAGCTGGACAGAAAAAAAGCAACAAAAAAGCAAAAAGCACTTAGCTATACTGAGCAGAAGGTCACAGGAACAATCAGGAGAAGCTCAGATCCAACACTGAAACATTGACAAGGAGCAAGGATAGCAGCATCAGGCGGAGTTAAGTAATGAAGCAGTTAACGAGCTCACCAGAACACCTGAGGGAGGAAGCTCAGAAGCTGCAGTACCACTTGTGACCACAGGAGTGAATTCAGCCACAGAATTCACAACAGTACCCCCCCTTGAGGAGGGGTCACCGAACCCTCACCAGAGCCCCCAGGCCGACCAGGATGAGCCGCATGAAAGGCACGAACAAGATCGGAAGCATGAACATCAGAGGCAAAAACCCAGGAATTATCTTCCTGAGCATAACCCTTCCATTTAACCAGATACTGGAGTTTCCGTCTAGAAACACGAGAATCCAAAATCTTCTCCACAATATACTCCAATTCCCCCTCCACCAAAACCGGTGCAGGAGGCTCAACAGATGGAACCATAGGTGCCACGTATCTCCGCAACAACGACCTATGGAATACATTATGTATGGAAAAGGAGTCTGGGAGGGTCAAACGAAAAGACACAGGATTGAGAACCTCAGAAATCCTATACGGACCAATAAAACGAGGTTTAAATTTAGGAGAGGAAACCTTCATAGGAATATGACGAGAAGATAACCAAACCAGATCCCCAACACGAAGTCGGGGACCCACACGGCGTCTGCGATTAGCGAAAAGTTGAGCTTTCTCCTGGGACAAGATCAAATTGTCCACTACCTGAGTCCAGATCTGCTGCAACCTATCCACCACAGAATCCACACCAGGACAGTCCGAAGACTCAACCTGTCCTGAAGAGAAACGAGGATGGAACCCAGAATTGCAAAAAAATGGAGAAACCAAGGTAGCCGAGCTGGCCCGATTATTAAGGGCGAACTCAGCCAACGGCAAAAAGGACACCCAATCATCCTGGCCTGCAGAAACAAAACATCTCAGATATGTTTCCAAGGTCTGATTGGTTCGTTCGGTCTGGCCATTAGTCTGAGGATGGAAAGCCGAGGAAAAGGATAGGTCAATGCCCATCCTACCACAAAAGGCTCGCCAAAACCTTGAAACAAACTGGGAACCTCTGTCAGAAACAATATTCTCAGGAATGCCATGCAACCGAACCACATGCTGAAAGAACAAAGGTACCAAATCAGAGGAGGAAGGCAATTTAGCCAAGGGCACCAGATGGACCATTTTAGAAAAGCGATCACAGACCACCCAAATGACTGACATCTTTTGAGAAACGGGAAGGTCAGAAATGAAATCCATCGAAATATGTGTCCAAGGCCTCTTTGGGACCGGCAAGGGCAAAAGCAACCCACTGGCACGAGAACAGCAGGGCTTAGCCCTAGCACAAATCCCACAGGACTGCACAAAAGTACGTACATCCCGTGACAGAGATGGCCACCAGAAGGATCTAGCCACTAACTCTCTGGTACCAAAGATTCCAGGATGACCAGCCAACACCGAACAATGAAGTTCAGAGATAAGTTTATTAGTCCACCTATCAGGGACGAACAGTTTCTCTGCTGGACAACGATCAGGTTTATTCGCCTGAAATTTTTGCAGCACCCGCCGCAAATCAGAGGAGATGGCAGACACAATGACTCCTTCCTTGAGGATACCCGCTGGCTCAGATAAACCCGGAGAGTCGGGCACAAAACTCCTAGACAGAGCATCCGCCTTCACATTTTTAGAGCCCGGAAGGTACGAAATCACAAAGTCGAAGCGGGCAAAAAATAACGACCAACGGGCCTGTCTAGGATTCAAGCGCTTGGCAGACTCGAGATAAGTCAAGTTCTTATGATCAGTCAATACCACCACGCGATGCTTAGCTCCTTCAAGCCAATGATGCCACTCCTCGAATGCCCACTTCATGGCCAGCAACTCTCGATTGCCCACATCATAATTACGCTCAGCGGGCGAAAACTTCCTGGAAAAGAAAGCACATGGTTTCATCACTGAGCAATCAGAACCTCTCTGTGAAAAAACCGCCCCTGCTCCAATCTCAGAAGCATCAACCTCGACCTGGAACAGAAGAGAAACATCTGGCTGACACAACACAGGGGCAGAACAAAAACGACGCTTCAACTCCTGAAAAGCTTCCACAGCAGCAGAAGACCAATTAACCAAATCAGCACCCTTCTTGGTCAAATCGGTCAATGGTTTGGCAATGCTAGAAAAATTACAGATGAAGCGACGATAAAAATTAGCAAAGCCCAGGAACTTTTGCAGACTTTTCAGAGATGTCGGCTGAATCCAATCCTGGATGGCTTGGACCTTAACTGGATCCATCTCGATAGTAGAAGGGGTAAAGATGAACCCCAAAAATGAAACTTTCTGCACACCGAAGAGACACTTTGATCCCTTCACAAACAAAGAGTTAGCACGCAGTACCTGAAAAACCATTCTGACCTGCTTCACATGAGACTCCCAATCATCTGAGAAGATCAAAATGTCATCCAAGTAAACAATCAGGAATTTATCCAGATACTCACGGAAGATGTCATGCATAAAAGACTGAAACACAGATGGAGCATTGGCAAGTCCGAACGGCATCACTAGATACTCAAAATGACCCTCGGGCGTATTGAATGCAGTTTTCCATTCATCTCCTTGCCTGATTCTCACCAGATTATACGCACCACGAAGATCTATCTTAGTGAACCAACTAGCCCCCTTAATCCGAGCAAACAAGTCAGATAACAATGGCAAGGGATACTGAAATTTAACAGTGATCTTATTAAGAAGGCGGTAATCAATACACGGTCTCAGCGAACCATCCTTCTTGGCTACAAAGAAGAACCCTGCTCCCAGTGGTGATGACGATGGGCGAATATGTCCCTTCTCCAGGGATTCCTTCACATAACTGCGCATAGCGGCGTGTTCGGGCACGGATAAATTAAATCGACCTTTAGGGAATTTACTACCAGGAATCAAATTGATAGCACAATCACAATCCCTATGCGGAGGTAGAGCATCGGACTTGGGCTCTTCAAATACATCCTGATAATCAGACAAGAACTCTGGGACCTCAGAAGGGGTGGATGACGAAATCGACAAAAATGGAACATCACCATGTACCCCCTGACAACCCCAGCTGGATACCGACATGGAATTCCAATCCAATACTGGATTATGGGTTTGTAGCCATGGCAACCCCAACACGACCACATCATGCAGATTATGCAACACCAGAAAGCGAATAACTTCCTGATGTGCAGGAGCCATGCACACGGTCAGCTGGGCCCAGTATTGAGGTTTATTCTTGGCCAAAGGTGTAGCATCAATTCCTCTCAATGGAATAGGACACCGCAAAGGCTCCAAGAAAAACCCACAACGTTTAGCATAATCCAAATCCATCAGATTCAGGGCAGCGCCCGGATCCACAAACGCCATGACAGAAAATGACGACAAAGAGCATATCAAGGTAATGGACAGAAGGAATTTGGACTGTACAGTACCAATGACGGCAGACCTAGCGGACCGCTTAGTGCGCTTAGGACAATCAGAAATAGCATGAGTGGAATCACCACAGTAGAAACACAGACCATTCAGACGTCTGTATTCCTGCCGTTCAACTCTAGTCATAGTCCTATCGCACTGCATAGGCTCAGGTTTAACCTCAGGCAGTACCGCCAAATTGTGCACAGATTTACGCTCGCGCAAGCGTCGACCGATCTGAATGGCCAAAGACAAAGACTCATTCAAACCAGCAGGCATAGGAAATCCCACCATGACATCCTTAAGAGCCTCAGAGAGACCCTTTCTGAACAAAGCTGCCAGCGCAGATTCATTCCACTGAGTGAGTACTGACAATTTCCTAAATTTCTGACAATATACTTCTATATCATCCTGACCCTGGCACAAAGCCAGCAAATTTTTCTCAGCCTGATCCACTGAATTAGGCTCATCGTACAGCAATCCGAGCGCCAGGAAAAACGCATCGACACTACTCATTGCAGGGTCTCCTGGCGCAAGAGAAAATGCCCAGTCTTGAGGGTCGCCGCGCAAAAAAGAAATAATAATCAAAACCTGTTGAATAGGATTACCAGAAGAATGAGGTTTCAAGGCCAGAAATAGCTTACAATTATTTTTGAAACTTAGAAACTTAGTTCTAGCTCCAAAAAACAAATCAGGAATAGGAATTCTTGGTTCTAACATAGATTTCTGATCAATAGTATCTTGAATTTTTTGTACATTTATAACGAGATTATCCATTGAAGAGCACAGACCCTGAATATCCATGTCCACACCTGTGTCCAGAATCACCCAAATGTCTAGGGGAAAAAAAAAAAGTGAACACAGAGCAGAAAAAAAAAAAATGATGTCAGAACTTTTTCTTTCCCTCTATTGAGAATCATTAGTTTGGCTCCTTGTACTGTTATGTTTGCTAATGACAGGTGTTATGAAGGCAATCCAGAAACACAGTGTGCTTAGCGATCAGAGCGCACACAGTGATCTGACAAATACCCAAAAATACAAGAACGAGCTCTGAGACGTGGAAACTCTGTAGACTGCACACCTGATCCTATCCTAAACACAACTAAAAGCGGCTGTGGATTGCGCCTAACAACTACCTAGGCAACTCGGCACAGCCTAAGAAACTAGCTAGCCTGAAGATAGAAAAATAGGCCTGACTTGCCCCAGAGAAATTCCCCAAAGGAAAAGGCAGCCCCCCACATATAATGACTGTGAGTAAGATGAAAAGACAAAACGTAGGGATGAAATAGATTCAGCAAAGTGGGGCCCGATATTCTAGGACAGAGCGAGGACAGTAAAGCGAACTTTGCAGTCTACAAAAAACGCTAAAGCAAAACCACGCAAAGGGGGCAAAAAAAACCCACCGTGCCGAACTAACGGCACGGCGGTACACCCTTTGCGTCTCAGAGCTTCCAGCAAAACAAAAGACAAGCTGGACAGAAAAAAAGCAACAAAAAAGAAAAAAGCACTTAGCTATACAGAGCAGCAGGTCACAGGAACAATCAGGAGAAGCTCAGATCCAACACTGAAACATTGACAAGGAGCAAGGATAGCAGCATCAGGCGGAGTTAAGTAATGAAGCAGTTAACGAGCTCACCAGAACACCTGAGGGAGGAAGCTCAGAAGCTGCAGTACCACTTGTGACCACAGGAGTGAATTCAGCCACAGAATTCACAACAGCGGCCGCCACCTGCTGGGGGAGAGAGGAAGTGACAGTGTGTGATGGGTGCGCGGCCGACACCTGCTGGAGGAAGAGGAAGTGACAGTGTGTGATGGCTGCGCGGCCGCCACATGCTGGGGAGAGAGGAAGTGACAGTGTGTGATGGGTGCGCGGCCGCCACCTGCTGGGGAGAGAGGAAGTGACAGTGTGCGATGGGTGCGCGGCCGCCACCTGCTGGGGGAGAGAGGAAGTGACAGTGTGTGATGGGTGCGCGGCCGCCACCTGCTGGGGAGAGAAGAAGTGACAGTGTGCGATGGGTGCGCGGCCGCCACCTGCTGGGGAGAGAGGAAGTGACAGTGTGTGATGGGTGCTCGGCCGCCACCTGCTGGGGGGAGAGGAGGTGACAGTGTGTGATGGGTGCGCGGCCGCCACCTGCTGGGGAGAGAGGAAGTAACAGTGTGCGATGGGTGCGCGGCCGCCACCTGCTGGGGGACAGAGGAAGTGACAGTGTGTGATGGGTGCGCGGCCGCCACCTGCTGGGGAGAGAGGAAGTGACAGTGTGCGATGGGTGCGCGGCCGCCACCTGCTGGGGGAGAGAGGAAGTGACAATGTGATGGGTGCGCGGCCGCCACCTGCTGGGGAGAGAGGAAGTGACAGTGTGCGATGGGTTCGTGGTCGCCACCTGCTGGGGAGAGAGGAAGTGACAGTGTGTGATGGGTGCGCGGCCGACACCTGCTGGGGATAAGAGGAAGTGACAGTGTGTGATGGGTGCGCGGCCGCCACCTGCTGGGGGAGAGAGGAAGTGACAGTGTGTGTGGCCGCCACCTGCTGGGGGGACAGAGAAAGTGACAGTGTGCGTGGCCGCCACCTGCTGGGGGGAGAGAGGAAGTGACAGTGTGCGCGGCCGCCACCTGCTGGGGGAGAGAGGAAGTGACTGTGCGCGGCCGCCACCTGCTGGGGAGAGAGGAAGTGACAGTGTGTGATGGGTGCGCGGCCGCCACCTGCTGGGGGAGAGAGGAAGTGACAGTGTGTGATGGGTGCGCGGCCGCCAACTGCTGGAGGAGGTGAGGAAGTGACAGTGTGTGATGGGTGCGCGGCCGCCACCTGCTGGTGGAGAGAGGAAGTGACAGTGTGTGATGGGTGCGCAGCCGCCACCTGCTGGAGGAAGAGGGGAAGTGACAGTGTGTGATGGGTGTGCGGCCGCCACCTGCTGGGGGAGAGAGGAAGTGACAGTGTGTGATGGGTGCGCGGCCGCCACCTGCTGGAGGAACAGAGGAAGTGAAAGTGTGTGATGGGTGCGAGTCCGCCACCTGCTGGGGGAGAGAGGAAGTGACAGTGTGTGATGGGTGCGCGGCCGCCACCTGCTGGGGGAGAGGAAGTGACAGTGTGTGATGGGTGCGCAGCCGCCACCTGCTGGAGGAGAGGAAGTGACAGTGTGTGATGGGTGCGCGGCCGCCACCTGCTGGGGGAGAGAGGAAGTGACAGTGTGTGATGGGTGCGCGGCCGCCAACTGCTGGAGGAGGTGAGGAAGTGACAGTGTGTGATGGGTGCGTGGCCGCCATCTGCTGGGGGGACAGAGGAAGTGACAGTGTGTGATGGGTGCGCGGCCACCACCTGCTGGAGGATGAGAGGAAGTGACAGTGTGTGATGGGTGCGCGGCCGCCACCTGCTGGGGGGAGAGAGGAAGTGACAGTGTGTGATGGGTGCGCGGCCGCCACCTGCTGGGGGATAGAGGAAGTGACAGTGTGTGATGGGTGCGGGCCGCCACCTGCTGGGGGAGAGAGGAAGTGACAGTGTGTGATGGGTGCGCGGCCGCCACCTGCTGGAGGAGAGAGGAGGTGACAGTGTGTGATGGGTGCACGGCCGCCACCTGCTGGGGGAGAGGAAGTGACAGTGTGTGATGGGTGCGCGGCAGCCACCTGCTGGGGGGACAGAGGAAGTGACAGTGTGCGTGACCGCCACCTGCTGGAGGAACAGAGGAAATGACAGTGTGTGATGGGTGCTCTGCCGCCACCTGCTGGGGGAGAGAGGAAGTGACAGTGTGTGATGGGTGCTCTGCCGCCACCTGTTGGGGGAGAGAGGAAGTGACAGTGTGTGATGAGTGCTCTGCCGCCGCCTGCTGAGGGAGAGAGGAAGTGACAGTGTGTGATGGGTGCGCGGCCGCCACCTGCTGGAGGAAGAGAGGAAGTGACAGTGTGTGATGGGTGCTCTGCTGCCACCTGCTGGAGGAGAGAGGAAGTGACAGTGTGCGCGGCCGCCACCTGCTGGAGGAACAGAGGAAGTGACAGTGTGTGATGGGTGCGCGGCCGCCACCTGCTGGAGGAGAAAGGAAGTGACAGTGTGTGATGGGTGCGCTGCCGCCACCTCCTGGGGGAGCGAGGAAGTGACAGTGTGTGATGGGTGCGCGGCCGCCACCTGCTGGGGGAGAGAGGAAGTGACAGTGTGTGATGGGTGCGTGGCCGCCACCTGCTGGGGGAGAGAGGAAGTGACAGTGTGATGGGTGCGCGGCTGCCACCTGCTGGGGAAGAGAGGAAGTGACAGTGTGTGATTGGTGCGTGGCCACCACCTGCTGGGGGAGCGAGGAAGTGACAGTGTGTGATGGGTGCGCGGCCGCCACCTGCTGGGGGAGCGAGGAAGTGACAGTGTGTGATGGGTGCGCGGCCACCACCTGCTGGGGGAGAGAGGAAGTGACAGTGTGTGATGGGTGCGCGGCCGCCACCTGCTGGGGGGAGAGAGGAAGTGACAGTGTGATGGGTGCGCGGCCACCACCTGCTGGGGAAGAGAGGAAATGACAGTGTGTGATCGGTGCGCGGCCGCCACCTGCTGGGGGAGCGAGGAAGTGACAGTGTGTGATGGGTGCGCGGCCGCCACCTGCTGGGGAGAGAGGAAGTGACAGTGTGCGATGGGTGCGCGGCCGCCACCTGCTGGGGAGAGAGGAAGTGACAGTGTGTGATGGGTGCTCGGCCGCCACCTGCTGGGGGGAGAGGAGGTGACAGTGTGTAATGGGTGCGCGGCCGCCACCTGCTGAGGAGAGAGGAAGTGACAGTGTGCGATGGGTGCGCGGCCGCCACCAGCTGGGGGACAGAGGAAGTGACAGTGTGTGATGGGTGCGCGGCCGCCACCTGCTGGGGAGAGAGGAAGTGACAGTGTGCAATGGGTGCGCGGCCGCCACCTGCTGGGGGAGAGAGGAAGTGACAGTGTGATGGGTGCGCGGCCGCCACCTGCTGGGGAGAGAGGAAGTGACAGTGTGCGATGGGTTCGCGGCCGCCACCTGCTGGGGAGAGAGGAAGTGACAGTGTGTGATGGGTGCGCGGCCGACACCTGCTGGGGATAAGAGGAAGCGACAGTGTGTGTTGGGTGCGCGGCCGCCACCTGCTGGGGGAGAGAGGAAGTGATAGTGTGTGTGGCCGCCACCTGCTGGGGGGACAGAGAAAGTGACAGTGTGCGTGGCCGCCACCTGCTGGGGGGAGAGAGGAAGTGACAGTGTGCGCGGCCGCCACCTGCTGGGGGAGAGAGGAAGTGACAGTGTGCGCGGCCGCCACCTGCTGGGGAGAGAGGAAGTGACAGTGTGTGATGGGTGCGCGGCCGCCACCTGCTGGGGGAGAGAGGAAGTGACAGTGTGTGATGGGTGCGCGGCCGCCAACTGCTGGAGGAGGTGAGGAAGTGACAGTGTGTGATGGGTGCGCGGCCGCCACCTGCTGGGGGAGAGAGGAAGTGACAGTGTGTGATGGGTGCGCAGCCGCCACCTGCTGGAGGAAGAGGGGAAGTGACAGTGTGTGATGGGTGCGCGGCCGCCACCTGCTGGGGGAGAGAGGAAGTGACAGTGTGTGATGGGTGCGCGGCCGCCACCTGCTGGGGGAGAGAGGAAGTGACAGTGTGTGATGGGTGCGCGGCCCCCACCTGCTGGGGAGAGAGGAAGTGACAGTGTGCGATGAGTGCGCGGCCGCCACCTGCTGGGGGAGAGAGGAAGTGACAGTGTGTGATGGGTGCGCGGCCGCCACCTGCTGGGGAGAGAGGAAGTGACAGTGTGCGATGGGTTCGCGGCCGCCACCTGCTGGGGAGAGAGGAAGTGACAGTGTGTGATGGGTGCTCGGCCGCCACCTGCTGGGGGGAGAGGAAGTGACAGTGTATGATGGGTGCGCGGCCGACACCTGCTGGGGATAAGAGGAAGTGACAGTGTGTGATGGGTGCGCGGCCGCCACCTGCTGGGGGAGAGAGGAAGTGACAGTGTGTGTGGCCGCCACCTGCTGGGGGGACAGAGAAAGTGACAGTGTGCGTGGCCGCCACCTGCTGGGGGGAGAGAGGAAGTGACAGTGTGCGCGGCCGCCACCTGCTGGGGGAGAGAGGAAGTGACAGTGTGCGCGGCCGCCACCTGCTGGGGAGAGAGGAAGTGACAGTGTGTGATGGGTGCGCGGCCGCCACCTGCTGGGGGAGAGAGGAAGTGACAGTGTGTGATGGGTGCGCGGCCGCCAACTGCTGGAGGAGGTGAGGAAGTGACAGTGTGTGATGGGTGCGCGGCCACCACCTGCTGGGGGAGAGAGGAAGTGACAGTGTGTGATGGGTGTGCAGCCGCCACCTGCTGGAGGAAGAGGGGAAGTGACAGTGTGTGATGGGTGCGCGGCCGCCACCTGCTGGGGGAGAGAGGAAGTGACAGTGTGTGATGGGTGCGCGGCCGCCACCTGCTGGAGGAACAGAGGAAGTGACAGTGTGTGATGGGTGCGCGGCCGCCACCTGCTGGAGGAGAGAGGAGGTGACAGTGTGTGATGGGTGCGCGGCCGCCACCTGCTGGGGGAGAGAGGAAGTGACAGTGTGTGATGGGTGCGCGGCCGCCACCTGCTGGGGGAGAGAGGAAGTGACAGTGTGTGATGGGTGCGCGGCCGCCACCTGCTGGGGGAGAGAGGAAGTGACAGTGTGATGGGTGCGCGGCCGCCACCTGCTGGGGAGAGAGGAAGTGACAGTGTGCGATGGGTTCGCGGCCGCCACCTGCTGGGGAGAGAGGAAGTGACAGTGTGTGATGGGTGCGCGGCCGACACCTGCTGGGGATAAGAGGAAGCGACAGTGTGTGATGGGTGCGCGGCCGCCACTTGCTGGGGGAGAGAGGAAGTGACAGTGTGTGTGGCCGCCACCTGCTGGGGGGACAGAGAAAGTGACAGTGTGCGTGGCCGCCACCTGCTGGGGGGAGAGAGGAAGTGACAGTGTGCGCGGCCGCCACCTGCTGGGGGAGAGAGGAAGTGACAGTGTGCGCGGCCGCCAACTGCTGGGGAGAGAGGAAGTGACAGTGTGTGATGGGTGCGCGGCCGCCACCTGCTGGGGGAGAGAGGAAGTGACAGTGTGTGATGGGTGCGCGGCCGCCAACTGCTGGAGGAGGTGAGGAAGTGACAGTGTGTGATGGGTGCGCGGCCGCCACCTGCTGGGGGAGAGAGGAAGTGACAGTGTGTGATGGGTGCGCAGCCGCCACCTGCTGGAGGAAGAGGGGAAGTGACAGTGTGTGATGGGTGCGCGGCCGCCACCTGCTGGGGGAGAGAGGAAGTGACAGTGTGTGATGGGTGCGCGGCCGCCGCCTGCTGGAGGAACAGAGGAAGTGAAAGTGTGTCATGGGTGCGCGGCCACCACCTGCTGGAGGAGAGAGGAGGTGACAGTGTGTGATGGGTGCGTGGCCGCCACCTGCTGGGGGAGAGAGGAAGTGACAGTGTGTGATGGGTGCGCGTCCGCCACCTGCTGGGGGAGAGAGGAAGTGACAGTGTGTGATGGGTGCGCGGCCGCCACCTGCTGGGGGAGAGGAAGTGACAGTGTGTGATGGGTGCGCAGCCGCCACCTGCTGGAGGAGAGGAAGTGACAGCGTGTGATGGGTGCGTGGCCGCCACCTGCTGGGGGAGAGAGGAAGTGACAGTGTGTGATGGGTGCGCGGCCGCCAACTGCTGGAGGAGGTGAGGAAGTGACAGTGTGTGATGGGTGCGCGGCCACCACCTGCTGGAGGATGAGAGGAAGTGACAGTGTGTGATGGGTGCGCGGCCGCCACCTGCTGGGAGAGAGAGGAAGTGACAGTGTGTGATGGGTGCGCGGCCGCGACCTGCTGGAGGAGAGAGGAAGTGACAGTGTGTGATGGGTGCGCGGCCGCCACCTGCTGGGGAGAGAGGAAGTGACAGTATGCGATGAGTGCGCGGCCGCCACCTGCTGGGGAGAGAGGAAGTGACAGTGTGTGATGGGTGCTCGGCCGCCACCTGCTGGGGGAGAGGAGGTGACAGTGTGTGATGGGTGCACGGCCGCCACCTGCTGGAGAGAGAGGAAGTGACAGTGTGCGATGGGTGCGCGGCCGCCACCTGCTGGGGTACAGAGGAAGTGACAGTGTGTGATGGGTGCGCGGCCGCCACCTGCTGGGGAGAGAGGAAGTGACAGTGTGCGATGGGTGCGCGGCCGCCACCTGCTGGGGGAGAGAGGAAGTGACAGTGTGATGGGTGCGCGGCCGCCACCTGCTGGGGAGAGAGGAAGTGACAGTGTGCGATGGGTTCGCGGCCGCCACCTGCTGGGGAGAGAGGAAGTGACAGTGTGTGATGGGTGCGCGGCCGACACCTGCTGGGGATAAGAGGAAGCGACAGTGTGTGATGGGTGCGCGGCCGCCACCTGTTGGGGGAGAGAGGAAGTGACAGTGTGTGTGGCCGCCACCTGCTGGGGGGACAGAGAAAGTGACAGTGTGCGTGGCCGCCACCTGCTGGGGGGAGAGAGGAAGTGACAGTGTGCGCGGCCGCCACCTGCTGGGGGAGAGAGGAAGTGACAGTGTGCGCGGCCGCCACCTGCTGGGGAGAGAGGAAGTGACAGTGTGTGATGGGTGCGCGGCCGCCACCTGCTGGGGGAGAGAGGAAGTGACAGTGTGTGATGGGTGCGCGGCCGCCAACTGCTGGAGGAGGTGAGGAAGTGACAGTGTGTGATGGGTGCGCGGCCGCCACCTGCTGGGGGAGAGAGGAAGTGACAGTGTGTGATGGGTGTGCAGCCGCCACCTGCTGGAGGAAGAGGGAAAGTGACAGTGTGTGATGGGTGCGCGGCCGCCACCTGCTGGGGGAGAGAGGAAGTGACAGTGTGTGATGGGTGCGCGGCCGCCACCTGCTGGAGGAACAGAGGAAGTGACAGTGTGTGATGGGTGCGCGGCCGCCACCTGCTGGAGGAGAGAGGAGGTGACAGTGTGTGATGGGTGCGCGGCCGCCACCTGCTGGGGGAGAGAGGAAGTGACAGTGTGTGATGGGTGCGCGGCCGCCACCTGCTGGGGGAGAGAGGAAGTGACAGTGTGTGATGGGTGCGCGGCCGCCAACTGCTGGAGGAGGTGAGGAAGTGACAGTGTGTGATGGGTGCGCGGCCGCCACCTGCTGGGGAGAGAGGAAGTGACAGTGTGCGATGGGTTCGCGGCCGCCACCTGCTGGGGAGAGAGGAAGTGACAGTGTGTGATGGGTGCGCGGCCGACACCTGCTGGGGATAAGAGGAAGCGACAGTGTGTGATGGGTGCGCGGCCGCCACTTGCTGGGGGAGAGAGGAAGTGACAGTGTGTGTGGCCGCCACCTGCTGGGGGGACAGAGAAAGTGACAGTGTGCGTGGCCGCCACCTGCTGGGGGGAGAGAGGAAGTGACAGTGTGCGCGGCCGCCACCTGCTGGGGGAGAGAGGAAGTGACAGTGTGCGCGGCCGCCACCTGCTGGGGAGAGAGGAAGTGACAGTGTGTGATGGGTGCGCGGCCGCCACCTGCTGGGGGAGAGAGGAAGTGACAGTGTGTGATGGGTGCGCGGCCGCCAACTGCTGGAGGAGGTGAGGAAGTGACAGTGTGTGATGGGTGCGCGGCCGCCACCTGCTGGGGGAGAGAGGAAGTGACAGTGTGTGATGGGTGCGCAGCCGCCACCTGCTGGAGGAAGAGGGGAAGTGACAGTGTGTGATGGGTGCGCGGCCGCCACCTGCTGGGGGAGAGAGGAAGTGACAGTGTGTGATGGGTGCGCGGCCGCCACCTGCTGGGGGAGAGAGGAAGTGACAGTGTGTGATGGGTGCGCGGCCGCCACCTGCTGGGGAGAGAGGAAGTGACAGTGTGCGATGAGTGCGCGGCCGCCACCTGCTGGGGGAGAGAGGAAGTGACAGTGTGTGATGGGTGCGCGGCCGCCACCTGCTGGGGAGAGAGGAAGTGACAGTGTGCGATGGGTTCGCGGCCGCCACCTGCTGGGGAGAGAGGAAGTGACAGTGTGTGATGGGTGCTCGGCCGCCACCTGCTGGGGGGAGAGGAAGTGACAGTGTATGATGGGTGCACGGCCGACACCTGCTGGGGATAAGAGGAAGTGACAGTGTGTGATGGGTGCGCGGCCGCCACCTGCTGGGGGAGAGAGGAAGTGACAGTGTGTGTGGCCGCCACCTGCTGGGGGGACAGAGAAAGTGACAGTGTGCGTGGCCGCCACCTGCTGGGGGGAGAGAGGAAGTGACAGTGTGCGCGGCCGCCACCTGCTGGGGGAGAGAGGAAGTGACAGTGTGCGCGGCCGCCACCTGCTGGGGAGAGAGGAAGTGACAGTGTGTGATGGGTGCGCGGCCGCCACCTGCTGGGAGAGAGAGGAAGTGACAGTGTGTGATGGGTGCGCGGCCGCGACCTGCTGGAGGAGAGAGGAAGTGACAGTGTGTGATGGGTGCGCGGCCGCCACCTGCTGGGGAGAGAGGAAGTGACAGTGTGCGATGAGTGCGCGGCCGCCACCTGCTGGGGAGAGAGGAAGTGACAGTGTGTGATGGGTGCTCGGCCTCCACCTGCTGGGGGGAGAGGAGGTGACAGTGTGTGATGGGTGCGCGGCCGCCACCTGCTGGAGAGAGAGGAAGTGACAGTGTGCGATGGGTGCGCGGCCGCCACCTGCTGGGGTACAGAGGAAGTGACAGTGTGTGATGGGTGCGCGGCCGCCACCTGCTGGGGAGAGAGGAAGTGACAGTGTGCGATGGGTGCGCGGCCGCCACCTGCTGGGGGAGAGAGGAAGTGACAGTGTGATGGGTGCGCGGCCGCCACCTGCTGGGGAGAGAGGAAGTGACAGTGTGCGATGGGTTCGCGGCCGCCACCTGCTGGGGAGAGAGGAAGTGACAGTGTGTGATGGGTGCGCGGCCGACACCTGCTGGGGATAAGAGGAAGCGACAGTGTGTGATGGGTGCGCGGCCGCCACCTGTTGGGGGAGAGAGGAAGTGACAGTGTGTGTGGCCGCCACCTGCTGGGGGGACAGAGAAAGTGACAGTGTGCGTGGCCGCCACCTGCTGGGGGGAGAGAGGAAGTGACAGTGTGCGCGGCCGCCACCTGCTGGGGGAGAGAGGAAGTGACAGTGTGCGCGGCCGCCACCTGCTGGGGAGAGAGGAAGTGACAGTGTGTGATGGGTGCGCGGCCGCCACCTGCTGGGGGAGAGAGGAAGTGACAGTGTGTGATGGGTGCGCGGCCGCCAACTGCTGGAGGAGGTGAGGAAGTGACAGTGTGTGATGGGTGCGCAGCCGCCACCTGCTGGGGGAGAGAGGAAGTGACAGTGTGTGATGGGTGTGCAGCCGCCACCTGCTGGAGGAAGAGGGGAAGTGACAGTGTGTGATGGGTGCGCGGCCGCCACCTGCTGGGGGAGAGAGGAAGTGACAGTGTGTGATGGGTGCGCGGCCGCCACCTGCTGGAGGAACAGAGGAAGTGACAGTGTGTGATGGGTGCGCGGCCGCCACCTGCTGGAGGAGAGAGGAGGTGACAGTGTGTGATGGGTGCGCGGCCGCCACCTGCTGGGGGAGAGAGGAAGTGACAGTGTGTGATGGGTGCGCGGCCGCCACCTGCTGGGGGAGAGAGGAAGTGACAGTGTGTGATGGGTGCGCGGCCGCCACCTGCTGGGGGAGAGAGGAAGTGACAGTGTGATGGGTGCGCGGCCGCCACCTGCTGGGGAGAGAGGAAGTGACAGTGTGCGATGGGTTCGCGGCCGCCACCTGCTGGGGAGAGAGGAAGTGACAGTGTGTGATGGGTGCGCGGCCGACACCTGCTGGGGATAAGAGGAAGCGACAGTGTGTGATGGGTGCGCGGCCGCCACTTGCTGGGGGAGAGAGGAAGTGACAGTGTGTGTGGCCGCCACCTGCTGGGGGGACAGAGAAAGTGACAGTGTGCGTGGCCGCCACCTGCTGGGGGGAGAGAGGAAGTGACAGTGTGCGCGGCCGCCACCTGCTGGGGGAGAGAGGAAGTGACAGTGTGCGCGGCCGCCAACTGCTGGGGAGAGAGGAAGTGACAGTGTGTGATGGGTGCGCGGCCGCCACCTGCTGGGGGAGAGAGGAAGTGACAGTGTGTGATGGGTGCACGGCCGCCAACTGCTGGAGGAGGTGAGGAAGTGACAGTGTGTGATGGGTGCGCGGCCGCCACCTGCTGGGGGAGAGAGGAAGTGACAGTGTGTGATGGGTGCGCAGCCGCCACCTGCTGGAGGAAGAGGGGAAGTGACAGTGTGTGATGGGTGCGCGGCCGCCACCTGCTGGGGGAGAGAGGAAGTGACAGTGTGTGATGGGTGCGCGGCCGCCACCTGCTGGGGGAGAGAGGAAGTGACAGTGTGTGATGGGTGCACGGCCGCCACCTGCTGGGGGAGAGGAAGTGACAGTGTGTGATGGGTGCGCAGCCGCCACCTGCTGGAGGAGAGGAAGTGACAGTGTGTGATGGGTGCGCGGCCGCCGCCTGCTGGAGGAACAAAGGAAGTGAAAGTGTGTGATGGGTGCGCGGCCGCCACCTGCTGGAGGAGAGAGGAGGTGACAGTGTGTGATGGGTGCGCGGCCGCCACCTGCTGGGGGAGAGAGGAAGTGACAGTGTGTGATGGGTGCGCGTCCGCCACCTGCTGGGGGAGAGAGGAAGTGACAGTGTGTGATGGGTGCGCGGCCGCCACCTGCTGGGGGAGAGGAAGTGACAGTGTGTGATGGGTGCGCAGCCGCCACCTGCTGGAGGAGAGGAAGTGACAGTGTGTGATGGGTGCGCGGCCGCCACCTGCTGGGGGAGAGAGGAAGTGACAGTGTGTGATGGGTGCGCGGCCGCCAACTGCTGGAGGAGGTGAGGAAGTGACAGTGTGTGATGGGTGCGTGGCCGCCATCTGCTGGGGGGACAGAGGAAGTGACAGTGTGTGATGGGTGCGCGGACACAACCTGCTGGAGGATGAGAGGAAGTGACAGTGTGTGATGGGTGCGCGGCCGCCACCTGCTGGGAGAGAGAGGAAGTGACAGTGTGTGATGGGTGCGCGGCCGCGACCTGCTGGAGGAGAGAGGAAGTGACAGTGTGTGATGGGTGCGCGGCCGCCACCTGCTGGGGGGAGAGAGGAAGTGACAGTGTGTGATGGGTGCGCGGCCGCCACCTGCTGGGGGATAGAGGAAGTGACAGTGTGTGATGGGTGCGGGCCGCCACCTGCTGGGGGAGAGAGGAAGTGACAGTGTGTGATGGGTGCGCGGCCGCCACCTGCTGGAGGAGAGAGGAGGTGACAGTGTGTGATGGGTGCACGGCCGCCACCTGCTGGGGGAGAGGAAGTGACAGTGTGTGATGGGTGCGCGGCAGCCACCTGCTGGGGGGACAGAGGAAGTGACAGTGTGTGATGGGTGCTCTGCCGCCACCTGCTGGGGGAGAGAGGAAGTGACAGTGTGTGATGGGTGCTCTGCCGCCACCTGTTGGGGGAGAGAGGAAGTGACAGTGTGTGATGAGTGCTCTGCCGCCGCCTGCTGGGGGAGAGAGGATGTGACAGTGTGTGATGGGTGCGCGGCCGCCACCTGCTGGAGGAAGAGAGGAAGTGACAGTGTGTGATGGGTGCTCTGCTGCCACCTGCTGGAGGAGAGAGGAAGTGACAGTGTGCGCGGCCGCCACCTGCTGGAGGAACAGAGGAAGTGACAGTGTGTGATGGGTGCGCGGCCGCCACCTGCTGGAGGAGAAAGGAAGTGACAGTGTGTGATGGGTGCGCTGCCGCCACCTCCTGGGGGAGCGAGGAAGTGACAGTGTTTGATGGGTGCGCGGCCGCCACCTGCTGGGGGAGAGAGGAAGTGACAGTGTGTGATGGGTGCGTGGCCGCCACCTGCTGGGGGAGAGAGGAAGTGACAGTGTGATGGGTGCGCGGCTGCCACCTGCTGGGGAAGAGAGGAAGTGACAGTGTGTGATGGGTGCGTGGCCACCACCTGCTGGGGGAGCGAGGAAGTGACAGTGTGTGATGGGTGCGCGGCCGCCACCTGCTGGGGGAGCGAGGAAGTGACAGTGTGTGATGGGTGCGCGGCCACCACCTGCTGGGGGAGAGAGGAAGTGACAGTGTGTGATGGGTGCGCGGCCGCCACCTGCTGGGGGGAGAGAGGAAGTGACAGTGTGATGGGTGCGCGGCCACCACCTGCTGGGGAAGAGAGGAAGTGACAGTGTGTGATGGGTACGCGGCCGCCACCTGCTGGGGGAGCGAGGAAGTGACAGTGTGTGATGGGTGCGCGGCCACCACCTGCTGGGGGAGAGGAAGTGACAGTGTGTGATGGGTGCGCGGCCGCCACCTGCTGGGGGAGAGAGGAAGTGACAGTGTGTGATGGGTGCGCGGCCGTCAACTGCTGGAGGAGGTGAGGAAGTGACAGTGTGTGATGGGTGCGTGGCCGCCATCTGCTGGGGGGACAGAGGAAGTGACAGTGTGTGATGGGTGCGCGGCCACCACCTGCTGGAGGATGAGAGGAAGTGACAGTGTGTGATGGGTGCGCGGCCGCCACCTGCTGGGAGAGAGAGGAAGTGACAGTGTGTGATGGGTGCGCGGCCGCGACCTGCTGGAGGAGAGAGGAAGTGACAGTGTGTGATGGGTGCGCGGCCGCCACCTGCTGGGGGAGAGAGGAAGTGACAGTGTGTGATGGGTGCTCTGCCGCCACCTGTTGGGGGAGAGAGGAAGTGACAGTGTGTGATGAGTGCTCTGCCGCCACCTGCTGGGGGAGAGAGGAAGTGACAGTGTGTGATGGGTGCGCGGCCGCCACCTGCTGGAGGAAGAGAGGAAGTGACAGTGTGTGATGGGTGCTCTGCTGCCACCTGCTGGAGGAGAGAGGAAGTGACAGTGTGCGCGGCCGCCACCTGCTGGAGGAACAGAGGAAGTGACAGTGTGTGATGGGTGCGCGGCCGCCACCTGCTGGAGGAGAAAGGAAGTGACAGTGTGTGATGGGTGCGCTGCCGCCACCTCCTGGGGGAGCGAGGAAGTGACAGTGTGTGATGGGTGTGCGGCCGCCACCTGCTGGGGGAGAGAGGAAGTGACAGTGTGTGATGGGTGCGTGGCCGCCACCTGCTGGGGAAGAGAGGAAGTGACAGTGTGTGATGGGTGCGCGGCCGCCACCTGCTGGGGGAGAGAGGAAGTGACAGTGTGTGATGGGTGCGCGGCCGCCACCTGCTGGAGGAACAGAGGAACTGACAGTGTGTGATGGGTGCGCGGCCGCCACCTGCTGGAGGAGAGAGGAGGTGACAGTGTGTGATGGGTGCGCGGCCGCCACCTGCTGGGGGAGAGAGGAAGTGACAGTGTGTGATGGGTGCGCGGCCGCCACCTGCTGGGGGAGAGAGGAAGTGACAGTGTGTGATGGGTGCGCGGCCGCCACCTGCTGGGGGAGGTGATAAAGTGACAGTGTTTGCGTCAGCCACCTGCTGGGGGGACAAAGGAAGTGACAGTGTGCGTGGCCGCCACCTGCTGGGGGGAGAGAGGAAGTGACAGTGTGCACGGCCGCCACCTGCTGGGGGAGAGAGGAAGTGACAGTGTGCACGGCCGCCACCTGCTGGGGGAGAGAGGAAGTGACAGTGTGCGCGGCCGCCACCTGCTTGGGAGAGAGGAAGTGACAGTCTGTGATGGGTGCGCGGCCGCCACCTGCTGGGGGAGAGAGGAAGTGACAGTGTGTGATGGGTGCGCGGCCGCCACCTGCTGGAGGAGGTGAGGAAGTGACAGTGTGTGATGGATGCGCGGCCACCACCTGCTGGGGGAGAGAGGAAGTGACAGTGTGTGATGGGTGCGCGGCCGACACCTGCTGGAGGAAGAGGGAGTGACAGTGTGTGATGGCTGCGCGGCCGCCACATGCTGGGGGAGAGAGGAAGTGACAGTGTGTGATGGGTGCGCGGCCGCCACCTGCTGGGGAGATAGGAAGTGACAGTGTGCGATGGGTGCGCGGCCGCCACCTGGTAGGGGAGAGAGGAAGTGACAGTGTGTGATGGGTGCGCGGCCGCCACCTGCTGGGGAGAGAGGAAGTGACAGTGTGCGATGGGTGCGCGGCCGCCACCTGCTGGGGAGAGAGGAAGTGACAGTGTGTGATGGGTGCTCGGCCGCCACCTGCTGGGGGGAGAGGAGGTGACAGTGTGTGATGGGTGCGCGGCCGCCACCTGCTGGGGAGAGAGGAAGTGACAGTGTGCGATGGGTGCTCGGCCGCCACCTGCTGGGGAGAGAGGAAGTGACAGTGTGCGTGGCCGCCACCTACTGGGGGGAGAGAGGAAGTGACAGTGTGCGCGGCCGCCACCTGCTGGGGGAGAGAGGAAGTGACAGTGTGCATGGCCGCCACCTGCTGGGGAGAGAGGAAGTGACAGTGTGTGATGGGTGCGCGGCCGCCACCTGCTGGGGGAGAGAGGAAGTGACAGTGTGTGATGGGTGCGCGGCCGCCAACTGCTGGAGGAGGTGAGGAAGTGACAGTGTGTGATGGGTGCGCGGCCGCCACCTGCTGGGGGAGAGAGGAAGTGACAGTGTGTAATGGGTGCGCAGCCGCCACCTGCTGGAGGAAATGGGGAAGTGACAGTGTGTGATGGGTGCGCTGCCGCCACCTGCTGGGGGAGAGAGGAAGTGACAGTGTGTGATGGGTGCGCGGCCGCCACCTGCTGGAGGAACAGAGGAAGTGAAAGTGTGTGATGGGTGCGCGGCCGCCACCTGCTGGAGGAGAGAGGAGGTGACAGTGTGTGATGGGTGCGCGGCCGCCACCTGCTGGGGGAGAGAGGAAGTGACAGTGTGTGATGGGTGCGCGTCCGCCACCTGCTGGGGGAGAGAGGAAGTGACAGTGTGTGATGCGTGCGCGGCCGCCACCTGCTGGGGGAGAGGAAGTGACAGTGTGTGATGGGTGCGCAGCCGCCACCTGCTGGAGGAGAGGAAGTGACAGTGTGTGATGGGTGCGCGGCCGCCACCTGCTGGGGGAGAGAGGAAGTGACAGTGTGTGATGGGTGCGCGGCCGCCAACTGCTGGAGGAGGTGAGGAAGTGACAGTGTGTGATGGGTGCGTGGCCGCCATCTGCTGGGGGGACAGAGGAAGTGACAGTGTGTGATGGGTGCGCGGCCACCACCTGCTGGAGGATGAGAGGAAGTGACAGTGTGTGATGGGTGCGCGGCCGCCACCTGCTGGGAGAGAGAGGAAGTGACAGTGTGTGATGGGTGCGCGGCCGCGACCTGCTGGAGGAGAGAGGAAGTGACAGTGTGTGATGGGTGCGCGGCCGCCACCTGCTGGGGGGAGAGAGGAAGTGACAGTGTGTGATGGGTGCGCGGCCGCCACCTGCTGGGTGATAGAGGACGTGACAGTGTGTGATGGGTACGGGCCGCCACCTGCTGGGGGAGAGAGGAAGTGACAGTGTGTGATGGGTGCGCGGCCGCCACCTGCTGGAGGAGAGAGGAGGTGACAGTGTGTGATGGGTGCACGGCCGCCACCTGCTGGGGGAGAGGAAGTGACAGTGTGTAATGGGTGCGCGGCAGCCACCTGCTGGGGGGACAGAGGAAGTGACAGTGTGCGCGACCGCCACCTGCTGGAGGAACAGAGGAAATGACAGTGTGTGATGGGTGCTCTGTCGCCACCTGCTGGGGGAGAGAGGAAGTGACAGTGTGTGATGGGTGCTCTGCCGCCACCTGTTGGGGGAGAGAGGAAGTGACAGTGTGTGATGAGTGCTCTGCCGCCGCCTGCTGGGGGAGAGAGGAAGTGACAGTGTGTGATGGGTGCGCGGCCGCCACCTGCTGGAGGAAGAGAGGAAGTGACAGTGTGTGATGGGTGCTCTGCTGCCACCTGCTGGAGGAGAGAGGAAGTGACAGTGTGCGCGGCCGCCACCTGCTGGAGGAACAGAGGAAATGACAGTGTGTGATGGGTGCTCTGCCGCCACCTGCTGGGGGAGAGAGGAAGTGACAGTGTGTGATGGGTGCTCTGCCGCCACCTGTTGGGGAAGAGAGGAAGTGACAGTGTGTGATGAGTGCTCTGCCGCCGCCTGCTGGGGGAGAGAGGAAGTGACAGTGTGTGATGGGTGCGCGGCCGCCACCTGCTGGAGGAACAGAGGAAGTGACAGTGTGTGATGGGTGCGCGGCCGCCACCTGCTGGAGGAGAAAGGAAGTGACAGTGTGTGATGGGTGCGCTGCCGCCACCTCCTGGGGGAGCGAGGAAGTGACAGTGTGTGATGGGTGCGCGGCCGCCACCTGCTGGGGGAGAGAGGAAGTGACAGTGTGTGATGGGTGCGTGGCCGCCACCTGCTGGGGGAGAGAGGAAGTGACAGTGTGATGGGTGCGCGGCTGCCACCTGCTGGGGAAGAGAGGAAGTGACAGTGTGTGATGGGTGCGTGGCCACCACCTGCTGGGGGAGCGAGGAAGTGACAGTGTGTGATGGGTGCGCGGCCGCCACCTGCTGGGGAAGCGAGGAAGTGACAGTGTGTGATGGGTGCGCGGCCGCCACCTGCTGGGGGAGAGAGGAAGTGACAGAGTGTGTGGCCGCCACCTGCTGGGGGGACAGAGAAAGTGACAGTGTGCGTGGCCGCCACCTGCTGGGGGGAGAGAGGAAGTGACAGTGTGCGCGGCCGCCACCTGCTGGGGGAGAGAGGAAGTGACAGTGTGCGCGGCCGCCACCTGCTGGAGAGAGAGGAAGTGACAGTGTGTGATGGGTGCGCGGCCGCCACCTGCTGGGGGAGAGAGGAAGTGACAGTGTGTGATGGGTGCGCGGCCGCCAACTGCTGGAGGAGGTGAGGAAGTGACAGTGTGTGATGGGTGCGCGGCCGCCACCTGCTGGGGGAGAGAGGAAGTGACAGTGTGTGATGGGTGCGCAGCCGCCACCTGCTGGAGGAAGAGGGGAAGTGACAGTGTGTGATGGGTGCGCGGCCGCCACCTGCTGGGGGAGAGAGGAAGTGACAGTGTGTGATGGGTGCGCGTCCGCCACCTGCTGGGGGAGAGAAGAAGTGACAGTGTGTGATGGGTGCGCGGCCGCCACCTGCTGGGGGAGAGGAAGTGACAGTGTGTGATGGGTGCGCAGCCGCCACCTGCTGGAGGAGAGGAGGTGACAGTGTGTGATGGGTGCGCGGCCGCCACCTGCTGGGGGAGAGAGGAAGTGACAGTGTGTGATGGGTGCGCGGCCGCCAACTGCTGGAGGAGGTGAGGAAGTGACAGTGTGTGATGGGTGCGTGGCCGCCATCTGCTGGGGGGACAGAGGAAGTGACAGTGTGTGATGGGTGCGCGGCCACCACCTGCTAAAGGATGAGAGGAAGTGACAGTGTGTGATGGGTGCGCGGCCGCCACCTGCTGGGAGAGAGAGGAAGTGACAGTGTGTGATGGGTGCGCGGCCGCGACCTGCTGGAGGAGAGAGGACGTGACAGTGTGTGATGGGTGCGCGGCCGCCACCTGCTGGGGGGAGAGAGGAAGTGACAGTGTGTGATGGGTGCGCGGCCGCCACCTGCTGGGAAATAGAGGAAGTGACAGTGTGTGATGGGTGCGCGGCAGCCACCTGCTGGGGGGACAGAGGAAGTGACAGTGTGCGCGACCGCCACCTGCTGGAGGAGCAGAGGAAATGACAGTGTGTGATGGGTGCTCTGCCGCCACCTGCTGGGGGAGAGAGGAAGTGACAGTGTGTGATGGGTGCTCTGCCGCCACCTGTTGGGGGAGAGAGGAAGTGACAGTGTGTGATGAGTGCTCTGCCGCCGCCTGCTGGGGGAGAGAGGAAGTGACAGTGTGTGATGGGTGCGCGGCCGCCACCTGCTGGAGGAAGAGAGGAAGTGACAGTGTGTGATGGGTGCTCTGCTGCCACCTGCTGGAGGAGAGAGGAAGTGACAGTGTGCGCGGCCGCCACCTGCTGGAGGAACAGAGGAAATGACAGTGTGTGATGGGTGCTCTGCCGCCACCTGCTGGGGGAGAGAGGAAGTGACAGTGTGTGATGGGTGCTCTGCCGCCACCTGTTGGGGGAGAGAGGAAGTGACAGTGTGTGATGAGTGCTCTGCCGCCGCCTGCTGGGGGAGAGAGGAAGTGACAGTGTGTGATGGGTGCGCGGCCGCCAGCTGCTGGAGGAACAGAGGAAGTGACAGTGTGTGATGGGTGCGCGGCCGCCACCTGCTGGAGGAGAAAGGAAGTGACAGTGTGTGATGGGTGCGCGGCCGCCACCTGCTGGGGGAGCGAGGAAGTGACAGTGTGTGATGGGTGCGCGGCCACCACCTGCTGGGGGAGAGAGGAAGTGACAATGTGTGATGGGTGCGCGGCCGCCACCTGCTGGGGGGAGAGAGGAAGTAACAGTGTGATGGGTGCGCGGCCACCACCTGCTGGGGAAGAGAGGAAGTGACAGTGTGTGATGGGTGCGCGGCCTCACCTGCTGGGGGAGCGAGGAAGTGACAGTGTGTGATGGGTGCGCGGCCGCCACCTGCTGGGGGAGAGGAAGTGACAGTGTGTGATGGGTGCGCGGCTGCCACCTGCTGGGGGGAGAGAGGAAGTGACAGTGTGTGATGGGTGCGCGGCCGCCAACTGCTGGAGGAGGTGAGGAAGTGACAGTGTGTTATGTGTGCGTGGCCGCCATCTGCTGGGGGGACAGAGGAAGTGACAGTGTGTGATGGGTGCGCGGCCACCACCTGCTGGAGGATGAGAGGAAGTGACAGTGTGTGATGGGTGCGCGGCCGCCACCTGCTGGGAGAGAGAGGAAGTGACAATGTGTGATGGGTGCGCGGCCGCGACCTGCTGGAGGAGAGAGGAAGTGACAGTGTGTGATGGGTGCGCGGCCGCCACCTGCTGGGGGGAGAGAGGAAGTGACAGTGTGTGATGGGTGCGCGGCCGCCACCTGCTGGGGGATAGAGGAAGTGACAGTGTGTGATGGGTGCGGGCCGCCACCTGCTGGGGGAGAGAGGAAGTGACAGTGTGTGATGGGTGCGCAGCCACCACCTGCTGGAGGAGAGAAGAGGTGACAGTGTGTGATGGGTGCACGGCCGCCACCTGCTGGGGGAGAGGAAGTGACAGTGTGTGATGGGTGCGCGGCAGCCACCTGCTGGGGGGACAGAGGAAGTGACAGTGTGCGCGACCGCCACCTGCTGGAGGAACAGAGGAAATGACAGTGTGTGATGGGTGCTCTGCCGCCACCTGCTGGGGGAGAGAGGAAGTGACAGTGTGTGATGGGTGCTCTGCCGCCACCTGTTGGGGGAGAGAGGAAGTGACAGTTTGTGATGAGTGCTCTGCCGCCGCCTGCTGGGGGAGAGAGGAAGTGACAGTGTGTGATGGGTGCGCGGCCGCCACCTGCTGGAGGAAGAGAGGAAGTGACAGTGTGTGATGGGTGCTCTGCTGCCACCTGCTGGAGGAGAGAGGAAGTGACAGTGTGCGCGGCCGCCACCTGCTGGAGGAACAGAGGAAGTGACAGTGTGTGATGGGTGCGCGGCTGCCACCTGCTGGAGGAGAAAGGAAGTGACAGTGTGTGATGGGTGCTCTGCCGCCACCTGTTGGGGGAGAGAGGAAGTGACAGTGTGTGATGAATGCTCTGCCGCCGCCTGCTGGGGGAGAGAGGAAGTGACAGTGTGTGATGGGTGCGCGGCCGCCACCTGCTGGAGGAAGAGAGGAAGTGACAGTGTGTGGTGGGTGCTCTGCTGCCACCTGCTGGAGGAGAGCGGAAGTGACAGTGTGCGCGGCCGCCACCTGCTGGAGGAACAGAGGAAATGACAGTGTGTGATGGGTGCTCTGCCGCCACCTGCTGGGGGAGAGAGGAAGTGAAAGTGTGTGATGGGTGCTCTGCCGCCACCTGTTGGGGGAGAGAGGAAGTGACAGTGTGTGATGAGTGCTCTGCCGCCGCCTCCTGGGGGAGAGAGGAAGTGACAGTGTGTGATGGGTGCGCGGCCGCCACCTGCTGGAGGAACAGAGGAAGTGACAGTGTGTGATGGGTGCGCGGCCGCCACCTGCTGGAGGAGAAAGGAAGTGACAGTGTGTGATGGGTGCGCTGCCGCCACCTCCTGGGGGAGCGAGGAAGTGACAGTGTGTGATGGGTGCGCGGCCGCCACCTGCTGGGGGAGAGAGGAAGTGACAGTGTGTGATGGGTGCGTGGCCGCCACCTGCTGGGGGAGAGAGGAAGTGACAGTGTGATGGGTGCGCGGCTGCCACCTGCTGGGGAAGAGAGGAAGTGACAGTGTGTGATGGGTGCGTGGGCACCACCTGCTGGGGGAGCGAGGAAGTGACAGTGTGTGATGGGTGCGCGGCCGCCACCTGCTGGGGGAGCGAGGAAGTGACAGTGTGTGATGGGTGCGCGGCCACCACCTGCTGGGCGAGAGAGGAAGTGACAGTGTGTGATGGGTGCGCGGCCGCCACCTGCTGGGGGGAGAGAGGAAGTGACAGTGTGATGGGTGCGCGGCCACCACCTGCTGGGGAAGAGAGGAAGTGACAGTGTGTGATGGGTGCGCGGCCGCCACCTGCTGGGGAGAGAGGAAGTGACAGTGTGTGATGGGTGCTCGGCCGCCACCTGCTGGGGGAGAGGAGGTGACAGTGTGTGATGGGTGCGCGGCCGCCACCTGCTGGAGAGAGAGGAAGTGACAGTGTGCGATGGGTGCGCGGCCGCCACCTGCTGGGGTACAGAGGAAGTGACAGTGTGTGATGGGTGCGCGGCCGCCACCTGCTGGGGAGAGAGGAAGTGACAGTGTGCGATGGGTGCGCGGCCGCCACCTGCTGGGGGAGAGAGGAAGTGACAGTGTGATGGGTGCGCGGCCGCCACCTGCTGGGGAGAGAGGAAGTGACAGTGTGCGATGGGTTCGCGGCCGCCACCTGCTGGGGAGAGAGGAAGTGACAGTGTGTGATGGGTGCGCGGCCGACACCTGCTGGGGATAAGAGGAAGCGACAGTGTGTGATGGGTGCGCGGCCGCCACCTGTTGGGGGAGAGAGGAAGTGACAGTGTGTGTGGCCGCCACCTGCTGGGGGGACAGAGAAAGTGACAGTGTGCGTGGCCGCCACCTGCTGGGGGGAGAGAGGAAGTGACAGTGTGCGCGGCCGCCACCTGCTGGGGGAGAGAGGAAGTGACAGTGTGCGCGGCCTCCACCTGCTGGGGAGAGAGGAAGTGACAGTGTGTGATGGGTGCGCGGCCGCCACCTGCTGGGGGAGAGAGGAAGTGACAGTGTGTGATGGGTGCGCGGCCGCCAACTGCTGGAGGAGGTGAGGAAGTGACAGTGTGTGATGGGTGCGCGGCCGCCACCTGCTGGGGGAGAGAGGAAGTGACAGTGTGTGATGGGTGTGCAGCCGCCACCTGCTGGAGGAAGAGGGAAAGTGACAGTGTGTGATGGGTGCGCGGCCGCCACCTGCTGGGGGAGAGAGGAAGTGACAGTGTGTGATGGGTGCGCGGCCGCCACCTGCTGGAGGAACAGAGGAAGTGACAGTGTGTGATGGGTGCGCGGCCGCCACCTGCTGGAGGAGAGAGGAGGTGACAGTGTGTGATGGGTGCGCGGCCGCCACCTGCTGGGGGAGAGAGGAAGTGACAGTGTGTGATGGGTGCGCGGCCGCCACCTGCTGGGGGAGAGAGGAAGTGACAGTGTGTGATGGGTGCGCGGCCGCCAACTGCTGGAGGAGGTGAGGAAGTGACAGTGTGTGATGGGTGCGCGGCCGCCACCTGCTGGGGAGAGAGGAAGTGACAGTGTGCGATGGGTTCGCGGCCGCCACCTGCTGGGGAGAGAGGAAGTGACAGTGTGTGATGGGTGCGCGGCCGACACCTGCTGGGGATAAGAGGAAGCGACAGTGTGTGATGGGTGCGCGGCCGCCACTTGCTGGGGGAGAGAGGAAGTGACAGTGTGTGTGGCCGCCACCTGCTGGGGGGACAGAGAAAGTGACAGTGTGCGTGGCCGCCACCTGCTGGGGGGAGAGAGGAAGTGACAGTGTGCGCGGCCGCCACCTGCTGGGGGAGAGAGGAAGTGACAGTGTGCGCGGCCGCCACCTGCTGGGGAGAGAGGAAGTGACAGTGTGTGATGGGTGCGCGGCCGCCACCTGCTGGGGGAGAGAGGAAGTGACAGTGTGTGATGGGTGCGCGGCCGCCAACTGCTGGAGGAGGTGAGGAAGTGACAGTGTGTGATGGGTGCGCGGCCGCCACCTGCTGGGGGAGAGAGGAAGTGACAGTGTGTGATGGGTGCGCAGCCGCCACCTGCTGGAGGAAGAGGGGAAGTGACAGTGTGTGATGGGTGCGCGGCCGCCACCTGCTGGGGGAGAGAGGAAGTGACAGTGTGTGATGGGTGCGCGGCCGCCACCTGCTGGGGGAGAGAGGAAGTGACAGTGTGTGATGGGTGCGCGGCCGCCACCTGCTGGGGAGAGAGGAAGTGACAGTGTGCGATGAGTGCGCGGCCGCCACCTGCTGGGGGAGAGAGGAAGTGACAGTGTGTGATGGGTGCGCGGCCGCCACCTGCTGGGGAGAGAGGAAGTGACAGTGTGCGATGGGTTCGCGGCCGCCACCTGCTGGGGAGAGAGGAAGTGACAGTGTGTGATGGGTGCTCGGCCGCCACCTGCTGGGGGGAGAGGAAGTGACAGTGTATGATGGGTGCACGGCCGACACCTGCTGGGGATAAGAGGAAGTGACAGTGTGTGATGGGTGCGCGGCCGCCACCTGCTGGGGGAGAGAGGAAGTGACAGTGTGTGTGGCCGCCACCTGCTGGGGGGACAGAGAAAGTGACAGTGTGCGTGGCCGCCAACTGCTGGGGGGAGAGAGGAAGTGACAGTGTGCGCGGCCGCCACCTGCTGGGGGAGAGAGGAAGTGACAGTGTGCGCGGCCGCCACCTGCTGGGGAGAGAGGAAGTGACAGTGTGTGATGGGTGCGCGGCCGCCACCTGCTGGGAGAGAGAGGAAGTGACAGTGTGTGATGGGTGCGCGGCCGCGACCTGCTGGAGGAGAGAGGAAGTGACAGTGTGTGATGGGTGCGCGGCCGCCACCTGCTGGGGAGAGAGGAAGTGACAGTGTGCGATGAGTGCGCGGCCGCCACCTGCTGGGGAGAGAGGAAGTGACAGTGTGTGATGGGTGCTCGGCCTCCACCTGCTGGGGGGAGAGGAGGTGACAGTGTGTGATGGGTGCGCGGCCGCCACCTGCTGGAGAGAGAGGAAGTGACAGTGTGCGATGGGTGCGCGGCCGCCACCTGCTGGGGTACAGAGGAAGTGACAGTGTGTGATGGGTGCGCGGCCGCCACCTGCTGGGGAGAGAGGAAGTGACAGTGTGCGATGGGTGCGCGGCCGCCACCTGCTGGGGGAGAGAGGAAGTGACAGTGTGATGGGTGCGCGGCCGCCACCTGCTGGGGAGAGAGGAAGTGACAGTGTGCGATGGGTTCGCGGCCGCCACCTGCTGGGGAGAGAGGAAGTGACAGTGTGTGATGGGTGCGCGGCCGACACCTGCTGGGGATAAGAGGAAGCGACAGTGTGTGATGGGTGCGCGGCCGCCACCTGTTGGGGGAGAGAGGAAGTGACAGTGTGTGTGGCCGCCACCTGCTGGGGGGACAGAGAAAGTGACAGTGTGCGTGGCCGCCACCTGCTGGGGGGAGAGAGGAAGTGACAGTGTGCGCGGCCGCCACCTGCTGGGGGAGAGAGGAAGTGACAGTGTGCGCGGCCGCCACCTGCTGGGGAGAGAGGAAGTGACAGTGTGTGATGGGTGCGCGGCCGCCACCTGCTGGGTGAGAGAGGAAGTGACAGTGTGTGATGGGTGCGCGGCCGCCAACTGCTGGAGGAGGTGAGGAAGTGACAGTGTGTGATGGGTGCGCGGCCGCCACCTGCTGGGGGAGAGAGGAAGTGACAGTGTGTGATGGGTGTGCAGCCGCCACCTGCTGGAGGAAGAGGGGAAGTGACAGTGTGTGATGGGTGCGCGGCCGCCACCTGCTGGGGGAGAGAGGAAGTGACAGTGTGTGATGGGTGCGCGGCCGCCACCTGCTGGAGGAACAGAGGAAGTGACAGTGTGTGATGGGTGCGCGGCCGCCACCTGCTGGAGGAGAGAGGAGGTGACAGTGTGTGATGGGTGCGCGGCCGCCACCTGCTGGGGGAGAGAGGAAGTGACAGTGTGTGATGGGTGCGCGGCCGCCACCTGCTGGGGGAGAGAGGAAGTGACAGTGTGTGATGGGTGCGCGGCCGCCACCTGCTGGGGGAGAGAGGAAGTGACAGTGTGATGGGTGCGCGGCCGCCACCTGCTGGGGAGAGAGGAAGTGACAGTGTGCGATGGGTTCGCGGCCGTCACCTGCTGGGGAGAGAGGAAGTGACAGTGTGTGATGGGTGCGCGGCCGACACCTGCTGGGGATAAGAGGAAGCGACAGTGTGTGATGGGTGCGCGGCCGCCACTTGCTGGGGGAGAGAGGAAGTGACAGTGTGTGTGGCCGCCACCTGCTGGGGGGACAGAGAAAGTGACAGTGTGCGTGGCCGCCACCTGCTGGGGGGAGAGAGGAAGTGACAGTGTGCGCGGCCGCCACCTGCTGGGGGAGAGAGGAAGTGACAGTGTGCGCGGCCGCCAACTGCTGGGGAGAGAGGAAGTGACAGTGTGTGATGGGTGCGCGGCCGCCACCTGCTGGGGGAGAGAGGAAGTGACAGTGTGTGATGGGTGCACGGCCGCCAACTGCTGGAGGAGGTGAGGAAGTGACAGTGTGTGATGGGTGCGCGGCCGCCACCTGCTGGGGGAGAGAGGAAGTGACAGTGTGTGATGGGTGCGCAGCCGCCACCTGCTGGAGGAAGAGGGGAAGTGACAGTGTGTGATGGGTGCGCGGCCGCCACCTGCTGGGGGAGAGAGGAAGTGACAGTGTGTGATGGGTGCGCGGCCGCCACCTGCTGGGGGAGAGAGGAAGTGACAGTGTGTGATGGGTGCACGGCCGCCACCTGCTGGGGGAGAGGAAGTGACAGTGTGTGATGGGTGCGCAGCCGCCACCTGCTGGAGGAGAGGAAGTGACAGTGTGTGATGGGTGCGCGGCCGCCGCCTGCTGGAGGAACAAAGGAAGTGAAAGTGTGTGATGGGTGCGCGGCCGCCACCTGCTGGAGGAGAGAGGAGGTGACAGTGTGTGATGGGTGCGCGGCCGCCACCTGCTGGGGGAGAGAGGAAGTGACAGTGTGTGATGGGTGCGCGTCCGCCACCTGCTGGGGGAGAGAGGAAGTGACAGTGTGTGATGGGTGCGCGGCCGCCACCTGCTGGGGGAGAGGAAGTGACAGTGTGTGATGGGTGCGCAGCCGCCACCTGCTGGAGGAGAGGAAGTGACAGTGTGTGATGGGTGCGCGGCCGCCACCTGCTGGGGGAGAGAGGAAGTGACAGTGTGTGATGGGTGCGCGGCCGCCAACTGCTGGAGGAGGTGAGGAAGTGACAGTGTGTGATGGGTGCGTGGCCGCCATCTGCTGGGGGGACAGAGGAAGTGACAGTGTGTGATGGGTGCGCGGACACAACCTGCTGGAGGATGAGAGGAAGTGACAGTGTGTGATGGGTGCGCGGCCGCCACCTGCTGGGAGAGAGAGGAAGTGACAGTGTGTGATGGGTGCGCGGCCGCGACCTGCTGGAGGAGAGAGGAAGTGACAGTGTGTGATGGGTGCGCGGCCGCCACCTGCTGGGGGGAGAGAGGAAGTGACAGTGTGTGATGGGTGCGCGGCCGCCACCTGCTGGGGGATAGAGGAAGTGACAGTGTGTGATGGGTGCGGGCCGCCACCTGCAGGGGGAGAGAGGAAGTGACAGTGTGTGATGGGTGCGCGGCCGCCACCTGCTGGAGGAGAGAGGAGGTGACAGTGTGTGATGGGTGCACGGCCGCCACCTGCTGGGGGAGAGGAAGTGACAGTGTGTGATGGGTGCGCGGCAGCCACCTGCTGGGGGGACAGAGGAAGTGACAGTGTGTGATGGGTGCTCTGCCGCCACCTGCTGGGGGAGAGAGGAAGTGACAGTGTGTGATGGGTGCTCTGCCGCCACCTGTTGGGGGAGAGAGGAAGTGACAGTGTGTGATGAGTGCTCTGCCGCCGCCTGCTGGGGGAGAGAGGATGTGACAGTGTGTGATGGGTGCGCGGCCGCCACCTGCTGGAGGAAGAGAGGAAGTGACAGTGTGTGATGGGTGCTCTGCTGCCACCTGCTGGAGGAGAGAGGAAGTGACAGTGTGCGCGGCCGCCACCTGCTGGAGGAACAGAGGAAGTGACAGTGTGTGATGGGTGCGCGGCCGCCACCTGCTGGAGGAGAAAGGAAGTGACAGTGTGTGATGGGTGCGCTGCCGCCACCTCCTGGGGGAGCGAGGAAGTGACAGTGGTTGATGGGTGCGCGGCCGCCACCTGCTGGGGGAGAGAGGAAGTGACAGTGTGTGATGGGTGCGTGGCCGCCACCTGCTGGGGGAGAGAGGAAGTGACAGTGTGATGGGTGCGCGGCTGCCACCTGCTGGGGAAGAGAGGAAGTGACAGTGTGTGATGGGTGCGTGGCCACCACCTGCTGGGGGAGCGAGGAAGTGACAGTGTGTGATGGGTGCGCGGCCGCCACCTGCTGGGGGAGCGAGGAAGTGACAGTGTGTGATGGGTGCGCGGCCACCACCTGCTGGGGGAGAGAGGATGTGACAGTGTGTGATGGGTGCGCGGCCGCCACCTGCTGGGGGGAGAGAGGAAGTGACAGTGTGATGGGTGCGCGGCCACCACCTGCTGGGGAAGAGAGGAAGTGACAGTGTGTGATGGGTACGCGGCCGCCACCTGCTGGGGGAGCGAGGAAGTGACAGTGTGTGATGGGTGCGCGGCCGCCACCTGCTGGGGGAGAGAAAGTGACAGTGTGTGATGGGTGCGCGGCCGCCACCTGCTGGGGGAGAGAGGAAGTGACAGTGTGTGATGGGTGCGCGGCCGTCAACTGCTGGAGGAGGTGAGGAAGTGACAGTGTGTGATGGGTGCGTGGCCGCCATCTGCTGGGGGGACAGAGGAAGTGACAGTGTGTGATGGGTGCGCGGCCACCACCTGCTGGAGGATGAGAGGAAGTGACAGTGTGTGATGGGTGCGCGGCCGCCACCTGCTGGGAGAGAGAGGAAGTGACAGTGTGTGATGGGTGCGCGGCCGCGACCTGCTGGAGGAGAGAGGAAGTGACAGTGTGTGATGGGTGCGCGGCCGCCACCTGCTGGGGGAGAGAGGAAGTGACAGTGTGTGATGGGTGCTCTGCCGCCACCTGTTGGGGGAGAGAGGAAGTGACAGTGTGTGATGAGTGCTCTGCCGCCACCTGCTGGGGGAGAGAGGAAGTGACAGTGTGTGATGGGTGCGCGGCCGCCACCTGCTGGAGGAAGAGAGGAAGTGACAGTGTGTGATGGGTGCTCTGCTGCCACCTGCTGGAGGAGAGAGGAAGTGACAGTGTGCGCGGCCGCCACCTGCTGGAGGAACAGAGGAAGTGACAGTGTGTGATGGGTGCGCGGCCGCCACCTGCTGGAGGAGAAAGGAAGTGACAGTGTGTGATGGGTGCGCGGCCGCCACCTGCTGGGGGAGAGAGGAAGTGACAGTGTGTGATGGGTGCGGGCCGCCACCTGCTGGGGGAGAGAGGAAGTGACAGTGTGTGATGGGTGCGCAGCCACCACCTGCTGGAGGAGAGAAGAGGTGACAGTGTGTGATGGGTGCACGGCCGCCACCTGCTGGGGGAGAGGAAGTGACAGTGTGTGATGGGTGCGCGGCAGCCACCTGCTGGGGGGACAGAGGAAGTGACAGTGTGCGCGACCGCCACCTGCTGGAGGAACAGAGGAAATGACAGTGTGTGATGGGTGCTCTGCCGCCACCTGCTGGGGGAGAGAGGAAGTGACAGTGTGTGATGGGTGCTCTGCCGCCACCTGTTGGGGGAGAGAGGAAGTGACAGTTTGTGATGAGTGCTCTGCCGCCGCCTGCTGGGGGAGAGAGGAAGTGACAGTGTGTGATGGGTGCGCGGCCGCCACCTGCTGGAGGAAGAGAGGAAGTGACAGTGTGTGATGGGTGCTCTGCTGCCACCTGCTGGAGGAGAGAGGAAGTGACAGTGTGCGCGGCCGCCACCTGCTGGAGGAACAGAGGAAGTGACAGTGTGTGATGGGTGCGCGGCTGCCACCTGCTGGAGGAGAAAGGAAGTGACAGTGTGTGATGGGTGCTCTGCCGCCACCTGTTGGGGGAGAGAGGAAGTGACAGTGTGTGATGAGTGCTCTGCCGCCGCCTGCTGGGGGAGAGAGGAAGTGACAGTGTGTGATGGGTGCGCGGCCGCCACCTGCTGGAGGAAGAGAGGAAGTGACAGTGTGTGATGGGTGCTCTGCTGCCACCTGCTGGAGGAGAGAGGAAGTGACAGTGTGCGCGGCCGCCACCTGCTGGAGGAACAGAGGAAATGACAGTGTGTGATGGGTGCTCTGCCGCCACCTGCTGGGGGAGAGAGGAAGTGACAGTGTGTGATGGGTGCTCTGCCGCCACCTGTTGGGGGAGAGAGGAAGTGACAGTGTGTGATGAGTGCTCTGCCGCCGCCTGCTGGGGGAGAGAGGAAGTGACAGTGTGTGATGGGTGCGCGGCCGCCAGCTGCTGGAGGAACAGAGGAAGTGACAGTGTGTGATGGGTGCGCGGCCGCCACCTGCTGGAGGAGAAAGGAAGTGACAGTGTGTGATGGGTGCGCGGCCGCCACCTGCTGGGGGAGCGAGGAAGTGACAGTGTGTGATGGGTGCGCGGCCACCACCTGCTGGGGGAGAGAGGAAGTGACAATGTGTGATGGGTGCGCGGCCGCCACCTGCTGGGGGGAGAGAGGAAGTAACAGTGTGATGGGTGCGCGGCCACCACCTGCTGGGGAAGAGAGGAAGTGACAGTGTGTGATGGGTGCGCGGCCTCACCTGCTGGGGGAGCGAGGAAGTGACAGTGTGTGATGGGTGCGCGGCCGCCACCTGCTGGGGGAGAGGAAGTGACAGTGTGTGATGGGTGCGCGGCTGCCACCTGCTGGGGGGAGAGAGGAAGTGACAGTGTGTGATGGGTGCGCGGCCGCCAACTGCTGGAGGAGGTGAGGAAGTGACAGTGTGTTATGTGTGCGTGGCCGCCATCTGCTGGGGGGACAGAGGAAGTGACAGTGTGTGATGGGTGCGCGGCCACCACCTGCTGGAGGATGAGAGGAAGTGACAGTGTGTGATGGGTGCGCGGCCGCCACCTGCTGGGAGAGAGAGGAAGTGACAATGTGTGATGGGTGCGCGGCCGCGACCTGCTGGAGGAGAGAGGAAGTGACAGTGTGTGATGGGTGCGCGGCCGCCACCTGCTGGGGGGAGAGAGGAAGTGACAGTGTGTGATGGGTGCGCGGCCGCCACCTGCTGGGGGATAGAGGAAGTGACAGTGTGTGATGGGTGCGGGCCGCCACCTGCTGGGGGAGAGAGGAAGTGACAGTGTGTGATGGGTGCGCAGCCACCACCTGCTGGAGGAGAGAAGAGGTGACAGTGTGTGATGGGTGCACGGCCGCCACCTGCTGGGGGAGAGGAAGTGACAGTGTGTGATGGGTGCGCGGCAGCCACCTGCTGGGGGGACAGAGGAAGTGACAGTGTGCGCGACCGCCACCTGCTGGAGGAACAGAGGAAATGACAGTGTGTGATGGGTGCTCTGCCGCCACCTGCTGGGGGAGAGAGGAAGTGACAGTGTGTGATGGGTGCTCTGCCGCCACCTGTTGGGGGAGAGAGGAAGTGACAGTTTGTGATGAGTGCTCTGCCGCCGCCTGCTGGGGGAGAGAGGAAGTGACAGTGTGTGATGGGTGCGCGGCCGCCACCTGCTGGAGGAAGAGAGGAAGTGACAGTGTGTGATGGGTGCTCTGCTGCCACCTGCTGGAGGAGAGAGGAAGTGACAGTGTGCGCGGCCGCCACCTGCTGGAGGAACAGAGGAAGTGACAGTGTGTGATGGGTGCGCGGCTGCCACCTGCTGGAGGAGAAAGGAAGTGACAGTGTGTGATGGGTGCTCTGCCGCCACCTGTTGGGGGAGAGAGGAAGTGACAGTGTGTGATGAATGCTCTGCCGCCGCCTGCTGGGGGAGAGAGGAAGTGACAGTGTGTGATGGGGGCGCGGCCGCCACCTGCTGGAGGAAGAGAGGAAGTGACAGTGTGTGGTGGGTGCTCTGCTGCCACCTGCTGGAGGAGAGCGGAAGTGACAGTGTGCGCGGCCGCCACCTGCTGGAGGAACAGAGGAAATGACAGTGTGTGATGGGTGCTCTGCCGCCACCTGCTGGGGGAGAGAGGAAGTGAAAGTGTGTGATGGGTGCTCTGCCGCCACCTGTTGGGGGAGAGAGGAAGTGACAGTGTGTGATGAGTGCTCTGCCGCCGCCTCCTGGGGGAGAGAGGAAGTGACAGTGTGTGATGGGTGCGCGGCCGCCACCTGCTGGAGGAACAGAGGAAGTGACAGTGTGTGATGGGTGCGCGGCCGCCACCTGCTGGAGGAGAAAGGAAGTGACAGTGTGTGATGGGTGCGCTGCCGCCACCTCCTGGGGGAGCGAGGAAGTGACAGTGTGTGATGGGTGCGCGGCCGCCACCTGCTGGGGGAGAGAGGAAGTGACAGTGTGTGATGGGTGCGTGGCCGCCACCTGCTGGGGGAGAGAGGAAGTGACAGTGTGATGGGTGCGCGGCTGCCACCTGCTGGGGAAGAGGGGAAGTGACAGTGTGTGATGGGTGCGTGGGCACCACCTGCTGGGGGAGCGAGGAAGTGACAGTGTGTGATGGGTGCGCGGCCGCCACCTGCTGGGGGAGCGAGGAAGTGACAGTGTGTGATGGGTGCGCGGCCACCACCTGCTGGGCGAGAGAGGAAGTGACAGTGTGTGATGGGTGCGCGGCCGCCACCTGCTGGGGGGAGAGAGGAAGTGACAGTGTGATGGGTGCGCGGCCACCACCTGCTGGGGAAGAGAGGAAGTGACAGTGTGTGATGGGTGCGCGGCCGCCACCTGCTGGGGGAGCGAGGAAGTGACAGTGTGTGATGGGTGCGCGGCCGCCACCTGCTGGGGGAGAGGAAGTGACAGTGTGTGATGGGTGCGCGGCCGCCACCTGCTGGGGGAGAGAGGAAGTGACAGTGTGTGATGGGTGCGCGGCCGCCAACTGCTGGAGGAGGTGAGGAAGTGACAGTGTGTGATGGGTGCGTGGCCGCCATCTGCTGGGGGGACAGAGGAAGTGACAGTGTGTGATGGGTGCGCGGCCACCACCTGCTGGAGGATGAGAGGAAGTGACAGTGTGTGATGGGTGCGCGGCCGCCACCTGCTGGGAGAGAGAGGAAGTGACAGTGTGTGATGGGTGCGCGGCCGCGACCTGCTGGAGGAGAGAGGAAGTGACAGTGTGTGATGGGTGCGCGGCCGCCACCTGCTGGGGGGAGAGAGGAAGTGACAGTGTGTGATGGGTGCGCGGCCGCCACCTGCTGGGGGATAGAGGAAGTGACAGTGTGTGATGGGTGCGGGCCGCCACCTGCTGGGGGAGAGAGGAAGTGACAGTGTGTGATGGGTGCGCGGCCGCCACCTGCTGGAGGAGAGAGGAGGTGACAGTGTGTGATGGGTGCACGACCGCCACCTGCTGGGGGAGAGGAAGTGACAGTGTGTGATGGGTGCGCGGCAGCCACCTGCTGGGGGGACAGAGGAAGTGACAGTGTGCGCGACCGCCACCTGCTGGAGGAACAGAGGAAATGACAGTGTGTGATGGGTGCTCTGCTGCCACCTGCTGGGGGAGAGAGGAAGTGACAGTGTGTGATGGGTGCTCTGCCGCCACCTGTTAGGGGAGAGAGGAAGTGACAGTGTGTGATGAGTGCTCTGCCGCCGCCTGCTGGGGGAGAGAGGAAGTGACAGTGTGTGATGGGTGCGCGGCCGCCACCTGCTGGAGGAAGAGAGGAAGTGACAGTGTGTGATGGGTGCTCTGCTGCCACCTGCTGGAGGAGAGAGGAAGTGACAGTGTGCGCGGCCGCCACCTGCTGGAGGAACAGAGGAAGTGACAGTGTGTGATGGGTGCGCGGCCGCCACCTGCTGGAGGAGAAAGGAAGTGACAGTGTGTGATGGGTGCTCTGCCGCCACCTGTTAGGGGAGAGAGGAAGTGACAGTGTGTGATGAGTGCTCTGCCGCCGCCTGCTGGGGGAGAGAGGAAGTGACAGTGTGTGATGGGTGCGCGGCCGCCACCTGCTGGAGGAAGAGAGGAAGTGACAGTGTGTGATGGGTGCTCTGCTGCCACCTGCTGGAGGAGAGAGGAAGTGACAGTGTGCGCGGCCGCCACCTGCTGGAGGAACAGAGGAAGTGACAGTGTGTGATGTGTGCGCTGCCGCCACCTCCTGGGGGAGCGAGGAAGTGACAGTGTGTGATGGGTGCGCGGCCGCCACCTGCTGGGGGAGAGAGGAAGTGACAGTGTGTGATGGGTGCGTGGCCGCCACCTGCTGTGGGAGAGAGGAAGTGACAGTGTGATGGGTGCGCGGCTGCCACCTGCTGGGGAAGAGAGGAAGTGACAGTGTGTGATGGGTGCGTGGCCACCACCTGCTGGGGGAGCGAGGAAGTGACAGTGTGTGATGGGTGCGCGGCCACCACCTGCTGGGGGAGAGAGGAAGTGACATTGTGTGATGGGTGCGCGGCCGCCACCTGCTGGGGGGAGAGAGGAAGTGACAGTGTGATGGGTGCGCGGCCACCACCTGCTGGGGAAGAGAGGAAGTGACAGTGTGTGATGGGTGCGCGGCCGCCACCTGCTGGGGGAGAGAGGAAGTGACAGTGTGTGATGGGTGCGCGGCCGCCACCTGCTGGGGGGAGAGAGGAAGTGACAGTGTGATTGGTGCGCGACCGCCACCTGCTGGGGAAGAGAGGAAGTGACGGTGTGTGATGGGTGCGTGGCCGCCACCTGCTGGGGGGACAGAGGAGGTGACAGTGTGTGATGGGTGCTCGGCCGCCACCTGCTGGGGGGAGAGAGGAAGTGACAGTGTGATGGGTGCGCGGCCGCCACCTGCTGGAGTAACAGAGAAAGTGACAGTGTGTGATGGGTGCGCGGCTTCCACCTGCTGGGGGGACAGAGGAAGTGACAGTGTGTGATGGGTGCGCAGCCGCCACCTGCTGGAGAAACAGAGGAAGTGACAGTGTGATGGGTGCGCGGCCGCCACCTGCTGGAGGAACAGAGGAAGTGACAGTGTGCGATGGGTGCGCGGCCACCACCTGCTGGGGGAGCGAGGAAGTGACAGTGTGTGATGGGTGAGCGGCCGCCACCTGCTGGGAGAGCGAGGAAGTGACAGTGTGTGATGGGTGCGCGGCCACCACCTGCTGGGGGAGAGAGGAAGTGACAGTGTGTGATGGGTGCGCGGCCGCCACCTGCTGGGGGGAGAGAGGAAGTGACAGTGTGATGGGTGCGCGGCCACCACCTGCTGGGGAAGAGAGGAAGTGACAGTGTGTGATGGGTGCGCGGCCGCCACCTGCTTGGGGAGCGAGGAAGTGACAGTGTGTGATGGGTGCGCGGCCGCCACCTGCTGGGGGAGAGAGGAAGTGACAGTGTGTGATGGGTGCGCGGCCGCCACCTGCTGGGGAAGAGAGGAAGTGACAGTGTGATGGGTGCGCGGCCGCCACCTGCTGGGGAAGAGAGGAAGTTACAGTGTGTGATGGGTGCGCGGCCGCCACCTGCTGGGGGAGAGAGGAAGTGACAGTGTGTGATGGGTGCGTGGCCGACACCTGCTGGGGGGGAGAGGAAGTGACAGTGTGATGGGTGCGCGGCCGCCACCTGCTGGGGAAGAGAGGAAGTGACGGTGTGTGATGGGTGCGTGGCCGCCACCTGCTGGGGGGACAGAGGAGGTGACAGTGTGTGATGGGTGCGCGGCCGCCACCTGCTGGGGGGAGAGAGGAAGTGACAGTGTGATGGGTGCGCGGCCGCCACCTGCTGGAGGAACAGAGGAAGTGACAGTGTGCGATGGGTGTGCGGCCGCCACCTGCTGGGGAAAGAGGAAGTGACAGTGTGTGATGGGTGCGCGGCCGCCACCTGCTGGGGGAGAGAGGAAGTGACAGTGTGTGATGGGTGCGCGGCCGCCACCTGCTGGGGGGAGAGAGGAAGTGACAGTGTGATGGGTGCGCGGCCGCCACCTGCTGGGGAAGAGAGGAAGTGACAGTGTGATGGGTGCGCGGCCGCCACCTGCTGGGGAAGAGAGGAAGTGACAGTGTGTGATGGGTGCGCGGCCGCCACCTGCTGGGGGAGAGAGGAAGTGACAGTGCGTGATGGGTGCGCGGCCGCCACCTGCTGGGGGGAGAGAGGAAGTGACAGTGTGATGGGTGCGCGGCCGCCACCTGCTGGGGAAGAGAGGAAGTGACGGTGTGTGATGGGTGCGTGGCCACCACCTGCTGGGGGGACAGAGGAGGTGACAGTGTGTGATGGGTGCGCGGCCGCCACCTGCTGGGGGGAGAGAGGAAGGGACAGTGTGATGGGTGCGCGGCCGCCACCTGCTGGAGGAACAGAGGAATTGACAGTGTGTGATGGGTGCGCAGCCGCCACCTGCTGGGGGGACAGAGGAAGTGACAGTGTGTGATGGGTGCGCTGCCGCCACCTGCTGGAGGAACAGAGGAAGTGACAGTGTGTGATGGGTAGAAAGGGGGGAAGGAAATGAATCCAAAAAGATAACCTTATGTCTTATTAGTAAAATTGCTTTATTGAAGTGCAAGGCAAAGAGACAGTGATGACAACGGAGTCATCCAATAATACATAAAAACAATAAGTGCATATGGGACACTAAGACAACTGCTTGCCAACCCATAATAAAGAAGTAGTACGCCACATCAGCATAAAGGGTTAAAGTTACAGGGCCAATAGGGGACAAAACCTCAGTCATAATAGACTAATGTGCAAAAAAAACCGTCATATATTATACAAGATTGTATCATATCAAGCATGTCATACAACATCACGTAGTAATTAAGGACTATACAGAGCGGTAATAAAAATTAATACATCACCCCAAAAGAAGGCCGGTCCTTGGCAAGTGCAGTGTCTCAGTGTCCGCCCCAACGCGCGTTTCGGAACACCTTCGTCAGGGGGCGCATAGGAAGCTTCGGAAAATGTGCTGTATAAGAAGGCCGAAAACCGGAAGTGAACCTATGACGTGACCCGGATGTAGACGCGCGTCTCCTAGCAACCGCCGGCACAACAGAGAGAAACAGCGTCATCCAGGCTATGTGTACCGGTACACGTGGGGCCCCACGGGATCCGCCCACACTATGCACTGGATCGCCGTTCACCAAGAGGAATCAGCCAGGCGGGCGCATGCGCAGTGACACATTCAGGGAGAAAACGTCATAAAGGATATGGGCAAAGGCAGAAGACAGATCATAATGATCTGTAAAGGTAACTATAGCGCGCATATATTTATATAGGAAATATATACTTTGCTTGCTACTACAAAGGGGGAATATGGAACTATGCTATACATACAGGCAGCCTTAAGACAGTGCATAGACCGATAGTGCTTTTTTTAAAATTGTTGGTATCGCACCATATCTTAGTTACAAATAAACCTATATCAAAAAGTGAATGAATAAATAAATAAGCAATGGCGGCAGTAGCGGTACAAATGTCCATATATTACAAAAAGTTCACATCTCTAAATGGCAGCAAACTTCTTTCCATATGTATATATATACAGCGCAAGGGATAAAAATATCCACTAGATGGCGATAGAGGGACGATTTTCACAATTCTTCTTTTTCTTCTTTTTCCTCTTCTTCTTTCTTTGTCACCATCTTCTACCACCTCAATCAAAGATATACGACATAGGCAAGATCAAATTCCTTCCTCGATACGACCAAAAGGTAAGGTATCACAGCTAAAACTTAAGAAAAAGTAAAATGATTAAAAACAAATTGGATATACATCAATTATCAACAAGAGAGAAAATACTCCACAGCCTGATGATCACAAAAATGGGACAAAGCTTAAATTTTCGTTGAGACCAAGGGGGTGAGTTGTCCGCAAGGTCCAAATCCATTTAGCCTCAAGGCGTCCAAACCTGTTAGTAAGTCTGCCACCTCTAATGCCAACATCCAGACTGTCAATACCCCTAAACCTGATCAATCTTCCGTTACAGCCATGATGTTCCCTGAAATGTCTAGGGAGTGTTTTTAACTCAACACTATCAGAAGTATGACTGGCCGCTGCCTCAATCCCACGTACGTGTTCGCGAATGCGAATCTTAAATTGGCGAGATGTAAGCCCCACGTACACTAAGCCACATGGGCACGTGGTGTAGTAAATGACATAGCGTGTTGTACAGTCAATTCTTCTTCTAATATTGAATATTTTTTCTCCACTAGAGTCAGAGAACACACTGATCCGCTCCTGTTATGTTTGCTAATGACAGGTGTTATGAAGGCAATCCAGAAACACAGTGTGCTTAGCGATCAGAGCGCACACAGTGATCTGACAAATACCAAAAAATACAAGAACGAGCTCTGAGACGTGGAAACTCTGTAGACTGCACACCTGATCCTATCCTAAACACAACTAAAAGCGGCTGTGGATTGCGCCTACCAACTACCTAGGCAACTCGGCACAGCCTAAGAAACTAGCTAGCCTGAAGATAGAAAAATAGGCCTGACTTGCCCCAGAGAAATTCCCCAAAGGAAAAGGCAGCCCCCCACATATAATGACTGTGAGTAAGATGAAAAGACAAAACGTAGGGATGAAATAGATTCAGCAAAGTGGGGCCCGATATTCTAGGACAGAGCGAGGACAGTAAAGCGAACTTTGCAGTCTACAAAAAACCCTAAAGCAAAACCACGCAAAAGGGGCAAAAAAAAAAACCACCGTGCCGAACTAACGGCACGGCGGTACACCCTTTGCGTCTCAGAGCTTCCAGCAAAACAAAAGACAAGCTGGACAGAAAAAAAGCAACAAAAAAGCAAAAAGCACTTAGCTATACAGAGCAGCAGGTCACAGGAACAATCAGGAGAAGCTCAGATCCAACACTGAAACATTGACAAGGAGCAAGGATAGCAGCATCAGGCGGAGTTAAGTAATGAAGCAGTTAACGAGCTCACCAGAACACCTGAGGGAGGAAGCTCAGAAGCTGCAGTACCACTTGTGAACACAGGAGTGAATTCAGCCACAGAATTCACAACAGTACCCCCCCCTTGAGGAGGGGTCACCGAACCCTCACCAGAGCCCCCAGGCCGACCAGGATGAGCCGCATGAAAGGCACGAACAAGATCGGAAGCATGAACATCAGAGGCAAAAACCCAGGAATTATCTTCCTGAGCATAACCCTTCCATTTAACCAGATACTGGAGTTTCCGTCTAGAAACACGAGAATCCAAAATCTTCTCCACAATATACTCCAATTCCCCCTCCACCAAAACCGGGGCAGGAGGCTCAACAGATGGAACCACAGGTGCCACGTATCTCCGCAACAACGACCTATGGAACACATTATGTATGGAAAAGGAGTCTGGGAGGGTCAAACGAAAAGACACAGGATTGAGAACCTCAGAAATCCTATACGGACCAATAAAACGAGGTTTAAATTTAGGAGAGGAAACCTTCATAGGAATATGACGAGAAGATAACCAAACCAGATCCCCAACACGAAGTCGGGGACCCACACGGCGTCTGCGATTAGCGAAAAGTTGAGCTTTCTCCTGGGACAAGATCAAATTGTCCACCACCTGAGTCCAGATCTGCTGCAACCTATCCACCACAGAATCCACACCAGGACAGTCCGAAGACTCAACCTGTCCTGAAGAGAAACGAGGATGGAACCCAGAATTGCAAAAAAATGGAGAAACCAAGGTAGCCGAGCTGGCCCGATTATTAAGGGCGAACTCAGCCAACGGCAAAAAGGACACCCAATCATCCTGGTCTGCAGAAACAAAACATCTCAGATATGTTTCCAAGGTCTGATTGGTTCGTTCGGTCTGGCCATTAGTCTGAGGATGAAAAGCCGAGGAAAAGGATAGGTCAATGCCCATCCTACCACAAAAGGCTCGCCAAAACCTTGAAACAAACTGGGAACCTCTGTCAGAAACAATATTCTCAGGAATGCCATGCAACCGAACCACATGCTGAAAGAACAAAGGTACCAAATCAGAGGAGGAAGGCAAATTAGCCAAGGGCACCAGATGGACCATTTTAGAAAAGCGATCACAGACCACCCAAATGACTGACATCTTTTGAGAAACGGGAAGGTCAGAAATGAAATCCATCGAAATATGTGTCCAAGGCCTCTTTGGGACCGGCAAGGGCAAAAGCAACCCACTGGCACGAGAACAGCAGGGCTTAGCCCTAGCACAAATCCCACAGGACTGCACAAAAGTACGTACATCCCGTGACAGAGATGGCCACCAGAAGGATCTAGCCACTAACTCTCTGGTACCAAAGATTCCAGGATGACCAGCCAACACCGAACAATGAAGTTCAGAGATAAGTTTATTAGTCCACCTATCAGGGACGAACAGTTTCTCTGCTGGACAACGATCAGGTTTATTCGCCTGAAATTTTTGCAGCACCCGCCGCAAATCAGGGGAGATGGCAGACACAATGACTCCTTCCTTGAGGATACCCGCTGGCTCAGATAAACCCGGAGAGTCGGGCACAAAACTCCTAGACAGAGCATCCGCCTTCACATTTTTAGAGCCCGGAAGGTACGAAATCACAAAGTCGAAGCGGGCAAAAAATAACGACCAACGGGCCTGTCTAGGATTCAAGCGCTTGGCAGACTCGAGATAAGTCAAGTTCTTATGATCAGTCAATACCACCACGCGATGCTTAGCTCCTTCAAGCCAATGACGCCACTCCTCGAATGCCCACTTCATGGCCAGCAACTCTCGATTGCCCACATCATAATTACGCTCAGCGGGCGAAAACTTCCTGGAAAAGAAAGCACATGGTTTCATCACTGAGCAATCAGAACCTCTCTGTGACAAAACCGCCCCTGCTCCAATCTCAGAAGCATCAACCTCGACCTGGAACGGAAGAGAAACATCTGGCTGACACAACACAGGGGCAGAACAAAAACGACGCTTCAACTCCTGAAAAGCTTCCACAGCAGCAGAAGACCAATTAACCAAATCAGCACCCTTCTTGGTCAAATCGGTCAATGGTTTGGCAATGCTAGAAAAATTACAGATGAAGCGACGATAAAAATTAGCAAAGCCCAGGAACTTTTGCAGACTTTTCAGAGATGTCGGCTGAATCCAATCCTGGATGGCTTGGACCTTAACTGGATCCATCTCGATAGTAGAAGGGGTAAAGATGAACCCCAAAAATGAAACTTTCTGCACACCGAAGAGACACTTTGATCCCTTCACAAACAAAGAGTTAGCACGCAGGACCTGAAAAACCATTCTGACCTGCTTCACATGAGACTCCCAATCATCTGAGAAGATCAAAATGTCATCCAAGTAAACAATCAGGAATTTATCCAGATACTCACGGAAGATGTCATGCATAAAAGACTGAAACACAGATGGAGCATTGGCAAGTCCGAACGGCATCACTAGATACTCAATATGACCCTCGGGCGTATTGAATGCAGTTTTCCATTCATCTCCTTGCCTGATTCTCACCAGATTATACGCACCACGAAGATCTATCTTAGTGAACCAACTAGCCCCCTTAATCCGAGCAAACAAGTCAGATAACAATGGCAAGGGATACTGAAATTTAACAGTGATCTTATTAAGAAGGCGGTAATCAATACACGGTCTCAGCGAACCATCCTTCTTGGCTACAAAGAAGAACCCTGCTCCCAGTGGTGATGACGATGGGCGAATATGTCCCTTCTCCAGGGATTCCTTCACATAACTGCGCATAGCGGCGTGTTCGGGCACGGATAAATTAAATAATCGACCTTTAGGGAATTTACTACCAGGAATCAAATTGATAGCACAATCACAAACCCTATGCGGAGGTAGAGCATCGGACTTGGGCTCTTCAAATACATCCTGATAATCAGACAAGAACTCTGGGACCTCAGAAGGGGTGGATGACGAAATCGACAAAAATGGAACATCACCATGTACCCCCTGACAACCCCAGCTGGATACCGACATGGAATTCCAATCCAATACTGGATTATGGGTTTGTAGCCATGGCAACCCCAACACGACCACATCATGCAGATTATGCAACACCAGAAAGCGAATAACTTCCTGATGTGCAGGAGCCATGCACATGGTCAGCTGGGCCCAGTATTGAGGTTTATTCTTGGCCAAAGGTGTAGCATCAATTCCTCTCAATGGAATAGGACACCGCAAAGGCTCCAAGAAAAACCCACAACGTTTAGCATAATCCAAATCCATCAGATTCAGGGCAGCGCCCGAATCCACAAACGCCATGACAGAAAACGACGACAAAGAGCATATCAAGGTAATGGACAGAAGGAATTTGGACTGTACAGTACCAATGACGGCAGACCTAGCGGACCGCTTAGTGCGCTTAGGACAATCAGAAATAGCATGAGTGGAATCACCACAGTAGAAACACAGACCATTCAGACGTCTGTATTCCTGCCGTTCAACTCTAGTCATAGTCCTATCGCACTGCATAGGCTCAGGTTTAACCTCAGGCAGTACCGCCAAATGGTGCACAGATTTACGCTCGCGCAAGCGTCGACCAATCTGAATGGCCAAAGACAAAGACTCATTCAAACCAGCAGGCATAGGATATCCAACCATGACATCCTTAAGAGCCTCAGAGAGACCCTTTCTGAACAAAGCTGCCAGCGCAGATTCATTCCACTGAGTGAGTACTGACCATTTCCTAAATTTCTGACAATATACTTCTATATCATCCTGACCCTGGCACAAAGCCAGCAAATTTTTCTCAGCCTGATCCACTGAATTAGGCTCATCGTACAGCAATCCGAGTGCCAGAAAAAACGCATCGACACTACTCAATGCAGGGTCTCCTGGCGCAAGAGAAAATGCCCAGTCTTGAGGGTCGCCGCGCAAAAAAGAAATAATAATCAAAACCTGTTGAATAGGATTACCAGAAGAATGAGGTTTCAAGGCCAGAAATAGCTTACAATTGTTTTTGAAACTTAGAAACTTAGTTCTATCTCCAAAAAACAAATCAGGAATAGGAATTCTTGGTTCTAACATAGATTTCTGATCAATAGTATCTTGAATTTTTTGTACACTTATAACGAGATTATCCATTGAAGAGCACAGACCCTGAATATCCATGTCCACACCTGTGTCCAGAATCACCCAAATGTCTAGGGGAAAAAAAAAAAGTGAACACAGAGCAGAAAAAAAAAAAAAAAATGATGTCAGAACTTTTTCTTTCCCTCTATTGAGAATCATTAGTTTGGCTCCTTGTACTGTTATGTTTGCTAATGACAGGTGTTATGAAGGCAATCCAGAAACACAGTGTGCTTAGCGATCAGAGCGCACACAGTGATCTGACAAATACCAAAAAATACAAGAACGAGCTCTGAGACGTGGAAACTCTGTAGACTGCACACCTGATCCTATCCTAAACACAACTAAAAGCGGCTGTGGATTGCGCCTAACAACTACCTAGGCAACTCGGCACAGCCTAAGAAACTAGCTAGCCTGAAGATAGAAAAATAGGCCTGACTTGCCCCAGAGAAATTCCCCAAAGGAAAAGGCAGCCCCCCACATATAATGACTGTGAGTAAGATGAAAAGACAAAACGTAGGGATGAAATAGATTCAGCAAAGTGGGGCCCGATATTCTAGGACAGAGCGAGGACAGTAAAGCGAACTTTGCAGTCTACAAAAAACCCTAAAGCAAAACCACGCAAAGGGGGCAAAAAAAAAACCCACCGTGCCGAACTAACGGCACGGCGGTACACCCTTTGCGTCTCAGAGCTTCCAGCAAAACAAAAGACAAGCTGGACAGAAAAAAAGCAACAAAAAAGCAAAAAGCACTTAGCTATACAGAGCAGCAGGTCACAGGAACAATCAGGAGAAGCTCAGATCCAACACTGAAACATTGACAAGGAGCAAGGATAGCAGCATCAGGTGGAGTTAAGTAATGAAGCAGTTAACGAGCTCACCAGAACACCTGAGGGAGGAAGCTCAGAAGCTGCAGTACCACTTGTGCCTACAGGAGTGAATTCAGCCACAGAATTCACAACACGCTCCATATTGGAGCATGCCACACAATGGCCGCAAGGGGAGGAACCAAAACGAGGAGGAACATCGTCCAAAAAAGTCACTCGAGGTACCCCTTCATAGTGACTCCTCGTAAGATGATCTTTAAGGTTCCTTGCACGTCGGAAAGAGATAAGGGGACAGTCAGGTAGTATTTAAGAAAAATGGTTTTATCCACCTTAAGGATGGGCCAAGATTTTAATAGGGCCTCACGGATTCTCAAAGCTTGGGAATTAAAATTAGTCACAAAACGTAACTGCCTATCAGCTTGTCGGGATCCCCTAGATACATGATTATAAACTAAAGACTCCCTGGAGGCAGACTTAGATCTATTGTAGGCCTTCTTAATAGACCGCTTACTATACCCGCGATTAAGGAATCTAGCCTGAAGTTCCCTAGCCTGTTTCTCAAAATCTGACTCAGTCGAGCAGATCCTTCGCAACCGAAGGAACTGCCCTACCGGTACAGCCCTAATCACATGTGATGGATGACAGGACGATGCATGTAGCAGGGAATTCGTGGATGTCGGCTTCCGGAACAGGTCGGTTTGAAGAAAGTCGAGCTGGTCCTTCTTAGTGGTGACATCCAGGAATTCCACTCTCTCCCTACTCCAATGATACGTAAGATGGATATTTAAATCATTAGTGTTCAGCCCGTCCATAAATAAAACCAATTCATCAGAGGATCCCTGCCAGATCATGAGTATGTCGTCAATGTACCGGGCCCAAAGTAGGGCCCGGTCCATTGACGACCCCCGATCCGACAGGAAGAGGTCCCTCTCCCACAGCCCCAGGAACAGATTCGCATAGGAGGGCGCAAAGGCCGCTCCCATGGCTGTCCCCTGGAGCTGTAGGAAGAAGGACCCCTTAAACACAAAAAAATTATGGGTTAAAGCAAACTCTAATAATTCTAACAAAAACTTTCCAAAATCAGAGGGGGAACCGGACAGATCCAGGAAAAAAACGTACAGCATTAAGTCCATCTCTATGTTTGATGTTCGTATACAACGATTCGACGTCAGCTGTCGTCAAGATTGTATTCTCGTCCAAATGGACGGAATCAACCTTCTTAAGGAGCTCCCCAGTGTCCTTCAAAAACGAGGGCAAGTTTATAACCAAAGGTTGAAGGTGGAAGTCAATCCACTGATTGACCTTCTCAAGGAAGTTCCCATTGCCCGAAATGATAGGTCTCCCAGGTGGTACCGACGCATCCTTATGCACCTTGGGAATGAGATAAAAAGTCGAGACAGTCTGTTCAGTGACACGGAGTGCTAGAGAAAGTTCACTAGTAATGACACCTCCGGCAACAGCAGCATCTAAGATCGCATCCAATTGTGCACTGAAGGCCGACAAAGAGTTAAAGGTAAGCCTTTTGTAGCAAATGGTGTTATGTAATTGCCTAAAGGCTTCCCTTTCATACATTACTTTTGGCCAGATGACCACATTACCCCCCTTGTCGGCCTGTTTCAGTACAACATCCGGAAGGTCCCTAAGATACCGCAATCATGCCCTTTCGTCTCTACTTAAATTGTCCCTCCCAAGGTGCTGAGGTATTTTGAGGAGATCCTGGGTAACCACCTGGACGAACATATCAATAGGGGCACATGTGGAAAGAGGAGGGAACCTCTTGGACCGCGGTTTAATGGCGGGTGGAATCTTACCTCCCTCCGCGATGTTTTCACTGGAGAGCTCCTCAAGAGTCCTCAATGTATTCTGCTCCTCCTCTGTTGGAAATAGTTGATGAAGATTGTCATAAAAAAAATAACGTTTGAACAATAGGGACCGAGCAAACAGGTGAAGATCCTTAATCACAGAGAAGGTGTCAAGGCCCACCACCGGGGAGAAGGAAAGACCCCTACTTAGTAAAGACAAATCAGATGGAGAAAGAATATGAGTACTAAGGTTAATCACCTTATTATCCTTCACTGAGCGATCAGGTGAATGTGGAGCACGTCGTTTATAGGGATGATAACCCCGTGCTCTATGTCCATTAGCACCAGATCTTGTGGTCATTGAGTATGAAGAAACATCGGACTGTTCACTCAGAGAAGAAATTGAGGTCACTGACGGCACATGTTTAAGGCGCTGTTGAGACAGTTTAGCCTTCCTCCATAAGTACACAGTATGTTGTTGGAAGTCCCTCTGATCTTGATTGAATTTATTAATCTGAGATCCATGAATTTTCTTCACTACTGAATCAAGGGTTTTTTCCAAATTAAGGTCAAAGATTTTTATTTTGTCAGCAGGACAACCAGTACGCTGTTCGTTTTGTGTAGAATCAATTAATTTATCAAGCTCACAGATATTGTTAGAATTGAAATCAATCAACAATTTGATTAATGCAGAGGAGCATGTACCACAAATTTCTTCCCAATTTGAAATAAACTGGGCATCCTCCACCGGAAAAGTGGGGATCACACGAACCCGAAGCCCCCTTGGAATCATATTAGTCGCCAAATATTTTTCGAGGAACGCCCGGTTCCACCATAGCTTCGTTCTTTTAAAGGGAACCTGTCACCTGAATTTGGCGGGACTGGTTTTGGGTCATATGGGCGGAGTTTTTGGGTGTTTGATTCACCCTTTCCTTACCCGCTGGCTGCATGCTGGCTGCAATATTGGATTGAAGTTCATTCTCTGTCCTCCATAGTACACGCCTGCACAAGGCAAGATTGCTTTGCGCAGGCGTGTACTACGGAGGACAGAGAATGAACTTCAATCCAATATTGCAGCCAGCATGCAGCCAGCGGGTAAGGAAAGGGTGAATCAAACACCCGAAAACTCCGCCCATATGACCCAAAACCAGTCCCGCCAAATTTAGGTGACAGAGTCCCTTTAATTAATAAATCCTGGATGGAGGAACACAGGGTATCCCACTTGCGATCATCAGACTGTGGAGCACTCACACTGCCTCCAAACACTTGTTCCACTTGGCCTAACCAGGCCTTTTCTTTCGCTCTATAATCCATGTGGATACCACCAAAACCTGTGCAAAACACAGTAAACATACATTGAAAAGGAGTCATCCAATAATACATAAAAACAATCAGTGCATATGGGACACTAAGACAACTGCTTGCCAACCCATAATAAAGAAGTAGTACGCCACATCAGCATAAAGGGTTAAAGTTACTGGGCCAATAGGGGACAAAACCTCAGTCATAATAGACTAATGTGCAAAAAAACCCGCCATATATTATACAAGATTGTATCATATCAAGCATGTCATACAACATCACGTAGTAATTAAGGACTATACAGAGCGGTAATAAAAATTAATACATCGCAAATTAATACAGTGTGTGATGGGTGCGCGGCCGCCACCTGCTGGAGGAACAGAGGAAGTGACAGTGTGCGATGGGTGCGCGGCCGCCACCTGCTGGGGGAAAGAGGAAGTGACAGTGTGTGATGGGTGCGCGGCCGCCACCTGCTGGGGAAGAGAGGAAGTGACAGTGTGTGATGGGTGCGCGGCCGCCACCTGCTGGGGGAGGTGAGGAAGTGACAGTGTGCGCGGCCACCACCTGCTGGGGGAGAGAGGAAGTGACAGTGTGCGCGGCCGCCACCTGCTGGGGAGAGAGAGGAAGTGACAGTGTGTGCGGTCGCCACCTGCTGGGGGAGAGAGGAAGTGACAGTGTGCGCGGCCGCCACCTGCTGGAGGAGGTGAGGAAGTGACAGTGTGTGATGGGTGTGCGGCCGCCACCTGCTGGGGGAGAGAGGAAGTGACAGTGTGTGATGGGTGCGCGGCCGCCACCTGCTGGAGGAAGAGGGGAAGTGACAGTGTGTGATGGGTGCGCGGCCGCCACCTGCTGGAGGAACAGAGGAAGTGACAGTGTGTGATGGGTGCGCGGCCGCCACCTGCTGGAGGAGAGAGGAGGTGACAGTGTGTGATGGGTGCGCGGCCGCCACCTGCTGGGGGAGAGAGGAAGTGACAGTGTGTGATGGGTGCGCGGCCGCCACCTGCTGGAGGAGAGAGGAGGTGACAGTGTGTGATGGGTGCGCGGCCGCCAACTGCTGGGGGAGAGAGGAAGTGACAGTGTGTGATGGGTGCGTGGCCGCCACCTGCTGGAGGATGAGAGGAAGTGACATTGTGTGATGGGTGCGCGGCCGCCACCTGCTGGGGGAGAGAGGAAGTGACAGTGTGTGATGGGTGCGCGGCCGCCACCTGCTGGGGGAACAGAGGAAGTGACAGTGTGTGATGGGTGCGCGGCCGCCACCTGCTGGAGGAGGTGAGGAAGTGACAGTGTGTGATGGGTGCGTGGCCGCCCCCTGCTGGGGGGACAGAGGAAGTGACAGTGTGTGATGGGTGCGCGGCCGCCACCTGCTGGAGGATGAGAGGAAGTGACAGTGTGTGATGGGTGCGCGGCCGCCACCTGCTGGGGAAGAGAGGAAGTGACAGTGTGTGATGGGTGCGCGGCCGCCACCTGCTGGGGGAGAGAGGAAGTGACAGTGTGTGATGGGTGCGCGGCCGCCACCTGCTGGAGGAGGTGAGGAAGTGACAGTGTGTGATGGGTGCGTGGCCGCCCCCTGCTGGGGGGACAGAGGAAGTGACAGTGTGTAATGGGTGCGCGGCCGCCACCTGCTGGAGGATGAGAGGAAGTGACAGTGTGTGATGGGTGCGTGGCCGCCACCTGCCAGGGGAGAGAGGAAGAGACAGTGTGTGATGGGTGCGCGGCCGCCACCTGCTGGAGGAGAGAGGAAGTGACAGTGTGTAATGGGTGCGCGGCCGACACCTGCTGGGGGGAGAGAGGAAGTGACAGTGTGTGATGGGTGTGCGGCCGCCACCTGCTGGGGGAGAGAAGAAGTGACAGTGTGTGATGGGTGCGCGGCCGCCACCTGCTGGAGGAGAAAGGAGGTGACAGTGTGTGATGGGTGCGCGTCCGCCACCTGCTGGGGGAGAGGAAGTGACAGTGTTTGATGGGTGCGCGGCCGCCACCTGCTGGGGGGACAGAGGAAGTGACAGTGTGCGCGACCGCCACCTGCTGGAGGAACAGAGGAAGTGACAGTGTGTTATGGGTGCACGGCCGCCACCTGCTGGGGGAGAGAGGAAGTGACAGTGTGTGATGGGTGCGCGGCCGCCACCTGCTTGGGGAGAGAGGAAGTGACAGTGTGTGATGGGTGCGCGGCCGCCACCTGCTGGAGGAAGAGAGGAAGTGACAGTGTGTGATGGGTGCTCTGCCGCCACCTGCTGGGGGAGAGAGGAAGTGACAGTGTGTGATGGATGCGCGGCCGCCACCTGCTGGAGGAGAGAGGAAGTGACAGTGTGTGATGGGTGCGCGGCCGCCACCTGCTGGGGGAGCGAGGAAGTGACAGTGTGTGATGGGTGCGCAGCCGCCACCTGCTGGGGGAGAGAGGAAGTGACAGTGTGTGATGGGTGCGCGGCCGCCACCTGCTGGGGGAGAGAGGAAGTGACAGTGTGATGGGTGCGCGGCAGCCACCGGCTGGGGAAGAGAGGAAGTGACAGTGTGTGATGGGTGCGCGGCCGCCACCTGCTGGGGGAGCGAGGAAGTGACAGTGTGTGATGGGTGCGCGGCCGCCACCTGCTGGGGGAGAGAGGAAGTGACAGTGTGTGATGGGTGCGCGGCCGCCACTTGCTGGAGGAAGAGAGGAAGTGACAGTGTGTGATGGGTGCTCTGCTGCCACCTGCTGGAGGAGAGAAGAAGTGACAGTGTGCGCGGCCGCCACCTGCTGGGGGAGAGAGGAAATGACAGTGTGTGATGGGTGCTCTGCCACCACCTGCTGGGGGAGAGAGGAAGTGACAGTGTGTGATGGGTGCGCGGCCGCCACCTGCTGGAAGAGAGAGGAAGTGACAGTGTGTGATGGGTGCGCGGCCGCCACCTGCTGGGCGAGAGAGGAAGTGACAGTGTGTGATGGGTGCGCGGCCGCCACCTGCTGGGGGGAGAGAGGAAGTGACAGTGTGATGGGTGCGCGGCAGCCACCGGCTGGGGAAGAGAGGAAGTGACAGTGTGTGATGGGTGCGCAGCCGCCACCTGCTGGGGGAGCGAGGAAGTGACAGTGTGTGATAGGTGCGTGGCCGCCACCTGCTGGGGGAGAGAGGAAGTGAGTGTGTGATGGGTGCGCGGCCGCCACCTGCTGGGGGGAGAGAGGAAGTGACAGTGTGATGGGTGCGCGGCCGCCACCTGCTGGGGAAGAGAGGAAGTGACAGTGTGTGATGGGTGCGCGGCCGCCACCTGCTGGGGGAGCGAGGAAGTGACAGTGTGTGATGGGTGCGCGGCCGCCACCTGCTGGGGGAGAGAGGAAGTGACAGTGTGTGATGGGTGCGCGGCCGCCACCTGCTGGGGGGAGAGAGGAAGTGACAGTGTGATGGGTGCACGGCCGCCACCTGCTGGGGAAGAGAGGAAGTGACAGTGTGATGGGTGCGCGGCCACCACCTACTGGGGAAGAGAGGAAGTGGCAGTGTGTGATGGGTGCGTGGCCGCCACCTGCTGGGGGAGAGAGGAAGTGACAGTGTGATGGGTGTGCGGCCGCCACCTGCTGGGGAAGAGAGGAAGTGACGGTGTGTGATGGGTGCGTGGCCGCCACCTGCTGGGGCGACAGAAGAGGTGACAGTGTGTGATGGGTGCGTGGCCGACACTTGCTGGGGGAGAGAGGAAGTGACAGTGTGTGATGGGTGCGCGGCCGCCACCTGCTGGGGGGAGAGAGGAAGTGACAGTGTGATGGGTGCGCGGCCGCCACCTGCTGGGGAAGAGAGGAAGTGACGGTGTGTGATAGGTGCGCGGCCGCCACCTGCTGGGGGGACAGAGGAAGTGACAGTGTGTGATGGGCGTGCGGCCGCCACCTGCTGGAGGAACAGAGGAAGTGACAGTGTGTGATGGGTGCGCAGCCACCACCTGCTGGGGGGACAGAGGATGTGACAGTGTGTGATGGGTGCGCGGCTGCCATCTGCTGGAGGAACAGGGGAAGTGACAGTGTGTGATGGGTGCGCGGCCGCCACCTGCTGGGGGGAGAGAGGAAGTGACAGTGTGTGATGGGTGCGCGGCCGCCACCTGCTGGGGGAGAGAGGAAGTGACATTGTGTGATGGGTGCGCGGCCGCCACCTGCTGGGGGAGAGAGGTAGTGACAGTGTGATGGGTGCGCGGCCGCCACCTGCTGGAGGAACAGAGGAAGTGACAGTGTGTGATGGGTGCGCGGCCGCCACCTGCTGGGGGACAGACGAAGTGACAGTGTGTGATGGGTGCGCGGCCGCCACCTGCTGGGGGGAGAGAGGAAGTTTCACGATATAGTATGAAATATCATATAAGTAGCTCTCTTGCTCAAGGCTGTGGGCTAACAAGCCCCCCTTCCCTTTCACTCAGCCAAGAGCTGCTTTGCCAATGTACTGGGGGGAGTTTTATGGCCGAAAGGTATTTACGACCGGCATTTCCAGCCGTGTAAGCTCTTGTTCAGCTATAAGTGAACTAGAAACTTCTAGGATTCATTAAAGTTCTTTGTTTTGTTTTTGTAAGATATTATGCACAATGTTTACGTTACGAACACGAAAATATATATCCTTGGTCGCTCTCGGTGGACCTACCCATCCCGCGAAACACGGGCTTCTAACTCCATCTGGTAAAGAAGTAGGGATTTCTCTGTAAATATGTATCCCAGATAAGACATATTTGATCTCATTAGAATGCTCACATTAATCCGAGATGAATGATGGGTTTGTTATGACTATGACATGTTTTGTAGCGAAGTTATAGAAAGTAGATAGATCTAAGGTTGCAGTACTCAGAATGTAGAGAGAGGAGGGTCTGGATAAGCCAGCCTTTCTGTGATGCCACTAGCTGCAGGTCTTAAGTTTGTGGCAGGCTCTCAGCTCAGTCTTCTTCTTCTTCTTCTGGCTTGCTTGCTTGCTTCTCCTGCGGGAAAGCCCTGCGCACGTCCAATGAGCTGGGACGTATGGTTGCCTGCCATGCTTTGAACATGTGAGTGTTACCTTTTCTCATTTAATCCCTGTTTATTTCATAATTACCCTTGTACATATTTGCGATTGTCTCATTTGTAACATCTTTATAAAATATTTTTGATAAAGCACTGCCTAATTTTTATGGGATATAATATTATATGTTAGTTCATTCTCCATGCTCTAAAAACCATACCCTAAGTCTTCTGAAGGGAAATACGCTACTGTTGTGTTGGGTTAGCTTCGGACCCGTTTAATCGAAGCTGGTGGCAGCGATAGTATGCTGACTTTTGGATTATGTTGTAGCGACTGCGGCGTTGATAATTATTGTTCCTGCCTGAGTGGGAGTAGTTTATCACGTCGCTGCAGCGTGCCCAATAGCCAGTACATAGCAGGCAGCCTGTCGGGCAACCAATTATCCAGGGTGCAGTACCTAATCTGACCTGAGAGTAAGGGGGGCACCAGAGAGCTGCAAGTGTTAAGTGGAACTGTAAGCGGGATATACATAAATCCCTGCAGTTCGTGGTATATTGAAAAGCAGTGGGATACCTACAATAAGCCCCTGCTGTAAACTAAGAGGTCAATAGCCTTGTGTGTGTTTTCTCATCACATTGTTAGCAGTGGAGGGATAACTAAGATAAGCCCCCCTGCACATGTGATAGCCGTCTGTTGGCCCAAAGTCACCCCGACCCGTGACGTAGGGGTGACGGTCACGGTGTGAATCGTGACGAATTGGTGGCAGCGGTCAGGGGAATCCTGACAAATTGGTGGCAGCGGTGGGATATTAGAGCATTAGTGATTTGGTTTGAGCAATCATTCCTCTCACTAAAAACTTGCAGAAAGTTCTTGCGAGGACTCTACGCAAATAAGTTTGGAGAACAAACTCAGCGTTTTATTAGTCTTGAGACAATTGCAAATATGTACAAGGGTAATTATGAAATAAACAGGGATTAAATGAGAAAAGGTAACACTCACATGTTCAAAGCATGGCAGGCAACCATACGTCCCAGCTCATTGGACGTGCGCAGGGCTTTCCCGCAGGAGAAACAAGCAAGCAAGCCCTGATAGCAAAGTACCAGCTTACACCCGAGGTGTACCGTAGAAAGTTCCGGACCCTCCAACGTGGCCCACACAACAGTTACAGTGATGTGGTGCATGGACTGGGGACCCACTTTGACCAGTAGACCCAAGGACTGTCAGTGACCACCTTTGCACAGCTGCGAGATCAGATGATCAAAGACCAGTCCTTTCATCTTTGCCCAGCTGAGGTGCAACAGTTCGTGATGGACAGAGAACCCAAAGACGTGACGAAAGCAGCACAGATTGCCGATGCCTATGAGACCAACCGTAGATCGGAAGCGCAGAAGCCAGTCACCACCAGCTGGAGAGTGGGTAAGCCTGCACCTAACGCCAGTACCCCTGCCAGCCAACACACCAGAGGTCCTGGCCCTGTGGCCAACAACACCAGACCTACCACCGAACCTCGCCAGTGTTACTACTGCAAGCGGCCTGGGCATATCAGTACTTTCTGTCCAGACAGGCCGAAGAACCCCCCAGCCAAGGCCCCAGGGCCTAATGCAGCAGTTCTTTTGGTGGGTGGTGTGGTTGGGAGGGTGTGTGACAACGTACAGCACGTCACTGTGGGAGGCCATGTTGCTAAAGGCCTCAAAGACACCGGGGCTGAACGAACCCTCATCCGACCCGAACTGGCGGCCCCTGAAGAAATCATTCCAGGGAAAACCCTAACTGTCACTGGGATTGGGGGCATCAGCTGTCCCTTACCGATGGCCCGGGTTTTTATTGATTGGGGTGCCGGGAGCGGGGTGAAGGAAGTGGGGCTGTCTGATAATTTGCCCACTGATGTTTTGTTGGGGACTGATTTGGGGAAAATGGTTGCATACTACGTTCCTGACATCCCTCCCCAATCTACTAATAAGGGTAACGTTAACCCTGATGATGATGATGATGATGATGGGAAATCGCATGTGTTACCTGACCATGCTTTATCTTGTAATGATGCATCTAATAACCATTTTTTTCCTAGGATTGATGGTGAAAATGTTGTACCTGTGCCAGCTGAACCTGATAATGATTTTTCTGTGAAGGTTAATGTGTCCATAGGTACAGGCGTGCCCAGCCACGTCGCTCTGCGGAGTGAGACGGCTGAGGAACCCCTAACAGGGGCAAGTGTCGGTGCTACAGGAAATGGGGAGATGCATGGGAACCGTGAGGAAGGTGACGCCATGAAAGTGACCAGTGCCACCGAGGAAGGTAACTGGCCCATGAGTAGCACTGCCCCTGGAGTGTTGGGGGTGGATGGGGAGGTAGAGCCCATAGCAGCGCCGGCTGATGGGTCTGTAGAAACCCCCGGGGAGACAGCCTACGTAGCTGCTGTCACCCGCAGTCAGAGTGCCCGGAACGCAGATAACTGTCAGCCTTCCGGACCCTCCTCAGTCATCACTGTGACTGAACCAGAGGTGGACCCAGAGCAGGTCCAAGAGGGTTCCCGTGGGGAAGGGACCCTGACATTGCTTTTGGCTTCCCCTAGCCAGGAGTTTCAGGCCGCTCTGCACACAGATGCGAGCCTAGAGAGTTTGAGGCAACTCGCCGAGACGCCCACCTCCGAGACTGATAAGGAGAGGGTGTTCTGGGAATGAGGAAGGTTGTACCGGGAGACAGTACTCGGAAAATCGCAAAAGGAGTGGGTGAGGGAAAGACAGCTGGTCGTCCCGCAGCAATTCCGGGGTGAGTTGTTGCGGATTGCCCATGAGATCCCGCTAGCTGGACACTTGGGGATCAGCAAAACTAAGGCCCGGCTGTCTCAACACTTCTATTGGCCTAAGATGGGGACAGATGTGTCAAACTACTGCCGCTCCTGTGTCACCTGTCAAAGAGTGGGGAAGGCGGGGCCTGCACTTAAGGCTCCCCTGATCCCGTTGCCAGTGATAGAGGAGCCTTTCCAGAGGATCGCGGTGGACATTGTGGGCCCGCTGGCTGTCCCCAGCAGCTCTGGGAAGCAATACATCCTTACTGTGGTAGACTATGCTACCCGGTACCCAGAGGCAGTAGCTCTGTCGTCAACTAGGGCAGATAAGGTGGCGGATGCCCTGTTGGCCATCTTTTCACGTGTAGGATTTCCCAGGGAAATGCTTACTGATCAAGGGACCCAATTTATGTCTCACCTAATGGAGGCTCCCTAATGGAGGCTCTCTGTAAGAGAATGCAGGTGAAGCACCTGGTATCAAGTGCGTATCACCCACAGACCAATGGCTTGTGTGAACGCTTCAATGGTACCCTCAAACAGATGCTACGCATGCTGGTTGAGACTCAAGGGCGCGACTGGGAGCGGTACCTCCCACACCTGCTGTTCGCTTACCGAGAGGTTCCGCAGGCCTCGACGGGGTTCTCCCCCTTCGAGCTCCTGTACGGCAGGCGAGTCCGGGGACCCCTTGGGTTGGTAATAGAATCCTGGGAAGAGGAGCCGAACCCTTCTGAAGTGTCCATAGTGGAGTATGTCATGCGCTTCCGTGACAAGATGCAGATCTTGACGCAGTTGGTGCATGACAACATGACGCAGGCTCAGGCTGACCAGAAGCACTGGTACGACCAGAACGCCCGGGAGCGGACCTACCACGTGGGTCAAAAGGTGTGGGTGCTGGTCCCCGTACCAACAGATAAGCTTCAGGCAGCCTGGGAGGGCCCGTATGTCGTCCACCAACAGCTCAACCCAGTCACTTACGTGGTCACGCTTGACCACGCTCGGGATAGGCGAAAGGCCTTTCACGTCAACATGATGAAGGCTCATCATGAACGTGAACCTTTCGTCTTACCGGTCTGCAGCTTGCCCGAAGACTGTGAGGAAGACACCCTCCTGGACATGCTGGCCCAAGCCAAGGCCATCGAGGACATGGAGGTTAGCGCCTCATTAACTGAATCCCAGCGGTTGCAGTTGCAAACCACGCTGGAACCCTTCCGGGTCGTGTTCTCCAACTGACCTGGGAGGACGCAGTTAGCAGTCCACGAGGTGGACACCGGGAATCACGCCCCACTACAGCGAACACCCTATCGAATCTCTGACCAGGTGCAGCAGATTATGCGCCAAGAGATCGATGAGATGTTACAGCTGGGGGTGATTCGACGGTAAAAGAGCGCGTGGGCCTCACCTGTAGTTCTCGTGCCAAAGAAAGACCGGACCACCCTGTGAAGGATTACCCCTTCCTCCCACGTCACCAATCCGTGACGTCACTACACAGGTACAGCTCTCCGGCGCCCCCTTTGTCTCTCAGGTCAGTGTTGTGAATTCTGTTGTCGGGCTCCCTCCTGTGTTCATGAATGGTACTTCGGCTGGTTCTGTCCATGGACTTCCTCTGGTGGGTGTTTCTGAGTTTCCTTTCACAGGTGACGAGGTTAATTCGTTAGCTGCTGCTCTATTTAACTCCACTTAGATCTTTGCTCCATGCCACCTGTCAATGTTCCAGTATTGGTCTAGTTCACTCCTAGATCGTTCTTGTGACCTGTCTTCCCATCAGAAGCTAAGTTCCAGCTTGTATTTCTTTGGTTTGCTATTTTTCTGTCCAGCTTGCTATTTATTTGTTGTCTTGCTCGCTGGAAGCTCTGGGACGCAGAGGGAGCGCCTCCGCACCGTGAGTCGGTGCGGAGGGTCTTGTTGCGCCCTCTGCGTGGTCTTTTTGTAGGTTTTTGTGCTGACCGCAAAGTAACCTTTCCTATCCTCGGTCTGTTCAGTAAGTCGGGCCTCACTTTGCTTAATCTATTTCATCTCTGTGTTTGTATTTTCATCTTTACTCACAGTCATTATATGTGGGGGGCTGCCTTTTCCTTTGGGGAATTTCTCTGAGGCAAGGTAGGCTTTATTTTTCTATCTTCAGGGCTAGCTAGTTTCTTAGGCTGTGCCGAGTTGCATAGGAAGCGTTAGGCGCAATCCACGGCTATTTCTAGTGTGGTTGATAGGTTTAGGGATTGCTGTCAGCAGAGTTCCCACGTCCCAGAGCTCTTCCTTTATTATCAGTAACTATCAGGTCTTTCCGTGTGCTCTTAACCACCAGGTCCATTATTGTCCTGACCACCAGGTCATAACAGTACAGGTGGCCCTCGGGCGTATTAAATGCTGTTTTCCATTCATCGCCTTGTTTAATATGCACAAGATTATACGCCCCTCGAACATCTATCTTGGTGAACCAACTAGCCCCTTTAATACGAGCAAACAAATCAGACAGCAACGGCAAAGGATACTGAAATTTGACTGTAATTTTATTAAGGAGGTGGTAATCAATACAAGGTCTCAAAGAACCATCTTTCTTGGCCACAAAAAAAGAACCCTGCTCCTAACGGTGATGACGACGGGCGAATATGGCCTTTCTCCAAGGATTCCTTTATATAACTCCGCATAGCGGCGTGTTCTGGCACAGATAAATTGAACAATCGGCCCTTAGGAAACTTACTACCAGGAATCAAATTAATTGCACAATTGCAATCCCTATGAGGAGGTAGGGCACTGGCTTTGGGCTCATCAAATACATCCCGATAATCCGACAAAAACTCTAGAACTTCAGAAGGAGTGGAAGACGAAATAGACAAAAATTGAACATCACCATGTACCCCCTGGCAACCCCAGCTGGACACAGACATAGATTTCCAGTCCAATACTGGATTATGAACCTGTAGCCATGGCAACCCCAAAACGACCACATCATGCAGATTATGCAACACCAGAAAGCGGATATCCTCCTGATGTGCAGGAGCCATGCACATGGTCAATTGGGTCCAATACTGAGGCTTATTCTTGGCCAAAGGCGTAGCATCAATTCCTCTCAATGGAATAGGATACTGCAAGGGCTCCAAGAAAAAACCACAGCGCCTAGCATACTCCAAGTCCATCAAATTCAGGGCAGCGCCTGAATCCACAAATGCCATAACAGAATAGGATGACAAAGAGCAAATCAGAGTAACAGACAATAGAAATTTAGACTGTACCGTACCAATGGTGGCAGACCTAGCGAACCGCTTAGTGCGCTTATGACAATCGGAGATAGCATGTCATGGTGGGATTTCCTATGCCTGATGGTCTGAATGAATCTATGTCTTTGGCCATTCAGATCGGTCGACGCTTGCGTGAGCGTAAATCTGTGCACCATTTGGCGGTATTACCTGAGCTTAAACCTGAGCCTATGCAGTGCGAACGGCAAAAACGCAGACGTCTGAATGGTCTGTGTTTCTACTGTGGTGATTCCACTCATGCCATCTCTGATTGTCCTAAGCGCTCTAAGCGGTTCGCTAGGTCTGCCACCATTGGTACGGTACAGTCAAAATTTCTTCTGTCCGTTACCTTGATCTGCTCTTTGTCATCGTATTCTGTCATGGCATTTGTGGATTCAGGCGCTGCCCTGAATTTGATGGACTTAGAGTATGCTAAGCGTTGTGGGTTTTTCTTGGAGCCCTTGCAGTGTCCTATTCCATTGAGAGGAATTGATGCTACACCTTTGGCCAAGAATAAGCCTCAGTACTGGACCCAGCTGACCATGTGCATGGCTCCTGCACATCAGGAGGATATTCGCTTTCTGGTGTTGCATAATCTGCATGATGTGGTCGTTTTGGGGTTGCCATGGCTACAAGTCCATAATCCAGTATTAGATTGGAAATCCATGTCGATTTCCAGCTGGGGTTGTCAGGGGGTACATGGTGATGTTCCATTTCTGTCAATTTCGTCATCCACCCCTTCTGAGGTCCCAGAGTTCTTGTCTGATTACCGGGATGTATTTGATGAGCCCAAGTCCGATACCCTACCTCCGCATAGGGATTGTGATTGTGCTATCAATTTGATTCCTGGTAGTAAATTCCCAAAAGGTCGATTGTTTAATTTGTCCGTGCCTGAGCACACCGCTATGCGCAGTTATGTGAAAGAATCCCTGGAGAAGGGGCATATTCGCCCATCATCGTCGCCATTAGGAGCAGGGTTCTTTTTTGTAGCCAAGAAGGATGGTTCGCTGAGACCTTGTATAGATTACCGCCTTCTTAATAAGATCACGGTTAAATTTCAGTACCCCTTGCCATTGTTATCTGATCTGTTTGCTCGGATTAAGGGGGCTAGTTGGTTCACAAAGATAGATCTTCGTGGTGCGTATAATCTGGTGCGAATTAAGCAGGGCGATGAATGGAAAACTGCATTTAATACGCCCGAAGGTCATTTTGAGTATCTCGTGATGCCGTTCGAACTTGCCAATGCTCCATCAGTGTTTCAGTCCTTTATGCATGACATCTTCCGAGAGTACCTGGATAAATTCCTGATTGTGTACTTGGATGACATTTTGATCTTCTCGGATGATTGGGAGTCTCATGTGAAGCAGGTCAGAACGGTTTTTCAGGTCCTGCGTGCTAATTCTTTGTTTGTGAAGGGATCAAAGTGTCTCTTTGGTGTGCAGAAGGTTTCATTTTTGGGGTTCATCTTTTCCCCTTCTACTATCGAGATGGATCCTGTTAAGGTCCAAGCCATCCATGATTGGACTCAGCCGACATCTCTGAAAAGTCTGCAAAAGTTCCTGGGCTTTGCTAATTTTTATCGTCGCTTCATCTGCAATTTTTCTAGTATTGCTAAACCATTGACCGACTTGACCAAGAAGGGTGCTGATGTGGTCAATTGGTCTTCTGCTGCTGTGGAGGCTTTTCAAGAGTTGAAGCGTCGTTTTTCTTCTGCCCCTGTGTTGTGTCAACCAGATGTTTCTCTTCCGTTCCAGGTCGAGGTTGATGCTTCTGAGATTGGAGCAGGGGCTGTTTTGTCACAGAGAGGTTCAGGTTGCTCAGTGATGAAACCATGCGCTTTCTTTTCCAGGAAGTTTTCGCCTGCTGAGCGAAATTATGATGTGGGCAACCGAGAGTTGCTGGCTATGAAGTGGGCATTCGAGGAGTGGCGTCATTGGCTTGAAGGAGCTAAGCATCGCGTGGTGGTATTGACTGATCATAAGAACTTGACTTATCTCGAGTCTGCCAAGCGCTTGAATCCTAGACAAGCTCGTTGGTCGTTGTTTTTTGCCCGTTTTGACTTTGTGATTTCGTACCTTCCGGGCTCTAAAAATGTGAAGGCGGATGCTCTGTCTAGGAGTTTTGTACCCGACTCTCCGGGCTTATCTGAGCCGGCGGGTATCCTCAAGGAAGGAGTAATTGTGTCTGCCATCTCCCCTGATTTGCGGCGGGTGCTGCAAAAATTTCAGGCTAATAAACCTGATCGTTGCCCAGCGGAGAAATTGTTTGTCCCTGATAGGTGGACGAATAGAGTTATCTCTGAACTTCATTGTTCGGTGTTGGCTGGTCATCCTGGAATCTTTGGTACCAGAGAGTTAGTGGCTAGATCCTTTTGGTGGCCCTCTCTGTCGCGGGATGTGCGTACTTTTGTGCAGTCCTGTGGGATTTGTGCTCGGGCTAAGCCCTGCTGTTCTCGTGCCAGTGGGTTGCTTTTGCCCTTGCCGGTCCCGAAGAGGCCTTGGACACATATCTCTATGGATTTTATTTCTGACCTTCCCGTTTCTCAAAAGATGTCAGTCATTTGGGTGGTCTGTGATCGCTTTTCTAAGATGGTCCATCTGGTACCCTTGTCTAAATTGCCTTCCTCCTCTGATTTGGTGCCTTTGTTCTTCCAGCATGTGGTTCGTTTGCATGGCATTCCAGAGAATATTGTTTCTGACAGAGGTTCCCAGTTTGTTTCGAGGTTTTGGCGAGCCTTTTGTGGTAGGATGGGCATTGACTTGTCTTTTTCCTCGGCTTTCCATCCTCAGACTAATGGCCAGACCGAGCGAACCAATCAGACCTTGGAAACATATCTGAGGTGCTTTGTTTCTGCTGATAAGGATGACTGGGTGTCCATTTTGCCTTTGGCTGAGTTCGCCCTTAATAATCGGGCCAGCTCGGCTACCTTGGTTTCACCGTTTTTCTGCAATTCTGGGTTCCATCCTCGTTTCTCTTCTGGACAGGTTGAGTCTTCGGACTGTCCTGGTGTGGATACTGTGGTGGACAGGTTGCAGCAGATTTGGACTCAGGTAGTGGACAGTAAACCCAAAAGAAAAGAACAACGGCCTATCTGTATGACGCTCCCAAAACAAGCCATAGAAATCCAACATGTACCAAATACGGAAGCACTAGTCATAAATATAATCCAAAAAAAATATAATTTTATTAAGGATAACAAATTTATCCACAAATAGTAAAAAATAGTATTAAAAAATGGAGATGCACATGCAACATCACAGCAGGTACAGAAACAGTATCACATCTATTGGTGAATCTCAGTATAAGTATACATAGAGAATATAGAGTTATTACACATACCATCCAACAAAAAGTTGAACTGAATGATATATATAGGCTATATCAACATCTCATCTACATCCGCAAATGAGGCCAGAACAATGCTGTGCCTCATCACATTATATGCCAGTGCACACAGATGAAGTTCTCATAGAGCCCTATCAGATCTGTCTCTCAAGTGTTAGCCCAATGCTGGTAATCAATCAGTGCTGCCGCACACATAATACACATGAAGCTAGTGCGAAACGCGCGTTGGGGCTCTTCACAGCGTGTGCAGGTCACGTATCACCCTTATTTTACTTATATATAACATAGAGATGGGCTTAAATGTGTATTATGTGTGCGGCAGCACTGATTGATTACCAGCATTGGGCTAACACTTGAGAGACAGATCTGATAGGGCTCTATGAGAACTTCATCTGTGTGCACTGGCATATAATGTGATGAGGCACAGCATTGTTCTGGCCTCATTTGCGGATGTAGATGAGATGTTGATATAGCCTATATATATCATTCAGTTCAACTTTTTGTTGGATGGTATGTGTAATAACTCTATATTCTCTATGTATACTTATACTGAGATTCACCAATAGATGTGATACTGTTTCTGTACCTGCTGTGATGTTGCATGTGCATCTCCATTTTTTAATACTATTTTTTACTATTTGTGGATAAATTTGTTATCCTTAATAAAATTATATTTTTTTTGGATTATATCAGGTAGTGGACAATTTGACCTTGTCCCAGGAGAAGGCTCAACGTTTCGCTAATCGCAGACGCCGTGTGGGTCCCCGACTTCGTGTTGGGGATCTGGTTTGGTTATCTTCTCGTCATATTCCTATGAAGGTTTCCTCTCCTAAGTTTAAACCTTGTTTTATTGGTCCGTATAGGATTTCTGAGGTTCTTAATCCTGTGTCTTTTCGTCTGACCCTTCCAGATTCTTTTTCCATACATAACGTATTCCATAGGTCATTGTTGCGGAGATACGTGGCACCTATGGTTCCATCTGTTGAGCCTCCTGCCCCGGTTTTGGTGGAGGGGGAATTGGAGTATATTGTGGAGAAAATTTTGGATTCTCGTGTTTCTAGACGGAAACTCCAGTATCTGGTTAAATGGAAGGGTTATGCTCAGGAAGATAATTCCTGGGTTTTTGCCTCTGATGTCCATGCTCCCGATCTTGTTCGTGCCTTTCATGTGGCTCATCCTGGTCGGCCTGGGGGCTCTGGTGAGGGTTCGGTGACCCCTCCTCAAGGGGGGGGTACTGTTGTGAATTCTGTGGCAGAGTTCACTCCTGTGGTCACAAGTGGTACTTCGGCTGATTCTCTCTGGGATCTTCCGTTTGTGGAGGAAAGTGGTACTGCAGCTTCTGAGTTTTCTCCCTCAGGTGATCTGGTGAGCTCGTTAGCTTCTTCTCTACTTAACTCCACCTGATGCTTTGATCCATGCTTCCTGTCAATGTTCCAGTGTTGGACTGGTTTTTTCCCTGGATCATTCCTGTGGCCTGCTGCTCTGCAAAGCTAAGTTTTGCTTTTGTTATTTTGTTGCTATTTTTCAGTCCAGCTTGCTTTATTGGTTTTTTCTCGCCTGCTGGAAGCTCTGAGACGCAGAGGGACGACCTCCGTACCGTTAGTCGGTGCGGAGGGTCTTTTTGTCCCCTCTGCGTGGTTATTTGTAGGTTTTTGTGCTGACCGCAAAGTTATCTTCCCTATCCTCGTTCTATTCAGCTAGTCGGGCCTCACTTTGCTAAATCTGTTTCATCTCTATGTTTGTGTTTTCATCTTACTCACAGTCATTATATGTGGGGGGCTGCCTTTTCCTTTGGGGAATTTCTCTGAGGCAAGGTAGGCTTATTTTTCTATCTTCAGGAATAGCTAGTTTCTCAGGCTGTGACGAGGCACCTAGGTTCTGGTCAGGAGCGCTCCACGGCTGCCTTTAGTGTGGTTTGATAGGATCAGGGATTGCGGTCTGCAGAGTTCCCACGTCTCAGAGCTCGTTCTTTAATTTTGGGTGTTTGTCAGATCACTGTATGTGTTCTGACCGCTATGTCCATTGTGTTACTGAATTGGTTAACATAACACATCGCGTGGTGGTCTTGACAGATCACAAGAATTTGACTTATCTTGAGTCTGCCAAACGGTTGAATCCGAGACAGGCTCGATGGTCGTTATTTTTCTCCCCTTTTGATTTTGTGGTTTCGTACCTTCCGGGCTCTAAGAATGTGAAGGCTGATGCCCTGTCAAGGAGTTTTGTGCCTGACTCTCCGGGTGTTCCTGAGCCGGCGGGTATTCTCAAAGAGGGGGTAATTTTGTCTGCCATCTCCCCTGATTTGCGGCGGGTGCTGCAAAAATTTCAGGCTGATAGACCTGACCGTTGCCCAGCGGAGAAACTGTTTGTCCCTGATAGATGGACTAGTAGAGTTATTTCTGAGATTCATTGTTCAGTGTTGGCTGGGCATCCTGGAATCTTTGGTACCAGAGATTTGGTGGCTAGATCCTTCTGGTGGCCGTCTTTGTCGCGGGATGTGCGTTCTTTTGTGCAGTCCTGTGGGACTTGTGCTCGGGCTAAGCCCTGCTGTTCTCGTGCCAGTGGGTTGCTTTTGCCCTTGCCGGTCCCGAAGAGGCCCTGGACGCATATTTCTATGGATTTTATTTCGGATCTCCCCGTCTCTCAAAAGATGTCGGTCACTTGGGTGGTTTGTGATCGCTTTTCTAAGATGGTCCATTTGGTACCTTTGTCTAAATTGCCTTCCTCCTCTGATTTGGTGCCATTATTTTTCCAGCATGTGGTTCGTTTACATGGTATCCCGGAGAACATCGTTTCTGACAGAGGTTCCCAGTTTGTTTCAAGGTTTTGGCGATCCTTTTGTGCTAGGATGGGCATTGATTTGTCTTTTTCCTCGGCTTTCCATCCTCAGACAAATTGCCAAACCGAACGAACTAATCAAACTTTGGAAACATATCTGAGATGCTTTGTTTCTGCTGATCAGGATGATTGGGTGTCCTTTTTGCCGTTGGCTCAGTTCGCCCTTAATAATCGGGCCAGCTCGGCTACTTTGGTTTCGCCGTTTTTCTGCAATTCTGGTTTCCATCCTCGTTTCTCTTCAGGGCAGGTTGAGTCTTCAGACTGTCCTGGTGTAGATACTGTGGTGGATAGGTTGCAGCAGATTTGGACTCATGTGGTGGACAATTTGACATTGTCCCAGGAGAAGGCTCAACGTTTCGCTAACCGCCGGCGCTGTGTGGGTCCCCGACTTCGTGTTGGGGATTTGGTTTGGTTGTCGTCTCGTTATGTTCCTATGAAGGTTTCCTCTCCTAAGTTTAAGCCTCGTTTCATTGGCCCGTATTAGATTTCTGAGGTTATCAATCCTGTGTCATTTCGTTTGGCCCTTCCTGCTTCTTTTGCCATCCATAATGTGTTGCATAGGTCGTTATTGCGGAGATACGTGGCGCCTGTAGTTCCATCCGTTGATCCTCCTGCCCCGGTGTTAGTTGAGGGGGAGTTGGAGTATGTGGTGGAGAAGATTTTGGATTCTCGTGTTTCGAGACGGAAACTCCAGTACCTGGTCAAGTGGAAGGGTTATGGTCAGGAAGATAATTCCTGGGTTTTTGCCTCTGATGTTCATGCTGCCAATCTGGTTCGTGCCTTTCATTTGGCTCATCCTGGTCGGCCTGGGGGCTCTGGTGAGGGTTCGGTGACCCCTTCTCAAGGGGGGGGGGTACTGTTGTGAATTCTGATGTCGGGCTCCCTCCTGTGGTCATGAATGGTACTTCGGCTGGTTCTGTCCATGGACTTCCTCTGGTGGGTGTTTCTGAGTTTCCTTTCACAGGTGACGAGGTTAATTCGCTAGCTGCTGCTCTATTTAACTCCACTTAGATCTTTGCTCCATGCCACCTGTCAATGTTCCAGTATTGGTCTAGTTCACTCCTGGATCGTTCTTGTGACCAGTCTTCCCATCAGAAGCTAAGTTCCAGCTTGTATTTCTTTGGTTTGCTATTTTTCTGTCCAGCTTGCTATTTATTTGATGTCTTGCTCGCTGGAAGCTCTGGGACGCAGAGGGAGCGCCTCCGCACCGTGAGTCGGTGCAGAGGGTCTTTTTGCGCCCTTTGCGTGGTCTTTTTGTAGGTTTTTGTGCTGACCGCAAAGTAACCTTTCCTATCCTCGGTCTGTTCAGTAAGTCGGGCCTCACTTTGCTTAATCTATTTCATCTCTGTGTTTGTATTTTCATCTTTACTCACAGTCATTATATGTGGGGGGCTGCCTTTTCCTTTGGGGAATTTCTCTGAGGCAAGGTAGGCTTTATATTTCTATCTTCAGGGCTAGCTAGTTTCTTAGGCTGTGCCGAGTTGCATAGGGAGCGTTAGGCGCAATCCACGGCTATTTCTAGTGTGGTTGATAGGTTTAGGGATTGCGGTCAGCAGAGTTCCCACGTCCCAGAGCTCGTCCTTTATTATCAGTAACTATCAGGTCTTTCCGTGTGCTCTTAACCACCAGGTCCATTATTGTCCTGACCACCAGGTCATAACAGGTCAGTAAAGGAACTGCACCTAGAGCAAATGGCCGCCGGGGAGACTGCCCTGTTATCCACACTGGGTATTCTAAGATTCGCAATCAGAGTATAAGGATCAGCCCAAAATTAATTTATGATTTAATTGCCTTAAGGGCGCACTAGATAATTACAAGAAATATACAATCACAATATATCAAGAGTTACAGTCAGAGTACAATATAATAATAATAATACAAGGCTTAAAGGTATAAAGCTGGAGGTCAATTTACCAGGTTGAAGGTCGCTTGTGGAAGCCGGGGGCGCGCAGCATTCCGCAGGTCCAAAACTTAGTTGCCGGGCAGCCCCCAGAAAGTGTGTGCTTGCTCCCCTCTGGCTGCCATACCCTTGTTCCTTAAGATATCATCATCATCTTCTTCTGTGGAGTGAGACTCTCCCAGAGACCTTAGCTCTTCTTAAACCTGGCTGAGCCCCCCTGCCTGCAGCTGGGTGGGCTTAGCAATCTCCACCCCCTCTGCCTCCCTGCAAGATTTATTCCAATTTCTAATAAATGGGATAACTTCCCTCAGGATGATCGGATCAGCACACGGGCAGTACCAGCGCCTGTGCTTTGTTCTGCCGGTCGTACTGAGATCAAACCTGGACCCATTCGGTCCCTGTGGGAGGCTGATCTCTATATCTCGGGTTTCAGACCTCCCACCGCCATGGGAGTTGCACTGTTAGATGCACAATTTCTTTAGGGCGAGGATAATATTTTCTATGAGCCTGTACCTCGGACGATGCGTCCATAATTCACAATTCCATGTTGGAGACGGTTCGACTGGGCTGCCATAATAGATGTGTATCCAGTGGCCACTTGGCATGCGTGTTTTAATTAAGCCCCCAATCATTTCCAAGCCCCCTACTGGCGTGGTTTCCTCATTGAGCTTTGAAGCACCTTCTACAGTTTACACTGAGCTCAGTCCGTTAGCATACTAATAGGAACTTCATTCATTAGAAAAGGTGGGGGCCAGGAGCACTCCTCTCTGCAGACCTGTGACCAGGAGACAAAATGGAGTCACGCCAATCTGTTAGTATGCCTGTTCCAAGATGGCGGCTGTTCCCTCATCACACCTCTCTGCTTTAGAGGGTGCTAGGGGGCATCACATTCCTGTGTTCCCCCATGCACCCTTCCGCACCTTCTCCTTGCCGGGACAACCCATCAGCATTACCATGGTCTCTGCCGCTTCTGTGGCGAATGCTGAAGTGATACTGCTGGAGAGCCAGGCTCCAGCGTAGCAACCTCCCATTCGTTCCAGAGACCGAGTGTAACCAGCTGAGGGGGTTGTGGTCTGTTTCCACGGTGAAGTGGCGTCCGTACAAGTATGGCTGCAGACGTTGCAGGGCCCATACAATTACCAGACATTCCTTCTCCATCGTGGAATAGGCCACTTCCCTCGGCAGGAGCTTCCGGCTCAGGTACAAAACGGGGTGTTCATGTCCCGTAGTGTCGACCTGGCTGAGCACAGCACCGAGGCCAAAGTCACTGGCGTCGGTCTGTACTACGAACGGCCACGTGAAGTCGGCTGCCTGTAGTACAGGAGAGCTAGACAAGGTCGGTTTTGAGCACCTGGAAAGCTGTCTCGCAGGCGACTGTCCAGTCGACTGCGACGGGCAGCTTCATCTTGGTGAGGTCCGTCAGGGGCTTGGCCAGGGTGCTATAGTGTGGAACAAACCTCCTATAGTACCCGGCAGTCCCCAAGAAGGACATCACCAGCTTCTTGGTCCTGGGGGAGGGCCAGGAGGTGATGGCATCCACCTTCCCGGGCTCTGGCCTCAGAGCTCCCCCACCTACCCTGTGTCCCAGGTACTGGACCTCACTCATACCCAGCTGGCACTTTTCCGGCTTAATGGTCAACCCTGCCCTCTGGATCCTCCCCAACACCTGCGCCAGGTGCTGTAGGTGATCTTCCCAGGTGGGACTGAAGATGGCAATGTCATCCAGGTACGCGGTCGCATACCCTTCCAGTCCCTTGAGCAGCGTGTTGACCATCTGCTGAAAAGTGGCAGGGGCGTTCTTCATGCCAAAGGGCATCACCGTGGACTCGTACAGTCCAAATGAGGTGATAAAGGCAGAGCGTTCCCGTGCCTTAGGGGTCAGGGGAATCTGCCAATATCCCCTGCTCAGATCCATGATGGTCAGGTACTTGGCCCCGGCCAGCTGATCGAGCAGGTCATCGATGCGCGGCATTGGGTACGCATCGGTGACCGTCACAGCGTTGAGCCCCCTGGTAGTCCACGCAGAACCGCGTAGTTCGGTCCTTTTTAGGGACGAGGACTACCGGCGAAGCCCACGCGCTGTTGGACGCTTGGATCACCCCCAGCTTTAGCATCTCGTCTATCTCTTGGCGCATGTGCTGCTGCACCTCGAGAGAGAACAGATATGCCGAACGCCGGATCGGGGGGTGATTGCCGGTGTCCACATCATGGACGGCTGCCTCAGTCCTCCTGGACAGGCTGCTGAACAGCTCCCGAAAGGGGTGTAGGGTGACCCCCAGCTGGGAACGTTGGTCCTCCGAGAGCTGGTGGCCAACCCCCACATCCTCGATGGATCCACCCGCCTTGGCTTGGGTGAGCAGATCCAGGAGGGTTTCTACCTCACCTTCCTCCGGGAGGTTGCACACTGGGTGGGCACAATCCCCCCGCTCATGATGTGCCTTCATCATGTTCACGTGGAAGGCCTTCCTCCTTCCACGGGCGTGATCCAGGGTGACCAGATAGGTGACGGCGTTGAGCTGCTGGTGCACGAGGTATGGACCCTCCCAGGCTGCCTGAAGCTTGTTTTGTGGGACGGGGACCAGTACCCACACCTTTTGACCCACCTGGTAGGTCCTCTCACAAGCATTCTGGTCATACCACCGCTTCTGGTCAGCTTGGGCCTGGGCCATATTGTCATGCACCAGCCACGTCAAGGCCGTCATTCTGTCCCGGAAGCACACAACATACTCAATGGCCGAAACTCCAGGGGTGGCCAAATCTCCTTCCCACGCTTCCTTCACCAGAGCAAAGGGTCCCCGTACACGTCGCCCATACAGGAGCTCAAAGGGGGAGAACCCCGTTTGAAGTCTGTGGAACCTCCCGGTAGGCAAATAGAAGGTGTGGGAGATACCGCTCCCAATCTCTCCCATGGGAGTTGACCAACATCTTAAGCATCTGCTTTAAGGTGCCGTTGAACCACTCACACAGGCCATTGGTCTGTGGGTGATACGGGCTGGCTACCAGATGTTGCACCTGGATCTGCTTACAGAGAGACTCCATCAGCTGTGACATGAACTGGGTCCCTCGGTCGGTGAGCATTTCCTGGAGAAACCCCACTCTGGAGAAGATCTCCAGTAAGGCAGTGGCCACTTTGTCAGCCCGAATGGATAACAAAGCGACCGCCTCTGGGTACCGAGTGGCATAGTCCACTACCGTTAATATGAAGCATTTCCCGGAGCGACTGGGAGTGGACAGAGGTCCAATGAGATCCACAGCCACCCTCGAGAAAGGCTCTTCAATGATGGGCAGAGTTACCAGTGGGGCTTTGGGGCACCGCCCCGCCTTCCCCACCCTCTGACAGGTGTCACACGAACGGCAGTAGGCAATTACCTCGGTCCTCATTCCAGGCCAGTAGAAATGCTGCGCTAGCCTGGCCCTGGTTTTAGCGATCCCTAGGTGTCCGGCCATGGGAATCTCGTGGGCTATCCGCAACAATTCCGCCCTGAACGGATAGGGTACCACTAACTGTCGGTCCCTGGGCCACGCCTCCGGTGAACCCTGCTGGACCGATACCCGGTACAGCCGTCCCTGGTCCCAGACCACCCGCTCACGGTCTGACTCCCCAGGAGGCTGTGCCGCCTGCTCCTTGAGAGTTTTCAGGCTAGCGTCGGCTTCCAACGCTGCCTGAAATCCCTGACTTGATGTGGCGAGAATGGACGACACTGCCACATCCGCTGTCAGCTCCCCGGGATCTGTCTCCTGGCCACTGTCTGACTCGGCAGCCACTTGGTCAGGGAGGGGAAAGCCGTCGGACCTCTGCAAGGCTCCTTGGGCTCCGGTGCTCCCACTCCGGGTGACAGCGGCCACGACCGCTGTGCCCATGGGTAGCACCTGCTTCCCCCCGGCCCCTGACCAAGTCGCCGGGTCAGGCAGACTTCCCTGCACTCCTGACATCCCGGGTGTGGGGAACTCCTGCCCTGGGGTCTTACCTGGTGGCTCCTCTCCCGGGACGCCTACTCCCCCCATGGCCTGTTCCTCTTCCTGCAGGGACCCTAGACTCAGCAGGCTGGATTCACTTAGGGGCCCTACACTGCCCGTAGCAGCCCCTCCCTCCACCTCTGAGCTCTCCCCTACAGTCTCCTCACCTGTCCTCACTGTGAGCCCTGCGTGTGTGGTGTCAGTGCATGGAGTACCCTCAGGTTTCACTCCCTCCCCCACTGTTGGAGGCACATTCAACACATCAACATTCACGGTAGAGTCATGACATTCTTGGGGAGCCGAACTTGGGGGTTCAGTGGCCACATACTGAGACACTAGCCACCCTAAATCGGTCCCAAGTAATACATTAGCAGGAATATTTGACGTTACTCCCACATTCCCCTCCCGGCGCCCCAGTCCAAAAACACCTTTGCGACAGGCAGCGCCGGTTCCACGCCTCCAATTCCGGAGACGGAAATGGTTTTCCCTGGTACCAAGTCTTGAGGGGACACCACCTCAGGACGTACTAGGGTTCGTTCAGCGCCTGTGTCCCGCAGTCACATGACCGCTGAGCGGCCTATAGTGACGGGTTGGTAATTGTCCAGGGACCTCCCACTACCCCCTCCCACACATAAAACAGTGGACGGTTTCGGGGACAGGGATGGGGCCTTAAGACGCTGGGGACATGCTGTCTTGAAGTGTCCCAGCTGGTTGCAGTGATGACAACGTCTGGGTCCTGCGCCTGGCCTGGAGAGGGCAGCAGGGGGGTACACCCCTTGCACTCTGGGGGCTAGGGAAACAGGGGCAGGATTGGGCTTACCCCCTCTCCAGGTGCTGCTGGCAGGCTTCTTCGGCTCAGGCGCCCTGTTATTGGCATACTCGTCTGCCAGGGCGGCTGTAGCAGAAGCCCCCTTCGGTTTCCGGTCACGGAGGAACTGCTGGAGGTCCTCTGGGCAGTTCCACAAGAACTGCTCCGTGACGAACAGTTCCTGGACCTTCTGGCGGGTGGTGAGCGCTAGACCCGAGGTCCAGTGCTCTGCAGCTCTCAGCAACGCCCACATGTGGTCAGTCCAGGTGTCCTTTGGGCCCCGCTGCAGGCTCCGGAACTTCTTGCGGTAGGACTCTGGGGTGAGGTTGTAGTGCTGGTTCAGGGCCCGCTTGATGCTGCTGTAGTCCTGCTCCGCCCCGGCAGGTAAGTCCCTCAAAACTTCCAGGGACTTACCCCTCAAACGGGGGGTCAGGTATCTTGCCCACTGATCCGGGGCCAGATGGTGTTGAAGGCAGGTCCTTTCAAAGGCCAGCAAGAAGGAATCCAGGTCTCCATCCTTCTCAAGCAGAGGGAAGTCCTCGGCCCGGACTTTGGAAGCTCTGGACTCTGGTGGTGCTGGGGCGTCCAGCGGGAGCCCGCGTTGAGCCATCTCCAGTCGGTGCTGGCGCTCCGCTGCTCTCTCTGCCGCTGCTTGCTCCGCTGCCCGCTCAGCAGCTCTCTCTGCCCGCTCCGCTGCCTCACGGCGTTCTGCCCTCTCCCGCTCCTCTGCTTCACGGCGTTCTGCACGCTCGGCCTCTGCTGCTTTCTCTGCAGCTGCCATGAGTCTCATATAGGCGTCTTTATTACCCGCCTCGAAACGTGCCACTGCCGCTGCAACAAGGGCCACTGATGTGGACAGGCTGGGGCGGGTAGGTGGTGGGTAGTCCCTTGCCGGACTAAGCACGGGTGGCTGGCTCCTTGGGGAGTCTGGGCTTAGCTCCCCCTCGCCTGGAACAGTACCGTTCACCACCACCTCCTCATAGAGCATAGAACTGGCCTGCGCCCTCACTGCACTCCTGGTGCCATCCGCCATCTTTGGAACCTCTGGTTACTGACACAGCTGTAACCCCGACCTTGCACACAACTTATTATATCTACACTCTGACCGTCTAGTGCTGGGCTGACCTTAAGACCCCAGCAGTGAAAGTTACCACTGGTAGTCTTTAGTGTCTGGGAGTAGGGGTCCCACGCACACTATTACTCTGATCCCACGTACGCTGCCACCACTGTGAAGGATTACCACTTCCTCCCACGTCACCAATCCGTGACATCTCTACACAGGTACAGCTCTCCGGCGCCCCCTTTGTCTCTCAGCTCAGTAAAGGAACTGCACCTAGAGCAAATGGCCGCCGGGGAGACTGCCCTGTTACCCACACTGGGTATTCTAAGATTCGCAATCAGAGTAAAAGGATCAGCCCAAAATTAATTTATGATTTAATTGCCTTAAGGGCGCACTAGATAATTACAAGAAATATACAATCACAATATAGGTATGAAGGTCGCTTGTGGAAGCCGGGGGCGCGCAGCATTCCGCAGGTCCAAAACTTAGTTGCCGGGCAGCCCCCAGAAAGTGTGTGCTTGCTCCCCTCTGGCCTGCATACCCTTGTTCCTTAAGATATCATCATCATCTTCTTCTGTGGAGTGAGACTCTCCCAGAGACCTTAGCTCTTCTTAAACCTGGCTGAGCCCCCCTGCCTGCAGCTGGGTGGGCTTAGCAATCTCCACCCCCTCTGCCTCCCTGCAAGATTTATTCCAATTTCTAATAAATGGGATAACTTCCCTCAGGATGATCGGATCAGCACACGGGCAGTACCAGCGCCTGTGGTTTGTTCTGCCGGTCGTACTGGGATCAAACCTGGACCCATTCGGTCCCTGTGGGAGGCTGATCTCTATATCTCGGGTTTCAGACCTCCCACCGCCATGGGAGTTGCACTGTTAGATGCACAATTTCTTTAGGGCGAGGAGAATATTTTCTATGAGCCTGTACCTCGGACGATGCGTCCATAATTCACAATTCCATGTTGGAGACGGTTCGACTGGGCTGCTATAATAGATGTGTATCCAGTGGCCACTTGGCATGCATGTTTTAATTAAGCCCCCAAGCATTTCCAAGCCCCCTACTGGCGTGGTTTCCTCATTGAGCTTTGAAGCACCTTCTACAGTTTACACTGAGCTCAGCCCGTTAGCATACTAATAGGAACTTCATTCATTAGAAAAGGTGGGGGCCAGGAGCACTCCTCTCTGCAGACCTGTGACCAGGAGACAAAATGGAGTCACGCCAATCTGTTAGTATGCCTGTTCCAAGATGGCGGCTGTTCCCTCATCACACACCCGGTTCTGCGTGGACTACAGGGGGCTCAACGCCATCACAGCCTCCAACGCACACCCAATGCCGTGCATCGAGGAGCTGCTGGATAAGTTAGCTGGCGCAGATTACCTAACAATAATGGATCTGAGTCGAGGATGCTGGCAGATTCCCCTGAGCCCCGAGGCGCAGGAGAAGTCCGCCTTTATCACACCCTTTGGACTGTACGAGTCCACGGTCATGCCCTTCGGCATGAAGAATGCCCCTGCCACTTTCCAGCGGATGGTCAACCTCCTGCTTCAGGGACTGGAGAAGTACGCCGTGGCGTACTTGGATGACATTGCCATCTTCAGTTCCTCCTGGGAGGAACACCTGCAGCATCTCGAGGAGGTGCTCAGGCGAATTCACCAAGCAGGACTGACTATCAAGCCAGGAAAGTGCCAGATGGGCTTGAGGGAGGTTCACTACCTGGGGCACCTGGTAGGCGGGAATACCCTGAAGCCAGAGCCGGAGAAAGTGGGCGTGATCGTGAACTGGCCCACTTCCGTGACCAAGAAACAGGTGATGTCCTACTTGGGCACTGCAGGGTACTAAAGGCGCTTCGTACAGCACTATAGTAGCCTGGCAAAACCTTTGACGGACCACACCAGGAAGAAGCTACCCCACATCGTCAACTGGACAGATGGCTGTGAGGGGGCCTTCCAGGCGTTGAAAACCGCACTGTGCAACACCCCTGTGTTGAAAACAGTCGACAGCAGTCGACCGTTCTTGGTGCAGACCGACGCCAGCGAGTTTGGCCTTGGTGCTGTGCTCAGCCAGGTTGACTCGGAGGACCAAGAGCACCCCGTGTTATACCTGAGCCGGAAACTTTTGCCAAGGGAAGTGGCCTAATCCAACATCGAGAAGGAGTGCCTGGCCATAGTCTGGGCCCTGCAGCGCCTGCAGCCCTACTTTTACGGTCGCCCCTTCACTGTGGTGACCGACCACAACCCTCTGCGCTGGCTAAACGCCATGTGTGGAACCAACGGCAGGTTGCTATGCTGGAGCCTTGCCCTTCAGCAGTTTGACTTCACCATTGAACACAAAATGGGCAAAGAGCATGGGAATGCAGATGGACTGCCCCGCCAGGGTGAACCTACTGAGGTGCTCATGGAGGCATACCGTGGGGTTCTACCTCCCTAGCGCACACCAAAAGGGGGAGGTGTCACGATATGGTATGAAATATCATATAAGTAGCTCTCTTGCTCAAGGCTGTGGGCTAACAAGCCCCCCTTCCCTTTCACTCAGCCAAGAGCTGCTTTGCCAATGTACTGGGGGGAGTTTTATGGCCGAAAGGTATTTACGACCGGCATTTCCTGCCGTGTAAGCTCTTGTCCAGCTATAAGTGAACTAGAAACATCTAGGATTCATTAAAGTTCTTTGTTTTGTTTTTGTAAGATATTATGCACAATGTTTACATTACGAACACGAAAATATATATCCTTGGTCGCACTCGGTGGACCTACCCATCCCGCGAAACACGGGCTTCTAACTCCATCTGGTAAAGAAGTAGGGATTTCTCTGTAAATATGTATCCCAGTTAGGACATATTTGATCTCATTAGAATGCTCACGTTAATCCGAGATGAATGATGGGTTTGTTATGACTATGACATGTTTTGTAGCGAAGTTATAGAAAGTAGATAGATCTAAGGTTGCAGTACTCAGAATGTAGAGAGAGGAGGGTCTGGATAAGCCAGCCTTTCTGTGATGTCACTAGCTGCAGGTCTTAAGTTTGTGGCAGGCTCTCAGCTCAGTCTTCTTCTTCTTATGGCTTGCTTGCTTGCTTCTCCTGCGGGAAAGCCCTGCGCACGTCCAATGAGCTGGGACGTATGGTTGCCTGCCATGCTTTGAACATGTGAGTGTTACCTTTTCTCATTTAATCCCTGTTTATTTCATAATTACCCTTGTACATATTTGCGATTGTCTCATTTGTAACATCTTTATAAAATATTTTTGATAAAGCACTGCCTAATTTTTATGGGATATAATATTATATGTTAGTTCATTCTCCATGCTCTAAAAACCGTACCCTAAGTCTTCTGAAGGGAAATACGCTACTATTGTGTTGGGTTAGCTTCGGACCCGTTTAATCGAAGCTGGTGGCAGCGATAGTGTGCTGACTTTTGGATTATGTTGTAGCGACTGCGGCGTTGATAATTATTGTTCCTGCCTGAGTGGGAGTAGTTTATCGCGCCGCTGCAGCGTGCCCAATAGCCAGTACATAGCAGGCAGCCTGTCGGGCGACCAATTACCCAGAGTGCAGTACCTAATCTGACCTGAGAGTAAGGGGGGCGCCAGAGAGCTGCAAGTGTTAAGTGGAACTGTAAGCGGGATATACATAAATCCCTGCAGTTCGTGGTATATTGAAAAGCAATGGGATACCTACAATAAGCCCCTGCTGTAAACTAAGAGGTCAATAGCCTTGTGTGTGTTTTCTCATCACATTGTTAGCAGTGGAGGGACAACTACGATAAGCCCCCCTGCACATGTGATAGCCGTCTGTTGGCCCAAAGTCACCCCGACCCGTGACGTAGGGGTGACGGTCACGGTGTGAATCGTGACGAATTGGTGGCAGCGGTCAGGGGAATCCTGACAGGAAGTGACAGTGTGTGATGGGTGCGCGGCCGCCACCTGCTGGGGGAAAGAGGAAGTGACAGTGTGTGATGGATGCGCGGCCGCCACCTGCTGGGGGAGAGAGGAAGTGACAGTGTGTGATGGGTGCGCGGCCGCCACCTGCTGGGGAAAAGAGGAAGTGACAGTGTGTGATGGGTGCATGGCCGCCACCTGTGGGGGGAGAGAGGAAGTGACAGTGTGTGATGGGTGCGCAGCTGCCACCTGCTGGGGAAAAGAGACAGTGACAGTGTGTGATGGGTGCACGGCCGCCACCTGCTGGAGGAACGGAGGAAGTGACAGTGTGTGATGGGTGCGCGGCCGCCACCTGCTGGGGGGAAAGAGGAAGTGAGAGTGTGTGATGGAGCGCGGCCGCCACCTGCTGGGGGGACAGAGGAGGTGACAGTGTGTGATGGGTGCACGGCCGCCACCTGCTGGGGGGAGAGAGGAAGTGACAGTGTGATGGGTGAGCGGCTGCCACCTGCTGGAGGAACAGAGGAAGTGACAGTTTGTGATGGGTGCGCGGCCGCCACCTGCTGGGGGGACAGAGGAAGTGACAGTGTGTGATGGTTGTGCGGCCGCCACCTGCTGGGGGGAGATTGGAAGTGACAGTGTGTGATGGGTGCACGGCCGCCACCTGCTGGGGGAGAGAGGAAGTGACAGTGTGTGATGTGTGCGCGGCCACCACCTGCTGGGGGAAAGAGGAAGTGACAGTGTGTGATGGGTGCGCAGCCGCCACCTGCTGGGGGAGAGAGGAAGTGACAGTGTGTGATGGGTGCGCGGCCGCCACCTGCTGGGGGAAAGAGGAAGTGACAGTGTGTGATGGGTGCGTGGCCGCCACCTGCTGGGGGGAAAGAGGAAGTGACACTGTGTGATGGGTGCTCTGCCGCCACCTGCTGGGGGAGAGAGGAAGTGACAGTGTGTGATGGGTGCGCAGCCGCCACCTGCTGGGGGAAAGAGAAAGTGACAGTGTGTGATGGGTGCGCGGCCGCCACCTGCTGGAGGAACGGAGGAAGTGACAGTGTGTGATGGGTGCGCGGCCGCCACCTGCTGGGGGGAGAGAGGAAGTGACAGTGTGATGGGTGAGCGGCTGCCACCTGCTGGAGGAACAGAGGAAGTGACAGTGTGTGATGGGTGCGCGGCCACCACCTGCTGGGGGGAGAGAGGAAGTGACAGTGTGTGATGGGTGCGCAGCCGCCACCTGTTGGGGGAGAGAGGAAGTGACAGTGTGTGATGGGTGCACGGCCGCCACCTGCTGGGGGAGAGAGGAAGTGACAGTGTGTGATGGGTGCGCGGCCACCACCTGCTGGGGGAAAGAGGAAGTGACAGTGTGTGATGGGTGCGCAGCCGCCACCTGCTGGGGGAGAGAGGAAGTGACAGTGTGTGATGGGTGCGCGGCCGCCACCTGCTGGGGGAAAGAGGAAGTGACAGTGTGTGATGGGTGCGCGGCCGCCACCTGCTGGGGGGAAAGAGGAAGTGACATTGTGTGATGGGTTCTCTGCCGCCACCTGCTGGGGGAGAGAGGAAGTGACAGTGTGTGATGGGTGCGCGGCCGCCACCTGCTGGGGGGAAGAGGAAGTGACAGTGTGTGATGGGTGCGTGGCCGTCACCTGCTGGAGGAACAGAGGAATTGACAGTGTGTGATGGGTGCGCGGCCGCCACCTGCTGGGGGGAAAGAGGAAGTGACAGGGTGTGATGGGTGCTCTGCCGCCACCTGCTGGGGGAGAGAGGAAGTGACAGTGTGTGATGTGTGTGCGGCCACCACCTCCTGGGGGAAAGAGGAAGTGACAGTGTGTGATGGGTGCGCAGCCGCCAACTGCTGGGGGAGAGAGGAAGTGACAGTGTGTGATGGGTGCGCGGCCGCCACCTGCTGGGGGAAAGAGGAAGTGACAGTGTGTGATGGGTGCACGGCCGCCACCTGCTGGGGGGAAAGAGGAAGTGACACTGTGTGATGGGTGCTCTGCCGCCACCTGCTGGGGGAGAGAGGAAGTGACAGTGTGTGATGGAAGCGTGGCTGCCACCTGCTGGGGGGAAAGAGGAAGTGACACTGTGTGATGGGTGCGCAGCCGCCACCTGCTGGGGGAAAGAGAAAGTGACAGTGTGTGATGGGTGCGCGGCCACCACCTGCTGGAGGAACGGAGGAAGTGACAGTGTGTGATGGGTGCGCGGCCGCCACCTGCTGGGGGAAAAGAGGAAGTGACAGTGTGTGATGGAGCGCGGCCGCCACCTGCTGGGGGGACAGAGGAGGTGACATTGTGTGATGGAGCGCGGCCGCCACCTGCGGGGGGGACAGAGGAGGTGACAGTGTGTGAAGGGTGCGCAGCCGCCACCTGCTGGAGGAACAGAGGAAGTGACAGTGTGTGATGGGTGCGCGGCCGCCACCTGCTGGGGGGACAGAGGAAGTGACAGTGTGTGATGGGTGCGCAGCCGCCACCTGTTCGGGGAGAGAGGAAGTGACAGTGTGTGATGGGTGCGCGGCCGCCACCTGCTGGGGGAGAGAGGAAGTGACAGTGTGTGATGGGTGCGCGGCCACCACCTGCTGGGGGAAAGAGGAAGTGACAGTGTGTGAGGGGTGCGCAGCCGCCACCTGCTGGGGGAGAGAGGAAGTGACAGTGTGTGATGGGTGCGCGGCCGACACCTGCTGGGGGGAGAGAGGAAGTGACAGTGTGATGGGTGCGCGGCTGCCACCTGCTGGAGGAACAGAGGAAGTGACAGTGTGTGATGGGTGTGCGGCCGCCACCTGCTGGGGGGACAGAGGAAGTGACAGTGTGTGATGGGTGCGTAGCCGCCACCTGTTCGGGGAGAGAGGAAGTGACAGTGTGTGATGGGTGCGCGGCCGCCACCTGCTGGGGGAGAGAGGAAGTGACAGTGTGTGATGGGTGCGCGGCCACCACCTGCTGGGGGAAAGAGGAAGTGACAGTGTGTGAGGGGTGCGCAGCCGCCACCTGCTGGGGGAGAGAGGAAGTGACAGTGTGTGATGGGTGCGCGGCCGCCACCTGCTGGAGGAACAGAGGAAGTGACAGTGTGTGATAGGTGCGCGGCCGCCACCTGCTGGGGGAAAAGAGGAAGTGACATTGTGTGATGGAGCGCGGCCGCCACCTGCTGGGGGGACAGAGGAGGTGACAGTGTGTGAAGGGTGCGCAGCCGCCACCTGCTGGAGGAACGGAGGAAGTGACAGTGTGTGATGGGTACGCGGCCGCCACCTGCTGGGGGGAGAGAGGAAGTGACAGTGTGATGGGTGCGCGGCCGCCACCTGCTGGAGGAACAGAGGAAGTGACAGTGTGTGATGGGTGCGCGGCCGCCACCTGCTGGGGGGACAGAGGAAGTGACAGTGTGTGATGGGTGCGCAGCCGCCACCTGTTCGGGGAGAGAGGAAGTGACAGTGTGTGATGGGTGCGCGGCCGCCACCTGCTGGGGGAGAGAGGAAGTGACAGTGTGTGATGGGTGCGCGGCCACCACCTGCTGGGGAAAGAGGAAGTGACAGTGTGTGAGGGGTGCGCAGCCGCCACCTGCTGGGGGAGAGAGGAAGTGACAGTGTGTGATGGGTGCGCGGCCGCCACCTGCTGGAGGAACAGAGGAAGTGACAGTGTGTGATGGGTGCGCGGCCGCCACCTGCTGGGGGGAAAGAGGAAGTGACAGTGTGGGATAGGTGCTCTGCCGCCACCTGCTGGGGGAGAGAGGAAGTGACAGTGTGTGATGGGTGCGCGACCGCCACCTGCTGGGGGAAAGAGGAAGTGACAGTGTGTGATGGGTGCGCGGCCGCCACCTGCTAGAGGAACAGAGGAATTGACAGTGTGTGATGGGTGCGCGGCCGCCACCTGCTGGGGAAAAGAGGAAGTGACAGTGTGTGATGGGTGCTCTGCCGCCACCTGCTGGGGGAGAGAGGAAGTGACAGTGTGTGATGGCTGCGCGGCCGCCACCTGGTGGAGGAAGTGAGGAAGTGACAGTGTGTGATGGATGCGCGGCCGCCACCTGCTAGAGAACGAGGAAGTGACAGTGTGTGATGGGTGAGCGGCCTCCACCTGCTGGGGGAGAGAGGAAGTCACAGTGTGTGATGGGTGCGCGGCCACCACCTGCTGGGGGGAAAGAGGAAGTGACAGTGTGTGATGGGTGCGCTGCTGCCACCTGCTGGGGGAGAGAGGAAGTGACAGTGTGTGATGGGTGCGCGGCAGCCACATGCTGGGGGAAAGAGGAAGTGACAGTGTATGATGGGTGCACGGCCACCACCTGGTGGAGGAACAGAGGGAGGGACAGTGTGTGATGGGTGCCCGGCTGCCACCTGCTGGGGGAAGAGAGGAGGTGAGAGTGTGTGCTGGGTGCGCAGCCGCCATCTGCTGGGGGGAGAAATGAAGTGACAGTGTGTGATGGGTGCTCTGCCGCCACCTGCTTGGAGGTAGAGGAAGTGACAGTGTGTGATGGGTGCTCTGCCGCCACCTGCTGTGGGGAGAGAGGAAGTGACAGTGTGTGATGGGTGCTCTGCCACCACCTGCTGGGGGGAAGAGGAAGTGACAGTGTGTGATGGGTGTGTGGCCGCCACCTGCTGGGGGAAAGAGGAAGTGACAGTGTGTGATGGGTGCGCGGCCGCCACCTGCTGGGGGAGAGAGGAAGTGACAGTGTGTGATGGGTGCGCGGCCGCCACCTGCTGGGGGGAGAGAGGAAGTGACAGTGTGATGGGTGCGCGGGCGCCACCTGCTGGGGAAGAGAGGAAGTGACAGTGTGTGATGGGTGCGCGGCCGCCACCTGCTGGGGGAGAGAGGAAGTGACAGTGTGTGATGGGTGCTCTGCCGCCACCTGCTGGGGGAGAGAGGAAGTGACAGTGTGTGATGGGTGTGCGGCCGCCACCTGCTGGAGGAAAGAGGATGTGACAGTGTGTGATGGGTGCGCAGCCGCCACCTGCTGGGGAAGAGAGGAAGTGACAGTGTGTGATGGGTGCGCGGCAGCCACATGCTGGGGGAAAGAGGAAGTGACAGTGTATGATGGGTGCACGGCCACCACCTGGTGGAGGAACAGAGGGAGGGACAGTGTGTGATGGGTGCCCGGCTGCCACCTGCTGGGGGAAGAGAGGAGGTGAGAGTGTGTGCTGGGTGCGCAGCCGCCATCTGCTGGGGGGAGAAATGAAGTGACAGTGTGTGATCTGTGCTCTGCCGCCACCTGCTTGGAGGTAGAGGAAGTGACAGTGTGTGATGGGTGCTCTGCCGCCACCTGCTGGGGGGAGAGAGGAAGTGACAGTGTGTGATGGGTGCTCTGCCACCACCTGCTGGGGGGAAGAGGAAGTGACAGTGTGTGATGGGTGTGTGGCCGCCACCTGCTGGGGGAAAGAGGAAGTGACAGTGTGTGATGGGTGCGCGGCCGCCACCTGCTGGGGGAGAGAGGAAGTGACAGTGTGTGATGGGTGCGCGGCCGCCACCTGCTGGGGGGAGAGAGGAAGTGACAGTGTGATGGGTGCGCGGGCGCCACCTGCTGGGGAAGAGAGGAAGTGACAGTGTGTGATGGGTGCGCGGCCGCCACCTGCTGGGGGAGAGAGGAAGTGACAGTGTGTGATGGGTGCTCTGCCGCCACCTGCTGGGGGAGAGAGGAAGTGACAGTGTGTGATGGGTGCGCGGCCGCCACCTGCTGGAGGAAAGAGGATGTGACAGTGTGTGATGGGTGCGCAGCCGCCACCTGCTGGGGAAGAGAGGAAGTGACAGTGTGTGATGGGTGCGCGGCCGCCACCTGATGGGGGAAAGAGGAAGTGACAGTGTGTGATGGGTGCGCGGCCGCCACCTGCTGGAGGAACAGAGGAAGTGACAGTGTGTGATGGGTGCGCGGCCGCCACCTGCTGGGGGGAAAGAGGAAGTGACAGTGTGTGATGGGTGCTCTGCCGCCACCTGCTGGGGGAGAGAGGAAGTGACAGTGTGTGATGGGTGCGCGGCTGCCACCTGGTGGAGGAAGTGAGGAAGTGACAGTGTGTGATGGGTGCGCGGCCGCCACCTGCTGGGGGAACGAGGAAGTGACAGTGTGTGATGGGTGCGCGGCTGCCACCTGCTGGGGGAGAGAGGAAGTGACAGTGTGTTATGGGTGCACAGCCACCACCTGCTGGGGGGAAAGAGGAAGTGACAGTGTGTGATGGGTGCGCGGCTGCCACCTGCTGGGGGAGAGAGGAAGTGACAGTGTGTGATGGGTGCGCGGCCGCCACCTGCTGGGGGGAAAGAGGAAGTGACAGTGTGTGATGGGTGCGCGGCCGCCACCTGCTGGGGAAAAGAGGAAGTGACAGTGTGTGATGGGTGCTCTGCCGCCACCTGCTGGGGGAGAGAGGAAGTGACAGTGTGTGATGGCTGCGCGGCCGCCACCTGGTGGAGGAAGTGAGGAAGTGACAGTGTGTGATGGATGCGCGGCCGCCACCTGCTAGAGAACGAGGAAGTGACAGTGTGTGATGGGTGAGCGGCCTCCACCTGCTGGGGGAGAGAGGAAGTCACAGTGTGTGATGGGTGCGCGGCCACCACCTGCTGGGGGGAAAGAGGAAGTGACAGTGTGTGATGGGTGCGCTGCTGCCACCTGCTGGGGGAGAGAGGAAGTGACAGTGTGTGATGGGTGCGCGGCAGCCACATGCTGGGGGAAAGAGGAAGTGACAGTGTATGATGGGTGTGTGGCCGCCACCTGCTGGGGGAACAGAGGGAGGGACAGTGTGTGATGGGTGCCCGGCTGCCACCTGCTGGGGGAAGAGAGGAGGTGAGAGTGTGTGCTGGGTGCGCAGCCGCCATCTGCTGGGGGGAGAAATGAAGTGACAGTGTGTGATGGGTGCTCTGCCGCCACCTGCTTGGAGGTAGAGGAAGTGACAGTGTGTGATGGGTGCTCTGCCGCCACCTGCTGGGGGGAGAGAGGAAGTGACAGTGTGTGATGGGTGCTCTGCCACCACCTGCTGGGGGGAAGAGGAAGTGACAGTGTGTGATGGGTGTGTGGCCGCCACCTGCTGGGGGAAAGAGGAAGTGACAGTGTGTGATGGGTGCGCGGCCGCCACCTGCTGGGGGAGAGAGGAAGTGACAGTGTGTGATGGGTGCGCGGCCGCCACCTGCTGGGGGGAGAGAGGAAGTGACAGTGTGATGGGTGCGCGGGCGCCACCTGCTGGGGAATAGAGGAAGTGACAGTGTGTGATGGGTGCGCGGCCGCCACCTGCTGGGGGAGAGAGGAAGTGACAGTGTGTGATGGGTGCTCTGCCGCCACCTGCTGGGGGAGAGAGGAAGTGACAGTGTGTGATGGGTGTGCGGCCGCCACCTGCTGGAGGAAAGAGGATGTGACAGTGTGTGATGGGTGCGCAGCCGCCACCTGCTGGGGGAGAGAGGAAGTGACAGTGTGTGATGGGTGCGCGGCCGCCACCTGATGGGGGAAAGAGGAAGTGACAGTGTGTGATGGGTGCGCGGCCACCACCTGCTGGAGGAACAGAGGAAGTGACAGTGTGTGATGGGTGCGCGGCCGCCACCTGCTGGGGGGAAAGAGGAAGTGACAGTGTGTGATGGGTGCTCTGCCGCCACCTGCTGGGGGAGAGAGGAAATGACAGTGTGTGATGGGTGCGCGGCTGCCACCTGGTGGAGTAAGTGAGGAAGTGACAGTGTGTGATGGGTGCGCGGCCGCCACCTGCTGGGGGAACGAGGAAGTGACAGTGTGTGATGGGTGCGCGGCTGCCACCTGCTGGGGGAGAGAGGAAGTGACAGTGTGTGATGGGTGCACAGCCACCACCTGCTGGGGGGAAAGAGGAAGTGACAGTGTGTGATGGGTGCGCGGCTGCCACCTGCTGGGGGAGAGAGGAAGTGACAGTGTGTGATGGGTGCGCGGCCGCCACCTGCTGGGGGGAAAGAGGAAGTGACAGTGTGTGATGGGTGCGCGGCCACCACCTGATGGAGGAACAGAGGGAGTGACAGTGTGTGATGGGTGCCCGGCTGCCACCTGCTGGGGAAAGAGAGGAGGTGAGAGTGTGTGCTGGGTGCGCAGCCGCCATCTACTGGGGAGAGAAAGGAAGTGACAGTGTGTGATGGGTGCTCTGCTGCCACCTGCTTGGGGGAAGAGGAAGTGACAGTATGTGATGGGTGCTCTACCGCCACCTGCTGGGGGTAGAGAGGAAGTGACAGTGTGTGCTGGGTGCGCAGCCGCCATCTGCTGGGGGGAGAGAGGAAGTGACAGTGTGTGATGGGTGCGTGGCCGCCACCTGCTGGGGGGAAGAGGAAGTGACAGTGTGTGATGGGTGCTCTGCCGCCACCTGCAGGGGGGAAAGAGGAAGTGACAGTGTGTGATGGGTGTGTGGCCGCCACCTGCTGGGGGAAAGAGGAAGTGACAGTGTGTGATGGGTGCGCGGCCGCCACCTGCTGGGGGGAGATAGGAAGTGACAATGTGATGGGTGCGCGGCTGCTACCTGCTGGGGAAGAGAGAAAGTGACAGTGTGTGATGGGTGCGCGGCCGCCACCTGCTGGGGGAGAGAGGAAGTGACAGTGTGTGATGAGTGCTCTGCCGCCACCTGCTGGGGAAGAGAGGAAGTGACAGTGTGTGATGGGTGCGCGGCCGCCACCTGCTGGGGGAACGAGGAAGTGACAGTGTGTGATAGGTGCGTGGCTGCCACCTGCTGGGAGAGAGAGGAAGTGACAGTGTGTGATGGGTGCACGGCCACTACCTGCTGGGGGGAAAGAGGAAGTGACAGTGTGTGATGGGTGCACGGCTGCCACCTGCTGGGGGAGAGAGGAAGTGACAGTGTGTGATGGGTGCGCGGCCGCCACCTGCTGGGGGGAAAGAGGAAGTGACAGTGTGTGATGGGTGCGCGGCCACCACCTGGTGGAGGAACAGAGGGAGTGACAGTGTGTGATGGGTGCCCGGCTGCCACCTGCTGGGGGAAGAGAGGAGGTGACAGTGTGTGCTGGGTGCGCCGCCGCCATCTGCTGGGGGGAGAAAGGAAGTGACAGTGTGTGATGGGTGCTCTGCCGCCACCTGCTTGGGGAGAGAGGAAGTGACAGTGTGTGATGGGTGCTCTGCCGCCACCTGCTGGGGGAGAGAGGAAGTTACAGTGTGTGATGGGTGCACGGCCGCCACCTGCTGAGGGAGAGAGGAAGTGACAGTGTGTGATTGGTGCTCTGCCACCACCTGCTGGGGGAGAGAGGAAGTGACAGTGTGTGATGGGTGCGCGGCCGCCACTTGCTGGGGAAAAGAGGAAGTGACAGTGTGTGATGGGTGAGCGGCCGCCACCTGCTGGGGGAGTGAGGAAGTGACAGTGTGTGATGGGTGCGCGGCTGCCACCTGCTGGGGGAAAGAGGAAATGACAATGTGATGGGTGCGTGGCCACCACCTGCTGGAGGAACAGAGGAAGTGACAGTGTGTGATGGGTGCGCGGCCGCCACCTGCTGGGGGGAAAGAGAAAGTGACAGTGTGTGATGGGTGCTCTGCCGCCACCTGCTGGGGGAGAGAGGAAGTGACAGTGTGTGATGGGTACGCGGCCGCCACCTGGTGGAAGAAGTGAGGAAGTGACAGTGTGTGATGGGTGCGCGGCCGCCACCTGCTGGGGGAACGAGGAAGTGACAGTGTGTGATGGGTGCGCGGCTGCCACCTGCTGGGGCAGAGAGGAAGTGACAGTGTGTGATGGGTGCACGGCCACCACCTGCTGGGGGGAAAGAGGAAGTGACAGTGTGTGATGGGTGCGCGGCTGCCACCTGCTGGGGGAGAGAGGAAATGACAGTGTGTTATGGGTGCGCGTCCGCCACCTGCTGGGGGGAAAGAGGAAGTGACAGTGTGTGATGGGTGCGCAGCCACCACCTGGTGGAGGAACAGAGGGAGTGACAGTGTGTGATGGGTGCGCGGCCGCCACCTGCTGGGGGGAAAGAGGAAGTGACAGTGTGTGCTGGGTGCACAGCCGCCATCTGCTGGGGGGAGAAAGGAAGTGACAGTGTGTGATGGGTGCTCTGCCGCCACCTGCTTGGGGAAAGAGGAAGTGACAGTGTGTGCTGGGTGCGCAGCCGCCATCTGCTGGGGGAGAGAGGAAGTGACAGTGTGTGATGGGTGCGTGGCCGCCACCTGCTGGGGGGAAGAGGAAGTGACAGTGTGTGATGGGTGCTCTGCCGCCACCTGCTGGGGGGAACAGGAAGTGACAGTGTGTGATGGGTGTGTGGCCGCCACCTGCTGGGGGAGAAAGGAAGTGACAGTGTGTGATGGGTGCTCGGCTGCCACCTGCTGGGGGGAGAGAGGAAGTGACAGTGTGTGATGGGTGCGCGGCTGCCACCTGCTGGGGGAGAGAGGAAGTGACAGTGTGTGATGGGTGCGTGGCCGCCACCTGCTGGGGGGAAAGAGGAAGTGACAGTGTGTGATGGGTGCGCGGCCACCACCTGGTGGAGGAACAGAGGGAGTGACAGTGTGTGATGGGTGCCCGGCTGCCACCTGCTGGGGGAAGAGAGGAGGTGACAGTGTGTGCTGGGTGCGCAGCCGCCATCTGCTGGGGGGAGAAAGGAAGTGACAGTGTGTGATGGGTGCTCTGCCGCCACCTGCTTGGGGAAAGAGGAAGTGACAGTGTGTGCTGGGTGCGCAGCCGCCATCTGCTGGGGGAGAGAGGAAGTGACAGTGTGTGATGGGTGCGTGGCCGCCACCTGCTGGGGGGAAGAGGAAGTGACAGTGTGTGATGTGTGCTCTGCCGCCACCTGCTGGGGGGAACAGGAAGTGACAGTGTGTGATGGGTGTGTGGCCGCCACCTGCTGGGGGAGAAAGGAAGTGACAGTGTGTGATGGGTGCTCGGCTGCCACCTGCTGGGGGGAGAGAGGAAGTGACAGTGTGTGATGGGTGCGCGGCTGCCACCTGCTGGGGGAGAGAGGAAGTGACAGTGTGTGATGGGTCCGTGGCCGCCACCTGCTGGGGGGAAAGAGGAAGTGACAGTGTGTGATGGGTGCGCGGCCACCACCTGGTGGAGGAACAGAGGGAGTGACAGTGTGTGATGGGTGCCCGGCTGCCACCTGCTGGGGGAAGAGAGGAGGTGACAGTGTGTGATGGGTGTGCGGCCGCCACCTGCTGGGGGAGAGAGGAAGTGACAGTGTGTGATGGGTGCGTGGCCACCACCTGCTGGAGGAACAGAGGAAGTGACAGTGTGTGCTGGGTGCGCAGCCGCCATCTGCTGGGGGGAGAAAGGAAGTGACAGTGTGTGATGGGTGCTCTGCCGCCACCTGCTTGGGGAGAGAGGAAGTGACAGTGTGTGATGGGTGCTCTGCCGCCACCTGCTGGGGGAGAGAGGAAGTGACAGTGTGTGATGGGTGTGCGGCCGCCACCTGCTGGGGGAGAGAGGAAGTGACAGTGTGTGATGGGTGCGTGGCCACCACCTGCTGGAGGAACAGAGGAAGTGACAGTGTGTGATGGGTGCGCGGCCGCCACCTGCTGGGGGGAAAGAGAAAGTGACAGTGTGTGATGGGTGCTCTGCCGCCACCTGCTGGGGGAGAGAGGAAGTGACAGTGTGTGATGGGTGCGCGGCTGCCACCTGGTGGAGGAAGTGAGGAAGTGACAGTGTGTGATGGGTGCGTGGCCGCCACCTGCTGGGAGAACGAGGAAGTGATAGTGTGTGATGGGTGTGCGGCTGCCATCTGCTGGGGCAGAGAGGAAGTGACAGTGTGTGATGGGTGCACGGCCACCACCTGCTGGGGGGAAAGAGGAAGTGACAGTGTGTGATCGGTGCGCGGCTGCCACCTGCTGGGGGGAGAGAGGAAATGACATAGTAACATAGTAACATAGTAACATAGTTAGTAAGGCCGAAAAAAGACATTTGTCCATCCAGTTCAGCCTATATTCCATCATAATAAATACCCAGATCTACGTCCTTCTACAGAACCTAATAATTGTATGATACAATATTGTTCTGCTCCAGGAAGACATCCAGGCCTCTCTTGAACCCCTCGACTGAGTTCGCCATCACCACCTCCTCAGGCAAGCAATTCCAGATTCTCACTGCCCTAACAGTAAAGAATCCTCTTCTATGTTGGTGGAAAAACCTTCTCTCCTCCAGACGCAAAGAATGCCCCCTTGTGCCCGTCACCTTCCTTGGTATAAACAGATCCTCAGCGAGATATTTGTATTGTCCCCTTATATACTTATACATGGTTATTAGATCGCCCCTCAGTCGTCTTTTTTCTAGACTAAATAATCCTAATTTCGCTAATCTATCTGGGTATTGTAGTTCTCCCATCCCCTTTATTAATTTTGTTGCCCTCCTTTGTACTCTCTCTAGTTCCATTATATCCTTCCTGAGCACCGGTGCCCAAAACTGGACACAGTACTCCATGTGCGGTCTAACTAGGGATTTGTACAGAGGCAGTATAATGCTCTCATCATGTGTATCCAGACCTCTTTTAATGCACCCCATGATCCTGTTTGCCTTGGCAGCTGCTGCCTGGCACTGGCTGCTCCAGGTAAGTTTATCATTAACTAGGATCCCCAAGTCCTTCTCCCTGTCAGATTTACCCAGTGGTTTCCCGTTCAGTGTGTAATGGTGATATTGATTCCCTCTTCCCATGTGTATAACCTTACATTTATCATTGTTAAACCTCATCTGCCACCTTTCAGCCCAAGTTTCCAACTTATCCAGATCCATCTGTAGCAGAATACTATCTTCTCTTGTATTAACTGCTTTACATAGTTTTGTATCATCTGCAAATATTGATATTTTACTGTGTAAACCTTCTACCAGATCATTAATGAATATGTTGAAGAGAACAGGTCCCAATACTGACCCCTGCGGTACCCCACTGGTCACAGCGACCCAGTTAGAGACTATACCATTTATAACCACCCTCTGCTTTCTATCACTAAGCCAGTTACTAACCCATTTACACACATTTTCCCCCAGACCAAGCATTCTCATTTTGTGTACCAACCTCTTGTGCGGCACGGTATCAAACGCTTTGGAAAAATCGAGATATACCACGTCCAATGACTCACCGTGGTCCAGTCTATAGCTTACCTCTTCATAAAAACTGATTAGATTGGTTTGACAGGAGCGATTTCTCATAAACCCATGCTGATATGGAGTTAAACAGTTATTCTCATTGAGATAATCCAGAATAACATCCCTCAGAAACCCTTCAAATATTTTACCAACAATAGAGGTTAGACTTACTGGCCTATAATTTCCAGGTTCACTTTTAGAGCCCTTTTTGAATATTGGCACCACATTTGCTATGCGCCAGTCCTGCGGAACAGACCCTGTCGCTATAGAGTCACTAAAAATAAGAAATAATGGTTTATCTATTACATTACTTAGTTCTCTTAGTACTCGTGGGTGTATGCCATCCGGACCCGGAGATTTATCTATTTTAATCTTATTTAGCCGGTTTCGCACCTCTTCTTGGGTTAGATTGGTGACCCTTAATATAGGGTTTTCATTGTTTCTTGGGATTTCACCTAGCATTTCATTTTCCACCGTGAATACCGTGAAGAAGAAGGTGTTTAATATGTTAGCTTTTTCCTCGTCATCTACAACCATTCTTTCCTCACTATTTTTTAAGGGGCCTACATTTTCAGTTTTTATTCTTTTACTATTGATATAGTTGAAGAACAGTTTGGGATTAGTTTTACTCTCCTTAGCAATGTGCTTCTCTGTTTCCTTTTTGGCAGCTTTAATTAGTTTTTTAGATAAAGTATTTTTCTCCCTATAGTTTTTTAGAGCTTCAATGGTGCCATCCTGCTTTAGTAGTGCAAATGCTTTCTTTTTACTTTTAATTGCCTGTCTTACTTCTTTATTTAGCCACATTGGGTTTTTCCTATTTCTAGTCCTTTTATTCCCACAAGGTATAAACCGCTTACACTGCCTATTTAGGATGTTCTTAAACATTTCCCATTTATTATCTGTATTCTCATTTCTGAGGATATTGTCCCAGTCTACCAGATTAAGGGCATCTCTAAGCTGTTCAAACTTTGCCTTCCTAAAGTTCAATGTTTTTGTGACTCCCTGACAAGTCCCCCTAGTGAAAGACAGGTGAAACTGCACAATATTGTGGTCGCTATTTCCTAAATGCCCAACCACCTGCAGATTTGTTATTCTGTCAGGTCTATTAGATAGTATTAGGTCTAAAAGTGCTGCTCCTCTGGTTGGATTCTGCACCAATTGTGAAAGATAATTTTTCTTGGTTATTAGCAGAAACCTGTTGCCTTTATGGGTTTCACAGGTTTCTGTTTCCCAGTTAATATCCGGGTAGTTAAAGTCCCCCATAACCAGGACCTCATTATGGGTTGCAGCTTCATCTATCTGCTTTAGAAGTAGACTTTCCATGCTTTCTGTTATATTTGGGGGTTTGTAACAGACCCCAATGAGAATTTTGTTACCATTTTTCCCTCCATGAATTTCAACCCATATGGACTCGACATCCTCATTCCCTTCGCTAATATCCTCCCTTAAAGTGGACTTTAGACAAGACTTTACATAGAGACAAACCCCTCCTCCTCTCCGATTTTTACGATCCTTTCTAAACAGACTGTAACCCTGTAAGTTAACTGCCCAGTCATAGCTTTCATCTAACCATGTCGCGGTTATTCCCACTATGTCAAAGTTACCTGTAGATATTTCTGCTTCTAGTTCTTCCATCTTGTTTGTCAGGCTTCTGGCGTTTGCGAGCATGCAGTTTAGAGGATTTTGTTTTGTTCCAATCTCCTCACTGTGGATTGTTTTAGAAATGTTCTTACCTCCCTTCTGAGTATGTTTTCCTGGGTCGTCTTTGTTCGAGTCTAATGTTTTTCTTCCCGTCCCCTCTTCTTCTAGTTTAACGCCCTCCTGATGAGTGTAGCGAGTCTTCTGGCGAATGTGTGTTTCCCAGGTTTGTTGAGGTGTAGTCCGTCTCTGGCGAGGAGTCCATCATACCAGTAATTCACACCGTGGTCCAGGAATCCAAATCCTTGTTGTCTGCACCATCGTCTTAGCCAGTTGTTTGCATCAAGGACATTGTGTTATGGGTGCACGTCCGCCACCTGCTGGGGGGAAAGAGGAAGTGACAGTGTGTGATGGGTGCGCGGCCACCACCTGGTGGAGGAACAGAGGGAGTGACAGTGTTTGATGGGTGCCCGGCTGCCACCTGCTGGGGGAAGAGAGGAGGTGACAGTGTGTGCTGGGTGCGCAGCCGCCATCTGCTGGGGGGAGAAAGGAAGTGACAGTGTGTGATGGGTGCTCTGCCGCCACCTGCTTGGGGAAAGAGGAAGTGACAGTGTGTGATGGGTGCTCTGCAGCCACCTGCTGGGGGGAGAGAGGAAGTGACAGTGTGTGCTGGGTGCGCCGCCGCCATCTGCTGGGGGAGAGAGGGAGTGACAGTGTGTGATGGGTGTGTGGCCGCCACCTGTTGGGGGGAAGAGGATGTGACAGTGTGTGATGGGTGCTCTGCCGCCACCTGTTGGGGGGAAGAGGAAGTGACAGTGTGTGATGGGTGTGTGGCCGCCACCTGCTGGGGGAAAGAGGAAGTGACAGTGTGTGATGGGTGCTCGGCTGCCACCTGCTGGGGGGAGAGAGGAAGTGACAGTGTGTGATGGGTGCCCATCTGCCACCTGCTGGGGGAAGAGAGGAGGGGACAGTGTGTGCTGGGTGCGCGGCCGCCACCTGCTGGGGGGAGAGAGGAAGTGACAGTGTGTGCTGGGTGCACAGCCGCCATCTGCTGGGGGAAAGAGGAAGTGACAGTGTGTGAAGGGTGCGTGGCCGCCACCTGCTGGGGGAAAGAGGAAGTGACAGTGTGTGCTCTGCTGCCACCTGCTAGGGGGAAGAGGATGTGACAGTGTGTGCTGTGCCGCCACCTGCTGGGGGAAGAGGAAGTGACAGTGTGTGATGGGTGCGTGGCCACCGCCTGCTCGGGGGAAGAGGAAGTGACAGTGCGTGATGGGTGCTCTGCCGCCACCTGCTGGGGGGAAGAGGAAGTGACAGTGTGTGATGGGTGCTCTGCCGCCACCTGCTGGGGGGAAGAGGAAGTGACAGTGTGTGATGGGTGCTCTGCCGCCACCTGCTGGGGAGAAGAGGAAGTGACAGTGTGTGCTATGCTGCCACCTGCTGGGGGGAAGAGGAAGTGACAGTGTATGCAGTGCCGCCACCTGCTGGGGGAAGAAGAAGTGACAGTGTGTGCTCTGCTGCCACCTGCTGGAGGATGAGAAGTGACAGTGTGTGATGGGTGCGCGTCCGCCACCTGCTGGGGGGGAAGAGGAAGTGACAGTGTGTGATGGGTGCACGGCCGCCACCTGCAGGGGGGAAGAGGAAGTGAGAGTGTGTGCTCTGCTGCCACCTGCTGGGGGGAAGAGGAAGTGACAGTGTGTGCTATGTCGCCACCTGCTGGGGAAGAGGAAGTGACAGTGTGTGATGGGTGCACTGCTGCCATCTGCTGGAGGAAGAGAGGAAGTGACAGTGTGTGCTGTGCCGCCACCTGCTGGAGGATAAGAGGAAGTGACAGTGTGTGCTGTGCCACCACCGGCTGGGGGGAAGAGGAAGTGACAGTTTGTCACGATATTGTATGAAATATCGTATAAGTTTAGTTTCTCTGCCAGCACATATAGGGTGGGCGTTGACCCCCTTTCACTCTGTGTTTAGCTTGCCTTGTCAATGTATGTGGGGAAGTTTTATTGAAGAAAGGTATTTATGACTGGCATAGCTGCAGTGGACAGTTGTACTAGCTAAAACCGGTCTGCTTCCCTTCTGTAAATGCAAGAAGTCCTTTGTTCCATTCTTGTAACTTATTGGGCTAATGATTTAGGCTAGAAAAAGGAAAAATATATATTCTTTACGTCCATCGGCGGATCTGTCAACCGCTGTAAACATGAGCTTCTAACTCCATCAGGTAAAAAAGTAGGGATATCTCTGTAATTATGCATCACAAATAGGACATATTTGATCTCATTAGAATGCCAATGTTAATACGAGATGAATGCTGGGTTTGTTATGACTATGATATGTTCTGTAGCGGAGTTACAGGCATTAGACAAATTTAGGTTAAATTTAGTTAAACTGAAGAGGTAGGAGGGTCTGAAAAAACCAGCCCTTTCTGTGATGTCATCAGGTTGAGCTATAAGTCTGTCTGTCTGCTGGAGCCTATGTGAGTCTGACTTGAAGAGCTGTTCCTAACCAGCGTCCTCATGCACTGGGACATTTGGGGAGCTCCGCCCACCAGCATGGTTTTGCCTGATATGAACTGAGAACATGTGAGTTGTACCTTTTCTTATTTAATCCCTGTTTATTTTATAATTTACCTTGTACATATTTCAATTGTCTCATATTGTAACATCTTTTTATAGACACTGCCTTAATTCTAATGGAGTAAAATATATAAATTACTAGTTTTCGTTCTTCCTGCTCTAAAACGTACCCTAAGTCTTCTGAAGGGAATTACGCTACTGTTTTGGGTTAGCTTCGGACCCGTTTAATCGAAGCTGGTGGCAGCATACATTTGTACAGTGCCTTTGGGTGTCGTTGTAGCGACTGCAGCATTGTTCCTGCCTGAGTGGGAGTAGTTTATCGCGTCGCTGCAGCGTGTCCAATAGCCAGTACATAGCAGGCAGCCTTTCTGGCGACTAATTACCCTAGGGGCAGTACGTAATCTGACCTGAGAGTAAGGGGGGCGCCAGAGAGCTGCAAGTTTCAAGTGGAACTGTAAGCGGGATATACATAAATCCCTGCAGTTTGTGGTATATTGAAGAGCAGTGGGATACCTAAAATAAGCCCCTGCTAAGAGGTCAATAGCCTTGTGTGTGTTTTTTCATCACATTGTGGAGTGGAGGGATAACTAAGATAAGCCCCCCTGCACAGCTGATAGCCGTCTGTTGGCCTAAAGTCACCCCGACCCGTGACGTGGGGGTGACGGTCACGGTGTGAATCGTGACAAATTGGTGGCAAGGGGGTGGGATATCTTAGAGCATTAGTGAATCGGTTTGAGCAATCATTCCTCTCACTAAAAACTTGCAAAGTTCTTGCGAGAACTCTGCGCAAATAAGTTTGGAGAACAAACTCAGTGTTTATTAGTCCTGAGACAATTGTGTGTACTGTTAATTATCCATTCCCTTTCTCTTTGTTTTTCTATCCTATGTTTTATTTGGCAACCATGGCAGCGAAAGGAGAAGCCTGGTACACCCAGCAGAAGAAGAACACTCTTGCTGGGATATGCACGTACCATGGCCTGAACCCCCAGGGTAAGACCAAGGCTCAAATGGTCGCGGACCTGGTGCAATTTGAAGCAGACCGAGCCAGGCCACAGAGCCCAGTGGCTGCAGAAGCCAGCACAAGTGAACATGGTGCTGCAGCAGAGGTCCAACCACTGAATACGGACCCGACTAGCAACCAGGGCGAAATGGATCCCCACCTGCTGGCGGCCTTGGAAGAATTCCCCACTGATGACCATGAGGGACGTCGGCAGCTGATTCAGCAATACCGGCAAGAGGCCCGAGCGGGAGGCTGAGAGAGCCGAGCGGGAGGCCCAGGCCCAGCGAGCCAAGCGCCAAGCCCAGCAAGAACATGAATGGGAGATGCTCCGGCAGTGGGGGATGCCCTCCACCGCCCAGAGCCGTGAGCCCAGCAGCGCTCAGATACTGAAGCCCCGGCCCGATCACTTTCCTGTTATGGAAAAGGACGGGGACTTGGACACTTTTCTGCGGGCCTTTGAGAAAGCCTGCAGACAGTACCAGCTGCCTGCACAAGAATGGGCACGATACCTGACCCCAGGGCTGAGAGGCAAAGCTCTGGAGGTGTTTGCTGCCCTCCCTCAAGACCAAGATGGAGACGATGGGGCCATCAAGCAGGCCCTGATAGCAAAATACCTGCTTACACCCGAGGTTTACCGTAGAAAGTTCCGGAACCTCCAACGTGGCCCACACGACAGTTACAGTGATGTGGCACATGGACTGGGGACCCACTTTGACCAGTGGACCCACTTTGACCAGTGGACCCAAGGACTGTCAGTGACCACCTTTGCACAGCTGCGAGCCCTGATGATCAAAGACCAGTTCTTACATCTTTGCCCAGCTGAGGTGCGACAGTTCGTGATGGACAGAGAACCCAAAGACGTGACGAAAGCAGCGCAGATTGCCGATGCCTATGAGGCCAACCGTAGATCGGAAGTGCGGAAGCCAGTCACCACCAGCTGGAGAGGGGGTAAGCCTGCAACCAACGCCAGTACCCCTGCCAGCCAACACACCAGAGGTCCTGTCCCCGTGGCCAACAGCACCAGACCTACCCTGCCACTATAAGGGGCCCTGGCTTTCTTCTCGGGGATACCTATAATGGTTAGGAGGCCCGAGCCGCCAGCGTATCCCTGTCTCCTATGTAGGCCCTATAGTGACCCCCACTCCCCCCAAGGGAGGTGGACTGCACCAGTGTATAACTATACATTAAAAAGGAAAACAGACAATATAAAGGAAAACCAAACTTAGCTTCATGCTGCAAGGCACAGCACAGCAGAAAGAAACACCATATACAATGGACACAGCTGTAGAACAGCAGTTCCCAGCTAGCTCCTACTCCTGGCTTGGTCGCTGAAGAATTAACTAACACCAACATTCAGCTGTTGAACCAGGTGACCTTTTAAAGGATGGAGGGAGTGGTCATCACAAGCATCAGCTGAGCCAGCAGCAATGCAGTAACATCAGCGGCCACCGGGGTCAAAAAACTGCATTAACCTCCGATGACCAGAAAGGAAAAAAAGGTCTTTAACTGAGGCAAACCAGATCTGCCACAGATCCAAACATGGATCGTGACAGTACCCCCCTTTCAATGAGGGGCCTCTGGACCCTCAACACTGGACCTCACCTGTAAACAACCTACAGTAAGAACGTCTCGATTCACCAGAGTTCACCTCCTCAGTCACCTGACCCTTAGGTTTACGGTGGACACAGCACATTGGAGATGACAACGTAGGCGGCACAAATCTCCAGAGTGCCGACCTGTGGAATGAGTTGTGTATGGGCATTACAGAGGGTAACTCCAATTTGTAAGTCTTCAAACCGACAATGGCTGACACCCGGTATGGCCCGATTACCCTCGAACTCCAGATTCCAGTTCCACACTTCCACCTGATATTTTTGGTGGACACCCATACGTAATCATTCACACACAGGTCCGGGCCTGAACGTTTATTTTCATGCATGCGTCTGCCACAAGATGGTGAACTCTTTGTAGAACCGACAACAGAGGCGTCCCCCTGTGTCACCAAACTCACACCCCCACTATGCACCGAAGGAACCACCACTCTCCTCCGACCCCTCCTCCTAAGAGGTCTCTGACATACCGGGTTAGAATGTAATGAGGGTAGAGTCTTGCCCCTACTCCCTTCAAACACCTCTACTGCCCCCACAGGAGAAGAAGGGGTAGGTTGTAGAAGGACAGCAGAGATCGTAGCTCCTGGACAGCAGCCCTCACACGACTGACCCCAGCTGATTACTTCTCTGGACCGCCAGTCTATGACCGGGTTGTGTTTACTCAACCAAGGGAGTCCTAAAACGATGGGTGTAGGTATGTTATCCAAGATGTAGCATGACAGGAACTCTTCATGACAAGCCCCCATACGCAAATGTATCTTGTCAACGACTTGGGTAATGCTCCCTGTTGTGAATTCCACTCTTATGCTCCCTCCGGTGGTTGTAAGTGGCACTTTTGTGAGTTCTGCTCTTGGGCTCACTCTTGTGGTTTCAAGTGGTATGGCTGCTCCTTGGATTTAGCTGTCAGCAGCTGCTTCCACTGATCGTCTTTTCTGCTCGGCTATTTATGCCTGGCTCTTTCCTTCAGCCAGTGCCACTTGTAAATGGTTCCTGGTTGGATTCACATCTCTTTGGATTTCCCAGTTATCCTGACCAGTTCAGCAAAGCTAAGTTCTTGCTTGCTCTTTTCTGTCCACAGATTGTGGACTTATCCGTTCTGTGCTTTCTATGTTTGTCCAGCTTATCAGTATGAATTAATTCTGTCTTGCTGGAAGCTCTGGGAAGCAGATTTACCCTCCACACCTTTAGTCAGGTGTGGAGATTTTTTGTAAACTCTGCGTGGATTTTTGTAGTGTTTTATACTGACCGCACAGTATTCCATCCTTTCCTATCTATCAAGCTAGACTGGCCTCCTGTGCTCATCCTGGTTTCATTCTGTGTATGTCTTTTCCCTCTCCACTCACAGTCATTATTTGTGGGGGCTAATCTATCCTTTGGGGATTTTCTCTGAGGCAAGATAGTTTTCCTGCTTCTATCTTTAGGGGTAGTTAGCTCTTAGGCTGTGACGAGGTGCCTAGGGAGAGTTAGGAGCATCCCACGGCTACTTCTAGTGTTGTGTTGAGCTTAGGGACTGCGGTCAGTACAGTTACCACTTCCTTCAGAGCTCGTTCCATTTTGCTCCTAAACCACCGCATCATAACAGTACAAGTGGCCAAAAATGAATTACCGCATATACTCGAGTATAAGCCGAGATTTTCAGCCCAAATTTTTGGGCTGAAAGTGCCCCCCTCGGCTTATACTCGAGTCACGGTAGTGGTGGGGTCGGCGGGTGAGGGGGAGAGGGCGCTGAGGTATACTTACCTAGTCCCAGCGATCCTCGCGCTGTCCCTGCCTTCCTCCCCGTCTTCTGTGCTGCAGCGTCTTCCCCTCTTCAGCGGTCACGTGGGACCGCTCATTAGAGATATGAATAAGCGGCTCCACCTCCCATAGGGGCGGAGCCGCCTATTCATTTCTCTAATCAGCGGTGCCGGTGACCGCTGACAGGAAGATGCTGCAGCACAGAAGACGGGGAGGAAGGCAGGGACAGCGCGAGGATCGCTGGGACTAGGTAAGTATGTTATATTCACCTGTCCGCGTTCCAGCCGCCGGGCGTCGCTCCATCTTCCCGGCGCCTCCATCTTCCCGGCGCCTGCGCTCTGACTGTTCAGGCAGAGGGCGCGATGACGCATATAGTGTGCGCGGCGCCCTCTGCCTGATCAGTCAGAGCAGAGACGCCGGGAAGATGGAGGCGCCGGGACCGGACGCTGGGAGCTGCAATCAAGGGAGGTGAGTATGTGTTTTTTTTTTTTTATTGCAGCAGCAGCAGCGGCAGCACAGATTTATGTGCAGCATCTATGGGGGCAGTATGAACGGCACACAGCACTATATGGGGGCAGTATGAACGGCACACAGCACTATATGGGGGCAGTATGAACGGCACACAGCACTATATGGGGGCAGTATGAACGGCACACAGCACTATATGGGGGCAGTATGAACGGCACACAGCACTATATGGGGGCAGTATGAACGGCACACAGCACTATATGAGGCATCTGTGCAGCATCTATGGGGGCAGTATGAACGGCACACAGCACTATATGGGGGCAGTATGAACGGCACACAGCACTATATGGGGCATCTGTGCAGCATCTATGGGGCAGTATGAACGGCACACAGCACTATATGGGGCATCTGTGCAGCATCTATGGGGCAATATGAACGGTGCAGAGCACTATATGGCACAGCTATGGGGAAATAATGATCTATTTTTATTTTTGAAATTCACCGGTAAATGCTACATTTCCACCCTAGGCTTATACTCGAGTCAATAAGTTTTCCCAGTTTTTTGTGGCAAAATTAGGGGGGTCGGCTTATACTCGGGTCGGCTTATACTCGAGTATATACGGTAAATGCATCTCAAAAGAAGGAAAAGAAAGTTCTGAACCATTTTTTTTTTCTGTGCTCTGGTTTGTCTCTTTTTTCCTCTTGATATCTGGGTGGTTCAGGATATATGCTCTGGCATGGATGTTCAGGGTTTGTTTTCTCGTGTGGATCAACTTGCTGCAAGAGTACAGAGTATCCAAGATTATGTTGTCCAGACTCCGGCTTTAGAGCCTAGAATTCCTACTCCTGATTTGTTTTTTGGGGACAGATCCAAGTTTTTGAACTTTAAAAATAACTGCAAATTGTTTTTTGCTTTGAAACCCCGTTCTTCTGGTGATCCCATTCAGCAAGTAAAAATCATCATATCCTTGCTGCGTGGTGACCCTCAAGACTGGGCTTTTTCTCTTGAAACAGGGGATCCGTCATTATTGAATGTAGACGCATTTTTTCAAGCGCTCGGATTATTGTATGACTAACCTAATTCTGTGGATCATGCAGAAAAAACCCTGTTGGCCCTGTGTCAAGGTCAGGAAGCGGCAGAATTATACTGCCAGAAATTTAGAAAATGGTCTGTGCTCACTAAATGGAATGAAGAGGCTCTGGTTGCTATTTTCAGAAAAGGTCTTTCTGAAGCCCTTAAAGATGTTATGGTGGGCTTTCCTACGCCGACCGGTTTGAGCGAATCTATGTCTCTAGCCATTCAGATTGATCGGCGTCTGCGCGAGCGCAAAGCTGTGCACCATATGGCAGTGTCCTCTGAGCAAAGTCCTGAACCTATGCAATGTGATGGGATTTTGACTAGAACAGATTGGCAGGAATTCAGACGTCAGAATAGGCTGTGTTTTTACTGTGGTGATTCGGCTCATGTTATCTCTGATTGCCATAAGCGTACTAAGAGAGTCGCTAGGTCTGTTACCATTAGTACTATACAGCCTAAATTTCTCTTATCTGTGACCCTGATTTGCTCATTGTCGTCCTTTTCTGTCATGGCATTTGTGGATTCAGGCGCTGCCATGAACTTAATGGACTTAGAATTCGTCAGGCGCTGTGGTTTTTCCTTGCAGCCTTTGCAGAGCCCTATTCCTTTGAGGGGTATTGATGCTACACCCTTGGCCAAGGATAAACCTCCGTACTGGACGCAGATGACTATGTACATGGCTCAAGCACATCAGGAAGATTGCCGTTTTCTGGTGTTGCATAACCTGCATGATGTTGTTCTACTGGGTTTTCCATGGTTACAGGAACATAATCCGGTGCTGGATTGGAAAACTATGTCTGTGACTAGTTGGGGTTGTCAAGGGGTACATAGTGACGTTCCTTTGATGTCAATTTCCTCTTCCCTCTCTTCTGGGGTCCCTGAGTTTTTGTCGGATTTCCAGGATGTATTTGATGAGCCCAAGTCCAGTTCCCTTCCACCGCACAGGGACTGTGATTGTGCTATTAACTTGATTCCTGGTTGCAAGTTCCCTAAGGGCCGACTTTTCAATCTGTCTGTGCCAGAGCATGCCGCCATGCGGAGTGTTATGAATTCTGTTGTCGAACTCCCTCCTGTGGTCGTGAATGGTACTTCGGCGAGTTCTGTCCATGGACTCCCTCTGGTGGCTGTGAGTGAAGCTGCTGCTTCTGAGGTTCCTTACACAGGTGACGTGGTTTATCCTTTGGTTGGCTGCTCTATTTAACTCCACTCAGATCGTTACTTCATTCCAGCTGTCAATGTTCCTGCATTGGTTCAGTTCGCTCTTGGATCTTTCTGGTGACCTGTCTTCTCCAGCAGAAGCTAAGTTCCTGATAGTTATTATTTGTTCATTGTTTCCTTGTCCAGCTGGTTATCATGATTTTGTCTTGCTAGCTGGAAGCTCTGGGATGCAGAGTGGCATCTCCGCACCGTTAGTCGGTGCGGAGGCCTTTTTGCACACTCTGCGTGGTCTTTTGTAGTTTTTTGTGCTGACCGCAAAGATACCTTTCCTATCCTCTGTCTGTTTAGTAAGTCTGGCCTCCCTTTGCTGAAACCTGTTTCATTTCTGCGTTTGTGACTTTCATCTTTACTCACAGTCAATATATGTGGGGGGCTGCCTTTTCCTTTGGGGAATTTCTCTGAGGCAAGGTAGGCTTTATTTTCTATCTCTAGGGCTAGCTAGCTCTTAGGCTGTGAAGAGGCGTCTAGGGAGAGTCAGGAACGCTCCACGGCTATTTCTAGTTGTTGTGATAGGATTAGGGCCTGCGGTCAGCAGAGCTCCCACATCCCAGAGCTTGTCCTGTGTGAGTTTAACTATCAGGTCGTGTCGGGTGCTCCTAACCACCAGGTCATAACAGCGGAGTTATGTTAAGGAGTCTTTGGAGAAGGGGCATATTCGGCCCTCTTCGTCACCATTGGGAGCGGGTTTCTTTTTTGTTGCTAAGAAGGATGGCTCCTTGAGACCCTGTATTGATTATCGTCTTCTTAATAAGATCACGGTCATATTCCAATACCCCTTGCCTTTGCTTACTGATTTGTTTGCTCAGATTAAGGTGGCTAGTTGGTTTACTAAGATTGACCTCCGAGGGACATATAATCTTGTTCGTATTAAACAGGGTGACGAATGGAAAACTGCATTTAATACGCCCGAAGGCCATTTTGAATACCTTGTGATGCCATTTGGGCTCTCTAATGCTCCATCTGTGTTCCAGTCTTTCATGCATGATATTTTCCACAATTATCTTGATAAATTCATGGTCGTATATTTGGATGATGTTTTGATTTTTTCCGATGATTGGGAGTCTCATGTGAAGCAGGTCAGGATGGCGTTCCAGATCCTTCATGATAATGCTTTGTTTGTGAAGGGGTCTAAGTGCCTATTCGGAGTTCAGAAGGTCTCTTTTTTGGGTTTTATTTTTTCTCCCTCGTCTATAGAAATGGATCCTGCTAAGGTCCAAGCTATTCATGGCTGGATTCAACCCACATCTGTAAAGGGCCTTCAAAAATTTTTGGGCTTTGCTAATTTCTATCGCCGTTTCATTGCCAACTTTTCCAGTGTGGTTAAGCCCCTTACTTATTTGACGAAGAAAGGCGCTGATGTGACGAATTGGTCCTCTGCGGCTGTTGAGGCCTTTCAGGAGCTTAAACGCCGATTTACTTCTGCCCTGTGTTGCGTCAGCCGGATGTTTCTCTTCCTTTTCAGGTTGAGGTCGACGCTTCTGAGATTGGGGCAGGGGCCGTTTTGTCTCAGAGGGAGTCTGATGGTTCTTTGATGAAACCGTGTGCTTTTTTTTTCCAGAAAGTTTTCGCCTGCAGAACGCAATTATGATGTCGGCAATTGGGAGTTGTTGGCTATGAAGTGGGCGTTTGAGGAGTGGCGACATTGGCTTGAGGGAGCTAAGCACCGCGTTGTGGTCCTGATCGATCATAAGAATCTGATTTACCTCGAGTCGGCCAAGCGGCTGAATCCTAGACAGGCTCGATGGTCCCTGTTTTTCTCCCGGTTTGACTTTGTGGTCTCTGTCACGATATGGTATGAAATATCATATAAGTTTAGTTGCTCTTCAGCTCATGCGGTGGGCTAAACCCCCCCTTCACTAGCTGACTCTCCTTGTTTCTCTCTGGGCTACGGACTGTATGCTAGAAGGGGGTTTTATTGCCCTGGGGTCATAAATTCCAGGCTCGGACGAAAGTCCCTCGCCCCTCCCACCTGCACTGGCTGGAACTGGAAAAGTGGCTCCAAAATTCATGAAAGATTCTTTGTTTGGTTTTGGTACGATATTATGCACCATGTTTACGTTAAGAGCACGAAAATATATATTCGTATTCTCACTCGGTGTATCTACCCATCCCTTGAAACTCGGACTTCTAACTACGTCTGGTAAAGAAGTAGGGTTTTCTCTGTAAATATGTATCCCAGATAGGACATATTTGATCTCATTAGAATGCTCACGTTAACCCGAGATGATTGATGGGTTTGTTAGAACTATGACGTGTTTTGTAGTGAAGTTATAGAAATTAGAGAAAATAGTTTAAAGTTTACTCAGAATGTAGAGAGAGGAGGGTCTGGATAAGCCAGCCTTTCTGTGATGTCACAGCCTTAAGGTATTAAGTTTGTGGCAGGCTTCCCCAGCTCAGATTTCTTCCTGACTTCTTGTCTTCTCCTGAAGCCAGCAGCACGTCCAATGAGTTGGGACGTATGGGAAAAACTCCACTAGCCTGCTTGCCTGCCATGCGTTGAACATGTGAGTGTTACTTTTTCTCATTTATTCCCTGTTTATTTCATAATTACCCTTGTACATATTTGCAATTGTCTCATTTGTAACATCTTTGTAAAATATTTTGATAAAACACTGCCTGAAACTTTTGATGGGGTATATTATTTAATACCAGTTCTTTCTCCTGTTCTAAACCGTACCCTAAGTCTTCAGAAGGGAAATACGCTACTGTTACTGTTGTGTTGGGTTAGCTTCGGACCCGTTTAATCGAAGCTGGTGGCAGCGATAGTGTGCTGACTGTTGAGTGATGCGGTAGCGACTGCGGCGTTGATAATTATTGTTCCTGCCTGAGTGGGAGTAGTTATCGCGTCGCTGCAGCGTGCCCAATAGCCAGTACATAGCAGGCAGCCTTTCTGGCGACTAATTACCCAGGGTGCAGTACCTAATCTGACCTGAGAGTAAGGGGGGCGCCAGAGAGCTGCAAGTGTTAAGTGGAACTGTAAGTGGGATATACATAAATCCCTGCAGTTCGTGGTATATAGAAGAGCAGTGGGATACCTAGAATAAGCCCCTGCTGTAAACTAAGAGGTCAATAGCCTTGTGTGTGGTTTTTCATCACATCGTGGAGTGGAGGCATAACTAAGATAAGCCCCCCTGCACATGTGATAGCCGTCTGTTGGCCTAAAGTCACCTCAATCCGTGACGTAGGGGTGACGGTCACGGTGGGAATCCTGACCAATTGGTGACAGCGGTCAGGGGAATCGTGACATTTGGTGGCAAGGCGGTGGGATATCTTAGAGCATTAGTGATTTGGTTTGAGTAATCATTCCTCTCACTAAAAACTTGCAGAAAGTTCTTGCGAGGACTCTGCACAAATAAGTTTGGAGAACGAACTCAGTGTTTTATTAGTCTTGAGACAATTGTGTACGGGTAATTATCCCTTTCCTTTCTCTTCGTTTTTCTATCCTATCTTTTATTTGGCAACCATGGCTGCGAAAGGGGAAGCCTGGTACAACCACCAGAAGAAGGACTTTCTTGCTGGGATATGCACGTGCCATGGCCTGAACCCCCAGGGTAAGACCAAGACTCAAATGGTCGCTGAACTGGTGCAATTTGAAGCAGACCAAGCCAGGCCACAGAGCCCAGAGGCCGCAGAAGCCAGCACAAGCGAACATGGTGCTGCAGCAGAGGTCCAACCACTGAATACGGGCCCTACTGGCAACCAGGGGGGTGCAGACCTCCTCCTGCAGCTGGCTCTGCAACAATGCGCCGCAGATGACCTAGAGGGACGTCAGCAGCTGATTCAGCAATACCATGAGTGAGCCGAGCGAGAGGCCGAGCGAGCCGAGCGAGAGGCCCAGCGAGCCGAGCGGCAAGCGGAGCGGGAGTACCAGCTGCAGTTAGCCCAACTGCAAATGCAGGGGTCGTCCCAGTCCAGCCGTGAGCCCAGCAGCGCTCAGATACCTAAGCCCCGGCCCGATCAATTCCCTGTTATGGAAAAGGACGGAGACTTGGACACGTTTCTGCGGGCCTTTGAGAAAGCCTGCAGACAGTACCGGCTGCCTACAGATGAATGGGCACGATACCTGACACCAGGGCTGAGAGGTAAAGCTCTGGAGGCGTTTGCTGCCCTCCCTCAAGAACAAGATGGAGACTATGAGGCCATCAAGCAGGCCCTGATAGCAAAGTACCAGCTTACACCCGAGGTGTACCGTAGAAAGTTCCGAACCCTCCAACGTGGCCCACACGACAGTTACAGTGATGTGGTGCATTGACCAGTGGACCCAAGGACTGTCAGTGACCACCTTTGCACAGCTGCGAGACCTGATGAACAAAGACCAGTTCTTTCATCTTTGCCCAGCTGAGGTGCAACAGTTCGTGATGGACAGAGAACCCAAAGACGTGACGAAAGCAGCGCAGATTGCCGATGCCTATGAGGCCAACCGTAGATCGGAAGCGCGGAAGCCAGTCACCACCAGCTGGAGAGGGGGTAAGCCTGCAACCAACGCCAGTACCCCTGCCAGCCAGCACACCAAAGGTCCTGTCCCCATAGCCAACAGCACCAGACCTACCACCGAACCTCGCAAGTGTTACCACTGCAATCAGACTGGTCATATCAGTACCTACTGCCCAGCTAAGCAGAAGAACACCCCAGCCAAGGCCCCAGGGCCTAATGCAGCAGTTCTTTTGGTGGGTGGTGTGGTTGGGAGGGTGTATGACAACGTACAGCCCGTCACTGTGGGGGGCCATGTTGCTACAGGCCTCAAGGACACCGGGGCTGAACGAACCCTCATCCGACCCGAACTGGCGGCCCCTGAAGAAATCATTCCGGGGAAAACCCTAACTGTCACTCGGATTAGGGGCATCAGCTGTCCCTTACCGATAGCCCGGGTTTTTATTGATTGGGGTGCCGGGAGCGGGGTGAAGGAAGTGGGGCTGTCTGATAATTTGCCCACCGATGTTTTGTTGGGGACTGATTTGGGGAGGTTGGTTGCCCACTACGTCACTGATACCCCTCCCCAATCTACTAATAAGGGTAACGTTAACCCTGATGATGATGATGATGGGAGATCGCATGTGTTACCTGACCATGCTTTATCTTGTAATGATGCATCTATTAACCATTTTTTTCCTAGGATTGATGGTGAAAATGTTGTACCTGTGCCAGCTGAACCTGATAATGATTTTTCTGTGAAGGTTAATGTGTCCATAGGTACATGCGTGCCCAGCCACGTCGCTCTGCGGAGTGAGACGGCTGAGGAACCCCTAACAGGGGCAAGTGTCGGTGCTACAGGAAATGGGGAGATGCATGGGAACCGTGAGGAAGGTGATGCCATGAAAGTGACCAGTGCCACCGAGGAAGGTAACTGGCCCATAAGTAGCACTGCCCCTGGAGTGTTGGGGGTGGATGGGGAGGTAGAGCCCATAGCAGCGCCGGCTGATGGGTCTGTAGAAACCCCCGGGGAGACAGCCTACGTAGCTGCTGTCACCCACAGTCAGAGTGCCCGGAACGCAGATAACTGTCTGCTTTCCGGACCCTCCTCAGTCATTACTGTGACTGAACCAGAGGTGGACCCAGAGCAGGTCCAAGAGGGTTCCCGTGGGGAAGGGACCCTGACGTCGCTTTTGGCTTCCCCTAGCCAGGAGTTTCAGGCCGCTCTGCACACAGATGCAAGCCTAGAGAGTTTGAGACAACTTGCCCGGACGCACTTCTCCGAGGCTGATAAGGAGAAGGTGTTCTGGGAACGAGGAAGGTTGTACCGGGAGACAGTACCCGGAGAATCACAGAAGGAGTGGTTGAGGGAAAGACAGCTGGTCGTCCCGCAGCAATTCCGGGGTGAGTTGTTGCGGATTGCCCATGAGATCCCGCTAGCTGGACACTTGGGGATCAGCAAAACTAAGGCCCGGCTGTCTCAACACTTCTATTGGCCTAAGATGGGGACAGATGTGTCAAACTACTGCTGCTCCTGTATCACTTGTCAAAGAGTGGGGAAGGCGGGGCCTGCTATTAAGGCTCCCCTGATCCCTTTGCCAGTGATAGAGGAGCCTTTCCAGAGTATCGCGGTGGACATTGTGGGCCCGCTGGCCGTCCCCAGCAGCTCTGGAAAGCAATACATCCTTACTGTGGTAGACTACGCTACCCGGTACCCAGAGGCAGTAGCTCTGTCGTCAACTAGGGCAGATAAGGTGGCGGATGCCCTGTTGGCCATCTTTTCACATGTAGGGTTTCCCAGGGAAATGCTTACTGATCAAGGGACCCAATTTATGTCTCGCCTAATGGAGGCTCTCTGTAAGAAAATGCGGGTGAAGCACCTGGTATCGAGTGCGTATCACCCACAGACCAATGGCTTGTGTGAACGCTTCAATGGTACCCTCAAACAGATGCTACGCATGCTGGTTGAGACTCAAGGGCGCGACTGGGAGCGGTACCTCCCACACCTGCTGTTCGCTTACCGAGAGGTTCCGCAGGCCTCGACGGGGTTCTCCCCCTTCGAGCTCCTGTACGGCAGGCGAGTCCGGGGACCCCTTGGGTTGGTAAGAGAGTCCTGGGAAGAGCCGAACCCTTCTGAAGTGTCCAGAGTGGAGTATGTCATGCGCTTCCGTGACAAGATGCAGACCTTGACGCAGTTGGTGCATGACAACATGACGCAGGCTCAGGCTGATCAGAAGCCCTGGTACGACCAGAACGCCCAGGAGTGGACCTACCACGTGGGTCAAAAGGTGTGGGTGCTAGTCCCCGTACCAACGGATAAGCTTCAGGCAGCCTGGGAGGGCCCGTACGTCGTCCACCAACAGCTCAACCCGGTCACTTACGTGGTCACGCTTGACCACGCTCGGGGTAGGCGAAAGGCCTTTCACGTCAACATGATGAAGGCTCATCACGAACGTAAACCTTTTGTCCTACCAGTCTGCAGCTTGCCCGAAGACGGTGAGGAAGACACCCTCCTGGACATGCTGGCCCAAGCCAAGGCCAATGGGTCCATCGAGGACGTGGAGGTAAGCGCCTCGTTAACTGAACCCCAGCGGTTGCAGTTGCAAACCGCACTGGAACCCTTCCGGGTCGTGTTCTCCAACCGACCTGGGAGGACTGAGTTAGCCGTCCACGAGGTGGACACCGGGAATCACGCCCCACTACGGCAAACACCCTATCGAATCTCTGACCAGGTGCAGCAGATTATGCGCCAAGAGATCGATGAGATGTTACAGCTGGGGGTGATTCGACGGTCAAAGAGCGCGTGGGCATCACCTGTAGTTCTCGTGCCAAAGAAGGACCGGACCACCCGGTTCTGCGTGGACTACAGGGGGCTCAACGCCATCACAGCCTCGGATGCGCACCCAATGCCGCGTATCGAGGAGCTGCTTGAGAAGTTAGCTGGTGCAGATTACCTAACAATAATGGATCTGAGTCGAGGATACTGGCAGATTCCCCTGAGCCCCGAGGCGCAGGAGAAGTCGGCCTTTATCACACCCTTTGGACTGTACGAGTCCACGGTCATGCCCTTCGGCTTCAGGGACTGGAGAAGTACGCCGTGGCGTACTTGGATGACATTGCCATCTTCAGTTCCTCCTGGGAGGAACACCTGCAGCATCTCGAGGAGGTGCTCAGGCGAATTCACCAAGCAGGACTGACTATCAAGCCGGGAAAGTGTCAGATGGGCATGAGGGAGGTTCACTACCTGGGGCACCGGGTAGGCGGGAACACCCTGAAGCCAGAGCCTGACAAAGTGGGAGTGATCGTGAACTGGCCCACTTCCGTGACCAAGAAAGAGGTGATGTCCTTCTTGGGCACTGCAGGGTACTATAGGCGCTTCGTACAGCACTATAATAGCCTGGCAAAACCTTTGACGGACCTCACCAGGAAGAAGCTACCCCACATCGTCAACTGGACAGATGGCTGTGAGGGGGCCTTCCAGGCGTTGAAAACCGCACTGTGCAACGCCCCTGTGTTGAAAGCAGTCGACAGCAGTCGACCGTACTTGGTGCAGACCGACGCCAGCGAGTTTGGCCTTGGTGCTGTGCTCAGCCAGGTTGACTCGGAGGACCAAGAGCACCCCGTGTTATACCTGAGCCAGAAACTTTTGCCGAGGGAAGTGGCCTACTCCACAATCGAGAAGGAGTGCCTGGCCATAGTCTGGGCCCTGCAGCGCTTGCAGCACTACTTGTACGGTCGCCCCTTCACTGTGGTGACCTCTGCGCTGGCTAAACGCCATGTGTGGAACCAACGGCAGGTTGCTACGCTGGAGCCTTGCCCTTCAGCAGTTTGACTTCACCATTAAACACAAAACGGGCAAAGAGCATGGGAATGCAGACGGACTCTCCCGCCAGGGTAAACCTACTGAGGTGCCCATGAAGGCATACCGTGGGGTACTGCCTCCCTAGCGCACACCAAAAGGGGGAGGTGTCACGATATGGTATGAAATATCATATAAGTTTAGTTGCTCTTCAGCTCATGAGGTGGGCTAAACCCCCCCTTCCCTAGCTGACTCTCCTTGTTTCTCTCTGGGCTACGGACTGTATGCTAGAAGGGGTTTTTATTGCCCTGGGGTCATAAATTCCAGGCTCAGACGAAAGTCCATCGCCCCTCCCACCTGCACTGGCTGGAACTGGAAAAGTGGCTCCAAAATTCATGAAAGATTCTTTGTTTGGTTTTGGTACGATATTATGCACCATGTTTACGTTAAGAGCACGAAAATATATATTCGTATTCTCACTCGGTGTATCTACCCATCCCTTGAAACTCGGGCTTCTAACTCCGTCTGGTAAAGAAGTAGGGTTTTCTCTGTAAATATGTATCCCAATGTCGTAGCTGTTTTTCGTTCTGACCCAAATGTCAGCTGAGAGATCACCAGTGAGACCAAATTGTGGAGTTACGCCCGTCATTTTACAAGCACGCTTGGAGACAAAAAGACACCTCACACATATCCTGTGAGCAAGTCACTTTTATCTGAAGTAATAGAGCAACAAAGCAATATTTTATACCATTTACACATAATGCATTTCAATGTAACTCATGTAGCCCTCACCATCACCCAGGGTCATACTTTATTTACCATAACCCAGAATATGCTGTACTGACTCTTGAGAACATACATGATAAGAAGTACAGTCTCCTTGAAGAGGAGACCGTCAGACTACTGAGTCAACAGATTCTAGTAATTCTAACACTTTAAGGCAAAAGGCACTTAAAGGCAAGGTACAGTGGGGCAAAAAAGTATTTAGTCAGTCAGCAATAGTGCAAGTTCCACCACTTAAAAAGATGAGAGGCGTCTGCAATTTACATCATAGGTAGACCTCAACTATGGGAGACAAACTGAGAAAAAAAAAATCCAGAAATTCACATTGTCTGTTTTTTTAACAATTTATTTGCATATTATGGTGGAAAATAAGTATTTGGTCAGAAACAAAATTTCATCTCAATACTTTGTAATATATCCTTTGTTGGCAATGACAGAGGTCAAACGTTTTCTGTAAGTCTTCACAAGGTTGCCACACACTGTTGTTGGTATGTTGGCCCATTCCTCCATGCAGATCTCCTCTAGAGCAGTGATGTTTTTGGCTTTTTGCTTGGCAACACGGACTGTCAACTCCTTCCAAAGGTTTTCTATAGGGTTGAGATCTGGAGACTGGCTAGGCCACTCCAGGACCTTGAAATGCTTCTTACGAAGCCACTCCTTCGTTGCCCTGGTGGTGTGCTTTGCATCATTGTCATGTTGAAAGACCCAGCCACGTTTCATCTTCACTGCTCTTGCTGATGGAAGGAGGTTTGCACTCAAAATCTCACGATACATGGCCCCATTCATTCTTTCATGTACCCGGATCAGTCGTCCTGGCCCCTTTGCAGAGAAACAGCCCCAAAGCATGATGTTTCCACCACCATGCTTTACAGTAGGTATGGTGTTTGATGTATGCAACTCAGTATTCTTTTTCCTCCAAACACGACAAGTTGTGTTTCTACCAAACAGTTCCAGTTTGGTTTCATCAGACCATAGGACATTCTCCCAAAACTCCTCTGGATCATCCAAATGCTCTCTAGCAAACTTCAGATGGGCCCGGACATGTACTGGCTTAAGCAGTGGAACACGTCTGGCACTGCAGGATCTGAGTCCATGGTGGCGTAGTGTGTTACTTATGGTAGGCCTTGTTACATTGGTCCCAGCTCTCTGCAGTTCATTCACTAGGTCCCCCCGCGTGGTTCTGGGATTTGTGCTCACCGTTCTTGTGATCATTCTGACCCCACGGGGTGGGATTTTGCGTGGAGCCCCAGATCGAGGGAGATTATCAGTGGTCTTGTATGTCTTCCATTTTCTAATTATTGCTCCCACTGTTGATTTCTTCACTCCAAGCTGGTTGGCTATTGCAGATTCAGTCTTCCCAGCCTGGTGCAGGGCTACAATTTTGTTTCTGGTGTCCTTTGACAGCTCTTTGGTCTTCACCATAGTGGAGTTTGGAGTCAGACTGTTTGAGGGTGTGCACAGGTGTCTTTTTATACTGATAACAAGTTTAAACAGGTGCCATTACTACAGGTAATAAGTGGAGGAAAGAGGAGACTCTTAAAGAAGAAGTTACAGGTCTGTGAGAGCCAGAAATCTTGATTGTTTGTTTCTGACCAAATACTTATTTTCCACCATAATATGCAAATAAATTGTTAAAAAAACAGACAGTGTGATTTTCTGGATTTTTTTTTCTCAGTTTGTCTTCCATAGTTGAGGTCTACTTATGATGTAAATTACAGACGCCTCTCATCTTTTTAAGTGGTGGAACTTGCACTATTGCTGACTGACTAAATACTTTTTTGCCCCACTGTAGTTAAAGGCAAACTATTAACCCTTCTATATCAATTTCCCCCTTTTGTAAATGGTATAACCTCTGCTACGGGGTCAGCTGATGTCCACAAAGGAGCTACTGTCTCATGGGTCTAGTACCCACAAGGGGACTTCCTACCTGCTTCGCCCATCCACCCTCAATGTGGACACTCACCTCCCCCGTCAGCAGTGGCTACACGGGGCCTATGATATACAGGTCCTTCTCAAAAAATTAGCATATAGTGTTAAATTTCATTATTTACCATAATGTAATGATTACAATTAAACTTTCATATATTATAGATTCATTATCCACCAACTGAAATTTGTCAGGTCTTTTATTGTTTTAATACTGATGATTTTGGCATACAACTCCTGATAACCCAAAAAACCTGTCTCAATAAATTAGCATATCAAGAAAAGGTTCTCTAAACGACCTATTACCCTAATCTTCTGAATCAACTAATTAACTCTAAACACATGCAAAAGATACCTGAGGCTTATATAAACTCCCTGCCGGGTTCATTACTCAAAACCCCCATCATGGGTAAGACTAGCGACCTGACAGATGTCAAGAAGGCCATCATTGACACCCTCAAGCAAGAGGGTAAGACCCAGAAAGAAATTTCTCAACAAATAGGCTGTTCCCAGAGTGCTGTATCAAGGCACCTCAATGGTAAGTCTGTTGGAAGGAAACAATGTGGCAGAAAACGCTGTACAACGAGAAGATGAGACCGGACCCTGAGGAAGATTGTGGAGAAGGACCGATTCCAGACCTTGGGGAACCTGAGGAAGCAGTGGACTGAGTCTGGTGTGGAAACATCCAGAGCCACCGTGCACAGGCGTGTGCAGGAAATGGGCTACAGGTGCCGCATTCCCCAGGTAAAGCCACTTTTGAACCATAAACAGTGGCAGAAGCGCCTGACCTGGGCTACAGAGAAGCAGCACTGGACTGTTGCTAAGTGGTCCCAAGTACTTTTTTCTGATGAAAGCAAATTTTGCATGTCATTCGGAAATCAAGGTGCCAGAGTCTGGAGGAAGTCTGGGGAGAAGGAAATGCCAAAATGCCTGAAGTCCAGTGTCAAGTACCCACAGTCAGTGATGGTGTGGGGTGCCATGTCAGCTGCTGGTGTTGGTCCACTGTGTTTCATCAAGGGCAGGGTCAATGCTTTATGGTGATGAAGATTTCATTTTTTCAGCACGACCTGGCACCTGCTCACAGTGCCAAAACCACTGGTAAATGGTTTACTGACCATGGTATTACTGTGCTCAATTGGCCTGCCAACTCTCCTGACCTGAACCCCATAGAGAATCTGTGGGATATTGTGAAGAGAAAGTTGAGAGACGCAAGACCCAACACTCTGGATGAGCTTAAGGCCGCTATTGAAGCATCCTGGGCCTCCATAACATCTCAGCAGTGTCACAGGCTGATTGCCTCCATGCCACGCCGCATTGAAGCAGTCATTTCTGCCAAAGGATTCCCGACCAAGTATTGAGTGCATAACTGAACATTATTATTTGATGGTTTTTTTGTTTGTTATTAAAAAAACACTTTTATTTGATTGGATGGGTGAAATATGCTAATTTATTGAGACAGGTTTTTTGGGTTATCAGGAGTTGTATGCCAAAATCATCAGTATTAAAACAATAAAAGACCTGACAAATTTCAGTTGGTGGATAATGAATCTATAATATATGAAAGTTTAATTGTAATCATTACATTATGGTAAATAATGAAATTTAACACTATATGCTAATTTTTTGAGAAGGACCTGTACTACAGAAGGTTCAGCCTTAGATTTTTCTCTACACCTACATTATTCCATAGCTTAGGTAATATATATATTAGCGCTTTTACGGCTACATAAAAGAATAAGTAAAGCAACAAAATTTGCATACAAGTCTGTAAAACACCAAAAATAATCCATCCCGCTAGGCCGCTAAGCCAATTGGCTGGAAAAAAAAGGAGTCTCTATATTGTATTAGTCTCATTAAGAGCCTTAAGGAACCACGAAAATCTGAGTCCAAGTCTCACTTGTGCATGCAGTGTGGTGTTAATACCTTCCTTGGGTCCTGGGGTAAGGCTAAGTACAGCATAGTCCTTGCAGATACTGGGCTGTGTGCACAGATCCAACAGTCCAGCAGTTTTTGTCCTTTTGCGTCTTTTATAAGAAAAGCAAGATGTTGAATAAGTTGGTTTATCCAGTGTCTCTGTAAGGTGCAAACATCCTATCACTGCCAGCAAGGTGATTAGGACAACAGTCATTCTGCTGGTGAAAAGATCTTTTTGCAGTGACTGGCATGGATCCAGGTGGGCTTTCCCTCAAGTTTCCCTGAGGTGAATGTGGTCAGCTGGACTTTAAAACGGGCCGTCAAACCGTGGATCTAGGCTCCTTCTCACGTGTCTGTGTATGACCACCAATCACCTGGATTCAGCTGATGTACGTCTGCACTGGCATTAGGATCTGGAATGGATGAAAACACATGTTTATGCACCACATTAAGTCTTTTCTGTAAGGCCTGGACATGGGCTGTCATAGCACCGTGTTGCTTTTGTAGCACCTGTGGGAAGTACAGACCAGCCTCTGGCAAACTACTAAACAGGACTTCAAAAGGACACAAGCCTGTCTTTCTATTTGGAGTGTGTGTGACTGAAAAGAGTGCAAGAGACAAACACTCTACCCCGCTCTTTCCTTTGTCTGCCGTGGCCTTTGATTTTCCAGTTTAAGTGTCCCGTTTAGTCTCTCCACTTTCCCACTACTTTGTGGCCTGTATGGTGTATGAAATGCTTGCTGTACTCCCAGGGTCTGCATGACTTCCCTCATTATTTCTCCCGTGAAGTGTGTGCCCCTATCGCTTTCTATGGTTTCTGGGACACCATACCTGCAGATCAGTTCTTTCATCAGTTTGTCTGCAGTAGTTTTAGCATTTGCAGATTTTACCGGATAGGCTTCCGGCCAACCAGAGAAGAGATCTACACATACTAGGACGTATTCATACACTCCTACCTTGGGTAGCTGTATGTAGCCAGTCTGCAGTCTCTGAAACGGGTAGAGAGGCCTGGGTGTCGCTTTCTTAGGGATTTTTACTGTTTTACCTGGGTTGTGCTGTGCACAAATGAGGCATGACCGTACAAGCTTTGCGGCTGCGTAACTGAAACCAGGAGCGATCCAGAAGGCATTTTGTGTTGCTTCCGCCATGATTGGGAGCAGGGATCTTGGTATATACGATTTATCCTGATTCTCCCATACTCCTTCTGAGTTCAGCTCAGCTCCCATTCTCTCAGTGTTCCTTCTCTGTTTGGGCAGCTGGAGGGATTTCAGGACATCTAGGCTCAGTGTGGCTGGAATACGCTGACTCCCCACCACCATCCACTGCTCCCTAGGCCGCCTTGCTGCTACTTTAGCAGCCTCGTCCGTCCTTCTGTTGCCCTTTTCCTCCACAGAGTCACCGTCCATGTGTGCTTTTTACCTTGACAATGCCAACCTGGACTGATAACGTCAATGCCTCCACTAGGCACAAGGGGGCATTCTTTGCGTCTGGAGGAGAGAAGGTTTTTCCACCAACATATTTTACAGTTAGGGCAGTGAGAATCTGGAATTGCTTGCCTGAGGAGGTGGTGATGGCAAACTCAGTCGAGGGGTTCAAGAGAGGCCTGGATGTCTTCCTGGAGCAGAACAATATTGTATCATACAATTATTAGGTTCTGTAGAAGGACATAGATCTGGGGATTTATTATGATGGAATATAGGCTGAACTGGATGGACAAATGTCTTTTTTCGGCCTTACTATGTTACTATGTTACTAATTGTTTCACCAGCTCTGCATTTTTAATGGGCTTACCGGCTGATGTAAGAAACGTTCTGCTTCTTCAGATAGGGCAATAATCATGGGATATTCCCCATGCACAATGCGAATCTGTGTAAGGGTATGTTCACACATTCCTGATTTCCATCCTTTTTTTTTCAGGACTGAAACCGCAGCTCTTGGCAGAAAACGCAGGTCCTTTTTTTGGTCCTTTTTTGTGCTTTTTTTGGTGCGTTTTTTGATCCTTTTTTTTACGCAGTTTTTTATGCAGAGTCTGTGTGTTTTCTAGGAAGTTTTTTTAGGGTTAAAATGGCTGAAAATACCCTAACCCTACCCCTAACCCTAACCCTACCCCTAACCCTACCCCTACTTTAACCCTACCCCTACCCCTAACCCTACCCCTACCCCTAACTCTACCCCTAACCCTAACCCTATTCTAACCTTAGTGGAAAAAAAAAAAATTCTTAATTTTTTTATTGTCCCTACCTATGGGGGTGACAAAGGGGGGGGGGGGTGTCATTTACTATTTTTTTATTTTGATCACAGAGATAGGTTATATCTCAGTGATCAAAATGCACTTTGGAACGAATCTGCCGGCCGGCAGATTCGGCGGGCGCACTGCGCATGCGCCCGCCATTTTGCAAGATGGCGGCGCCCAGGGAGAAGACGGCCGGACGGACATCGGGAGGCCGGGTAAGTATAAGGGGGGGAGATTAGGGCACGGGGGGGCATCGGAGCACGGGGGGGGCATCGGAGCACGGGGGAGGGGCATCGGAGCACAGGGGGGCATCGGAGCATGGGGGTGTGGGATCGGGGCAGCCACACTCCGCCCACGCACTTCCGCCCGCTTCCCCGCACTTCCTGCTGCAGCGGTTCGGCACCACAAACCGCAATAAAACCCGCAGATATATTTTTGATCTGCGGGTTTTACTGCGGGTTTGACCTCACAATGGAGGTCTATGGGTGCAGAACCGCTGCGGCTCCGAAAAAGAAGTGACATGGTACTTCTTTTTTCCCGCAGCTAGTCAGCGCGGCTTTTTTTTTTAAATTCAGGAACATGTGCACAGCGGTTCCTGTTTTCCATAGGGTACATTGTACTGTACCCTGCATGGAAAACAGCTGCGGAAACGCAGCGGCAAAAATGCTGCGGTTCCGCAGTAAAAAACGCACTGTGTGAACATGGCCTAACTGTTAGCGACTTTACCTGCAGCAGCTCTACACGCCTCAGTGAGTGCCTTCAACTCTGCCTCCTGCACTGGCATGTGAGGAGCGAGTGGTTCAGCTCGGATTACCTCATGTGAGGATACTACTGTACCAATGTAAAGTCGCTCATTCTGGTGGTATCTGGAGCCATCTACAAAAATAAAAAACCTCAAAATATGCATTAGGAACAGGTTTTTTTTCTTCCCACGAACATATGTAAAACCCACTGTCTCCTGACTCATCAGTTCATCAGAACATTATGTCTTTTGAGGGTGACATATTCAGGAATTAGTATTAGAGCACATTCAAGTCTGATCTGTCTATCCATAGACAGGTGTTTTGGTTGAACTTGTACGAGTATGGCATTAATGTCAAGTGGGAAACAAATTGTCAAAAAGAAAAAGTGTGATCTCACATGCCTTTCAGTAATACAGCAGCTCCTACAGCACAGACTCATGTAGAAGACCCTCTAATCACTGGGTCTAATTGTGCTAGTAAGCTATCGGTCTCTGTTTCTTTCCATGTTGTAGTGTCAGTACTGCGGTAGCATGTCCACCCTGCTCTGTGAAAAATAAGAAAAATGGCTGATCATAGTTTGGAATGTCTGACACAATGAGCAGCTTGAGAGAGTGGAATGAGTCAATTGCTTCTTGAGTGAGATTGTAGGGTTCTGATGGCAAACAGTCATAGAGTGGGTGCATCATTTGTGAAGCAGACCTTATCCAAGGCCTACAGTAGGTCACCAAACCTAGAAAAGTGCGTAGATACTGGTGTGACCTGGGTAAAGGGAGATTTGTATTGCCTGTTTTCTGTCTTCAGTCAGGTGTCTTGTACCTTCAGCAATACAATGTCCTAAAAATGTCACCTTTTGTTTGCAATACTGTAATTTGTCACGTGAGACTCTGCAACCCTTTTCTGCCAAAAAAAAAACACAGCAAGGAAACTGTAGCTTCCGGACATCTGGTCCGGGCAGCAGAGCAAGAGGTCATCCACTGTTGTGAATTCTGTGGCTGAGTTCACTTCTGTGGTCACAAGTGGTATTGCAGTCTCTGGGCTTCCTCCCTCAGGTGTTTTGGTGAGCTCGTTGGCTGCCTTGCTATTTAGCTCCACCTGAGTCTGTCTTCCTTGCTCCTTGTCAATGTTCCAGTGTTGGATCTGAGCTACTGCATCTTTCCTTGGGCCTGCTGCTCTGCTAGATAAGTGCTTCTAGTTTGTTTTCTGTTTTTTCTGTCCAGCTTGCTATTAACTTTTGCTGGAAGCTCTGAGAAGCAAAGGGGTGCACCGCCGTGCTGTTAGTTCGGCACGGTGGGTCTTTTTGCCCCTTTGCGTGGTTTTCGTTTTAGGGTTTTTTGTAGACTGCATAGTTCTCTTTGCTATCCTCGCTCTGTCTAGAATATCGGGCCTCACTTTGCTGAATCTATTTCATTCCTACGTTTGTCTTTTCATCTTGCTAACAGTCATTATATGTGGGGGGCTGCCTATTCCTTTGGGGTATTTCTCTGAGGTAAGTCAGGCTTGTATTTCTATCTTCAGGCTAGTCAGCTCCTCAGGCAGTGCCGAGTTGCATAGGTAGTTGATAGGCGCAATCCACTGCTGCTTATAGTTGTGTGACGATAGATCAGGTACTGCAGTCTACAGAGATTCCACGTCTCAGAGCTCGTCCTATTGTTTTTGGTTATTGCCAGATCTCTGTATGTGCGCTGATTACTGCACGCTGTGTTGCCTGATTGCCAGCCATAACAGTACAAGGAGCCCTTCAATGATTTCCAATAGAGGGAAAAAAGAAATCCTGACATCATTTTTTTTTCTTAGCTCTGTCTTCAGTCTTTTTTTTCCCCTAGACATTAGAGTGCTTCAGGACACAGCTGTGGACATGGATATTCAGGCTCTGTGCTCCTCAATGGATAATCTCGTTGTAAATGTACAAAAGATTCAAGATACTATTGATCAGAAATCGATGCTAGAACCAAGAATTCCGATTCCTGATTTGTTTTTTGGTGACAGAACTAAGTTCCTGAGCTTCAGAAATAATTGTAAGCTATTTTTGGCCTTGAAACCTCATTCTTCTGGTAATCCTATTCAACAGGTTTTGATTATTATTTCTTTTTTGCGCGGCGACCCACAGGACTGGGCGTTTTCTCTTGCACCAGGAGATTCTGCATTGAGTAATGTTGATGCATTTTTCCAGGCGCTGGGATTGCTTTACGATGAGCCTAATTCAGTGGATCAAGCTGAGAAAAATCTGCTGGCTTTATGCCAGGGTCAGGATGATGTAGAAGTATATTGTCAGAAATTTAGGAAATGGTCAGTACTCACTCTGTGGAATGAATCTGCACTAGCGGCTTTGTTCAGAAAGGGTCTCTCTGAAGCTCTTAAGGATGTAATGGTGGGATTTCCTATGCCTGCTGGTTTGAATGAGTCTATGTCCTTGGCCATTCAGATCGGTCGTCGCTTGCGCGAGCGTAAATCTGTGCACCATCTGGCGGTATTGTCTGAGAGTAAGCCTGAGCCTATGCAGTGCGACAGGACTATGACTAAAGTAGAACGGCACGAACACAGACGTCTGAACAGACTGTGTTTCTATTGTGGTGATTCTACTCATGCTATTTCTAATTGTCCTTAACGCACTAGGCGGTTCGATAGCTCTGCCGTTATTGGTACTGTACAGTCCAAATTCCTTTTGTCCATTACCTTAATGTGCTCTTTGTCATCATATTCTGTCATGGCGTTTGTGGATTCAGGCGCTGCCCTGAATCTGATGGATTTGGATTATGCTAAACGTTGTGGATTTTTCTTGGAGCCTTTGCGGTGTCCTATTCCGTTGAGAGGAATTGATGCTACACCTTTGGCCAAGAATAAGCCTCAGTACTGGGCCCAGCTGACCATGTGCATGGCTCCTGCACATCAGGAAGTTATTCGCTTTTTGGTACTGCATAATTTGCATGATGTGGTCGTGTTGGGGTTGCCATGGCTACAAACCCATAATCCAGTATTGGATTGGAACTCTATGTCGGTAACCAGCTGGGGTTGTCAGGGAGTACATGGTGATGTTCCATTTTTGTCTATTTCGTCATCCATTCCTTCTGACATCCCAGAGTTCTTGTCGGACTTTCAGGATGTATTTGAAGAGTCCAAGTCTGATGCCCTACCTCCGCATAGGAATTGTGATTGTGCTATCGATTTGATTCCTGGTAGTAAATTCCCTAAGGGTCGTTTATTTAATTTGTCCGTACCTGAACACACCGCTATGCGCAGTTATGTGAAGGAGTCCCTGGAGAAGGGACATATTCGCCCATCGTCGTCACCATTGGGAGCAGGGTTCTTTTTTGTAGCCAAGAAGGATGGTTCGCTAAGACCGTGTATTGATTACCGCCTTCTTAATAAGATCACTGTTAAGTTTCAGTATCCCTTGCCATTGATTTCTGACTTGTTTGCTCGGATTAAGGGGGCTAGTTGGTTTACTAAGATTGATCTTCGTGGTGCGTATAATCTGGTGAGAATCAGGCAGGGAGATGAATGGAAAACGGCATTTAATACGCCCGAGGGTCATTTTGAGTATCTGGTGATGCCGTTCGGACTTGCCAATGCTCCATCTGTTTTTCAGTCTTTTATGCATGACATTTTCCGTGAGTATCTGGATAAATTCTTGATTGTTTACTTGGATGACATTTTGATCTTCTCAGATGATTGGGAGTCTCATGTGAAGCAAGTCAGAATGGTTTTCCAGGTACTGCGTGCTAATTCCTTGTTCGTGAAGGGATCAAAGTGTCTCTTCGGTGTGCAGAAAGTTTCATTTTTGGGGTTCATCTTTTCCCCTTCTACTATCGAGATGGATCCGGTTAAGGTTCAGGCCATCCAGGATTGGACTCAGCCGACATCTCTAAAAAGTCTGCAGAAATTCCTGGGCTTTGCTAATTTTTATCGTCGCTTCATCTGTAATTTTTCTAGCATTGCCAGACCATTGACCGATTTGACCAAGAAGGGTGCTGATTTGGTTAATTGGTCTTCTGCTGCCGTGGAAGCTTTTCAGGAGTTGAAGCGTCGTTTTTGCTGTGCCCCTGTGTTGTGTCAACCTGATGTTTCTCTTCCGTTCCAGGTCGAGGTTGATGCTTCTGAGATTGGTGCAGGGGCGGTTTTGTCACAGAGAGGTTCTGGTTGCTCAGTGTTCAAACCATGTGCTTTCTTTTCCAGGAAATTTTCTGCTGCTGAGCGTAATTATGATGTGGGCAACCGAGAGTTGCTGGCCATGAAGTGGGCATTCGAGGAGTGGCGTCATTGGCTTGAGGGTGCTAAGCATCGCGTGGTGGTTTTGACTGATCATAAGAACCTTACTTATCTTGAGTCTGCCAAGCGCTTGAATCCTAGACAGGCCCGTTGGTCGTTATTTTTTGCTCGTTTTGATTTTGTGATTTCATACCTTCCGGGCTCTAAAAATGTGAAGGCGGATGCTCTGTCTAGGAGTTTTGTGCCCGACTCTCCGGGGTTATCTGAGCCGGCGAGTATCCTCAAGGAAGGAGTCATTGTGTCTGCCATCTCCCCTGATTTGCGGAGAGTGTTGCAGAAATTTCAGGCTAATAAACCTGATCGTTGTCCGGCCGAGAAACTGTTCGTCCCTGATAGGTGGACTAGTAAAGTTATCTCTGAACTTCATTGTTCGGTGCTGGCCGGTCATCCAGGAATCTTTGGTACCAGGGAGTTCGTTGCTAGATCCTTCTGGTGGCCATCTCTGTCACGGGATGTGCGTGCTTTTGTGCAGTCCTGTGGAATTTGTGCTAGGGCTAAGCCCTGCTGTTCACGTGCCAGTGGGTTGCTTTTGCCCTTGCCGGTCCCGAAGAGGCCTTGGACACATATTTCGATGGATTTCATTTCTGACCTTCCCGTTTCTCAAAAAATGTCGGTCATTTGGGTGGTCTGTGATCGCTTTTCTAAAATGGTCCATCTGGTGCCCTTGGTTAAATTGCCTTCCTCCTCTGATTTGGTGCCTTTGTTCTTCCAGCATGTGGTTCGTTTACATGGCATTCCTGAGAATATTGTTTCTGACAGAGGTTCCCAGTTTGTCTCGAGGTTCTGGCGAGCCTTTTGTGGTAGGATGGGCATTGACCTATCTTTTTCCTCGGCCTTCCATCCTCAGACTAATGGCCAGACCGAACGAACCAATCAGACCTTGGAAACATATCTGAGATGTTTTGTTTCCGCTGACCAGGATGATTGGGTGTCATTTTTGCCGTTGGCTGAGTTCGCCCTTAATAATCGGGCCAGCTCGGCTACCTTGGTCTCTCCATTTTTCTGCAATTCTGGGTTCCATCCTCGTTTCTCTTCAGGACAGGTTGAGTCTTCGGACTGTCCTGGTGTGGATTATGTGGTGGACAGGTTGCAGCAGATCTGGACTCAGGTAGTGGACAATTTGACCTTGTCCCAGGAGAAGGCTCAGCTTTTCGCTAATCGCAGACGCCGTGTGGGACCCCGACTTCGTGTTGGGGATCTGGTTTGGTTATCTTCTCGTCATATACCTATGAAGGTTTCCTCTCCTAAATTTAAACCTCGTTTTATTGGTCCGTATAGGATTTCTGAGATTCTCAATCCGGTGTCTTTTCGTCTGACCCTCCCAGACTCCTTTTCCATACATAATGTATTCCATAGGTCGTTGTTGAGGAGATACGTGGCACCTATGGTTCCATCTGTGGAGCCTCCTGCCCCTGTTTTGGTGGAGGGGGAATTGGAGTATATTGTGGAGAAGATTTTGGATTCTCGTGTCTCTAGACGGAAACTCCAGTATCTGGTCAAATGGAAGGGTTATGCTCAGGAAGATAATTCCTGGGTTTTTGCCTCTGATGTCCATGCCCCAGATCTTGTTCGTGCCTTTCATGTGGCTCATCCTGGTCGGCCTGGGGGTTCTGGTGAGGGTTCGGTGACCCCTCCTCAAGGGGGGGGTACTGTTGTGAATTCTGTGGCTGAGTTCACTTCTGTGGTCACAAGTGGTATTGCAGTCTCTGGGCTTCCTCCCTCAGGTGTTTTGGTGAGCTCGTTGGCTGCCTTGCTATTTAGCTCCACCTGAGTCTGTCTTCCTTGCTCCTTGTCAATGTTCCAGTGTTGGATCTGAGCTACTGCATCTTTCCTTGGGCCTGCTGCTCTGCTAGATAAGTGCTTCTAGTTTGTTTTCTGTTTTTTCTGTCCAGCTTGCTATTAACTTTTGCTGGAAGCTCTGAGAAGCAAAGGGGTGCACCGCCGTGCTGTTAGTTCGGCACGGTGGGTCTTTTTGCCCCTTTGCGTGGTTTTCGTTTTAGGGTTTTTTGTAGACTGCATAGTTCTCTTTGCTATCCTCGCTCTGTCTAGAATATCGGGCCTCACTTTGCTGAATCTATTTCATTCCTACGTTTGTCTTTTCATCTTGCTAACAGTCATTATATGTGGGGGGCTGCCTATTCCTTTGGGGTATTTCTCTGAGGTAAGTCAGGCTTGTATTTCTATCTTCAGGCTAGTCAGCTCCTCAGGCAGTGCCGAGTTGCATAGGTAGTTGATAGGCGCAATCCACTGCTGCTTATAGTTGTGTGACGATAGATCAGGTACTGCAGTCTACAGAGATTCCACGTCTCAGAGCTCGTCCTATTGTTTTTGGTTATTGCCAGATCTCTGTATGTGCGCTGATTACTGCACGCTGTGTTGCCTGATTGCCAGCCATAACAATCCACGTACTGTAATAGTACAATCTGTGGATGAGGTGGTTGCCACTGCTCAAGAATCCCTGCCATCTCTGTTGAATAGATGGTTGGGGAGTTCTTTTCCCCTTTGTGGGAGGACCGTCCAACAGTATTGTTTACCTTCCTGAGTGAAAGACAAAAGATACTGACAGTCAGAGTGCAGTGGTACAGAGAAGAATGCATTTGCCAAATCAATAACTGTGAAACATTTGGCCCTCACTGGTGATCTGTGACCGCACGGTGTGTGTATTAGGGACAGTTGAGGTCACACTCACTGTAACATCATTAATAGCTCATTAGTCATGAACTATTCTGTAAGTGTCAGGGGAACCCTTGGGTCCTTTTTTTTCTTAATGGGATACAAAGGGGTGTTGCAGGGGGAATATCTCTGCACTAGAATCCCTGCCTTAACATACTCTTTAATATTCCTGCTCAGGGCCATTGATTTGACTAGACTTAAGGGGTATTGCCTTAACCAAAGAGGAGTGATTACTTCTCTTGATTTATCATGACAGGGGGAATGGGCAGCCGACCCATATCAGATTTTCCCCTTGCCCAAACGGTGTCTGGTACCTGACTCTTTTCCCTGTCCTCAGACATTCTGGTGTCAGGTGTTACTTTCACTACTCTTGCCATATACACCATTTCTGCAATATTACACAAGTGTTTATATAGGTCACACATTAATGTCCGAATATTTATACCCGTATTTGATTGGGTAGAGTATCCCTTAAAAAAAACTAAATTTGATTCACAAAATGTTACCAAAAGAAAATTATATATATGAATATATATATATATATATATATATATATATATATATATATATATATATATATATATATATCATTACAAAAGATACTGAGTCATAAAACGGGGGAGCACAATGCCATAGGCCACAGCAAAGCACAAGCTTATTCTAAGAAAGTAACAGCCCTATATAAATCCATAACTAACAGTTCCAAATACAAAAAGAAGGGATTTGAAAAAATACCAAATATCGATGTCAGTTGCCTGCGATAAGGTATAAGAACTGGAAAAGACAAATAAACAGTGACCATGGTTTGAGCCAATATAATGAATGGCTAAAAAACTATATATCATATGAAGACAACCTAGAAATACACAGTAACTATACCATCTTTATGTAAGGAAACTACTAAAACTGGCAAATAATACCAACCAACTCCCTATCATAAAGGGTGAAAAAGAGGCATTAAGCGCTAATAATGTATTTAAAAAACTTAATATTTTATTATAACACACAATCAATAAAAAACTTTCAAGACAAAAATATACAAAGAAATTACTGATATAGCGCATACAAGAGAAGGAATGAACGAACAAAACTGCAGTATATTATGACACCTTCAAAATATCTTTATGGGAACCAGCCCTATAAAGATAAGGAATATTACATATAGCAGCAGGCAAATACCAAGTTTAATTACTGAAAAAACACATCTGGCCAATAATTGACATGTATATATATCTGTTATAATGATTAAAACTAAAAATTATCTCGTATATAAAAATACTATGGTTCTAACTAAAAAAACACATATCAATATAGACGTATGTGCACCACCTGAAAACCAGGGGAGAAAGCGAGTTTATTGCAAAAAATCACTAGAATATATTGAATAAGCAATAGTAACAAAAACACCCTTTACTCAATAAATAATAGTATTTATGGAAAACAGATTTAAATAAATCAGTCCGCACCATTAATAGGTAGAATAAAAGTGCCTAGTACTGTGCAAAAAAACGCAAGTGCGTATCAGCAGTAAAAAACACTAGTATTTATGGTAATAAATATGTCTTGTTCCATTAGCATGTAAGATAATTAAAGATGCCTAGTACTGTGCAAAAAAACGCAAGTGCGTATCAGCAGTAAAAAATACTGGTATTTATGGTAATAAATATGTCTGTTCCATTAGCATGTAAGATAAAGGTGCCTAGTGCTGTGCAAAAACAACGCAAGTTTGAGTATAAACATAGCTGCACCTTTAGCATGTAGGATAAAGTTGCCTAGTGCTGTGCAAAACAACACAAGTGTGTATCAGCTGTGGAAAAAAGCTATAGGTAAGATATGAGCGTGTCTGCTATGCTAAAGAAAGTGCCAGGTACAAGATAACAAAAACTTCTATTGAGAGAAAAACTATATATTAGCAGCTAAATTCTGTATACCTCACTGTGAGTCCTTCCTTGTGTGCCCATCAGCAAAACCCCTGGTTTTCAGGTGGTGCACATACGTCTATATTGATATGTGTTTTTTTGGTTAGAACCATAGTATTTTTATATACGAGATAATTTTTAGTTTTAATCATTATAACAGATATATATACATGTCAATTATTGGCCAGATGTGTTTTTTCAGTAATTAAACTTGGTATTTGCCTGCTGCTATATGTAATATTCCTTATCTTTATAGGGCTGGTTCCCATAAAGATATTTTGAAGGTGTCATAATATACTGCAGTTTTGTTCGTTCATTCCTTCTCTTGTATGCGCTATATCAGTAATTTCTTTGTATATTTTTGTCTTGAAAGTTTTTTATTGATTGTGTGTTATAATAAAATATTAAGTTTTTTAAATACATTATTAGCGCTTAATGCCTCTTTTTCACCCTTTATGATAGGGAGTTGGTTGGTATTATTTGATCTATTGGAGGTGGTGAGTCCACTTTTTCTCTGGATATTGGTTATGTATAAAACTGGCAAATGAATGGAATTAAGTATAACTACAATAGGGCATGATTTACCTGTGGTATAATGTGCACGTGGAAGACCCTGGCGTCCCTCTGCCCTAAGTGTTTATATGAAAGTGGACTTGTGACTGTAATACCCTCAGGAGAGTACTGTATAGTGCCTAGACAGCACTCAACTTTGCTCCCAGCAAATTCATAGGAGTATTGTCACTAACACTAAGTTTGTAAGCACCTCTTGGCTGTCTCGTGACTCTAGTCTTTTCTTGTTTAGTCATAGGGGCTTCAGTCGCTTGTCCCCCTACCCTCACGTATTCCACAGTCTCGTCAGTAATCATGTCTGGCAGTATCAAGTCTTTGTGTACTAGTCCCAGCTGCCCCAGTGTCGGTCAAGAATTCTGTCTATTTCCCTCCCAGCATTGGTATGGTGGTCATCAAGGCAGGACCAGGTCCGGAGGGGACAAGAACAGGGCACACATTTGTCACTGGGTTGTCAGTTTCCTAGTCTGAAGGTGAAGGAGGTGGAAGATTGGTCTGAGTGTCCATTTTCTCCACAATTCCAGCACTTCACTGTTTCTAAGTCCTTAGGTCCCTTACTACGTCTCTACTGTTTTCCTTGTGCTCCAGCATACATGACACGTCGTCTTATTGTCCTAGTTTCTTCAACTCCTGAGCAACCTTCAGGAGGTCTTTGGATCTACATTTCTCCATTTAGGTCTGGCTGTCTGTACTGCGTCTCGTAAGCCTTTTGTCATACCGTCAATGAATGTATTTACCAATATTTTAACATCAAGTGGGTTTACTGGACTGTACCCCATGTCTGCCCATTTCAGCTGTAACCGTCCAGAGTACATCTCTACTCTCTCATTTAGTCACATCTGTAAAAGTCTTAATTTGCATCCTAGTACGTCACCTGCTTTGGTGCTCACCAACTCTCTAGGTCTGCTCAGGTGCACTTATACGTCCATCATATTATCTTTGTCTGTAAAATGGGAAAGGTTTGTTCTCAGGGTCTCCCGACTGAGCTTCTTATGTCACTACATGATCTTGTCTGGAGAGGATTCAGTGTAATTCACTTAGGTTGGGTTACATCACAGATCATACAAGTATTTCTCCAGTCTGGGTTTGTCTGACCGCAATGTTTACAAGTCCATCTGTCTTGTCTTGGTCTCTGGTTATACAAAGGTATGACCGTAGCAGTAATGTGTCGGTCATAGTCGGACTTTTGAGCATCAAAACATTCATAATACACCTTACTTCCGTCCTGCTGCACTCTCTCAGACGCCATTTATTCACATGCTATTTTCCTCATTTGTCTGTGCCTTTTTGAACATCCAAACATCCATCCACTCACTGGCATTTTTGCCTGTTTCAATATTGGTCTCACATCTTTCACTGCTTCCTTTTTCCAATCTGTACAGCGGTTTTTGGATCCCATTGGGGGCCCTGACTGCACACAGAATAAGTTGCCCATGGCTTCAACTTATCCGCTCAACAACACCGAGCAGGTTCCCTACCTACCACTCGGTGGCACCGAGCAGGTGCACTACCTACCACTCGGTGGACTTAAAGGGTTTTACCAAGCAGGTTCACTACCTACCACTCGGTAAATCAGCTGGCTAGCACAGCTCCATGGACGGCAAGGTTACACCACCTAATGCCGTAGACTGACTGTAGCAGGTCACTCCATACACTACATCAGCCGTGCAGTTGGCTACCTCCTCTGCTGATCCTCAATTCGCTATATCAATCACTCAACTTGAAGCAGGAGAATCTTTTCAATCACTTACAAATTTTCCTCTATACTAGGCACAATTCTACCTTTTTCACTTTCAATTTCCAACTTCAATTGTACAACATTCCCTTTTTCTTCAATACCTACAGTACTTATTGCTTTAAACACAAATCTCTCAGCGTGTACTAAACCAAAGACAGAGAAACTTTAGAATGCAGCTATGTGGCCCCCCTTCCTCTGGCCCACAGCACAAAAGGGAGAAATGTCAAGCAAGTCGCGCAGGGGCTCAGCTTACCCCTCCCATCAGCTATTCAGTAGAGATAAGGAAGTCACAAACAATTTGCAGCTTAATTCCAGCTTCAATCAGAATTTCAGAATTTTAGTGTCCCTTCACTTCTTAGATTTTTATCAGAATCTGAATCTGTTTCCTCAAAACCCTCATCCTCCTGTGGAGCTGGAAACCACGGAACTTCACTGTAAGGGCAAATAACTGTATAATGTGAGAAGCCGCGCCTTGCCCTTTTCTGGCCAAATTCTTCCAGGAAACTTTCCAATGTCAAACCACACATAACACGGGTTTCACTGAATCTCAGATGTAAATTAAATGTAGATTAAAATATCCACAACTCATTCATCCTGGACAATTAACAACAGTTAGATAAGTAATTATACTTATGTGATCACTCATACATACATGCTCATTCAGGGATTGTTGTTTCTTTTCCTTTCACTTTCAGTTGATTTTTACAACAAGAAAATCCCTTATCTCAATCACTCCACCTAATTCAGCTCAAACTGCGCTGAATAATGTCTTCTGTCACATACAGAGGACCACACCTAACGGAACCCCTAATCAATCAGGGATTTATGTTTATTCCTTATACTCATTTACTCACCTCTTAGCTCATTCAGAGTTCTCATAGACATACAAGGTTCACACAGCCTGCCTATTTTGCACTTTGGAATTAACACAACTCTATATAACTCTATAACTCTATATAACAAAAACTGCAGCAGTGTCCACTGACACTCTGAAAGCACTTTAAGGCCAAACAACAAAAACCACGGCCTTAATACAAAATACAGCTTCATATAATGTACTGCCAATCCAAAATGACCAAAATAACAAAAATAACAAAATGACCAAAATAACAACACTGCACAGAGTCTATCCCAGCTCTGTATTACACACTACACAAATACACAACCAATTAGGATATTGACAAGTAATACAGATAACTATTATCATCTTATAACTCTATTATTCAACTCTCATACGGACATAAATAGACAAAACACAAAACTCACTGGTGATGTGGATTCTTTGAACCATGCTCGCAGCCTTTTACCCAGAGGTATGGAGAGATCCAGATGAGAGATTGCAGGTGCAAAACAGGTTTGTAAGAATAATATTTCTCACCTTGCTGCAGCTGGTGTTTTGCATGTCCAATCTCCCAGAAGCTCCCCCATACGGATTCCGAATAGGCTGGATACACGGCCCCGGTCGGGCACCAAAACTGTCGTAGCTGTTTTTCGTTCTGACCCAAATGTCAGCTGACAGATCACCAGTGAGACCAAATTGTGGAGTTACGCCCGTCATTTTACAAGCGCGCTTGGAGACAAAAAGACACCTCACACATATCCTGTGAGCAAGTCACTTTTATCTGAAGTAATAGAGCAAGAAAGCAATATTTTATACCATTTACACATAATGCATTTCAATGTAACTCATGTAGCCCCCACCATCACCCAGGGTCATACTTTATTTACCATAACCCAGAATATGCTGTACTGACTCTTGAGAACATACATGATAAGAAGTACAGTCTCCTTGAAGAGGAGACCGTCAGACTACTGAGTCAACAGATTCTAGTAATTCTAACACTTTAAGGCAAAAGGCACTTAAAGGCAAGGTAGTTAAAGGCAAACTATTAACCCTTCTATATCACCAGATAGGACATATTTGATCTCATTAGAATGCTCACGTTAACCCGAGATGATTGATGGGTTTGTTAGAACTATGATGTGTTTTGTAGTGAAGTTATAGAAATTAGAGAAAATAGTTTAAAGTTTACTCAGAATGTAGAGAGAGGAGGGTCTGGATAAGCCAGCCTTTCTGTGATGTCACAGCCTTAAGGTATTAAGTTTTTGGCAGGCTTCCCCAGCTCAGATTTCTTCCTGACTTTTTGTCTTCTCCTGAAGCCAGCAGCACGTCCAATGAGTTGGGACGTATGGGAAAAACTCCACTAGCCTGCTTGCCTGCCATGCGTTGAACATGTGAGTGTTACTTTTTCTCATTTATTCCCTGTTTATTTCATAATTACCCTTGTACATATTTGCAATTGTCTCATTTGTAACATCTTTGTAAAATATTTTGATAAAACACTGCCTGAAACTTTTGATGGGGTATATTATTTAATACCAGTTCTTTCTCCTGTTCTAAACCGTACCCTAAGTCTTCTGAAGGGAAATACGCTACTGTTACTGTTGTGTTGGGTTAGCTTCGGACCCGTTTAATCGAAGCTGGTGGCAGCGATAGTGTGCTGACTGTTGAGTGATGCGGTAGCGACTGCGGCGTTGATAATTATTGTTCCTGCCTGAGTGGGAGTAGTTATCGCGTCGCTGCAGCGTGCCCAATAGCCAGTACATAGCAGGCAGCCTTTCTGGCGACTAATTACCCAGGGTGCAGTACCTAATCTGACTTGAGAGTAAGGGGGGCGCCAGAGAGCTGCAAGTGTTAAGTGGAACTGTAAGTGGGATATACATAAATCCCTGCAGTTCGTGGTATATAGAAGAGCAGTGGGATACCTAGAATAAGCCCCTGCTGTAAACTAAGAGGTCAATAGCCTTGTGTGTGGTTTTTCATCACATCGTGGAGTGGAGGGATAACTAAGATAAGCCCCCCTGCACATGGGATAGCCGTCTGTTGGCCTAAAGTCACCTCAATCCGTGACGTAGTGGTGACGGTCACGGTGGGAATCCTGACCAATTGGTGACAGCGGTCAGGGGAATCATGACAGTCTCGTATCTTCCGGGATCTAAGAATGTTAAGGCTGATGCCCTCTCTAGGAGTTTTTCGCCTGATTCTCCTGGAGTCCTTGAGCCGGTTGGCATTCTTAAGGAAGGGGTGATTCTTTCTGCCATCTCCCCTGATTTGCGGCGGGTGCTTCAGGAATTTCAGGCTGATAGGCCTGACCGCTGTCCTGTGGGGAAGCTGTTTGTTCCTGATGGATGGACAAGTAAGGTGATTTTTGAGGTTCATTGTTCAGTGTTGGCTGGTCATCCTGGGATTTTTGGTACCAGAGATTTGGTTGCTAGGTCCTTTTGGTGGCCGTCCTTGTCGCGCGATGTCCGTGCTTTTGTGCAATCCTGTGGGACTTGCACCCGAGCCAAGCCTTGCTGTTCCCGCGCTGGTGGGTTGCTTTTGCCTTTGCCGGTCCCTGAGAGGCACTGGACGCATATTTCCATGGATTTTATTTCGGATCTTCCTGTTTCCCAGAAGATGTCTGTTATCTGGGTTGTTTGTGACCGGTTCTCTAAAATGGTCCATCTGGTACCTTTGCCTAAGTTGCCTTCATCCTCAGATCTGGTTCCATTGTTTTTTCAGCATGTGGTTCATTTGCATGGCATTCCGGAGAATATTGTGTCTGACAGAGGTTCTCAGTTTGTCTCTAGATTTTGGCGGGCCTTTTGTGCTAGGATGGGCATTGATTTGTCTTTTTCTTCGGCGTTTCATCCTCAGACTAATGGCCAAACTGAGCGAACTAATCAGACCTTGGAGACCTATTTGAGATGCTTTGTGTCTGCTGATCAGGATGATTGGGTGTCTTTCTTGCCGTTGGCCGAGTTGGCCCTTAATAATCGGGCTAGTTCGGCTACTTTGGTTTCACCTTTCTTTTGTAATTTTGGTTTTCATCCTCAATTTTCTTCTGGGCAGGTTGAGCCTTCTGATTGTCCTGGTCAGGGCCGGCGTCAGCACCCGGCGCTCCTGGGCAAATGCCGGGGCCCTAGAGAGAGAGGGGGGCCCACTCACTCTGTCATAGATACAGCTGGGAGAGCAGAGCAGGAGAACATGCTCTCACCGCCCACAAAGTCACTGCTGGCTGCGTTCTCTTAACCCCTATGTGCCAGCTCTGACACAAGCATCTTCTCACTCAGTCAGTGCAGCCAGGCAGGCACACATAGGGGTTAAGAGAAGGCAGCCAGTGTGACATTGTTTGTGGGCGGAGAGAGCACGTTCTCTGCTCTGATCTCCGCCCCTGGCTGGCTGCTATATACTACGTGGGCTGGGCTGCTATATACTACGTGGGCTGGGCTGCTATATACTACATGGGCTGGGCTGCTATATACTACGTGGGCTGGGCTGCTATATACTACGTGGGCTGGGCTGCTATATACTACGTGGGCAGTGCTGTATACTACTATGTGGGCACTGCTGTATACTACTGTGTGGCTGTGCTATCTACTACTATGTGGGCAGTGCTGTATACTACTGTGTGGGCAGTGCTGTATACTACATGGCTGTTCTATAAACTACGTGGGCCGTGTTATATACTATGTGGCTGTGCTATATACTATATGGGCTGTTATATGATACGTGGGCTGTGCTATATACTACGTGGCTGTGTTATATGCTACGTGGGCTGTTATATACTACATGGCCTTGTTATATACTACGTGGGCTGTTATATACTACATGGCTGTGTTTATATGCGATCATGAATCGTGGTATGTGTTAAAGGGGGGGCCCACTGAGACTCTTTCGCCCAGGGCCCTCAAAAACCTGGAGCCGGCCCTGGTCCTGGTGTTGATTCTGTGGTGGACAGGCTGCAGCAGATTTGGACTCATGTGGTGGACAATTTGACGTTGTCTCAGGAAAGGGCTCAACGTTTTGCTAACCGCCGTCGGTGTGTTGGTCCCCGGCTTCGTGTGGGGGATTTGGTTTGGTTGTCTTCTCGTCATGTTCCTATGAAGGTTTCCTCCCCTAAGTTTAAGCCTCGGTTTATTGGTCCCTATAAAATTTCTGAAATTATTAATCCGGTGTCTTTTCGTTTGGCTCTTCCAGCCTCTTTTGCCATTCATAATGTTTTCCATAGATCTTTGTTGCGGAGATATGTGGTGCCCGTTGTTCCCTCGGTTGACCCTCCTGCCCCGGTGTTGGTTGAGGGAGAGTTGGAATATGAAGTTGAGAAGATTTTGGATTCTCGTTTTTCGAGGCGGAGGCTTCAGTATCTTGTCAAGTGGAAGGGTTATGGCCAGGAGGATAATTCTTGGGTTGTTGCCTCCGATGTCCATGCCACCGATTTGGTTCGTGCTTTTCACTTGGCTCGTCCTGATCGGCCTAGGGGCTCTGGTGAGGGTTCGGTGACGCCTCCTCAAGGGGGGGGTACTGTTGTGAATTCCGCTCTTGGGCTCCCTCCGGTGGTTGTAAGTGGCACTTTTGTGAGTTCTGCTCTTGGGCTTCCTCTTGTGGTTTCAAGTGGTATGGCTGCTCCTTGGATTTAGCTGTCAGCAGCTGCTTCCACTGATCGTCTTTTCTGCTCGGCTATTTATGCCTGGCTCTTTCCTTCAGCCAGTGCCACTTGTAAATGGTTCCTGGTTGGATTCACATCTCTTTGGATTTCCCTGTTATCCTGACCAGTTCAGCAAAGCTAAGTTCTTGCTTGCTCTTTTCTGTCCACAGATTGTGGACACTTATCCGTTCTGTGCTTTCTATGTTTGTCCAGCTTATCAGTATGAATTAATTCTGTCTTGCTGGAAGCTCTGGGAAGCAGATTTACCCTCCACACCTTTAGTCAGGTGTGGAGATTTTTTGTAAACTCTGCGTGGATTTTTGTAGTGTTTTATACTGACCGCACAGTATTCCATCCTTTCCTATCTATCAAGCTAGACTGGCCTCCTGTGCGCATCCTGGTTTCATTCTGTGTATGTCTTTTCCCTCTCCACTCACAGTCATTATTTGTGGGGGGCTAATCTATCCTTTGGGGATTTTCTCTGAGGCAAGATAGTTTTCCTGCTTCTATCTTTAGGGGTAGTTAGCTCTTAGGCTGTGGGAGAGTTAGGAGCATCCCACGGCTACTTCTAGTGTTGTGTTGAGCTTAGGGACTGCGGTCAGTACAGTTACCACTTCCTTCAGAGCTCGTTCCATGTTGCTCCTAAACCACCGCATCATAACAGCTCCCCTGGCTGAGCGGGACAGAGTCAATGGCCTGAACACTTAGAGGTCTAGCTAGCGACCTACTCATCAGGCCAAGGTTCTGGACAAAATGAGCATCCACGAAATTGACTCCTGCTCCACTGTCCACAAGCACCAGAATATTCTCAGCTACCCCACCTACAACCACCTAAGCAGGTAAGGTACACTGAGATGAGAAAATGGAGGAAATATACACTCCCTGGTCGCTTCCTTCCACACAACCAGGGGGACGTGGCTTTTTTGATGGAACAGGTATCTTGGCGCGAGCTGGGCAGACATTGATAAAATGACCAGTCTGCCCACAGTAAAAACATGCCCCCACACCACGGCGAACCCCAGACAACCCTGTTTGGGAAGCAACTCCTCCCAGCTGCATGGGTTCGTCCACCTGGTCAGGTGTGTCCTCCTCCCTAGCAAGGACTACCGGGGGCACATTTGGTGTATGCCTTTCCGTCAAAAGTCTATCCACCCAGATGGCAAGGGACATGGCGGCCTCCAATGACTTGGGAGCGGCGTACTGTACCAGAGTATCTTGCAACCTAGAGGACAGACCCTGCACAAAATGACTCCTAAGGGCCGGGTCATTCCACTGTGTGTCAGTGGCCCACCTCCTGAACTCTGAACAGTACTCCTCAGCCGGTCGACCCCCTGCTTGATCTTACAAAGTCGGGATTCAGCCAAGGAGACACCGTCCGGGTCACCATAAACCAGCGCCAGAGCCACAAAAAACTCGTCCACTGACCGTAGAGATGGAGAACCGGTCGGCAGGGAGAAGGCCCAGGATTGGGGATCACCCTCAAGAAGGGAAACGATGATTCCCAACCGTTGTTCCTCACTCCCTGATGAACGAGGGCGGAGCCTGAAGTATAACTTACAGGCCTCCTTAAAAAAGGTCTTTAACTGAGGCAAACCAGATCTGCCACAGATCCAAACATGGATCGTGACAGCAGTTCTTTTGGTGGGTGGTGTGGTTGGGAGGGTGTGTGACAACGTACAGCACGTCACTGTGGGAGGCCATGTTGCTACAGGCCTCAAGGACACGGGGGCTGAACGAACCCTCATCCGACCTGAACTGGCGGCCCCTGAAGAAATCATTCCGGGGAAAACCCTAACTGTCACTGGGATTGGGGGCATCAGCTGTCCCTTACCAATGGCCCGGGTTTATATTGATTGGGGTGCCGCGAGCGGGGTGAAGGAAGTGGGGCTGATAATTTGCCCACTGATGTTTTGTTTGGGACTGATTTGGGGAGGATGGTTGCATACTACGTTCCTGACACCCCTCCCCAATCTACTAATTAACCCTGATGATGATGATGATGGGAAATTGCATGTGTTACCTGACCATGCTTTATCTTGTAATGATGCCTCTGATAACCATTTTTTCCCTAGGATTGATGGCGAAAATGTTGTACCTGTGCCAACTGAACCTGATAATGATTTTTCTGTGAAGGTTAATGTGTCCATAGGTACAGGCGTGCTCAACCACGTCGCTCTGCGGAGTGAGACGGCTGAGGAACCCCTAGCAGGGGCAAGTGTTGGTGCTACAGGAAATGGGGAGATGCATGGGAACCGTGAGAAAGGTGATGCCATGAAATTGACCAGTGCCACCGAGGAAGGTAAATGGCCAATAAGTAGCACTGCCCCTGAGGTAATGGGGGTGGATGGGGAGGTAGAGCCCATAGCAGCGTCGGCTGATGGGTCTGTGGAAATCCCCGGGGAGACAGCCTACGTAGCTGCTGTCACCCGCAGTCAGAGTGCCCGGAACGCAGATAACTGTCTGCCTTCTGGACCCTCCTCAGTCATCATTGTGACTGAACCCGAGGTGGACCCAAAGCAGGTCCCAGAGGGTTCCCGTGGGGAAGGGACCCTGACATCGCTTCTGGCTTCCCCTAGCCAGGAGTTTCAGGCCGCTCTGCGTGCAGATGCGAGCCTAGAGAGTTTGAGACAACTCGCCGAGACGCCCACCTCCGTGATTGATAAGGAGAGGGTGTTCTGGGAACGAGGAAGGTTGTACCGGGAGACAGTACTCGGAAAATCGCAAAAGGAGTGGTTGAGGGAAAGACAGCTGGTCGTCCCTCAGCAATTCCGGGGTGAGTTGTTGCGGATTGCCCATGAGATCCCGATAGCTGGACACTTGGGGATTAGCAAAACTAAGGCCCGGCTGTCTCAACACTTCTATTGGCCTAAGATGGGGACAGATGTGTCAAACTACTGCCGCTCCTGTGTCACCTGTCAGAGAGTGGGGAAGGCGGGGCCTGCTCTTAAGGCTCCCCTGATCCCTTTGCCAGTGATAGAGGAGCCATTCCAGAGAATTGCGGTGGATATTGTGGGCCCGCTGGCCGTCTCCAGCAGCCCTCGAAAGCAATACATCCTTACTGTGGTAGACTACGCTACCCGGTACCCAGAGGCAGTAGCTCTGTCGTCAACTAGGGCAGATAAGGTGGCGGATGCACTGTTGGCCATCTTTTCACGTGTAGGATTTCCCAGGGAAATGCTTACTGATCAAGGGACCCAATTTATGTCTCGCCTAATGGAGGCTCTCTGTAAGAGAATGCAGGTGAAGCACCTGGTATCGAGTGCGTATCACCCACAGACCAATGGCTTGTGTGAACGCTTCAATGGTAACCTCAAACAGATGCTACGCATGCTGGTTGAGACCCAAGGGTGCGACTAGGAGCGGTACCTCACAAACCTGCTATTTGCTTACCGAGAGGTTCCGCAGGCCTCGACGGGGTTCTCCCCCTTTGAGCTCCTGTACGGCAGCCGAGTCCGGGGACCCCTTGGGTTGGTAAGAGAATCCTGGGAAGAGGAGCCGAACCCTTCTGAAGTGTCCATAGTGGAGTATGTCATGCTCTTCCGTGACAAGATGCAGACCTTGACGCAGTTGGTGCATGACAACATGACGCAGGCTCAGGCTGTCCAGAAGCACTGGTACGACCAGAACGCCCGGGAGCGGACCTACCACGTGGGTGAAAAGGTGTGGGTGCTGGTCCCCGTACCAAAGGATAAGCTTCAGGCAGCCTGGGAGGGCCCGTACGTCGTCCACCAACAGCTCAACCCGGTCACCTACGTAGTCACGCTTGACCACGCTCGGGGTAGGCGAAAGGCCTTTCACGTCAACATGATGAATAATAATAATCTTTATTTTTATATAGCGCTAACATGAAGGCTCATCACGAACGTGAACCTTTCGTCCTACTGGCCTGCAGCTTACCCGAAGACGGGGAGGAAGACACCCTCCTGGACATGCTGGCCTGTTGTGATCTGGTGGTTAGGACAAATAGTGGACCTGGTAGTTAGAGCACCAGAAAAGACCTGATAGCACATTAGAACAGGACAAGCTCTGGGAAGTGGAACCTCTGCTGACCGCAATCCCTAATCCTATCACGCACACTAGAAATTGCCGTGGAGCGCTCCTATCATGACCTAGGCGCCTCGTCACAGCCTCAGAACTAGCTAGCCCTAGAGATAGGAAAAATAAGCCTATCTTGCCTCAGAGAAAATTCCCCAAAGGAAAAGGCAGCCCCCCACATATTTTGACTGTGAGTAAGATGAAATCACAAACACAGCGATGAAATAGATTTAGCAAAGAGAGGCGCGACTTACTAAACAGACAGAAGATAGGAAAGGTCACTTTGCAGTCAGCAAAAAACCATACAAAAAGCCACACAGAGAGTGCAGGGAAAAATACCATCCGCACCGACTAACGGAGCGGAGGTGCCCCTCTGCGTCCCAGAGCTTCCAGCAAGCAAGGCAAAATTCACATAAGCATGCTGGACAGAAAAAATAGCAAACAAGAAAAAAGAAAAGCGAAACTTAGCTTTTGCTGGAGGAAACAGGTAACCAGGAAGATCCAGGAGTGAACTAGACCAATGCTACAACATTGACAGCTGGCATAGGACAAGGATCCAAGAGGAGTTAAATAGAGCAGCCCACTAACAAATTAGCCTCGTCAGCCTCGTTAGCCTGTAGAAGGAAACTCAGAAACACCCACAGGCATCAGAGAAAGTCCACGGACAGAACCAGCCGAAGTATCATTCATGACCACAGGAGGGAGCCCGAAAACAGAATTCACAACAGTACCCCCCCCTTGAGGAGGGGTCACCGAACCCTCACGAGAGCCCCCAGGCCGACCAGGATGAGCCAAATGAAAGGCACGAACCAGATCGGCCGCATGAACATCAGAGGCAAAAACCCAGGAATTATCCTCCTGAGCATAACCCTTCCACTTGACCAAGTACTGGAGTTTCCGTCTCGAAATACGAGAATCCAAAATCTTCTCCACCACATACTCCAACTCCCCCTCAACCAACACCGGAGCAGGAGGGTCAACGGATGGAACCACAGGCGCCAACGGTGATGACGATGGGCGAATATGGCCTTTCTCCAAGGATTCCTTTATATAACTCCGCATAGCGGCGTGCTCAGGCACCGATAAATTGAACAATCGGCCCTTAGGAAACTTACTACCAGGAATCAAATTAATTGCACAATCGCAATCCCTATGAGGAGGTAGGGCACTGGCTTTGGGCTCATCAAATACATCCTGATAATCCGACAAAAACTCCGGAACCTCAGAAGGAGTAGAAGACGAAATTGACAAAAATGGAACATCACCATGTACCCCCTGGCAACCCCAGCTGGACACAGACATAGATTTCCAGTCCAATACTGGATTATGGACCTGTAGCCATGGTAACCCTAAAACGACCACATCATGCAGATTATGTAACACCAAAAAACGGATATCCTCCTGATGTGCAGGAGCCATGCACATGGTCAATTGGGTCCAGTACTGAGGCTTATTCTTGGCCAAAGGCGTAGCATCAATTCCTCTCAATGGAATAGGATGCTGCAAAGGCTCCAAGAAAAAACCACAGCGCCTAGCATACTCCAAATCCATCAAATTCAGGGCAGCGCCTGAATCCACAAATGCCATAACAGAGTAGGAAGACAAAGAACAAATCAGAGTAACGGACAATAGAAATTTTGACTGTACCGTACCAATGGTGGCAGACCTAGCGAATCGCTTAGTGCGCTTAGGACAATCGGAGATAGCATGAGTGGAATCCCCACAGTAAAAACACAGCCCATTCCGACGTCTGTGTTCCTGCCGTTCAGCTCTGGTCAAAGTTCTATCACACTGCATAGGCTCAGGCCCATGCTCAGATAGTACCGCCGAATGGTGCACAGTTTTACGCTCACGCAAGCGCCGATCGATCTGAATAGCCAAAGACATAGACTCATTCAGACCAGCAGGCATAGGAAATCCCACCATGACATCTTTAAGGGCTTCAGAGACCCTTTCTGAAGATTGCTGCCAGGGCACATTCATTCCACTGAGTGAGCACAGACCACTTTCTAAACTTCTGACAATATATCTCTGCTTCATCCTGACCCTGACACAGAGCCAACAGTGTTTTCTCAGCATGCTCTACAGAGTTAGGTTCGTCATAAAGCAATCCGAGCGCCAGGAAAAACGCATCCACATCACGCAATGCCGGATCTCCTGGCGCAAGGGAAAATGCCCAGTCTTGAGGGTCACTACGTAACAAAGAAATAATGATCCTTACTTGTTGAGCAGGATCACCTGAGGAGTGAGGTTTCAAAGCTGAAAACAATTTACAATTATTTTTGAAATTCAAAAACTTAGATCTATCACCAAAAAATAAATCAGGAATTGGAATCTTAGGCTCTCACATCGGATTCTAAACTACAAAATCTTGGATGTTTTGTACCCTTGTAGTGAGATTATCCATCCAACAGGACAGACCTTGAATGTCCATGTCCACACCTGTGTTCTGAACCACCCAGAGGTAAAGGGGAAAAGTGAGACAGAACATGCTGCAAAGAAAAAAAAATGGTCTCAGAGCTTCACTTATCCCTCTATTGAGATGCATCAATACTTTTGGCCAGCTGTACTGTTGTGGTCTGGTGGTTAGGACAAATAGTGGACCTGGTAGTTAGAGCACCAGAAAAGACCTGATAGCACATTAGAACAGGACAAGCTCTGGGAAGTGGAACCTCTGCTGACCGCAATCCCTAATCCTATCACGCACACTAGAAATAGCCGTGGAGCGCTCCTATCATGACCTAGGCGCCTCGTCACAGCCTCAGAACTAGCTAGCCCAAGAGATAGGAAAAATAAGCCTATCTTGCCTCAGAGAAAATTCCCCAAAGGAAAAGGCAGCCCCCCACATATATTGACTGTGAGTAAGATGAAATCACAAACACAGAGATGAAATAGATTTAGCAAAGAGAGGCCCGACTTACTAAACAGACAGAAGATAGGAAAGGTCACTTTGCAGTCAGCAAAAAACCCTACAAAAAGCCACACAGAGAGTGCAGGGAAAAATACCATCCGCACCGACTAACGGAGCGGAGGCGCCCCTCTGCGTCCCAGAGCTTCCAGCAAGCAAGGCAAAATTCACATAAGCATGCTGGACAGAAAAAATAGCAAACAAGAAAAAAGCAAAGCGAAACTTAGCTTTTGCTGGAGGAAACAGGTAACCAGGAAGATCCAGGAGCGAACTAGACCAATGCTACAACATTGACAGCTGGCATAGGACAAGGATCCAAGAGGAGTTAAATAGAGCAGCCCACTAACGAATTAGCCTCGTCACCTGTAGAAGGAAACTCAGAAACACCCACAGGCATCAGAGAAAGTCCACGGACAGAACCAGCCGAAGTACCATTCATGACCACAGGAGGGAGCCCGAAAACAGAATTCACAACACTGGCCCAAGCCAAGGCCGGTGGGTCCATCGAGGACGTGGAGGTAAGCGCCTCGTTAACTGAACCCCAGCGGTTGCAGTTGCAAACCACCCTGGAACCCTTCCGGGTCGTGTTCTCCAACCGACCTGGGAGGACTGAGTTAGCAGTCCACAGGGTGGACACCGGGAATCACGCGCCACTACGGCGAACACCCTATCGAATCTCTGACCAGGTGCAGCAGATTATGCGCCAGGAGATCGATGAGATGTTACAGCTGGGGGTGATTCGATGGTCAAAGAGCGCGTGGGCCTCACTTGTAGTTCTCGTGCCAAAGAAGGACCGGACCACCCGGTTCTGCGTGGACTACAGGGGGCTCAACGCCATCACAGCCTCGGATGCGCACCCAATGCCGCGTATTGAGGAGCTGCTTGAGAAGTTAGCTGGTGCAGATTACCTAACAATAATGGATCTGAGTCGAGGATACTGGCAGATTCCCCTGAGCCCCGAGGCGCAGGAGAAGTCCGCCTTTATCACACCCTTCGGACTGTACGGGTCCACAGTCATGCCCTTCGGCATGAAGAATGCCCCTGCCACTTTCCAGCGGATGGTCAACCTCCTGCTTCAGGGACTGGTGGAGTACGCAGTGGCTTACTTGGATGACATTGCCATCTTCAGTTCCTCCTGGGATGAACACCTGCAGCATCTCGAGGAGGTGCTCAGGGGAATTCATCAAGCTGGACTGACTTTCAAGCCAGGAAAGTGCCAGATGGGCATGAGTGAGGTCCACTACCTGGGGCATCGGGTAGGCGGGGGCACCCTAAAGCCAGAGCTTGAGAAAGTGGGGGTGATCGTGAACTGGCCCACCCCCAGGACCAAGAAACAGGTGATGTCCATCCTGGGCACTGCAGGGTACTATAGGCGCTTCGTACAGCACTATAGTAGCCTGGCAAAACCCTTGACGGACCTCATCAGGAAGAAGCTACCCCACATCGTCAACTGGACAGACGGCTGTGAGGGGGCCTTCCAGGCGTTGAAAACAGCACTGTGCAACGCCCCTGTGTTGAAAGCAGTCGACCGATCTTGGTGCAGACCGATGCCAGTGAGTTTGGTCTTGGTGCTGTGCTCAGCCAGGTTGACTCGGAGGACCAAGAGCACCCTGTGTTATACCTGAGCCGGAAACTTTTGCCGAGGGAAGTGGCCTACTCCACCATCGAGGAGTGCCTGGCCATAGTCTGGGCCCTGCAGCGCTTTCAGCCCTACTTGTACGGTTGCACCTTCACTGTGGTGACCGACCACCACCCTCTGCGCTGGCTAAACGCCATGTGTGGAACCAACGGCAGGTTGCTACGCTGGAGCCTTGCCCTTCAGCAGTTTGACTTCACCATTGAACACAAAACATGCAGGGAGCATGGAAATGCAGATGGACTGTGCCGCCAGGGTGAACCTGCTGAGGTGCGCATGGAGGCATACCGAGGGGTTCTGCCTCCGTAGCGCACACCAAAAAGGGGGAGGTGTCACGATATTGTATAAAATATCATATAAGTTTAGTTTCTTTGCCAGCACATATAGGGTGAGCGTTGACCCCCCTTCACTCTGTGTTTAGCTTGCCTTGTCAATGTATGTGGGAAAGTTTTATTGAAGAAAGGTATTTACGACTGGCATAGCTGCAGTGGACAGTTGTACTAGCTAAAACCGGTCTGCTTCCCTTCTGTAAATGCAAGAAGTCCTTTGTTCCATTCTTGTAAGATATTGGGCTAATGATTTAGGCTAGAAAAAGGGAAAATACATATTCTTTACGTCCATCGGCGGATCTGTCAACCGCTGTAAACATGAGCTTCTAACTCCATCAGGTAAAAAAGTAGGGATTTCTCTGTAATTATGCATCACAAATAGGACATATTTGATCTCATTAGAATGCCAATGTTAATACGAGATGAATGCTGGGTTTGTTATGACTATGACATGTTCTGTAGCGGAGTTACAGGCATTTAACTAAATTTAACCTCAATTTGTTTAACTGAAGAGGTAGGAGGATCTGTAAAAACCAGCCCTTTCTGTGATGTCATCAGGTTGAGCTATGAGTCTGTCTGTCTGCTGGCGCCTAGGGGAGTGTGACTTGAAGAGCTGTTCCTAACCAGCATCCTCATGCACTGGGACATTTGGGGAGCTCCGCCCACCAGCATGGTTTTGCCTGATATGAACTGAGAACATGTGAGTTGTACCTTTTCTTATTTCATCCCTGTTTATTTTATAATTTACCTTGTACATATTTCAATTGTCTCATATTGTAACAACTTTTTATAGACACTGCCTTAATTCTAACGGAGTAAAATATATAAATTACTAGTTTTCGTTCTTCCTGCTCTAAAACGTACCCTAAGTCTTCTGAAGGTAATTACGCTACCGTTTTGGGTTAGCTTCGGACCCGTTTAATCGAAGCTGGGGGCAGCATACATTTGTACAGTGCCTTTGGGTGTCGTTATAGCGACTGCGGCACTGATAATTATTGATCCTGCCTGAGTGGGAGTAGTTAATCGCGTCGCTGCAGCATGCCCAATAGACATTACATTGCAGGCAGCCTTTCTGGCGACTAATTACCCTAGGTGCAGTACCTAATCTGACCTGAGAGTAAGGGGGGCACCAGAGAGCTTCAAGTTTCAAGTGGAACTGTAAGCGGGATATACATAAATCCCTGCAGTTCGTGGTATATTGCAGAGCAGTGGGATACCTAGAATAAGCCCCTGCTGTAAACTAAGAGGTCAATAGCCTTGTGTGTGTTTTTTCATCACATTGTGGAGTGGAGGGATAACTAAGATAAGCCCCCTGCACATGTAATAGCTGTCTGTTGGCCTAAAGTCACCCCGACCCGTGACGTGGGGGTGATGGTCACGGTGTGTGCTGAGCCGCCACCTGCTGGAGGAAAAGAGGAAGTGACAGTGTGTGATGGGTGCATGGCCGCCACCTGCTGGGGGGAAAGAGGAAGTGACAGTGTGTGATGTGTGCTCTGCCGCCACCTGCTGGGGGGAAGAGGAAGTGACAGTCTGTGATGGGTGCTCTGCCGCCACCTGCTGGGGTAAGAGGGGAAGTGACAGTGTGTGATGGGTGTGCGGCCGCCACCTGCTGGGTGGAAGAGGAAGTGACAGTGTGTGATGGGTGCTCTGCCTCCATCTGCTGGGGGGAAGAGAAGAAGTGACAGTGTGTGATGGGTGTGCGGCCGCCACCTGCTGGGGGGAAGAGGAAGTGACAGTGTGTGCTGTGCCGCCACCTGCTGGAGGAAGAGAGGAAGTGACAGTGTGTGATGGGTGCTCTGCCGCTATCTGCTGGGGGGAAGAGAGGAAGTGACAGTGTGTGATGGGTGCTCTGCCGCCACCTGTTGGGGTGAAGAGGAAGTGAGTGTGTGATGGGTGCTCTGCCGCCACCTGCTGGGGGAAGAGAGGAATTGACAGTGTGTAATGGGTGCTCTGCCACCACCTGCTGGGGGGAAGAGGATGTGACAGTGTGTTCTGTGTGCTCTGCCACCTGCTGGAGGAAGAGAGGGAGTGACAGTGTGTGATGGGTGCTCTGCCATCTGCTGGGGGGAAGAGAGGAAGTGACAGTGTGTGATGGGTGCTCTGCCGCCACCTGCTGGGGGAAGAGGAAGTGACAGTGTGTTCTGTGTGCTCTGCCACCTGCTGGGGGGAAGAGGAAGTGACAGTGTGTGAGGGGTGCTCTGCCGCCATCTGCTAGGGGGAAGAGAGGAAGTGACAGTGTGTGATGGGTGTGCGGCTGCCACCTGCTGGGGGGAAGAGGAAGTGACAGTGTTTGCTGTGCCCCCACCTGCTGGAGGAAGAGAGGAAGTGACAGTGTATGATGGGTGCTCTGCCGCCATCTGCTGGGGGGAAGAGAGGAAGTGACAGTGTGTGATGTGTGCGTGGCCGCCACATGCTGGAGGGAAGAGGAAGTGAGTGTGTGCTGTGCCGCCACCTGCTGGAGGAAGAGAGGAAATGACAGTGTGTGATGGGTGTGCAGCCGCCACCTGCTGGGGGAAGAGGAAATGAAAGTGTGTGCTGTGCCGCCACCTGCTGGAGTAAGAGAGGAAGTGACAGTGTGTGATGGGCGCGTGGCCACCACCTGCTGGGGGGGAAGAGGAAGTGACAGTGTGTGATAGGTGCTCTGCCGCCACCTGCTGAGGGGAAGAGGAAGTGACAGTGTGTGATGGGTGCTCTGCCGCCACCTGTTGAGGGGAAGAGGAAATGACAGTGTGTTCTGTGTGCTCTGCCGCCACCTGCTGGGGGGAAGAGGAAGTGACAGTGTTGTGCAACCTAGTATTAGGCTGAGGGTGCCAATACTTTTGTCTGGCCCATTTTTGGAGTTTTGTGTGAAATGATCAATGTTTTGCTTCATTCTCTTTTGTGTTTTTTTCATTTAAGACAAACTAAATGAAGATAATAATACCAAATAATTTGTGTTTGCAATCATTTTCAGGAAGAAAATGAGCATTATCTGACAGAATTGCAGGGGTGCCAATACTTTTGGCCACAACTGGATGTGGAGTTAGAGGAACCCGTATGTTTCTCCCAACATTTGCAAGAAAGAGGGTGTATTGGTTTTTTTTCGTGGGCTGTAGGGACATTTTATTGTCCTGTAATTCCAGAGCAAAAAGAGACTTGATTAACCCTTGGGAGCCTTGAGCTTGATAATCAATGGGGTGTGTTCGTCTTCAACCTGCAATTCTTGCTTTGTCCTGATAGCAGAGGTGGTGCTAGAGAGCAGGTCTGACAGAATGTCTGTAGACAGTGGAGCTGGAGTCAGTATGGTGGATGCGGAGTTTGCTAGAACTCATGGGCTTGCTCTACCTTGGCTGAACCTATTCCTATTTGTGCCGTCGGCTCTGCGCCACCCACGCAGAGAACACTGACACAGGTTGTACATAACGAAAGACTGAGGGTGGGGTCTCCTCATTATGAAGTAATCCCTTGTTATGTCCCGAGGGGTCTCCACACTCCAAGGGATCTGGGTTTGCCTTGGTTGAAGCATAATCCGACTGTGGAGTGGGGGGATTTCTGTCATGGTAAATGCCTAAACGTTTCCCCTTCTGCTGAATCTACAGGGTCCTTACCACCATTTTGGTCTGGCTTTGAGGACCCTGCCCCAATTTTACAGAAGGTGGTAGGCATCTCGGCCTTGTACCCTGACCAGGAGGGTGAGGTGTTGGCGCCTCAGGGGGACGCCCCTGCCCTTCGGGGAGGTAATTTGTGGCGTCTAAATTGTGCCATAAAGTAACCAGAGAATATCTTGACTCTGTAGTTGCTGACCACCCAGATGGTAAGGCAACTGCGGACCTCCTTTTTCGTCAGTTTTGGTGGCCGGGGTTGCATCGGGATGTGGTTGACCAAGTGTCTACCTGCAATGTTACCATATACCCGTCCACCTGGGTTGACCAAGTGTCTACCTGCAATGTTACTATATACCCGTCCACCTGGTCCTGTTTCACCATTTCCTAACCGGGTCAGGGGAGACAGGTATGACTGTCAGGGAACACGTGCCAGGAGGTCTGGACCTAAATGTGAATGACTGTGTGGTTGTCTACCAGGAATTTCAGGTTGAGGGTTCCTTCCTGGAAGTTGGGACCTAGATTCATTGGTCCCTACAAGATGACCACAATCATTGGTCAAGCAGTGTTTCGACTTGTGCTTCCTCAGGCTCTTAAGGTCTATAACGTTCTTCAAAGGTCTTTGCTATGTAGAACCTCTTGAGCCCTCACCTCTACCACCGCCCCCGATAATGGTTGATGGAGAGTTTCAGATTTTGAGGATTGTAGATTCTCCCCTCTGACGTCGTTCTCTACAATACTTGGTGCACTGGAGGGGTATGGTCTAGAGGAAAGGATATGGGTCGCGGCATCAGGGGTGAACTCCTCCAGTATGGGTCATTCATTTTACACCTGTTATCCTGAGAAACCTGGTCCTGAGACCACTCATACAAGGTGGGTACTGTCACAGGTCTGTCAGACGCTGCAAACAGTCACACGGCATATGTCTGCAGAAGGTCTCAGCAGTTGGCTTTGCAGACTAGTGGCCACCTCCCTTCTGATGGTGTCATCTGGACCTGGGTGTTTATACCTCATTACTTCCTGTTGGGCGGTGGAGGTGATAGTTGCCCTTCTCGGTTGAGGCTTGGAGCTGTAGCAGTCTGTTAGCGTCCTCTTGGAGATTGGAGGGCGTCAGCGTGTCTCTGTGAGTCTACTAAAGCTAAGTGTCCCCCTTGTTGCATTTATCCTTGCTGTGTTTAGTGTTAGTGGGGATAAACTAGTGTGCATCCTGTCCTCGGTGCAGGGCTTATTGCCAGGGTCACACAGGAATTAGGTATCCTGCTCGGCGATAGGTGTGGAACCTATATAGGGATAACAAGACAGACAGCGTGACATTACATCTGCCTGGGAGGTCTCCACTTCCCCCTCCCCTAGTGTTTGCTTCCACTTCCCCCCAGCTTAGTGTTTGGTTCCACTTCCCTTATCCCTTTGTGTTATTGCACTTAATCTATCCTACACTGAGCGAAACAACATTATGTAATAAGGGACGGCGCTATACATAATAAGAGGAGACATTACGTAATAAGGGATGGCGCTGAATATAACAAGAGCGGACATTATATAATAAGAGACGGAGCTCAATATAACAAGAGAGGACCTTATGTAATAAGGGACGGTGCTATACATAATAAGAGAAGATATTATGTAATAAGAGACGGCGCTATACATAATAAGAGAAGACATTATATAATAAGGAATGGAGCTCAATATAACAAGAGAGGACATTACAATAAGGGACGGTGTTATACATAATAAGAGAAGACATTATGTAATAAGGGACGGCGCTGAATATAACAAGAGCAGATATTATATAATAAGGGACGGAGCTCAATATAACAAGAGAGGACACTATGTAATAAGGGACGGTGCTACACATAATAAGAGAAGACATTATGTAATAAGGGACGGCGCTGAATATAACAAGAGCGGACATTATATAATAAGGAACGGAGCTCAATATAACAAGAGGACATTATGTAATAAGAGACGGCGCTATATATAATAAGAAGACATAATAAGGGACAGTATTAGGCCGGCTTCACACTTGCGAGTTTTACGGACGTAAGAGCGCAGAAACTACGTCCGTAAAACTCGCAAAAAATACGGCACAATTATTCTCTATGCCTCTGCTCCTATCTGCCGTATTTTACTGATCAGTATTATACGGCTTTCTACGGCCGTACAAAATCGCAGCATGCTGCGTTTGTCACCGTACTGCGCAAGAAATACGCCAATGAAAGTCTATGGAAGCGTGAAAAATACGGATTACACACGGACAAGCAGTGTGACTTGTGAGAAATACGCAGCGCTGTTAGAGAGAAAAGCCGGCAATTCAGTGCGGTGTACAGTAAAATCACACTGACAGCTTACAGTAGAATAGGTAGAATAAATGTGTACACATAGAATAGGTATATATATATATATATATATATATATATGTCAGTGAGACACATATATGTACATATATTAATATTTATTCCAGCGCTACAGTAGTGTGTATCTGCAAAATTTGGCCGTTCTAGCTCTTAAAATAAAGGGTTAAATGGTGGAAAAAATTGGCGTGGGCTCCCGCGCAATTTTCTCCGCCAGAGTAGTAAAGCCAGTGACTGAGGGCATATATTAATAGCCTGGGGAGGGTCCATGGTTATTAGCCCCCCCCTGGCTAAAAATATCTGCCCCCAGCCACCCCAGAAAAGGCACATCTGGAAGATGCGCCTATTCTGGCACTTGGCCACTCTCTTCCCAGGCTTTCTAGGAAAGCTCCCAGGCTTTCTAGGAAAGTTCCCACGATCTATGAACATCCAGCAGAGGGCGCCTCACCGCAAATGAAGCTAAATATAGCTCATTGATCTATATTTAGACTCATTCCCTGGGGTTTTGCAGCGAGGAGTAGCATTGCATTAGCAAAGCTCCTTGCTGCAAAATGTTTTAACCCCTTCAGAAGGATTTACATCGTTGGACGTTACAGATCTGCGGAGGGTAAGTATATTGTTGGTTTATTATGTTTTTTCTTTCACAGAACGAGGGTCTTCAGTGACTGGATTGGGCGTAGAATAAAATACTCCAACAACCATTGTTTTTATTTCATTAAAATAATTTTAAATGTGTTCGTGTTTTATTTAACCCTTTACTACAATTGGATTAATAATGGATAGGTGTCATAATTGACGCCTCTCCATTATTAACCCCTCTGTGACCTTAGACGTACTATCCCGTCGAGGTGCCCTGGGCTTATCTGACCCTGGACGGGATAGTACGTCATAGCCGATCGGCCGCGCTCACGGGGGGAGCGCGGCCGATCGCGGCCGGGTGTCAGCTGCTTATCGCAGCTGACATCCGGCACTATGTGCCAGGAGCGGTCACGGACCGCCCCCGGCACATTAACCCCTGGCACACCGCGATCAAAGATGATCGCGATGTGCCGGCGGTGCAGGGAAGCACCGCGCAGGGAGGGGGCTCCCTGCGGGCTTCCCTGAGCCCCCCGCAGCAACGCGATGTGATCGCGTTGCTGCGAGGGTCTCCTCACCTCCCTCCCTGCTCGAGCCCCGGATCCAAGATGGCCGCGGATCCGGGTCCTGCAGGGAGGGAGGTGGCTTCACAGAGCCTGCTTAGAGCAGGCACTGTGAAGCCTGCAGCGCTGCATGTCAGATCAGTGATCTGACAGAGTGCTGTGCAAACTGTCAGATCACTGATCTGTGATGTCCCCCCCTGGGACAAAGTAAAAAAGTTAAAAAAAAATTTTCCAAATGTGTAAAAAAAATAAAAAAAAAATATTCCAAAATAATGAAAAAAAAAAAAAAATATTATTCCCATAAATACATTTCTTCATCTAAATAAAAAAAAAAACCAATAAAAGTACACATATTTAGTATCGCCGCGTCCGTAACGACCCGACCTATAAAACTGTCCCACTAGTTAACCCCTTCAGTAAACACCGTAAGAAAAAAAAAAAAAACGAGGCAAAAAACAACGCTTTATTATCATACCGCCGAACAAAAAGTAGAATAACACGCGATCAAAAGGACAGATATAAATAACCATGGTACCGCTGAAAGCGTCATATTGTCCCGCAAAAAAAGAGCCGCCATACAGCATCATCAGCAAAAAAATAAAAAAGTTATAGTCCTGAGAATAAAGCGATGCAAAAATAATAATTTTTTCTGTAAAATAGTTTTTATCGTATAAAAGCACCAAACCATAAAAAAATGATATAAATGAGGTATCGCTGTAATCGTACTGACCCGAAGAATAAAACTGATTTATCAATTTTACCAAACGCGGAACGGTATAAACGCCTCCCCCAATAGAAATTCATGAATAGCTGGCTTTTGGTCATTCTTCCTCACAAAAATCGGAATAAAAAGCGATAAAAAAAGTCACGTGCCCAAAAATGTTTTCAATAAAAACGTCAACTCGTCCCGCAAAAAACAAGACCTCACATGACTCTGTGGACCAAAATATGGAAAAATTATAGCTCTCAAAATGTGGTATTGCAAAAAATATTTTTTGCAATAAAAAGGGTCTTTCAGTGTGTGACGGCTGCCAATCATAAAAATCCGCTAAAAAACTCGCTATAAAAGTAAATCAAACCCCCCTTCATCACCCCCTTAGTTAGGGAAAAATAAAAAAAAATGTATTTATTTCCATTTTCCCATTAGGGCTAGGGTTAGGGCTAGGGTTAGGGCTAGGGCTAGGGTTAGGGCTAGGGTTAGGGCTAGGGTTAGGGCTAGGGTTAGGGCTAGGGTTAGGGCTAGGGTTAGGGCTAGGGTTAGGGTTAGGGTTAGGGCTAGGGTTAGGGCTAGGGTTAGGGTTAGGGCTAGGGTTAGGGCTAGGGTTAGGGCTAGGGCTAGGATTAGGGTTAGGGTTAGGGCTAGGGTTAGGGCTAGGATTAGGGTTAGGGTTAGGGTTGGGGCTACAGTTAGGGTTGGGGCTAAAGTTAGGGTTAGGGTTTAGATTACATTTACAGTTGGGAATAGGGTTGGGATTAGGGTTAGGGGTGTGTCAGGGTTAGAGGTGTGGTTAGGGTTACCGTTGGAATTAGGGTTAGGGGTGTGTTTAGATTAGGGTTTCAGTTATAATTGGGGGGTTTCCACTGTTTCGGCACATCAGGGGCTCTCCAAACACGACATGGCGTCCGATCTCAATTCCAGCCAATTCTGCGTTGAAAAAGTAAAACAGTGCTCCTTCCCTTCCGAGCTCTCCTGTGTGCCCAAACAGGGGTTTACCCCAACATATGGGGTATCAGCGTACTCAGGACAAATTGGACAACAACTTTTGTGGACCAATTTCTCCTGTTACCCTTGGGAAAATACAAAACTGGGGGCTAAAAAATAATTTTTGTGGGAAAACAAAAAGATTTTTTATTTTCACGGCTCTGCGTTATAAACTGTAGTGAAACACTTGGGGGTTCAAAGTTCTCACAACACATCTAGATAAGTTCATTGAGGGGTCTAGTTTCCAATATGGGGTCACTTGTGGGGGGTTTCTACTGTTTAGGTACATTAGGGGCTCTGCAAACGCAATGTGACGCCTGCAGACCAATCCATCTAAGTCTGCATTCCAAATGATGCTCCTTCCCTTCCGAGCCCTCCCATGCGCCCAAACGGTGGTTCCCCCCCACATATCGGGTATCAGCGTACTCAGGACAAATTGGACAACAACATTTAGGGTCCAATTTCTCCTGCTAACCTTGGAAAAATACAAAACTGGGGGCTAAAATATAATTTTTGTGGAAAAAAAAATATTTTTTATTTGCATGGCTCTGCGTTATAAACTGTAGTGAAATACTTGGGGGTTCAAAGCTCTTACAACACATCAAGATGAGTTCCTTAGGGGGTCTACTTTCCAAAATGGTGTCACTTGTGGGGGGTTTCTACTGTTTAGGTACATTAGGGGCTCTGCAAACGCAATGTGACGCCTGCAGACCATTCCATCTAAGTCTGCATTCCAAATGGCGCTCCTTCCCTTCCGAACCCTCCCATGCGCCCAAACGGTGGTTCCCCCCCACATATGGGGTATCAGCGTACTCAGGACAAATTGGACAACAACTTTTGGGGTCCAATTTCTCCTGTTACCCTAGGGAAAATACAAAACTGGGGGCTAAAAAATAATTTTTGTGGGAAAAAAATTTTGTTTTATTTTTATGGCTCTGCATTATAAACTTCTGTGAAGCCCTTGGTGGGTCAAAGTGCTCACCACACATCCAGATAAGTTCCTTAGGGGGTCTACTTTCCAAAATGGTGTCACTTGTGGGGGGTTTCAATGTTTAGGCACATCAGTGGCTCTCCAAACGCAACATGGCGTCCCATCTCAATTCCTGTCAATTTTGCATTGAAAAGTCAAACGGCGCTCCTTCCCTTCCGAGCTCTCCCATGCGCCCAAACAGTGGTTTACTGCCACATATGGGGTATCAGCGTACTCGGGACAAATTGGACAACAACTTTTGAGGTCCAATTTCTTCTCTTACCCTTGGAAAAATAAAAAATTGGGGGCAAAAATATAATTTTTGTGAAAAAATATGATTTTTTATTTTTACGGTTCTGCATTATAAACTTCTGTGAAGCACTTGGTGGGTCAAAGTGCTCACCACACCTCTAGATAAGTTCCTTAGGGGGTCTACTTTCCAAAATGGTGTCACTTGTGGGGGGTTTCAATGTTTAGGCACATCAGTGGCTCTCCAAACGCAACATGGCGTCCCATCTCAATTTCTGTCAATTTTGCATTGAAAAGTCAAACTGCGCTCCTTCCCTTCCGAGCTCTCCCATGCGCCCAAACAGTGGTTTACTGCCACATATGGGGTATCAGCGTACTCAGGACAAATTGGACAACAACTTTTGAGGTCCAATTTCTTCTCTTACCCTTGGAAAAATAAAAAATTGGGGGCAAAAATATAATTTTTGTGAAAAAATATGATTTTTTATTTTTACGGCTCTGCATTATAAACTTCTGTGAAGCACTTGGTGGGTCAAAGTGCTCACCACACATCCAGATAAGTTCCTTAGGGGGTCTACTTTCCAAAATGGTGTCACTTGTGGGGGGTTTCAATGTTTAGGCACATCAGTGGCTCTCCAAACGCAACATGGCGTCCCATCTCAATTCCTGTCAATTTTGCATTGAAAAGTCAAACGGCGCTCCTTCCCTTCCGAGCTCTCCCATGCGCCCAAACAGTGGTTTACTGCCACATATGGGGTATCAGCGTACTCGGGACAAATTGGACAACAACTTTTGAGGTCCAATTTCTTCTCTTACCCTTGGAAAAATAAAAAATTGGGGGCAAAAATATAATTTTTGTGAAAAAATATGATTTTTTATTTTTACGGTTCTGCATTATAAACTTCTGTGAAGCACTTGGTGGGTCAAAGTGCTCACCACACCTCTAGATAAGTTCCTTAGGGGGTCTACTTTCCAAAATGGTGTCACTTGTGGGGGGTTTCAATGTTTAGGCACATCAGTGGCTCTCCAAACGCAACATGGCGTCCCATCTCAATTTCTGTCAATTTTGCATTGAAAAGTCAAACTGCGCTCCTTCCCTTCCGAGCTCTCCCATGCGCCCAAACAGTGGTTTACTGCCACATATGGGGTATCAGCGTACTCAGGACAAATTGGACAACAACTTTTGAGGTCCAATTTCTTCTCTTACCCTTGGAAAAATAAAAAATTGGGGGCAAAAATATAATTTTTGTGAAAAAATATGATTTTTTATTTTTACGGCTCTGCATTATAAACTTCTGTGAAGCACTTGGTGGGTCAAAGTGCTCACCACACATCCAGATAAGTTCCTTAGGGGGTCTACTTTCCAAAATGGTGTCACTTGTGGGGGGTTTCAATGTTTAGGCACATCAGTGGCTCTCCAAACGCAACATGGCGTCCCATCTCAATTCCTGTCAATTTTGCATTGAAAAGTCAAATAGCGCTCCTTCCCTTCCGAGCTCTCCCATGCGCCCAAACAGTGGTTTACTGCCACATATGGGGTATCAGCGTACTCAGGACAAATTGGACAACAACTTTTTGGGTCCAATTTGTCCTGTTACCCTTGGTAAAATAAAACAAATTGGAGCTGAAGTAAATTTTTTGTGTAAAAAAGTTAAATGTTCATTTTTATTTAAACATTCCAAAAATTCCTATTAAACACCTGAAGGGTTAATAAACTTCTTGAATGTGGTTTTGAGCACCTTGAGGGGTGCAGTTTTTAGAATGGTGTCACACTTGGGCATTTTCTATCATATAGACCCCTCAAAATGACTTCAAATGAGACGTGGTCCCTAAAAAAAAATGGTGTTGTAAAAATGAGAAATTGCTGGTCAACTTTTAACCCTTATAACTCCCTAACAAAAAAAAAAATTGGTTCCAAAATTATGCTGATGTAAAGGAGACATGTGGGAAATGTTACTTATTAAGTATTTTGTGTGACATATCTCTGTGATTTAATTGCATAAAAATTCAAAGTTTGAAAATTGCGAAATTTTCAAAATTTTCGCCAAATTTCCGTTTTTTTCACAAATAAACGCAGGTACTATCAAAGAAATTTTACCACTATCATGAAGTACAATATGTCACGAGAAAACATTGTCAGAATCACCAGGATCCGTTGAAGCGTTTCGGAGTTATAACCTCATAAAGGGACAGTGGTCAGAATTGTAAAAATTGGCCTGGTCATTAACGTGCAAACCACCCTTGGGGGTAAAGGGGTTAATTAGGCTTAATGTCACCTTACAATAGCAAGGTGGCATTAACCCTTCATTACCCCATATCCCACCGCTACACGGGAATGGGAAGAGAGTGGCCAAGTGCCAGAATAGGCGCATCTTCCAGATGTGCCTTTTCTGGGGTGGCTGGGGGCAGATATTTTTAGCCAGGGGGGGGCCAATAACCATGGACCCTCTCCAGGCTATTAACCCCTTTACCCCCAAGGGTGGTTTGCACGTTTGTAATGACCAGAGGTCCGAATAAGATCCAGTGAGTCACAAACCAAGACCAAGGCAGAAATCTCCAACGGTATTTACTCAAAGGCAAATTAATCAAGGTAATATGGAGAATATTAAGTCAGATGCACCCCAAAGATACACTAGCTCAGCAGCAGCTGAAATCACTGTGCCACTCCAAGGTCTCCTGAGAACTGTGTACTACAACAGACTAGTAAGAAATTTACCTAACAGGCAACTAAAAACAGGAACAAGTGTAAATTGAATGTAGTGTTATTAAGGGAGCCCCTGGAATGGCACATTGAGTATAACTTACACAACTCTAATATAAGATACACCTCTAAAGTAACAACTTAACACTCTGAGCAGAGATACCCGGGTATCTATAACTATGGTACCGTATCCTGAGATAGATTTCCTCTCAGGCAGGAATCCGCACAGGCTGCAGCCAGTTCATATTTTCAGCGCCAATAAGTTACAGCAAACTCCTCTTGTCTTGTCTTGTCGGCCGATGCCGAGCCCAAACGCCGGGGACTTAGTTAGTGGTCTCACGATGTAGTCTCTGCTTCTGTAGCTCCTAGGAATGCTTCCACGACAATCCGTCCGTCTCTGTATCAGCAGTCTGTCCAGACTTGGTTCTCCACTCAATGCACAGGGAATCCACAGACTTCCAAATTCGTACTGGGTTCTTAGCAAAGTCTCAGTCTTTTGTTAAATAAAGGGTTAACTCCTCTCCAGGAAACGTTAGCCACACAAGTCTCTCACAGAGTTAAACAAAGGTTAATTCTTCTCCAGGGGAACGTTAGCAACAAAAAGTCTCTCAAAAGCTTCTTTTCCTCCAAAAACACTTGCAGTAAATCCACACAGTCTCTCTTTAAGATATCACAGCAGCTTCTGCCTTTGCTTCCCGCCTTTTTCTCTCTCAGCTCTCGCTTCCAAGTTTCACTTTACACCCGAGACACTAGACCCCACCCAGCAGCACACATTGTCTCTGGGAGTTTTGCATGGTCTGTTCTCTTCTGCAATAGGCAAAAACCACAGGGTCCTAGTGCCCTCTCAGTGGGACTACAGTTCACCCTCTTACATGCCACCCCACTAGAGGTTGGCGTCCTCGACATACCTTCCCACTCAAATTCATCTTGAGCATATCGCTGAGGCAGTATTCCTGCCGTAGATCGTGTAGTTCTCCTGAGTCCTACATCAACAGGTGCGACCTTAGAGTGAGCTAGAGTCTCTTCCATGGTCGTGTCAGTGGGCGTAAGTGGAGTTGTCTCCTCCTGCGGCTCGATGTCCTGTGATACAGCGTCAGGACCAAGCAGTTGACCTGATGCACTCTCCTCAACAACATCCTCCATATCCCCAACATTCTCATCACCCGAGGCCAGATCGGTCACAGGGGGCAAATAAGCAGGCGCAGGAGTAAGCACACCATCAAACTCAAGATCATTCAGAGCTTCCGCCCCTTGAAACATGGCCTCTGGCTCTAGGGGGGTAGGCGCCGAATCTTCAAACCAGCACCGCTGTAACATGTTACGATGCAAATTACGGGTTGGCCCCCCTGTCCCCACCGGTTCGATCTCGTACACTGGAATCTCAGGGTTCACCTGTTTTTTTATCAGATACGGTATCGCCTCCCATCGGTCACTCAGCTTTCCTGACCGTCGTTTTGTCCTCACCAACACTCTGTCTCCCGGAGAGAACAGCTCTGTTTGTACAGGTCGCGTGTCCTTATGGACCACCTGGCGAAGGCGGTCACCCACCACCTGATGCACCACCCTCAACCGCCGCCGATGCTCTCGTACCCACTCGGATGCAGTCCGAAGGGGGGCGGAGGAGGGATCTGGCATGCTCAAATCCTCAATGTCTCGGCCAGGTCTACCAAACATCAACATGTGTGGTGAGTAACCAGTAGTACTGTGCACCCTGTTATTGTAAGCCCACATCAATTCGGGGAGATACTCAGGCCAGCATGTCTGTTGCTGACTCTCTAAGGACCTCAACATTTGCAACAGGGTCCGATTAAAACGCTCACACACCCCGTTACCCTGAGGGTGGTAAGGCGTTGTTCTCGACTGCTCGATACCATAGAGCTGGTGCAACTCTTTCATCAGCGTTCCCTGAAAGCAGGCCCCTTGATCTGAATGTATTCTCTGCGGACACCCGAACACTTGGAAGAAATGTCGGCACACTGCCTCAGCCGCCGACTTGGCCGTCTGATCTCTTGTCGGCACCGCTACAGCATACTTGGTAAAGTGATCTGTCATCACCAGGCAGTAGGAGTACCCTGATGTAGAGTACCCTATCAACACGTAGTCAATCATGAGTAGTTCCAGTGGAGCTGAAGTCTTAATAGACTGTGTGGGAGCCCGCTGCTCAGGGCTTTTGTTGAGCCCACAAATTCGGCACTGCCGACACGCGTCGGCCACCATCCCTCCCAACTCAGGGCAGTAGAGGACTCGCTGCAACCACTGAAGTGTCTTTTCACTTCCAAAATGGGCCCCCTTCTCATGCGCCTCACGAGCGACCACCGGCCCCATCCCCACAGGAATTATCAGTTGGTACCGATGCTGCAGCTCCGATGGCAGGTACACCTTACGATACAAAAGACCTTGTTCCACACACAATTTATCCCATTGTCGAAGGAGTTTCATTCCTTCCATGGACAACTGAGCCTTGTCCTCTGCACTGGGCCAGGCCTTGTTTTGTACCCAACGGCGCACAAGTGCAACGTCCGGACACTCATCCTGGACTCTTGTCCAATCTGAGGGTGTTTTACCCAGGACACAGGGCATCCCGGTGGCCACCCCACTTGAGTGTACCACACTTTGGAAGATAGGTATTTGCCCCAAAGCTGGAGTTTCAGTATCCTCAAGTTGTTCATCAACATCTTCCCCGGATGACCCAAGGGGCACTCTTGACAATGCATCTGCATTGCCGTTCTCTCGACCAGAGCGAAATTTAATGCGGTAATTGAACTTGGCCAGTCTGGCGACCCACCGCTGCTCCAACGCCCCCAGTTTTGCATTCTCTAAGTGAGCTAGCGGGTTGTTATCTGTCATGACTAGCACCTCAGCTCCTGTTAGATACTCGGCGAAGCGTTCTGTCATTGCCCACACCAGGGCCAGCAATTCCAGACGGAATGAGCTGTAGTTAGCCGGATTTCGCTCGGAGTCTCTTAAAGATCTGCTGCCATAAGAAATCACTCGTTCTCGGCCGTCCTGCACCTGTGCTAGTACTGCCCCCAACCCATGAAGACTACCATCGGTATACAACAAAAAAGGGGTGTCAAACCGGGCGTAGGCCAGCAATGGGGCACTCGTTAGGGCGGTTTTCACTCCATCAAATGCCTTTTTCTGTAGGGGCCCCCATGGAATGGGGCGATTTCGAGGACCCAGCGCTGTCCCTCTCAAAAGTTCATTCAAGGGACTCACCACTTGTGAGAATTTAGGCACAAACCGCCGATAGTATCCTGCTAGGCCCAGGAAGGCCCGCACTTCTCGCAGGTCACAAGGAGGTGGCCACTCTTGTACCGCCTTAATCTTACTGGCTAAAGGTAGTACCCCGTCCGGGGTCACCAGATGCCCCAAATATTCAATCTGGTTTCGTAACAGCTGACATTTTTTTGGCTTTATTTTCAGGCCGTAGCTCTTGAGCCGCCGGAGAACTTGACGCAGCTTCTCCAGATGATCTTCAAATGAGGTTCCGAACACCACAATGTCGTCCAAATATATCAGGACTGATTCAAAATTTAGATCACCCAAGCAATGTTCCATCAGGCGTTGGAAGGTTCCCGGGGCGGTAGCGAGGCCAAAGGGCATCCGGTTGAACTCAAAGAGCCCCATTGGCAATACAAACGCTGTCTTGGCCCGATCTTTTTCAGCCATTGGGACCTGCCAGTACCCGCTTGCCAAATCCAACGTTGAGAAATACTTGGCCCGACCCAGGGCCGACAGGGATTCTTCAATACGGGGTAAAGGATAGGCGTCCCGTACGGTGTGGGCATTCAATTTCCGATAGTCCACACAAAATCGGAGTGTCCCATCCTTCTTGCGGACCAAGACTACAGGGGCCGCCCAGGGACTCCGGCTCTCTCGGATCACTTGGTTGTCCAGCATACTGGCCACCATGCTCTTCACCTCTTGATAGAGCGCCGGAGGAATTTGGCGATATCTTTCTCTAATGGGTGGAGTATCCCCCGTTGGAATCTCATGCTCAATCGTCTGGGTACACCCGAAGTCCTCTCCATGTCGGGAAAAGGTCTCTTGATGTTCCCACAAAACTCTCTCCAACTGCTCCAACTGCACGGGGGTCAGCTTCTCCCGATCCACTCCCATCTGCTCCATGATCACATGGACATTCCATTCCTCCGTAGGAGGTTCAGTCCGGCCTACCTCGACCGCGAATGTCCAGGATGACTGTTGGTCTGGTCGCAATTCGAACCCTGCATTTTCCGGCACCTTCTCTGCCGGTACGAACAGTTCAGCCAGTATGGTCCCAGCGGGAATTGCAACAGCTTCATCTAAAACATTGATGCATCGGACCGGTACTCGTCCATTCTTCACAATCGCCAAAGAACGGGCCACATGTACCTTGGCAAATGAGGAACCCTCTCGGGCGGGCTCAAGTAGCACTTCAAGCCCATTCAATCTCTGTGCAGCTCCCACAGGCAGCATTAAGAGTTCCTCTTGTCTGGGTCCCAGCAGGATCGGGGCCCTCGAAGTCACTCGGACCCGGCCCACCCGGCCACCTGGGACCGCACTTTTCAGCAAGTCGCAACTCAGCACTAGACGGTGTAGAATTCTCTGTGTGGGTCGGTGTCTTGTCGCACGGGCCCAGTATTGGGGTCCTTCACTGGCATACATCTGGTGATTCAAATCTCGCAGCACGTTCATTCCGAGCGTCACTTCCATCCCTCTTCTAGGGGGGTGATCCACCAGTACTACCCCTTTCTGCCCCAGCTCTTGACCAAACATTTTTAGTTGCATCCACACGATCCCTTTTACTGACAATTGACCATTATTTGCGGCGGTCAGTCGTATCACTCGGCCATCCTCTGGAATCACTAGTCGACTGAAGTATCTCTCATATACTTCTAGAGGCATTATAGTACATTCGGATCCCGTGTCAACCAAGCACCTCATCTTCCGCCCTTCAAACTCTGCTTCTATCACTGGACTACATGCAAACAAATCTTGTTCATTCCGTCGAGGGCTTTGTGTGGGTGGGGCCGCTGCTGCTTGCCCTCTCATGGCAGCGGCCGGAAGTTTAAAGCCGGCGACGGGGTTTCTGGGGCTGTAAGCGCCCGGCAGTAACGCGAGATGTGTCCCTGGTGGCCACACTTCCAGCAGGTGATTGTTCCTCGTGGGCGAGGGCTTGACTCATTCTGATAGGACGACCTGGCCATTTGCGGGGTCACCGTTCCAGGGGGTGAGGCAGGAGGTTCCCGCGAGGGGGTAGAGGCGGGATCAACTGTCAGTTGAGACAATTTCAGCTTCAACTCCTTCACCTCAGCACGCAGAGCTTGTACCACGCTTACCAGCCCCTCTCCCCCCGACCCTGATGAACCACCTTCCTCCAGCTGGGCACTGTTCACTGACCCCTCGGGAACATAGGCCGATTTCTCTTCCCTTTCCACTGCAGCTCGGTAAATCTGCCAGAAAGATAACTCTGGTGCAACCCGGGCCATTTCCAACAGTTTGTCCCGGAGAAGTCTATTGGCTACACCGGTGATGAATTGGTCCCGGAGCAAGCGGTCTACCTCCCGGAATGCCCCCATGGCCCCCGGGTCTAGTCGCTGCATCTCATTCAACATCTCTTGCAAAATATTAGAGTACTGCATCAGGGACTCACACTCTCTCTGGGGACGATTAAAGAATAGGGACCGAAGCTGAGCCACACGCGCTCGGCCCCCCAAACTCCCCTCTAACAGTTCCAAAATCTTTTCTAATGTATCCCTCTCTGATTCTGGGCGCACCATCACCATACACCTAATATCACCCTCCAGTGCATTTAATGCCAGCTCAGCGCGTAACGCGGGGGTCAAATTACACATGCGCAGAATACTCCGGATTCTCTCAGCCCAATCTTGCAACGCCATATTGCGCCCATCGTATTTCGGCATGTGCTGAAGTAAAGCCCCTACAGGCACATACCCTCCCGGAGTCGCAGCGGCTGCCAAGGGAACCCCAACCCCTGAGGAGGATGCGGATACAGCGGGGTCATTTCCACCCTCGCCCTCGTCCATGACAAACACTGGATCCTGCCGACTACGCCAAAAATGTAATGACCAGAGGTCCGAATAAGATCCAGTGAGTCACAAACCAAGACCAAGGCAGAAATCTCCAACGGTATTTACTCAAAGGCAAATTAATCAAGGTAATATGGAGAATATTAAGTCAGATGCACCCCAAAGATACACTAGCTCAGCAGCAGCTGAAATCACTGTGCCACTCCAAGGTCTCCTGAGAACTGTGTACTACAACAGACTAGTAAGAAATTTACCTAACAGGCAACTAAAAACAGGAACAAGTGTAAATTGAATGTAGTGTTATTAAGGGAGCCCCTGGAATGGCACATTGAGTATAACTTACACAACTCTAATATAAGATACACCTCTAAAGTAACAACTTAACACTCTGAGCAGAGATACCCGGGTATCTATAACTATGGTACCGTATCCTGAGATAGATTTCCTCTCAGGCAGGAATCCGCACAGGCTGCAGCCAGTTCATATTTTCAGCGCCAATAAGTTACAGCAAACTCCTCTTGTCTTGTCTTGTCGGCCGATGCCGAGCCCAAACGCCGGGGACTTAGTTAGTGGTCTCACGATGTAGTCTCTGCTTCTGTAGCTCCTAGGAATGCTTCCACGACAATCCGTCCGTCTCTGTATCAGCAGTCTGTCCAGACTTGGTTCTCCACTCAATGCACAGGGAATCCACAGACTTCCAAATTCGTACTGGGTTCTTAGCAAAGTCTCAGTCTTTTGTTAAATAAAGGGTTAACTCCTCTCCAGGAAACGTTAGCCACACAAGTCTCTCACAGAGTTAAACAAAGGTTAATTCTTCTCCAGGGGAACGTTAGCAACAAAAAGTCTCTCAAAAGCTTCTTTTCCTCCAAAAACACTTGCAGTAAATCCACACAGTCTCTCTTTAAGATATCACAGCAGCTTCTGCCTTTGCTTCCCGCCTTTTTCTCTCTCAGCTCTCGCTTCCAAGTTTCACTTTACACCCGAGACACTAGACCCCACCCAGCAGCACACATTGTCTCTGGGAGTTTTGCATGGTCTGTTCTCTTCTGCAATAGGCAAAAACCACAGGGTCCTAGTGCCCTCTCAGTGGGACTACAGTTCACCCTCTTACACGTTAATGACCAGGCCAATTTTTACAATTCTGACCACTGTCCCTTTATGAGGTTATAACTCCGAAACGCTTCAACGGATCCTGGTGATTCTGACAATGTTTTCTCGTGACATATTGTACTTCATGATAGTGGTAAAATTTCTTTGATAGTACCTGCGTTTATTTGTGAAAAAAACGGAAATTTGGCGAAAATTTTGAAAATTTCGCAATTTTCAAACTTTGAATTTTTATGCAATTAAATCACAGAGATATGTCACACAAAATACTTAATAAGTAACATTTCCCACATGTCTCCTTTACATCAGCATAATTTTGGAACCAATTTTTTTTTTTGTTAGGGAGTTATAAGGGTTAAAAGTTGACCAGCAATTTCTCATTTTTACAACACCATTTTTTTTTAGGGACCACGTCTCATTTGAAGTCATTTTGAGGGGTCTATATGATAGAAAATGCCCAAGTGTGACACCATTCTAAAAACTGCACCCCTCAAGGTGCTCAAAACCACATTCAAGAAGTTTATTAACCCTTCAGGTGTTTAATAGGAATTTTTGGAATGTTTAAATAAAAATGAACATTTAACTTTTTTACACAAAAAATTTACTTCAGCTCCAATTTGTTTTATTTTACCAAGGGTAACAGGAGAAATTGGACCCAAAAAGTTGTTGTCCAATTTGTCCTGAGTACGCTGATACCCCATATGTGGCAGTAAACCACTGTTTGGGCGCATGGGAGAGCTCGGAAGGGAAGGAGCGCTGTTTGACTTTTCAATGCAAAATTGACAGGAATTGAGATGGGACGCCATGTTGCGTTTGGAGAGCCACTGATGTGCCTAAACATTGAAACCCCCCACAAGTGACACCATTTTGGAAAGTAGACCCCCTAAGGAACTTATCTGGATGTGTGGTGAGCACTTTGACCCACCAAGTGCTTCACAGAAGTTTATAATGCAGAACCGTAAAAATAAAAAATCATATTTTTTCACAAAAATTATATTTTTGCCCCCAATTTTTTATTTTTCCAAGGGTAAGAGAAGAAATTGGACCTCAAAAGTTGTTGTCCAATTTGTCCTGAGTACGCTGATACCCCATATGTGGCAGTAAACCACTGTTTGGGCGCATGGGAGAGCTCGGAAGGGAAGGAGCGCAGTTTGACTTTTCAATGCAAAATTGACAGAAATTGAGATGGGACGCCATGTTGCGTTTGGAGAGCCACTGATGTGCCTAAACATTGAAACCCCCCACAAGTGACACCATTTTGGAAAGTAGACCCCCTAAGGAACTTATCTGGATGTGTGGTGAGCACTTTGACCCACCAAGGGCTTCACAGAAGTTTATAATGCAGAGCCATAAAAATAAAACAAAATTTTTTTCCCACAAAAATTATTTTTTAGCCCCCAGTTTTGTATTTTCCCTAGGGTAACAGGAGAAATTGGACCCCAAAACTTGTTGTCCAATTTGTCCTGAGTACGCTGATACCCCATATGTGGGGGGGAACCACCGTTTGGGCGCATGGGAGGGTTCGGAAGGGAAGGAGCGCCATTTGGAATGCAGACTTAGATGGAATGGTCTGCAGGCGTCACATTGCGTTTGCAGAGCCCCTAATGTACCTAAACAGTAGAAACCCCCCACAAGTGACACCATTTTGGAAAGTAGACCCCCTAAGGAACTCATCTTGATGTGTTGTGAGAGCTTTGAACCCCCAAGTATTTCACTACAGTTTATAACGCAGAGCCATGCAAATAAAAAATATTTTTTTTTCCACAAAAATTATATTTTAGCCCCCAGTTTTGTATTTTTCCAAGGTTAGCAGGAGAAATTGGACCCTAAATGTTGTTGTCCAATTTGTCCTGAGTACGCTGATACCCGATATGTGGGGGGGAACCACCGTTTGGGCGCATGGGAGGGCTCGGAAGGGAAGGAGCATCATTTGGAATGCAGACTTAGATGGATTGGTCTGCAGGCGTCACATTGCGTTTGCAGAGCCCCTAATGTACCTAAACAGTAGAAACCCCCCACAAGTGACCCCATATTGGAAACTAGACCCCTCAATGAACTTATCTAGATGTGTTGTGAGAACTTTGAACCCCCAAGTGTTTCACTACAGTTTATAACGCAGAGCCGTGAAAATAAAAAATCTTTTTGTTTTCCCACAAAAATTATTTTTTAGCCCCCAGTTTTGTATTTTCCCAAGGGTAACAGGAGAAATTGGTCCACAAAAGTTGTTGTCCAATTTGTCCTGAGTACGCTGATACCCCATATGTTGGGGTAAACCCCTGTTTGGGCACACAGGAGAGCTCGGAAGGGAAGGAGCACTGTTTTACTTTTTCAACGCAGAATTGGCTGGAATTGAGATCGGACGCCATGTCGTGTTTGGAGAGCCCCTGATGTGCCGAAACAGTGGAAACCCCCCAATTATAACTGAAACCCTAATCTAAACACACCCCTAACCCTAATTCCAACGGTAACCCTAACCACACCTCTAACCCTGACACACCCCTAACCCTAATCCCAACCCTATTCCCAACTGTAAATGTAATCTAAACCCTAACCCTAACTTTAGCCCCAACCCTAACTGTAGCCCCAACCCTAACTGTAGCCCCAACCCTAACCCTAACCCTAGCCCTAACCCTAACCCTAACCCTAGCCCTAACCCTAGCCCTAACCCTAGCCCTAGCCCTAGCCCTAACCCTAGCCCTAACCCTAGCCCTAGCCCTAACCCTAGCCCTAACCCTAGCCCTAACCCTAGCCCTAGCCCTAACCCTAGCCCTAACCCTAGCCCTAATGGGAAAATGGAAATAAATACATTTTTTTTTATTTTTCCCTAACTAAGGGGGTGATGAAGGGGGGTTTGATTTACTTTTATAGCGAGTTTTTTAGCGGATTTTTATGATTGGCAGCCGTCACACACTGAAAGACCCTTTTTATTGCAAAAAATATTTTTTGCAATACCACATTTTGAGAGCTATAATTTTTCCATATTTTGGTCCACAGAGTCATGTGAGGTCTTGTTTTTTGCGGGACGAGTTGACGTTTTTATTGAAAACATTTTTGGGCACGTGACATTTTTTTATCGCTTTTTATTCCGATTTTTGTGAGGAAGAATGACCAAAAGCCAGCTATTCATGAATTTCTATTGGGGGAGGCGTTTATACCGTTCCGCGTTTGGTAAAATTGATAAATCAGTTTTATTCTTCGGGTCAGTACGATTACAGCGATACCTCATTTATATCATTTTTTTATGGTTTGGTGCTTTTATACGATAAAAACTATTTTACAGAAAAAATAATTATTTTTGCATCGCTTTATTCTCAGGACTATAACTTTTTTATTTTTTTGCTGATGATGCTGTATGGCGGCTCTTTTTTTGCGGGACAATATGACGCTTTCAGCGGTACCATGGTTATTTATATCTGTCTTTTTGATCGCGTGTTATTCCACTTTTTGTTCGGCGGTATGATAATAAAGCGTTGTTTTTTGCCTCGTTTTTTTTTTTTTTTTCTTACGGTGTTTACTGAAGGGGTTAACTAGTGGGACAGTTTTATAGGTCGGGTCGTTACGGACGCGGCGATACTAAATATGTGTACTTTTATTGTTTTTTTTTTTTTATTTAGATGAAGAAATGTATTTATGGGAATAATATTTTTTTTTTTTTTCATTATTTTGGAATATTTTTTTTTATTTTTTTTACACATTTGGAAATTTTTTTTTTTACTTTTTTACTTTGTCCCAGGGGGGGACATCACAGATCAGTGATCTGACAGTTTGCGCAGCACTCTGTCAGATCACTGATCTGACATGCAGCGCTGCAGCCTTCACAGTGCCTGCTCTAAGCAGGCTCTGTGAAGCCACCTCCCTCCCTGCAGGACCCGGATCCGCGGCCATCTTGGATCCGGGGCTCGAGCAGGGAGGGAGGTGAGGAGACCCTCGCAGCAACGCGATCACATCGCGTTGCTGCGGGGGGCTCAGGGAAGCCCGCAGGGAGCCCCCTCCCTGCGCGATGCTTCCCTGCACCGCCGGCACATCGCGATCATCTTTGATCGCGGTGTGCCAGGGGTTAATGTGCCGGGGGCGGTCCGTGACCGCTCCTGGCACATAGTGCCGGATGTCAGCTGCGATAAGCAGCTGACACCCGGCCGCGATCGGCCGCGCTCCCCCCGTGAGCGCGGCCGATCGGCTATGACGTACTATCCCGTCCAGGGTCAGATAAGCCCAGGGCACCTCGACGGGATAGTACGTCTAAGGTCACAGAGGGGTTAATATATGCCCTCAGTCACTGGCTTTACTACTCTGGCGGAGAAAATTGCGCGGGAGCCCACGCCAATTTTTTCCGCCATTTAACCCTTTATTTTAAGAGCTAGAACGGCCAAATTTTGCAGATACACTCTACTGACATTAGTAGTGTGGAATCTGCAAAAAAAATGGAGAGAAGACATGGTTTACTGTATGTAAACCATGTCTCAAATCATGTCGGGTTTTAGGAAGGAGAAAGAAAAAGCCGGTAATTGAATTACCGGCTTTCAAGCTGTATAGCGCTGGAAAAAATAGTAATATATATACATATATGTGTCTACTGACATTATATATATATATATATATATATATATATATATATATATGACAGTATATATATATTTTTTTCTTTTTGGGACACATGGATCATTTCTATAGCGGTATGTTGGTTTTGCAAGCCTGCGAGAAAACCACGCAGTACGGATGCCATACGGATTACATACGGAGGATGCCATGCGCAAAAAACGCTGACACACCCTGCCTACGGAGGAGCTACGGACCACTATTTTCGGGACATTTCAGCGTATTACGGCCGTAATATACGGACCGTATTTTCATACGCTGAGTGTGAAGCCGGCCTTATACTTACTGATAGGAGACTGTGTAATATATTTATATATATATATATATATATATATACACACACACACATATACATACATACATACACTCAGTATGTATAATCTGTAGTTTGGTTGCCATAAAAGGAGACGACACAAACACATTACAAAGGGACCCCAAGTGTCCACCCCCGCATCAGCTACATCATCTGTACTCAAAGTAATCTGTGGTGTTACATAGGACTGCAGGTGACATCTACTACATTATCTGTACTCAGTTATCACTGTGTTATCTGTGGTGTTACATAGGACTGCAGGTGACATCTGCTACATTATCTGTACTCAGTGATCACTGTGTTATCTGTGGTGTTACATAGGACTGCATGTGACATCTACTACATTATCTGTACTCAGAGAGTTATCACTGTGTTATCTGTGGTGATACATAGGACTGCAGGTGACATCTACTACATTATCTGTACTCAGAGAGTTATCACTGTGTTATCTGTGGTGTTACATAGGACTGCAGGTGACATCTACTACATTATCTGAACAAAAAAAGAAGACAAGGCACTACCGTAAAGCCCGCACACTACACCACAAAGTTATACCAAAATATCAAATTTTATTGGGTACACCATAACAGCAAAAAAACATTAAAACACAAGTAAAAACAAAACAACACCCCACTCCTGGACCCCCTTAAAGATAGAATGCATCCATGTAATACACAGTAGAGCAAATGGGAGGACATATGTAACAAAAATACAAATATACATAAACAATGATCATAACATATCCAACCATGAATGTATAGAGTATGCTATAGATGCACCTAAAATAGGAGAGACCCCCTAAAAATACCCCTAAATACACGTAAAGTGTGCCATAGCCTAGCAATAGCTAAAATAGATCCTAATGGGACAACCGAATATATATATAAACCAATGATACAATGGCCCCAAAGAACTGGTTTAAATGTGGATCAAAACCCCATCATATGTAAGGATGCGATAAAGACAGGCAAAGATGTAAGAGGCAAAATCATGCACACATCAGTGGGAAAAGGAGGATACAAACCCAAAAAGAGGGGCCACAGATGGAAACCAGAGCGGGGTGCGACCCAACGCGTATCGCCGTAACCCGTACGGCTTCGTCATTATCTGTACTCAGTGATCACTGTGTTATCTGTGGTGTTACATAGGACTGCATGTGACATCTACTACATTATCTGTACTCAGTTATCACTGTGTTATCTGTGGTGTTACATAGGACTGCAGGTGACATCTACTACATTATATGTACTCAGAGAGTTATCACTGTGTTGTCTGTGGTGTTACATAGGACTGCAGGTGACATCTACTACATTATCTGTACTCAGTGATCAGTGTTACCTGTGGTGTTACATAGGACTGCAGCTGATATTCCCTGTGTAATCTGGCATCTTACATGGCACTGCTGTGATGTTACTACATGATTTGTTCTATGTCTTCCTTTACAATTGGTTTATTGCTGTGGTTTTGTCGGCATGGTGCAGGCTGCGGGGGAGGCAGCGGGGGGTCTCTGGCCCCTGTGGACCCCTGGCTCAGTCTCTAGTGTCTTGCTCATGGGGTCTCTGGCCACCAGCGATTGCACAGGATGTCAGTCTCCGGGTCGGCGTCGCCTCCGTCCATTACGGGATGATTTCCGCTGCGCTGCCCCCTGTGTGACCAAAGAGACCACCTATCAATATTATAGCGGACCCCCATATCATCAGCCCCCACTACTGGCCCAGAGCATCATGGAAAGTCTGACCGCTACACCACGGCGCAGGCCCGGATCTCTGGATGTGAACGCAGCTCTGGAGGATAAAGACAAGATGTAACAGCAGAATAGTGAGTGCAGCTCTGGAGGTGACTGGAGGATAAGACACGATGTAACAGCAGAATAGTGAGTGCAGCTCTGGAGGATAAGACACGATGTAACAGCAGAATAGTGAGTGCAGCGCTGGAGGTGACTGGAGGATAAGACACGATGTAACAGCAGAATAGTGAGTGCAGCTCTGGAGGATAAGACACGATGTAACAGCAGAATAGTGAGTGCAGCGCTGGAGGTGACTGGAGGATAAGACACGATGTAACAGCAGAATAGTGAGTGCAGCTCCGGAGGTGGAGGATAGGTGCCCACAATCAGCCACACCCTGCTAGGAGCAGCACCTGCCTTGTGAGCTCCAGCACTTCCAGCAGGAGGCCCAGAGTCTGCCTCTCTCCTCCCCAGGGAGAGGCAGGCTTCCTGGGAGGCCGGCATGGCTTCCCAGGCTTCTGTTCCCCAGTCTGTGCCGGCGGGGGACAGAGAGCAGAAGCAGCAACCGGCCCAAGAGGGACTGAGGAGGTCGGGACGGGTGAGAAGAACCATACCCACCTAGACCAACCCTGAGACGGCTCATCGTCCACCCAGAGAGGGAGACAGGGGCACCCCAGGCCCCAGGAAGGAGAGCCCAGGAACATCCTGGGGGGAGACGAGCTCCGGCGAGTCCACGAGTACCTTCTCCTCCCGAGTGGTTGCCATGCTACGTGAGTACGAGGACGCCGGCAAAGCACTGACCGGGCTGAAGGAGAAGCTGCGGGTGGCTCGGGTCTTGAACACCCAAGCCTCTAACAAAGAGAAACCCACGACTTCCCAGAGGTTCAGAGCCCTCAAAGATGAGATGGTCCGGTTAGTGCTCCTCCGGGAGGGGATTGAGAAAAGCGCAGGTCCCTTCCTGGAGAGGTTTAAGAACCAGCGGCGGTTCTCAGAAATGAAGGGGTTAAATACCTCAGGAGAGCCGCCAGCCGGCGTCCTAAGCGACGAGGAGGAAGAGGAGGAGGACGACGACGTGGCTGTGACTGGAGTCCTACAAGCTGGAACCAGCCGGGAGAGTGAGTCGCAGAGCCGACAACAGGGGAGCGGCCTCCCGGCACGGCAGAGGACTCCGACAGCACAGGCTGGAGTGTCAGCGGAGGAAGAGGAGGAGGGCGGTCTGCTAGAGGAGATCCGACAGCTGGAGTCTCCAGTGAACCTGGACCGCTTTTCCTTTGGTGAGGACGAGCCAGCAGAGGAATCCAAGAAGAGGAAGAAGACAAGGAAGGAGACCGCACGGGAGGTGGTGAGTTACAGATATGTACTGATGGATGATGTTACACCTACCGCCTCCTGTGTAAACCCCACCAAACCTAAAGGCACGGGCTCTACAGTGGGTCCGGGGCATAGGCAAGGTGGGGAGAGGAGGAGGATGTCCGGCGGTGCTGCCGTCTGTGTGGGGAACAGTGCAGGGGGCGAGGCTGTGGTGGTACTCACGGCGCCGGACATAGGGGACCCCGAGGAGTTTCCCTCACTGCCCTCTGCGGCTAAGCCGGTTCTCACCGGGGCTGAGGGGGGCGAGGGGGATGTCCACGCCGTTGAGATAGGGGGACGGTGTGGGCAGACTCCATCCCTGCTCACTACGGCTGAGCCGGCCGACGCCGGGGCTGTGGGGGGCAGGTCCGAGAAACTTGGTGCGGCGAAAGGGGGGCGCACTGTTGTGACAGGAGCGCAGTGCGCCTCAGTAGAGAAGAGGCATGCGGCTGCGATAGGAAAGCAGCGAGTCCAAAAAGGACAAAAAAAGCAGGAAAAATCAACTGCAGGGAACACTGGGCGCCCTGCAGTGACGGGAGGACAGAGTGCTCCAGCGCCCAAACGTGACACCAGGACCCCGAAGTCTGTGGGTGTGGGGCAGGCGGCGCCCCCCAACAAGCAGTGGGCCCAGGATAATAAAATGCAAACTGCTGCAGTGGGGGGGCAAGGCGCTCCAGAGACACAACACAGCACCAATCAAGGGAAACCGGGTGTGGTGCTGCACCCCTCCCCCGGTCCAGCAGGTGTGAGTGCAGAGAAGCCAGACAAAAGTGAGGAAGGAATGGATGTGACTGTGGAAGGTGCAGAGAACACTGGAAAAAATGGTGGTGAGAATACTGGTAAAAAAGTGACGGGAAGTGGTGGCAATGGTAAGGGGAATGATGGGAGTAGTAGTGGAGTGAATGGTGGGAGTAGTGGTGGAGTGAATGATGGGAGTAGTGGTGGAGTGAATGATGGGAGTAGTGGTGGAGTGAATGATGGGAGTAGTGGTGGAGTGAATGGTGGGAGTAGTGGTGGAGTGAATGATGGGAGTAGTGGTGGAGTGAATGATGGGAGTAGTGGTGGAGTGAATGATGGGAGTAGTGGTGGAGTGAATGATGGGAGTAGTGGTGGAGTGAATGATGGGAGTAGTGGTGGAGTGAATGGTGGGAGTAGTGGTGGAGTGAATGGTGGGAGTAGTGGTGGAGTGAATGATGGGAGTAGTGGTGGAGTGAATGATGGGAGTAGTGGTGTTGCAAATGATGGGAGTAGTGGTGGAGTGAATGAGGAGAGCATTACTGGTGTTGGTGGAGGGGAAGCAGGTAGTGGTCCTGCTGCCCCCCCAGCGGTGGCGGGGGCATCAGCCCCAAGCTATTCAGGAGCTGTCACTGCTGGGGGTAGTAGTGCGCCCTTGTCTGGTGACCCTGAGGATGGTGACTTGCATCAGCGCTTCCTGGACGCCCTGAGGAGAGGGGAGAGTTCCATCAATGTAGAGGGGAGGGAAGTTGATCTGTCTTTCTGGATAGAGAGACACGGTCTTTCCGCCTTCCGAGATAGAGGGGCAGAGACTGTCTGGTCTCTGCCGACAACGGGGCAGAGGAGTAACCGTAGGAATGTGGCCCGTCTCCAGTGGGTAAGCAAGGATGCCTGTCCTGATCGGTCAAAGGTTGCTGAGCTCCTGCTGGGGATGGGCTTCGCGGCATATGACATCTTTGCCTTGATCCATCCCTATGGGACCTCCTACTTCGATGTCAGCTTCGTGAGACCGGAGGGCCTTGAGCTTTTCTGGTCTCGCCATGAGCTGGCTCGGGGTTGCCCCGAATGGCGGGGTTTCCTCGCTGTAGCAATATCCCGCCAGAACTCAGTCAGGAAGGTGACCGTTTTGACCAGTAACGAGTCACTTTCCTGTGTCGACATTTCTACCTGGGTTGGACGATACGGCGACATCGTCGGTATTCCCGAGAAATCCCCCGATGATCATGGTATCTGGTCAGGAGCCTGGACCTTCATGGTGAAATTGAAGGTTTCAGGAAACACTGTTACCCATATCCTTTCCTCAACATTTTTGGGGAGGGACAGGATCTTGATTTTCTACCGGGGGCAGCCTAAGGTCTGTCACAGGTGCGGCAGCCCCACACACTTCAGTGCGCAGTGTACCACCCAGAAATGAGCACTGTGTGGGGACCTCGGCCATCTTGCTGCTACCTGTGGCAGGATTAGGTGTAACCTGTGTGGTGACCTCGGTCACCCGTTCAGTCGCTGTCCGCGTTCCTTTGCCAATGCGGTCCTGAAAGCGGCGAGTGCGGGACAGGCGAAAGCCGGGACCAATCTCGCCGGTGAAGGGACCAGCAGAGGCGGAGGAGGCAGGGAACCGGTGAGGAGCAGGCTGCCGCCATCCAATATCAGGCAGCAGGAGCAGCGCCATGGGAACAGGGGGCAGGGAGTAATGACCCTAAACTCTGACCCGGGTGCTTCACTTGCAGCTGAGGATCCTAAAGACAGCGAATTGAGCGAGGAAGTCAAGAGACTTGAAAGAGAGGAGCAAAAGGACGCCATGTCTGCCCAGGAACCTTCATCCGGTGACAGTCTGGATGAGGGAGAGGGCGAGTGGTCACAGCAAAAGAAAAAGGGTAACAGGAAAACAACTAAGGATAAGAGGGGGTCCGGGCCTCGAGCCTCCTCCTTGGAGTGCGACCCCTCTGACTCCGTAGCCCTGATCCAGGTGCCATTGGAAGGTCCAGCCGCCCCCCCTCTGGTGGATCTCTCTAACCGGTTCCGGGCCCTCCAGGACTCCCCTCCAGAGGGGGCGATGGGGACCCGGGGCCGGAGGTTGCAGACAAGGTTGTTGGGGCTCAGGAGGTCGCTGGGTCTTCTTCTCAGGGGGCAAACACAAAGCCTTCTGAGGGGGGGACTACCTCAGGACCACCAGACAAGGGCCAGAGTGTATGTAAGGAGAGAATGGATGAGTCTGTTTGTCTTAAGCGCACTAAAAACTCATCAATGTCAGAGGAAGAGGGTGAAACTGTTGGGGGTGGGAAGAAAAAGGCTATCTAATTCAATCAATCATGATGGCGGCACCCACCCCGTTGACGCTGGCAACCATTAATGTTGCCAGCATAAAGTCAGAAGCGGCAAGGTACATGGCCTTTCATTTTCTCGGCCAACTTGATGCCGACATTTTGTTTTTGCAGGAGACCAGGTTGACCGACCTATCAACCATGCATAAGGCAAGGCGGGAGTGGAGGCACGGGCCCTCATACTGGTCTCTTGCGGCCGAGCCGTATAGCGGGGTGGCGGTCCTTTTTAAGACCGCAGCGGTTGAATGCAGATGATTGATCGAGTTAGAAATGGGGAGATGCTTGATCCTAGATGTCTCCATGGGGGGACAGGAGCTTCGGCTCATTAACATCTACGGTCCCCAGTCCAAGTGGGACCGCAAGTGTCTCTTCATGAAGATCAAACCTTTCTTATTTTCGAGCCGGCAGGTGGTCTTTGGAGGGGATTTCAACAACGTCACGAGACCCTGTGATAGAGGAGGTTCCGGAGACCGGCTGGCTTACGATTGCGTCGCGCTAAATAGGATAGTAAGTGAGGCACGCCTGGTGGATGTCCACATCCGGCACAACACAGGCCACGCGGGGTTCGCCTTTTTTAGAGGTAGTCAGTGCAGGTCTAGGATAGACAGGTTTTATTTGATGGAGGAGGCCGTCTCCTCGCCGTTGTCGGTTGTGGAGGTGGAATTCTCCGATCACTGTTTGATTATGTTTTCTCTGAGCGTTACAGAGACTCCTCGGATGGGAAGAGGTTATTGGAAGCTGAATTCGTCACTCCTTGAGGAAGAAGCTGTAAGACGGTCCTTTGAGGAATTTCTTCAGAGCCAGGTACCGCTGCTGGGCCTAAGTAACACTAAGTCTGAGTGGTGGGAGATGTTCAAACATCGGGTGGCGAGATTCTTCCGGCAACTCTCGAACCTCAGAAGCCTGAACAGGGATCGCCTGTATCAGAGCCTGAGGAGGAAACTCGAGCATCTTGTCTCGACTGGGGGTAGCCGCGAGGCGATCTCCACTGTGAAATCCTTGCTAAAGAGGTGTCAGTATGATAGGCACGCATCTTTGGTTTTTGAGAGGGACTACGGGAAGTACTACTCACCCGACCCTTACAGAAGCTGCAAAATGTCAGTGAATAGTAAGATAGTGACAGGGCTGATGGACAGTACGGGATCCCTGAGAAGGTCCAGATCAGGGATCTTGGAGGTCGTCAGTTCATACTACTCGCACCTCTTGGGAAGGAAGGAACTGGATCGTGACAGGATGTCGGCTTTCCTGGCTGAAGCTGTTCCAGAGCCAGGGGCTGACCTCTCGCTGGGCGGTTTGACAGAAGCGATCAAAGAAGAGGAAGTGAGACTGGCGATCGATGGGCTCCGGCCCAAAAAAATCGCCAGGTCCGGATGGCTTAACATCCGAGTTCTTTAAGACCTTTAGGGACTCCTTGGTCCCCCTCTTGACTCAGGTGTTTAATGAGTGTCTCTCCTCGGGCACTCTGCCGAGATCATTAAGGAGGTCGGCTTTGATCATTTTGTCAAAGGGTAAGGATCCGTCACGCATTGAGAATTGGCGACCCATATCACTTCTCAATGTGGACAGGAAGGTTTTGGCTAAGATACTCTCCAACAGGCTGGTGAAGTTTGCGCCACGGCTCCTTTCGGAGGCCCAGCACTGTTGCGTTCCTGGCCGTAGCACTTTCAGTGCTGTTCTGGGTGTCCGAGAGGCCGTGGAGTGGGGCAGGGCAGGCCTTTGGAAGGGGTTCTTGCTGACCCTGGATCAGGCAAAAGCCTTTGATCGGGTCGACGAGTACCTCTGGTCCACTCTTGAGGTATGGTCTGCCTGGAGGGTTTGTGGACTGGCTTAAGACCTTATACGCAGGGGCTGAGACTTTCCCTCTGGTAAACGGGTGGATTGGACAACCTTTCGGGGTGGGATCTGGTGTCCGCCAGGGGTGCCCTCTTAGCCCTTTGCTTTACGCGTTTGCGATCGATCCCTTCCTCAGAAGGGTTGATTGTGGAACGTTGGCGGGGGTGGGGATGGGCGGGTTGGCGCCAGAGGCTATCCTGAGGGTAGTGGCCTACGCCGACGACATTACCGTCTTTGTTTCTTCGCAAGAGGAGGCGATGGTGGTGATGTCAGAAGTGGAGAGCTACTCGGAGGCATCCGGGTCCAAGGTCAACCAGGACAAGTGTGAAAGTCTCTGGCTGGGAGGCGGGGATCCCACGTTTGATCTTCCGGACACCCTCCCCGAACCCCAAGAACATGCCAAAGTCCTAGGCATCGAATTTGGCCAGGGTGATTACCCCACGAAAAACTGGGAAGGCAGAATCAAAGGTGTCGCCCAAAGAGTGGACCAATGGAAGGGTTGGTCTTTGACCCTGAGGGAAAGGGTTGACCTGTGCAAAGCTTTCCTGCTCCCCTTGCTAATCTACCTGGGCAGCATCTGTGTCTTGCTGGAGCCTCTCTGGACACGGGTCTACAGTCTGTTCTTCCAGATGTTATGGGGGAATAGACTAAACCTAGTCAAACGGGAGGTCACTTATCGCACGAGGAAATTTAGGGGGGTTGAATATGGTGAACCCCGTGGTGTTTCTAGTGAACATCTTTTTGAAAGTTAACGTGGCAAACCTCTGGAAAGAGAGGGCTCCTCCATGGGTATTCTCCTGCAAAGGATGGTTTCAGCCTTTCTTCCAGGAATGGGAGACAGGGGGAAGATTGAAGGATCTTCGCACACCCCACGGGCATCTCCCGGCTTATGTTACCCCAGTTCTGAAAATGATGCGCCGGTGGGGTCTGGGAATGTGGGAAGTGAGGTCCCTCCCGAGGAAACTCCTCGACATGCGGATCTTGCTTTCGCATTTTCAGAGACCATTGGTCCTCAAGGACTGCCCGAGTCGGGATCTAGAGGTTGGGTTGAGTTTGTTAAATTCTAGCAGGATCCCCAAGAAGTATTGGGACTTGACTTGGCGCTGCTTCCAAGGTAAGTTGTATGTGAGGGACAATTTGAAGCACAGGAGCTCCGTGGACAGGAATTGTCCCCGTGAGGCTTGCGCTACCATGCTGGAAAGCATGGAGCACTTCCTGCTTCATTGTCCCTTTAATACAACAGGGTGGGCGCTTCCATTGGTTGGCCGCAGCTGGCCACTCTGTCCTATGCCGAGTGGGCCTATGGAGCGTTCAGAGACCTCGGGAGAAGGGACCGAGCCACTTTATTCTTAGTCAGCGCAGTGGTCAGGTATTTCAAGTGGAACGCACGAGTTTTAGTTTCGACGCAGAGTAAAATCCTAAATGTAGATGAAGTTTGTAGCAGCATCCTAGGTGACCTGGTGAAGGTGCGTTCTCTGGAGTGCGAAAGACTGGGTGCCTGGAGGGCGGCCCATCTCTGGAGGGGTTTCTCCTTCAGGGTGCCTTAGTCCATTAGCGCTCCTATATCCTGGTGGTGGGCTGATGTCTATACACCCTAGACTTTTGTTTTGTATTTCTGTTCCCTGAATAGAAGGGTTGCAGGCATCGAACTTGAGCCTTGGGTGGTGAGAATGTAGGTTGTGTTCTGTGATGTTGGTTTATGTATATATTGTATATAGTGTATTGTATATATTGTATATAGTGTGTATAATAGAGGGTCTTAGTTAGGTTGGGTGGGAGGATTGGGGGGTTCAACGGCGGTGATAAGAGACTGATCTGGCCTGGCCCAGGCCCTGCCTGGGGAAAAACTTTGGGGCCTGATCCTAGCTCGGATGATTCCTGATCTTTGTGGCCGGAGCTGGATCAGGGGTGGCGGGATAGTTAGAGTAGGTGTGTGTATATATATTTAAAAAAAATAAATAAAATAATAAAAAACAAATGTTAATGTTGTACACTGTGTTGTGTTTAGGTTTGTTGTAGGGTGAATGTGGTGGTGTAAGGGGGGGCTGTAAGGTGAGGCAGTGGGACCAGTAGGGTTTTGTTGTGTTTGTGGTTAATGTTTGGTTTAGTATAATGTGTTTATAGTGTATATATTGTATATAATATTGTATATAGGACAGTGTGAATGTAGTTGGGGTTGTATATAGTAGTATGAATGAAGCTGGGCCGGGGGTCTTACATGATTTTATACTATTTATTATTTATAATTTTTACGGTATTCATGTAAGTTATGAGTATTTTGTTTGTTGTCTTTTAGTGTTGCTTTCTTTATGTTATTGGAATTTTTCTTTCTCGTCCCTGATTTGTAGGTCATGAACTTTCTCCATTTTTGTTCCATTTCTGGTTTATTACTTTGTGGCTTTTGTCGTTTGTTGTCGTCTGATTGGAGCTTTGTTCTTATGTTCTGTTCTGTTGTGTTTTATTTGTAATGTATCACAGTTATTGTCATGTAAAGTATTTCTATTTTATTTAATAAAAGACCTGGAGGACAGGTGCCCACAATCAGCCACACCCTGCTAGGAGCAGCACCTGTCTTGTGAGCTCCAGCACTTCCAGCAGGAGGCCCAGAGTCTGCCTCTCTTCTCCCCAGGGAGAGGCAGGCTTCCTGGGAGGCCAGCATGGCTTCCCAGGCTTCTGTTCCCCGGTCTGTGCCGGCGGAGGACAGAGAGCAGCAGCAGCATCCGGCCCAAGAGGGACTGAGGAGGTTGGGACGGGTGAGAAGAACCATACCCACCTACACCAACCCTGAGACGGCTCATCGTCCATCCAGAGAGGGAGACAGGGGCGCCCCAGGCCCCAGGAAGGAGAGCCCAGGAACATCCTGGAGGGAGAAGAGCTCCGGCGAGTCCACGAGTACCTTCTCCTCCTGAGTGGTCGCCATGCTACGTGAGTAGGAGGACGCCGGCAAAGAACTGACCGGGCTGAAGGAGGAGATGCGGGTGGCTCGGGTCCTAAACACCCGAGCCTCTAACAAAGAGAAACCCGCGACCTCCCAGAGGTTCAGAGCCCTCAAAGATGAGATGGTCCGGTTAGTGCTCCTCCGGGAGGGGATTGAGAAAAGTGCAGGTCCCTTCCTGGAGAGGTTTAAGAACCAGCGGCGGTTCTCAGAAATGAAGGGGTTAAATACCTCAGGAGAGCCGCCAGCCGGCGTCCTAAGCGATGAGGAGGAGGAGGATGACGACGTGGCTGTGACTGGAGTCCTACAAGCTGGAACCAGCCGGGAGAGTGAGTCGCAGATCCGACAACAGGGGAGCGGCCTCCCGGCACGGCAGAGGACTCCGACAGTACAGGCTGGAGGGTCAGCGGAGGAAGAGGAGGAGGGCGGTCTGCTAAAGGAAGAGGAGGAGGGCGGTCTGCTAGAGGAGATCCGACAGCTGGAGTCTCCAGTGAACCTGGACCGCTTTTCCTTTGGTGAGGACGAGCCAGCAGAGGAAACCAAGAAGAGGAAGAAGACGACGAAGGAGACCGCACGGGAGGTGGTGAGATACAGATATGTACTGATGGATGATGTTACACCTACCGCCTCCTGTGTAAACCCCACCAAACCTAAAGGCACGGGCTCTACAGTGGGTCCGGGGCATAGGCAAGGTGGGGAGAGGAGGAGGATGTCCGGCGGTGCTGCCGTCTGTGTGGGGAACAGTGCAGGGGGCGAGGCTGTGGTGGTACTCACGGCGCCGGACATAGGGGACCCCGAGGAGTTTCCCTCACTGCCCTCTGCGGCTAAGCCGGTTCTCACCGGGGCTGAGGGGGGCGAGGGGGATGTCCACGCCGTTGAGATAGGGGGACGGTGTGGGCAGACTCCATCCCTGCTCACTACGGCTGAGCCGGCCGACGCCGGGGCTGTGGGGGGCAGGTCCGAGAAACTTGGTGCGGCGAAAGGGGGGCGCACTGTTGTGACAGGAGCGCAGTGCGCCTCAGTAGAGAAGAGGCATGCGGCTGCGATAGGAAAGCAGCGAGTCCAAAAAGGACAAAAAAAGCAGGAAAAATCAACTGCAGGGAACACTGGGCGCCCTGCAGTGACGGGAGGACAGAGTGCTCCAGCGCCCAAACGTGACACCAGGACCCCGAAGTCTGTGGGTGTGGGGCAGGCGGCGCCCCCCAACAAGCAGTGGGCCCAGGATAATAAAATGCAAACTGCTGCAGTGGGGGGGCAAGGCGCTCCAGAGACACAACACAGCACCAATCAAGGGAAACCGGGTGTGGTGCTGCACCCCTCCCCCGGTCCAGCAGGTGTGAGTGCAGAGAAGCCAGACAAAAGTGAGGAAGGAATGGATGTGACTGTGGAAGGTGCAGAGAACACTGGAAAAAATGGTGGTGAGAATACTGGTAAAAAAGTGACGGGAAGTGGTGGCAATGGTAAGGGGAATGATGGGAGTAGTAGTGGAGTGAATGGTGGGAGTAGTGGTGGAGTGAATGATGGGAGTAGTGGTGGAGTGAATGATGGGAGTAGTGGTGGAGTGAATGATGGGAGTAGTGGTGGAGTGAATGGTGGGAGTAGTGGTGGAGTGAATGATGGGAGTAGTGGTGGAGTGAATGATGGGAGTAGTGGTGGAGTGAATGATGGGAGTAGTGGTGGAGTGAATGATGGGAGTAGTGGTGGAGTGAATGATGGGAGTAGTGGTGGAGTGAATGGTGGGAGTAGTGGTGGAGTGAATGGTGGGAGTAGTGGTGGAGTGAATGATGGGAGTAGTGGTGGAGTGAATGATGGGAGTAGTGGTGTTGCAAATGATGGGAGTAGTGGTGGAGTGAATGAGGAGAGCATTACTGGTGTTGGTGGAGGGGAAGCAGGTAGTGGTCCTGCTGCCCCCCCAGCGGTGGCGGGGGCATCAGCCCCAAGCTATTCAGGAGCTGTCACTGCTGGGGGTAGTAGTGCGCCCTTGTCTGGTGACCCTGAGGATGGTGACTTGCATCAGCGCTTCCTGGACGCCCTGAGGAGAGGGGAGAGTTCCATCAATGTAGAGGGGAGGGAAGTTGATCTGTCTTTCTGGATAGAGAGACACGGTCTTTCCGCCTTCCGAGATAGAGGGGCAGAGACTGTCTGGTCTCTGCCGACAACGGGGCAGAGGAGTAACCGTAGGAATGTGGCCCGTCTCCAGTGGGTAAGCAAGGATGCCTGTCCTGATCGGTCAAAGGTTGCTGAGCTCCTGCTGGGGATGGGCTTCGCGGCATATGACATCTTTGCCTTGATCCATCCCTATGGGACCTCCTACTTCGATGTCAGCTTCGTGAGACCGGAGGGCCTTGAGCTTTTCTGGTCTCGCCATGAGCTGGCTCGGGGTTGCCCCGAATGGCGGGGTTTCCTCGCTGTAGCAATATCCCGCCAGAACTCAGTCAGGAAGGTGACCGTTTTGACCAGTAACGAGTCACTTTCCTGTGTCGACATTTCTACCTGGGTTGGACGATACGGCGACATCGTCGGTATTCCCGAGAAATCCCCCGATGATCATGGTATCTGGTCAGGAGCCTGGACCTTCATGGTGAAATTGAAGGTTTCAGGAAACACTGTTACCCATATCCTTTCCTCAACATTTTTGGGGAGGGACAGGATCTTGATTTTCTACCGGGGGCAGCCTAAGGTCTGTCACAGGTGCGGCAGCCCCACACACTTCAGTGCGCAGTGTACCACCCAGAAATGAGCACTGTGTGGGGACCTCGGCCATCTTGCTGCTACCTGTGGCAGGATTAGGTGTAACCTGTGTGGTGACCTCGGTCACCCGTTCAGTCGCTGTCCGCGTTCCTTTGCCAATGCGGTCCTGAAAGCGGCGAGTGCGGGACAGGCGAAAGCCGGGACCAATCTCGCCGGTGAAGGGACCAGCAGAGGCGGAGGAGGCAGGGAACCGGTGAGGAGCAGGCTGCCGCCATCCAATATCAGGCAGCAGGAGCAGCGCCATGGGAACAGGGGGCAGGGAGTAATGACCCTAAACTCTGACCCGGGTGCTTCACTTGCAGCTGAGGATCCTAAAGACAGCGAATTGAGCGAGGAAGTCAAGAGACTTGAAAGAGAGGAGCAAAAGGACGCCATGTCTGCCCAGGAACCTTCATCCGGTGACAGTCTGGATGAGGGAGAGGGCGAGTGGTCACAGCAAAAGAAAAAGGGTAACAGGAAAACAACTAAGGATAAGAGGGGGTCCGGGCCTCGAGCCTCCTCCTTGGAGTGCGACCCCTCTGACTCCGTAGCCCTGATCCAGGTGCCATTGGAAGGTCCAGCCGCCCCCCCTCTGGTGGATCTCTCTAACCGGTTCCGGGCCCTCCAGGACTCCCCTCCAGAGGGGGCGATGGGGACCCGGGGCCGGAGGTTGCAGACAAGGTTGTTGGGGCTCAGGAGGTCGCTGGGTCTTCTTCTCAGGGGGCAAACACAAAGCCTTCTGAGGGGGGGACTACCTCAGGACCACCAGACAAGGGCCAGAGTGTATGTAAGGAGAGAATGGATGAGTCTGTTTGTCTTAAGCGCACTAAAAACTCATCAATGTCAGAGGAAGAGGGTGAAACTGTTGGGGGTGGGAAGAAAAAGGCTATCTAATTCAATCAATCATGATGGCGGCACCCACCCCGTTGACGCTGGCAACCATTAATGTTGCCAGCATAAAGTCAGAAGCGGCAAGGTACATGGCCTTTCATTTTCTCGGCCAACTTGATGCCGACATTTTGTTTTTGCAGGAGACCAGGTTGACCGACCTATCAACCATGCATAAGGCAAGGCGGGAGTGGAGGCACGGGCCCTCATACTGGTCTCTTGCGGCCGAGCCGTATAGCGGGGTGGCGGTCCTTTTTAAGACCGCAGCGGTTGAATGCAGATGATTGATCGAGTTAGAAATGGGGAGATGCTTGATCCTAGATGTCTCCATGGGGGGACAGGAGCTTCGGCTCATTAACATCTACGGTCCCCAGTCCAAGTGGGACCGCAAGTGTCTCTTCATGAAGATCAAACCTTTCTTATTTTCGAGCCGGCAGGTGGTCTTTGGAGGGGATTTCAACAACGTCACGAGACCCTGTGATAGAGGAGGTTCCGGAGACCGGCTGGCTTACGATTGCGTCGCGCTAAATAGGATAGTAAGTGAGGCACGCCTGGTGGATGTCCACATCCGGCACAACACAGGCCACGCGGGGTTCGCCTTTTTTAGAGGTAGTCAGTGCAGGTGTAGGATAGACAGGTTTTATTTGATGGAGGAGGCCGTCTCCTCGCCATTGTCGGTTGTGGAGGTGGAATTCTCCGATCACTGTTTGATTATGTTTTCTCTGAGCGTTACAGAGACTCCTCGGATGGGAAGAGGTTATTGGAAGCTGAATTCGTCACTCCTTGAGGAAGAAGCTGTAAGACGGTCCTTTGAGGAATTTCTTCAGAGCCAGGTACCGCTGCTGGGCCTAAGTAACACTAAGTCTGAGTGGTGGGAGATGTTCAAACATCGGGTGGCGAGATTCTTCCGGCAACTCTCGAACCTCAGAAGCCTGAACAGGGATCGCCTGTATCAGAGCCTGAGGAGGAAACTCGAGCATCTTGTCTCGACTGGGGGTAGCCGCGAGGCGATCTCCACTGTGAAATCCTTGCTAAAGAGGTGTCAGTATGATAGGCACGCATCTTTGGTTTTTGAGAGGGACTACGGGAAGTACTACTCACCCGACCCTTACAGAAGCTGCAAAATGTCAGTGAATAGTAAGATAGTGACAGGGCTGATGGACAGTACGGGATCCCTGAGAAGGTCCAGATCAGGGATCTTGGAGGTCGTCAGTTCATACTACTCGCACCTCTTGGGAAGGAAGGAACTGGATCGTGACAGGATGTCGGCTTTCCTGGCTGAAGCTGTTCCAGAGCCAGGGGCTGACCTCTCGCTGGGCGGTTTGACAGAAGCGATCAAAGAAGAGGAAGTGAGACTGGCGATCGATGGGCTCCGGCCCAAAAAAATCGCCAGGTCCGGATGGCTTAACATCCGAGTTCTTTAAGACCTTTAGGGACTCCTTGGTCCCCCTCTTGACTCAGGTGTTTAATGAGTGTCTCTCCTCGGGCACTCTGCCGAGATCATTAAGGAGGTCGGCTTTGATCATTTTGTCAAAGGGTAAGGATCCGTCACGCATTGAGAATTGGCGACCCATATCACTTCTCAATGTGGACAGGAAGGTTTTGGCTAAGATACTCTCCAACAGGCTGGTGAAGTTTGCGCCACGGCTCCTTTCGGAGGCCCAGCACTGTTGCGTTCCTGGCCGTAGCACTTTCAGTGCTGTTCTGGGTGTCCGAGAGGCCGTGGAGTGGGGCAGGGCAGGCCTTTGGAAGGGGTTCTTGCTGACCCTGGATCAGGCAAAAGCCTTTGATCGGGTCGACGAGTACCTCTGGTCCACTCTTGAGGTATGGTCTGCCTGGAGGGTTTGTGGACTGGCTTAAGACCTTATACGCAGGGGCTGAGACTTTCCCTCTGGTAAACGGGTGGATTGGACAACCTTTCGGGGTGGGATCTGGTGTCCGCCAGGGGTGCCCTCTTAGCCCTTTGCTTTACGCGTTTGCGATCGATCCCTTCCTCAGAAGGGTTGATTGTGGAACGTTGGCGGGGGTGGGGATGGGCGGGTTGGCGCCAGAGGCTATCCTGAGGGTAGTGGCCTACGCCGACGACATTACCGTCTTTGTTTCTTCGCAAGAGGAGGCGATGGTGGTGATGTCAGAAGTGGAGAGCTACTCGGAGGCATCCGGGTCCAAGGTCAACCAGGACAAGTGTGAAAGTCTCTGGCTGGGAGGCGGGGATCCCACGTTTGATCTTCCGGACACCCTCCCTGAACCCCAAGAACATGCCAAAGTCCTAGGCATCGAATTTGGCCAGGGTGATTACCCCACGAAAAACTGGGAAGGCAGAATCAAAGGTGTCGCCCAAAGAGTGGACCAATGGAAGGGTTGGTCTTTGACCCTGAGGGAAAGGGTTGACCTGTGCAAAGCTTTCCTGCTCCCCTTGCTAATCTACCTGGGCAGCATCTGTGTCTTGCTGGAGCCTCTCTGGACACGGGTCTACAGTCTGTTCTTCCAGATGTTATGGGGGAATAGACTAAACCTAGTCAAACGGGAGGTCACTTATCGCACGAGGAAATTTAGGGGGGTTGAATATGGTGAACCCCGTGGTGTTTCTAGTGAACATCTTTTTGAAAGTTAACGTGGCAAACCTCTGGAAAGAGAGGGCTCCTCCATGGGTATTCTCCTGCAAAGGATGGTTTCAGCCTTTCTTCCAGGAATGGGAGACAGGGGGAAGATTGAAGGATCTTCGCACACCCCACGGGCATCTCCCGGCTTATGTTACCCCAGTTCTGAAAATGATGCGCCGGTGGGGTCTGGGAATGTGGGAAGTGAGGTCCCTCCCGAGGAAACTCCTCGACATGCGGATCTTGCTTTCGCATTTTCAGAGACCATTGGTCCTCAAGGACTGCCCGAGTCGGGATCTAGAGGTTGGGTTGAGTTTGTTAAATTCTAGCAGGATCCCCAAGAAGTATTGGGACTTGACTTGGCGCTGCTTCCAAGGTAAGTTGTATGTGAGGGACAATTTGAAGCACAGGAGCTCCGTGGACAGGAATTGTCCCCGTGAGGCTTGCGCTACCATGCTGGAAAGCATGGAGCACTTCCTGCTTCATTGTCCCTTTAATACAACAGGGTGGGCGCTTCCATTGGTTGGCCGCAGCTGGCCACTCTGTCCTATGCCGAGTGGGCCTATGGAGCGTTCAGAGACCTCGGGAGAAGGGACCGAGCCACTTTATTCTTAGTCAGCGCAGTGGTCAGGTATTTCAAGTGGAACGCACGAGTTTTAGTTTCGACGCAGAGTAAAATCCTAAATGTAGATGAAGTTTGTAGCAGCATCCTAGGTGACCTGGTGAAGGTGCGTTCTCTGGAGTGCGAAAGACTGGGTGCCTGGAGGGCGGCCCATCTCTGGAGGGGTTTCTCCTTCAGGGTGCCTTAGTCCATTAGCGCTCCTATATCCTGGTGGTGGGCTGATGTCTATACACCCTAGACTTTTGTTTTGTATTTCTGTTCCCTGAATAGAAGGGTTGCAGGCATCGAACTTGAGCCTTGGGTGGTGAGAATGTAGGTTGTGTTCTGTGATGTTGGTTTATGTATATATTGTATATAGTGTATTGTATATATTGTATATAGTGTGTATAATAGAGGGTCTTAGTTAGGTTGGGTGGGAGGATTGGGGGGTTCAACGGCGGTGATAAGAGACTGATCTGGCCTGGCCCAGGCCCTGCCTGGGGAAAAACTTTGGGGCCTGATCCTAGCTCGGATGATTCCTGATCTTTGTGGCCGGAGCTGGATCAGGGGTGGCGGGATAGTTAGAGTAGGTGTGTGTATATATATTTAAAAAAAATAAATAAAATAATAAAAAACAAATGTTAATGTTGTACACTGTGTTGTGTTTAGGTTTGTTGTAGGGTGAATGTGGTGGTGTAAGGGGGGGCTGTAAGGTGAGGCAGTGGGACCAGTAGGGTTTTGTTGTGTTTGTGGTTAATGTTTGGTTTAGTATAATGTGTTTATAGTGTATATATTGTATATAATATTGTATATAGGACAGTGTGAATGTAGTTGGGGTTGTATATAGTAGTATGAATGAAGCTGGGCCGGGGGTCTTACATGATTTTATACTATTTATTATTTATAATTTTTACGGTATTCATGTAAGTTATGAGTATTTTGTTTGTTGTCTTTTAGTGTTGCTTTCTTTATGTTATTGGAATTTTTCTTTCTCGTCCCTGATTTGTAGGTCATGAACTTTCTCCATTTTTGTTCCATTTCTGGTTTATTACTTTGTGGCTTTTGTCGTTTGTTGTCGTCTGATTGGAGCTTTGTTCTTATGTTCTGTTCTGTTGTGTTTTATTTGTAATGTATCACAGTTATTGTCATGTAAAGTATTTCTATTTTATTTAATAAAAGACCTGGAGGACAGGTGCCCACAATCAGCCACACCCTGCTAGGAGCAGCACCTGTCTTGTGAGCTCCAGCACTTCCAGCAGGAGGCCCAGAGTCTGCCTCTCTTCTCCCCAGGGAGAGGCAGGCTTCCTGGGAGGCCAGCATGGCTTCCCAGGCTTCTGTTCCCCGGTCTGTGCCGGCGGAGGACAGAGAGCAGCAGCAGCATCCGGCCCAAGAGGGACTGAGGAGGTTGGGACGGGTGAGAAGAACCATACCCACCTACACCAACCCTGAGACGGCTCATCGTCCATCCAGAGAGGGAGACAGGGGCGCCCCAGGCCCCAGGAAGGAGAGCCCAGGAACATCCTGGAGGGAGAAGAGCTCCGGCGAGTCCACGAGTACCTTCTCCTCCTGAGTGGTCGCCATGCTACGTGAGTAGGAGGACGCCGGCAAAGAACTGACCGGGCTGAAGGAGGAGATGCGGGTGGCTCGGGTCCTAAACACCCGAGCCTCTAACAAAGAGAAACCCGCGACCTCCCAGAGGTTCAGAGCCCTCAAAGATGAGATGGTCCGGTTAGTGCTCCTCCGGGAGGGGATTGAGAAAAGTGCAGGTCCCTTCCTGGAGAGGTTTAAGAACCAGCGGCGGTTCTCAGAAATGAAGGGGTTAAATACCTCAGGAGAGCCGCCAGCCGGCGTCCTAAGCGACGAGGAGGAGGAGGATGACGACGTGGCTGTGACTGGAGTCCTACAAGCTGGAACCAGCCGGGAGAGTGAGTCGCAGATCCGACAACAGGGGAGCGGCCTCCCGGCACGGCAGAGGACTCCGACAGTACAGGCTGGAGGGTCAGCGGAGGAAGAGGAGGAGGGCGGTCTGCTAAAGGAAGAGGAGGAGGGCGGTCTGCTAGAGGAGATCCGACAGCTGGAGTCTCCAGTGAACCTGGACCGCTTTTCCTTTGGTGAGGACGAGCCAGCAGAGGAAACCAAGAAGAGGAAGAAGACGACGAAGGAGACCGCACGGGAGGTGGTGAGATACAGATATGTACTGATGGATGATGTTACACCTACCGCCTCCTGTGTAAACCCCACCAAACCTAAAGGCACGGGCTCTGCAGTGGGTCCGGGGCATAGGCAAGGTGGGGAGAGGAGGAGGACGCCCGGCGGTGCTGCCGTCTGTGCGGGGAACAGTGCAGGGGGCGAGGCTGTGGAGGTACTCATGGCGCCGGACATAGGGGACCCCGAGGATTTTCCCACCCTGCCCTCTGCGGCTAAGCCGGTTATCACCGGGGCTGAGGGGGGCGAGGGGGATGTCCACGCCGTTGAGATAGGGGGACGGTGTGGGCAGACTCCATCCCTGCTCACTACGGCTGAGCCTGCCTACGCCGGGGCTGTGGGAGCAGGTCCGAGAGACTTGGTGCGGCGAAAGGGGGCGCACTGTTGTGACAGGGGCGCAGTGCGCCTCAACAGAGAAGAGGCACGCGGCTGCGACAGCAGAGCAGCGAGTCCAAAAAGGACAAAAAAAGCAGGACAAATCATCTGCAGGGAACACTGGGCGCCCTGCTGCGACGGGGGACAGAGTGCTCCAGCACCCAAACGTGACACCAGGACCCCGAAGTCTGTGGGTGCGGGGCAGGCGGCGCCCCCCAACAAGCAGCAGGCCCAGAATAATAAAATGCAAACTGCTGCAGTGGGGGGGCAAGGCGCTCCAGAGACACAACACAGCACCAATCAAGGGAAAACGGGTGTGGTGCTGCACCCCTCCCCTGGTCCAGCAGGTGTGAGTGCAGAGAAGCCAGACACAAGTGAGGAAGGAATGGATGTGACTGTGGAAGGTGCAGAGAACACTGGGAAAAATGGTGGTGAGAATACTGGTAATAAAGTGACGGGAAGTGGTGGCAATGGTAAGGGGAATGATGGGAGTAGTGGTGGAGTGAATGGTGGGAGTAGTGGTGGAGTGAATGATGGGAGTAGTGGTGGAGTGAATGATGGGAGTCGTGGTCCAATATCAGGCGGCAGGAGCAGCGCCATGGGAACAGGGGGCAGGGAGTAATGACCCTAAACTCTGACCCGGGTGCTTCACTTGCAGCTGAGGATCCTAAAGACAGCGAATTGAGCGAGGAAGTCAAGAGACTTGAAAGGGAGGAGCAAAAGGACGCCATGTCTGCCCAGGAACCTTCATCCGGTGACAGTCTGGATGAGGGAGAGGGCGAGTGGTCACAGCAAAAGAAAAAGGGTAACAGGAAAACAACTAAGGATAAGAGGGGGTCCGGGCCTCGAGCCTCCTCCTTGGAGTGCGACCCCTCTGACTCCGTAGCCCTGATCCAGGTGCCATTGGAAGGTCCAGCCGCCCCCCCTCTGGTGGATCTCTCTAACCGGTTCCGGGCCCTCCAGGACTCCCCTCCAGAGGGGGCGATGGGGACCCGGGGCCGGAGGTTGCAGACAAGGTTGTTGGGGCTCAGGAGGTCGCTGGGTCTTCTTCTCAGGGGGCAAACACAAAGCCTTCTGAGGGGGGGACTACCTCAGGACCACCAGACAAGGGCCAGAGTGTATGTAAGGAGAGAATGGATGAGTCTGTTTGTCTTAAGCGCACTAAAAACTCATCAATGTCAGAGGAAGAGGGTGAAACTGTTGGGGGTGGGAAGAAAAAGGCTATCTAATTCAATCAATCATGATGGCGGCACCCACCCCGTTGACGCTGGCAACCATTAATGTTGCCAGCATAAAGTCAGAAGCGGCAAGATACATGGCCTTTCATTTTCTCGGCCAACTTGATGCCGACATTTTGTTTTTGCAGGAGACCAGGTTGACCGACCTATCAACCATGCATAAGGCAAGGCGGGAGTGGAGGCACGGGCCCTCATACTGGTCTCTTGCGGCCGAGCCGTATAGCGGGGTGGCGGTCCTTTTTAAGACCGCAGCGGTTGAATGCAGATGATTGAGTTAGAAATGGGGAGATGCTTGATCCTAGATGTCTCCATGGGGGGACAGGAGCTTCGGCTCATTAACATCTACGGTCCCCAGTCCAAGTGGGACCGCAAGTGTCTCTTCATGAAGATCAAACCTTTCTTATTTTCGAGCCGGCAGGTGGTCTTTGGAGGGGATTTCAACAACGTCACGAGACCCTGTGATAGAGGAGGTTCCGGAGACCGGCTGGCTTACGATTGCGTCGCGCTAAATAGGATAGTAAGTGAGGCACGCCTGGTGGATGTCCACATCCGGCACAACACAGGCCACGCGGGGTTCGCCTTTTTTAGAGGTAGTCAGTGCAGGTCTAGGATAGACAGGTTTTATTTGAAGGAGGAGGCCGTCTCCTCGCCGTTGTCTGTTGTGGAGGTGGAATTCTCTGATCACTGTTTGATTATGTTTTCTCTGAGCGTTACAGAGACTCCTCGGATGGGAAGAGGTTATTGGAAGCTGAATTCGTCACTCCTTGAGGAAGAAGCTGTAAGACGGTCCTTTGAGGAATTTCTTCAGAGCCAGGTACCGCTGCTGGGCCTAAGTAACACTAAGTCTGAGTGGTGGGAGATGTTCAAACATTGGGTGGCGAGATTCTTCCGGCAACTCTCGAACCTCAGAAGCCTGAACAGGGATCGCCTGTATCAGAGCCTGAGGAGGAAACTCGAGCATCTTGTCTCAACTGGGGGTAGCCGCGAGGCGATCTCCAGTGTGAAATCCTTGCTAAAGAGGTGTCAGTATGATAGGCACGCATCTTTGGTTTTTGAGAGGGACTACGGGAAGTACTACTCACCCGACCCTTACAGAAGCTGCAAGATGTCAGTGAATAGTAAGATAGTGACAGGGCTGATGGACAGTACGGGATCCCTGAGAAGGTCCAGATGAGGGATCTTGGAGGTCGTCAGTTCATACTACTCGCACCTCTTGGGAAGGAAGGAACTGGATCGTGACAGGATGTCGGCTTTCCTGGCTGAAGCTGTTCCAGAGCCAGGGGCTGACCTCTCGCTGGGCGGTTTGACATAAGCGATCAAAGAAGAGGAAGTGAGACTGGCGATCGATGGGCTCCGGCCCAAAAAAAATCGCCAGGTCCGGATGGCTTAACATCCGAGTTCTTTAAGACCTTTAGGGACTCCTTGGTCCCCCTCTTGACTCAGGTGTTTAATGAGTGTCTCTCCTCGGGCACTCTGCCGAGATCATTAAGGAGGTCGGCTTTGATCATTTTGTCAAAGGGTAAGGATCCGTCACGCATTGAGAATTGGCGACCCATATCACTTCTCAATGTGGACAGGAAGGTTTTGGCTAAGATACTCTCCAACAGGCTGGTGAAGTTTGCGCCACGGCTCCTTTCGGAGGCCCAGCACTGTTGCGTTCCTGGCCGTAACACTTTCAGTGCTGTTCTGGGTGTCCGAGAGGCCGTGGAGTGGGGCAGGGCAGGCCTTTGGAAGGGGTTCTTGCTGACCCTGGATCAGGCAAAAGCCTTTGATCGGGTCGACGAGTACCTCTGGTCCACTCTTTTGAGGTATGGTCTGCCTGGAGGGTTTGTGGACTGGCTTAAGACCTTATACGCAGGGGCTGAGACTTTCCCTCTGGTAAACGGGTGGATTGGACAACCTTTCGGGGTGGGATCTGGTGTCCGCCAGGGCTGCCCTCTTAGCCCTTTGCTTTACGCGTTTGCGATCGATCCCTTCCTCAGAAGGGTTGATTGTGGAACGTTGGCGGGGGTGGGGATGGGCGGGTTGGCGCCAGAGGCTATCCTGAGGGTAGTGGCCTACGCCGACGACGTTACCGTCTTTGTTTCTTCGCAAGAGGAGGCGATGGTGGTGATGTCAGAAGTGGAGAGCTACTCGAAGGCATCCGGGTCCAAGGTCAACCAGGACAAGTGTGAGAGTCTCTGGCTGGGAGGCAGGGATCCCACGTTTGATCTTCCGGACACCCTCCCCGAACCCCAAGAACATGCCAAAGTCCTAGGCATCGAATTTGGCCAGGGTGATTACCCCACGAAAAACTGGGAAGGCAGAATCAAAGGTATCGCCCAAAGAGTGGACCAATGGAAGGGTTGGTCTTTGACCCTGAGGGAAAGGGTTGACCTGTGCAAAGCTTTCCTGCTCCCCTTGCTAATCTACCTGGGCAGCGTCTGTCTTGCTGGAGCCTCTCTGGACACGGGTCTACAGTCTGTTCTTCCAGATGTTATGGGGGAATAGACTAAACCTAGTCAAACGGGAGGTCACTTATCGCACGAGGAAACTAGGGGGGTTGAATATGGTGAACCCCGTGGTGTTTCTAGTGAACATCTTTTTGAAAGTTAACGTGGCAAACCTCTGGAAAGAGAGGGCTCCTCCATGGGTATTCTCCTGCAAAGGATGGTTTCAGTCTTTCTTCCAGGAATGGGAGACAGGGGAAAGATTGAAGGATCTTCGCACACCCCACGGGCATCTCCCAGCTTATGTTACTCCGGTTCTGAAAATGATGCGCCGGTGGGGTCTGGGAATGTGGGAAGTGAGGTCCCTCCCGAGGAAACTCCTCGACATGCGGGTCTCGCTTTCGCATTTTCAGAGACCATTGGTCCTCAAGGACTGCCCGAGTCGGGATCTAGAGGTTGGGTTGAGTTTGTTAAATTCTAGCAGGATCCCCAAGAAGTATTGGGACTTGACTTGGCGCTGCTTCCAAGGTAAGTTGTATGTGAGGGACAATTTGAAGCACAGGAGCTCCGTGGACAGGAATTGTCCCCGTGAGGCTTGCGCTACCATGCTGGAAAGCATGGAGCACTTCCTGCTTCATTGTCCCTTTAATACAGAGGTGTACAACAGGGTGGGCGCTTCATTGGTTGGCCGCAGCTGGCCACTCTGTCCTATGCCGAGTGGGCCTATGGAGCGTTCAGAGACCTCGGGAGAAGGGACCGAGCCACTTTATTCTTAGTCAGCGCAGTGGTCAGGTATTTCAAGTGGAACGCACGAGTTTTAGTTTCGACGCAGAGTAAAATCCTCCATGTGGATGAAGTTTGTAGCAGCATCCTAGGTGCCCTGGTGAAGGTGCGTTCTCTGGAGTGTGAAAGACTGGGTGCCCGGAGGGCGGCCCATCTCTGGAGGGGTTTCTCCTTCAGGGTGCCTTAGTCCATTAGCGCTCCTATATCCTGGTGGCGGGCTGATGTCTATACACCCTAGACTTTTGTTTTGTATTTCTGTTCCCTGAATAGAAGGTTTGCAGGCATCGAACTTGAGCCTTGGGTGGTGAGAATGTAGGTTGTGTTCTGTGATGTTGGTTTATGTATATATTGTATATAGTGTATTGTATATATTGTATATAGTGTGTATAATAGAGGGTCTTAGTTAGGTTGGGTGGGAGGATTGGGGGGTTCAACGGCGGTGATAAGAGACTGATCTGGCCTGGCCCAGGCCCCGCCTGGGGAAAAACTTTGGGGCCTGATCCTAGCTCGGATGATTCCTGAACTTTGTGGCCAGAGCTGGATCAGGGGTGGCGGGATAGTTAGAGTAGGTGTGTGTATATATATTTAAAAAAAATAAATAAATAAAATAATAAAAAACAAATGTTAATGTTGTACACTGTGTTGTGTTTAGGTTTGTTGTAGGGTGAATGTGGTGGTGTAAGGGGGGGCTGTAAGGTGAGGCAGTGGGACCAGTAGGGTTTTGTTGTGTTTGTGGTTAGTGTTTGGTTTAGTATAATGTGTTTATAGTGTATATATTGTATAAATATTGTATATAGGACAGTGTGAATGTAGTTGGGGTTGTATATAGTAGTATGAATGAAGCTGGGCCGGGGGTCTTACATGATTTTATACTATTTATTATTTATAATTTTTACGGTATTCATGTAAGTTATGAGTATTTTATTTGTTGTCTTTTAGTTTTGCTTTCTTTATGTTATTGGAATTTTTCTTTCTCGTCCCTGATTTGTAGGTCATGAACTTTCTCCATTTTTGTTCGATTTCTGGTTTATTACTTTGTGGCTTTTGTCGTCGTCTGATTGGAGCTTTGTTCTTATGTTCTGTTTTGTATGTAATGTATCACAGTTATTGTCATGTAAAGTATTTCTATTTTATTTAATAAAAGACCTGGAGGACAGGTGCCCACAATCAGCCACACCCTGCTAGGAGCAGCACCTGTCTTGTGAGCTCCAGCACTTCCAGCAGGAGGCCCAGAGTCTGCCTCTCTTCTCCCCAGGGAGAGGCAGGCTTCCTGGGAGGCCGGCATGGCTTCCCAGGCTTCTGTTCCCCGGTCTGTGCCGGCGGGGGACAGAGAGCAGCAGCAGCAACCGGCCCAAGAGGGACTGAGGAGGTCGGGACGGGTGAGAAGAACCATACCCACCTACACCAACCCTGAGACGGCTCATCGTCCGCCCAGAGAGGGAGACAGGGGCGCCCCAGGCCCCAGGAAGGAGAGCCCAGGAACATCCTGGAGGGAGAAGAGCTCCGGCGAGTCCACGAGTACCTTCTCCTCCCGAGTGGTCGCCATGCTACGTGAGTACGAGGACGCCGGCAAAGAACTGACCGGGCTGAAGGAGGAGATGCGGGTGGCTCGGGTCCTAAACACCCGAGCCTCTAACAAAGAGAAACCCGCGACCTCCCAGAGGTTCAGAGCCCTCAAAGATGAGATGGTCCGGTTAGTGCTCCTCTGGGAGGGGATTGAGAAAAGTGCAGGTCCCTTCCTGGAGAGGTTTAAGAACCAGCGGCGGTTCTCAGAAATGAAGGGGTTAAATACCTCAGGAGAGTTGCCAGCCGGCGTCCTAAGCGACGAGGAGGAGGAGGACGACGACGTGGCTGTGACTGGAGTCCTACAAGCTGGAACCAGCCGGGAGAGTGAGTCGCAGATCCGACAACAGGGGAGCGGCCTCCCGGCACGGCAGAGGACTCCGACAGTACAGGCTGGAGGGTCAGCGGAGGAAGAGGAGGAGGGCGGTCTGCTAGAGGAGGAAGAGGAGGAGGGCGGTCTGCTAGAGGACATCCGACAGCTGGAGTCTCCAGTGAACCTGGACCGCTTTTCCTTTGGTGAGGATGAGCCAGCAGAGGAAACCAAGAAGAGGAAGAAGACGACGAAGGAGACCGCACGGGAGGTGGTGAGATACAGATATGTACTGATGGATGTTGTTACCCCTACCGCCTCCTGTGTAAACCCCACCAAACCTAAAGGCACGGGCTCTGCAGTGGGTCCGGGGCATAGGCAAGGTGGGGAGAGGAGGAGGATGTCCGGCGGTGCTGCCGTCTGTGCGGGGAACAGTGCAGGGGGCGAGGCTGTGGAGGTACTCATGGCGCCGGACATAGGGGACCCCGAGGAGTTTCCCTCCCTGCCCTCTGCGGCTAAGCCGGTTATCACCGGGGCTGAGGGGGGCGAGGGGGATGTCCACGCCGTTGAGATAGGGGGACGGTGTGGGCAGACTTCATCCCTGCTCACTACGGCTGAGCCGGCCGGGGCTGTGGGAGCAGGTCCGAGAGACTTGGTGCGGCGAAAGGGGGCGCACTGTTGTGACAGGGGCGCAGTGCGCCTCAACAGAGAAGAGGCACGCGGCTGCGACAGCAGAGCAGCGAGTCCAAAAAGGACAAAAAAAGCAGGACAAATCATCTGCAGGGAACACTGGGCGCCCTGCTGCGACGGGGGACAGAGTGCTCCAGCACCCAAACGTGACACCAGGACCCCGAAGTCTGTGGGTGCGGCAGGCCCAGAATAATAAAATGCAAACTGCTGCAGTGGGGGGGCAAGGCGCTCCAGAGACACAACACAGCACCAATCAAGGGAAAACGGGTGTGGTGCTGCACCCCTCCCCTGGTCCAGCAGGTGTGAGTGCAGAGAAGCCAGACACAAGTGAGGAAGGAATGGATGTGACTGTGGAAGGTGCGGAGAACACTGGGAAAAATGGTGCTGAGAATACTGGTAATAAAGTGACGGGAAGTGGTGGCAATGGTAAGGGGAATGATGGGAGTAGTGGTGGAGTGAATGGTGGGAGTAGTGGTGGAGTGAATGATGGGAGTAGTGGTGGAGTGAATGATGGGAGTCGTGGTGGAGTGAATGATGGGAGTAGTGGTGGAGTGAATGATGGGAGTAGTGGTTTTGAGGATGGTGACTTGCAACAGCCCTTCCTGGACGCCCTGAGGAAAGGGGAGAGTTCCATCAATGTAGAGGGGAGGGAGGTTGATCTGTCTTTCTGGATAGAGAGACACGGTCTTTACGCCTTCCGAGATAGAGGGGCAGAGACTGTCTGGTCTCTGCCGACAACGGGGCAGAGGAGTAACCGTAGGAATGTGGCCCGTCTCCAGTGGGTAAGCAAGGATGCCTGTCCTGATCGGTCAAAGGTTGCTGAGCTCCTGCTGGGGATGGGCTTCGCGGCATATGACATCTTTGCCTTGATCCATCCCTATGGGACCTCCTACTTCGATGTCAGTTTTGTGAGACCGGAGGGCCTTGAGCTTTTCTGGTCTCGCCACGAGCTGGCTTGCGGTCGCCCCGAATGGCGGGGTTTCCTCGCTGTAGCAATATCCCGCCAGAACTCAGTCAGGAAAGTGACCGTTTTGACCAGTAACGAGTCACTTTCCTGTGTCGACATCTCCACCTGGGTTGGACGATACGGCGACATCGTCGGTATTCCCGAGAAGACACTCGATGAGCATGGTATCTGGTCAGGAGCCTGGACCTTCATGGTGAAATTGAAGGTTTCAGGAAACACCGTTACCCATATCCCTTCCTCAACATTTTTGGGGAGGGACAGGATCTTGATTTTCTACCAGGGGCAGCCTAAGGTCTGTCACAGGTGCGGCAGCCCCACACACTTCAGTGCGCAGTGTACCACCCAGAAATGAGCACTGTGTGGGGACCTCGGCCATCTCGCTGCGACCTGTGGAAGGATTAGGTGTAACCTGTGTGGTGACCTCGGTCACCCGTTCAGTCGCTGTCCGCGTTCCTTTGCCAATGCGGTCCTGAAAGCGGCGAGTGCGGGACAGGCGAAAGCCGGGACCAATCTCGCCGGTGAAGGGACCAGCAGAGGCGGAGGAGGCAGGGAACCGGTGAGGAGCAGTCTGCCGCCATCCAATATCAGGCGGCAGCAGCAGCAGCGCCATGGGAACAGGGGGCAGGGAGTAATGACCCTAAACTCTGACCCGGGTGCTTCACTTGCAGCTGAGGATCCTAAAGACAGCGAATTAAGCAAGGAAGTCAAGAGACTTGAAAGGGAGGAGCAAAAGGACGCCATGTCTGCCCAGGAACCTTCATCCGGTGACAGTCTGGATGAGGGAGAGGGCGAGTGGTCACAGCAAAAGAAAAAGGGTAACAGGAAAACAACTAAGGATAAGAGGGGGTCCGGGCCTCGAGCCTCCTCCTTGGAGTGCGACCCCTCTGACTCCGTAGTCCTGATCCAGGTGCCATTGGAAGGTCCAGCCGCCCCCCCTCTGGTGGATCTCTCTAACCGGTTCCGGGCCCTCCAGGACTCCCCTCCAGAGGGGGGCGATGGGGAATCGGGGCCGGAGGTTGCGGACAAGGTTGTTGGGGCTCAGGAGGTCGCTGGGTCTTCTTCTCAGGGGGCAAATACAAAGCCTTCTGGGGGGGGGGGGGAACTACCTCAGGACCACCATACAAGGGCCAGAGTGTATGTAAGGAGAGAATGGATGAGTCTGTTTGTCTTAAGCGCACTAAAAACTCATCATTGTCAGAGGAAGAGGGTGAAACTGTTGGGGGTGGGAAGAAAAAGGCTATCTAATTCAATCAATCATGATGGTGGCACCCACCCCGTTGACGCTGGCAACCATTAATGTTGCCAGCATAAAGTCAGAAGCGGCAAGGTACATGGCCTTTCATTTTCTCGGCCAACTTGATGCCGACATTTTGTTTTTGCAGGAGACCAGGTTGACCGACCTATCAACCATGCATAAGGCAAGGCGGGAGTGGAGGCACGGGCCCTCCTACTGGTCTCTTGCGGCCGAGTCGTATAGCGGGGTGGCGGTCCTTTTTAAGACCGCAGCGGTTGAATGCAGACGATTGATCAAGTTAGAAATGGGGAGATGCTTGATCCTAGATGTCTCCATGGGGGGACAGGAGCTTCGGCTCATTAACATCTACGGTCCCCAGTCCAAGTGGGACCGCAAGTGTCTCTTCATGAAGATCAAACCTTTCTTATTTTCGAGCCGGCAGGTGGTCTTTGGAGGGGATTTCAACAACGTCACGAGACCCTGTGATAGAGGAGGTTCCGGAGACCGGCTGGCTTACGATTGCGTCGCGCTAAATAGGATAGTAAGTGAGGCACGCCTGGTGGATGTCCACATCCGGCACAACACAGGCCACGCGGGGTTCGCCTTTTTTAGAGGTAGTCAGTGCAGGTCTAGGATAGACAGGTTTTATTTGATGGAGGAGGCCGTCTCCTCGCCGTTGTCGGTTGTGGAGGTGGAATTCTCCGATCACTGTTTGATTATGTTTTCTCTGAGCGTTACAGAGACTCCTCGGATGGGAAGAGGTTATTGGAAGCTGAATTCGTCACTCCTTGAGGAAGAAGCTGTAAGACGGTCCTTTGAGGAATTTCTTCAGAGCCAGGTACCGCTGCTGGGCCTAAGTAACACTAAGTCTGAGTGGTGGGAGATGTTCAAACATCGGGTGGCGAGATTCTTCCGGCAACTCTCGAACCTCAGAAGCCTGAACAGGGATCGCCTGTATCAGAGCCTGAGGAGGAAACTCGAGCATCTTGTCTCGACTGGGGGTAGCCGCGAGGCGATCTCCACTGTGAAATCCTTGCTAAAGAGGTGTCAGTATGATAGGCACGCATCTTTGGTTTTTGAGAGGGACTACGGGAAGTACTGTGTCCAGTTTTGGGCACCGGTGCTCAGGAAGGATATAATGGAACTAGAGAGAGTACAAAGGAGGGCAACAAAATTAATAAAGGGGATGGGAGAACTACAATACCCAGATAGATTAGCGAAATTAGGATTATTTAGTCTAGAAAAAAGACGACTGAGGGGCGATCTAATAACCATGTATAAGTATATAAGGGGACAATACAAATATCTCGCTGAGGATCTGTTTATACCAAGGAAGGTGACGGGCACAAGGGGGCATTCTTTGCGTCTGGAGGAGAGAAGGTTTTTCCACCAACATAGAAGAGGATTCTTTACTGTTAGGGCAGTGAGAATCTGGAATTGCTTGCCTGAGGAGGTGGTGATGGCGAACTCAGTCGAGGGGTTCAAGAGAGGCATGGATGTCTTCCTGGAGCAGAACAATATTGTATCATACAATTAGGTTCTGCAGAAGGACGTAGATCTGGGGATTTATTATGATGGAATATAGGCTGAACTGGATGGACAAATGTCTTTTTTCGGCCTTACTAACTATGTTACTATGTTACTATGTTACTCGCCCGACCCTTACAGAAGCTGCAAGATGTCAGTGAATAGTAAGATAGTGACAGGGCTGATGGACAGTACGGGATCCCTGAGAAGGTCCAGATCAGGGATATTGGAGGTCGTCAGTTCATACTACTCGCACCTCTTGGGAAGGAAGGAACTGGATCGTGACAGGATGTCGGCTTTCCTGGCTGAAGCTGTTCCAGAGCCAGGGGCTGACCTCTCGCTGGGTGGTTTGACAGAAGCGATCAAAGAAGAGGAAGTGAGACTGGTGATCGATGGGCTCCGGCCCAAAAAATCGCCAGGTCCGGATGGCTTAACATCCGAGATCTTTAAGACCTTTAGGGACTCCTTGGTCCCCCTCTTGACTCAGGTGTTTAATGAGTGTCTCTCCTCGGGCACTCTGCCGAGATCATTAAGGAGGTCGGCTTTGATCATTTTGTCAAAGGGTAAGGATCAGTCACGCATTGAGAGTTGGCGTCCCATATCACTTCTCAATGTGGACAGGAAGGTTTTGGCTAAGATACTCTTCAACAGGCTGGTGAAGTTTGCGCCACGGCTCCTTTCGGAGGCCCAGCACTGTTGCGTTCCTGGCCGTAACACTTTCAGTGCTGTTCTGGGTGTCCGAGAGGCCGTGGAGCGGGGCAGGGCAGGCCTTTGGAAGGGGTTCTTGCTGACCCTGGATCAGGCAAAAGCCTTTGATCGGGTCGACCACGAGTACCTCTGGTCCACTCTTTTGAGGTATGGTCTGCCTGGAGGGTTTGTGGACTGGCTTAAGACCTTGTACGCAGGGGCTGAGACTTTCCCTCTGGTAAACGGGTGGATTGGACAACCTTTCGGGGTGGGATCTGGTGTCCGCCAGGGCTGCCCTCTTAGCCCTTTGCTTTACGCGTTTGCGATCGATCCCTTCCTCAGAAGGGTTGATTGTGGACCATTGGCGGGGGTGAGGATGAGCGGGTTGGCGCCAGAGGCTATCCTGAGGGTAGTGACCTACGCGGACGATGTTACTGTCTTTGTTTCTTCGCAAGAGGAGGCGATGGTGGTGATGTCAGAAGTGGAGAGCTACTCGAAGGCATCCGGGTCCAAGGTCAACCAGGACAAGTGTGAGAGTCTCTGGCTGGGAGGCGGGGATCCCACGTTTGATCTTCCGGACACCCTCCCCGAACCCCAAGAACATGCCAAAGTCCTAGGCATCGAATTTGGCCAGGGTGATTACCCCACGAAAAACTGGGAAGGCAGAATCAAAGGTGTCGCCCAAAGAGTGGACCAATGGAAGGGTTGGTCTTTGACCCTGAGGGTAAGGGTGGACTTGTGCAAAGCTTTCCTGCTCCCCTTGCTAATCTACCTGGGCAGCGTCTATGTCTTGCCGGAGCCTCTCTGGACATGGGTCTACAGTCTGTTCTTCCAGATGTTATGGGGGAATAGACTAAACCTAGTCAAACGGGAGGTCACTTATCGCACGAGGAGACTAGGGGGGTTGAATATGGTGAACCCCGTGGTGTTTCTATTGAACACCTTTTTGAAAGTTAATGTGGCAAACCTCTGGAAAGAGAGGGCTCCTCCGTGGGTATTCTCCTGCAAAGGATGGTTTCAGCCTTTCTTCCAGGAATGGGAGACAGGGGGAAGATTGAAGGATCTTCGCACACCGCACGGGCATCTCCCGGCTTATGTTACCCCGGTTCTGAAAATGATGCGCCGGTGGGGTCTGGGAATGTGGGAAGTGAGGTCCCTCCCGAGGAAACTCCTCGACATGCGGGTCTTGCTTTCGCATTTTCAGAGACCATTGGTCCTCAAGGACTGCCCGAGTCGGGATCTAGAGGTTGGGTTGAGTTTGTTAAATTCTAGCAGGATCCCCAAGAAATATTGGGACTTGACTTGGCGCTGCTTCCAAGGTAAGTTGTATGTGAGGGACAATTTGAAGCACAGGAGCTCCGTGGACAGGAATTGTCCCCGTGAGGCTTGCGCTACCATGCTGGAAAGCATGGAGCACTTCCTGCTTCATTGTCCCTTTAATACAGAGGTGTACAACAGGGTGGGCGCTTCCTTTGGTTGGCCGCGGCTGGCCACTCTGTCCTATGCCGAGTGGGCCTATGGAGCGTTCAGAGACCTCGGGAGAAGGGACCGAGCCACTTTATTCTTAGTCAGCGCAGTGGTCAGGTATTTCACGTGGAACGCACTAGTTTTAGTTTTGACGCAGAGTAAAATCCTCCATGTAGATGAAGTTTGTAGCAGCATCCTAGGTGCCCTGGTGAAGGTGCGTTTTCTAGAGTGCGAAAGACTGGGTGCCCGGAGGGCGGCCCATCTCTGGAGGGGTTTCTCCTTCGGGGTGCCTTAGTCCGTTAGCGCTCCTATATCCTGGTGGTGGGCTGATGTCTTTACACCCTAGATTTGTGTTTTGTATTTCTGTTCCCTGAATAGAAGGTTTGCAGGCATCGAACTTGAGCCTCGGGTGGTGAGTATGTAGGTTGTGTTCTGTGATGTTGGTTAATGTATATATTGTATATAGTGTATTGTATATATTGTATATAGTGTGTATAATAGAGGGTCTTAGTTAGGTTGGGTGGAGGGATTGGGGGGGTTCAACGGCGGTGACAAGAGACTGATCTGGCTTGGCCCAGGCCCCGCCTGGGGAAAAACTTTGGGGCCTGATCCTAGCTTAGATAATTCCTGAACTTTGTGGCCAGAGTTGGATCAGGGGTGGCGGGATAGTTAGAGTAGGTGTGTGTATATATATATTTTTTTAAAAAAATGTAAAAAAATAAATAAAAATAATAAAAAAAATAAAAAAATAATGATAATAATAAAAAAACAAAAACAAATGTTAATGTTGTACACTGTGTTGTGTTTAGGTTTGTTGTAGGGTGAATGTGGTGGTGTAAGGGGGGGCTGTAAGGTGAGGCAGTGGGACCAGTAGGGTTTTGTTGTGTTTGTGGTTAGTGTTTGGTTTAGTATAATGTGTTTATAGTGTATATAATATTGTATATAGGACAGAGTGAATGTAGTTGGGGTTGTATATAGTAGTATGAATGAAGCTGGGCCGGGGGTCTTACATGATTTTATACTATTTATTATTTATAATTTTTTACATGTATTCACGTAAGTTATGAGTATTTGTTTATTGTCTTTTAGTTTTTTTATGTTAGTGGAATTTTTCTTTCTCGTCCCCGATTTGTAGGTCATGAACTTTCTCCATTTTTGTTCCATTTCCGGTTTATTACTTTGTGGCTTTTGTCGTTTGTTGTCGTCTGATTGGAGCTTTGTTCTTATGTTCTGTTCTGTTGTGTTTTATTTGTAATGTATCACAGTTATTGTCATGTAAAGTATTTCATTTTATTTAATAAAAGACCTGGAGGATAAGACACGATGTAACAGCAGAATAGTGAGTGCAGCTCCGGAGGTGAATGGAGGATAAGTCGCCGTGGTTCCTCGGTCATACACTGATGATGTCATCGCTCGGTCCGGTGATGTCACTGTGCGATGGGCACTGTACCTGTATCGTGGGCGCTGATTGGTCGGGCGGTGATCGCCTGCAGCAGGTGCAGCCAGTCCCTCTGCTCTCTGCTGCTCTCACAGGTGAGGATGTATTCCCGCTGGGGCGTGTGGATTGTGATTCCCGCCGCCCACTTGTTCCCTTTCATCCCATTGGGTAAGCCTTCGGTCACATGGTAGCCCGCCTCGCAGCTGCCAATAAAGATCCCGCCCTGCTCATAGGGGTCCTGCAATCACAGTGAACAGTGGGTTCTAGGTTATTATAGAGATGATATGTCCGACCCTCATCAACAGCGCGAGCCGACTGCTCTAGAACCTCTCCGTGCGGTGTACACGTTACCTGTTCTAGAGCTGTCTGGGTGTGCGGTGCACACGTTACCTGTTCTAGAGCTGTCCGGGTGTGCGGTGTACACGTTACCTGTTCTAGAGCTGTCCGGGTGGGCGGTGTACACGTTACCTGTTCTAGAGCTGTCCGGGTGTGCAGTGTACACGTTACCTGTTCTAGAGCTGTCCGGGTGTGCGGTGTACACGTTACCAGTTCTAGAGCTGTCCGGGTGTGTGGTGTACACGTTACCTGTTCTAGAGCTGTCTGGGTGTGCGGTGTAAACGTTACCTGTTCTAGAGCTGTCCGGGTGTGCGTTGTACACGTTACCTGTTCTACAGCTGTCCGGGTGTGCAGTATTCACAGTCATTGTTCTACATCAGTCTAGTTGTTTGCTCTAGAACATGAGCGGTAAGTATCAGTTTGAATGTGTGATTCTTGGGCTCGGCAGCACTCACCAGCGGGTCCCTGTAGTACAGCAGCTTCCTCTCCTCGGAGTCCAGATTGAACCATCGTTTCTTGAAGCGTTCTCGCTGCTGCAGGGACGGGTGACAGCGGATTAGACAGAGTATAACAGTTCAGCCATGCGCGGAGGACGGCAGAGCCAAGAAAAGACCCCTACATCAGCGCAGAAGAGCTCAGCCCCAGAGGAGCAATACAATATACACACACTTCCCACCCTAGAGGAGGCGACATGGAGGACAGGTACAACATACATACACTGCTTGCCACCGCGAAGGACACACGGAGAACCGGAACAATATATACACACACTTCCTATAACTTATTTATAAAAAAAAAACAGGATTAACAAGAGAAGAGAAGGTGTTACATTGTATGTTAGGTAAACATACATCTCCACAGAGATCCAAACTTCAGTGACTGGTAGCTCTGTAGAAACTGTATGGGTAAGAATACAAGGAGAGAAAACAGAAAATATACTGTTGTAGGTGTTTCCTACAGGCCACCTGGACAGACTGAAGATATGGATGAACTCTCTTTACATCAGATGTCTCTGTTCTCAAAATAGTATGACAAGAAAGGGTAGGAAAGATCCAATGGCCGGATGTTCTAAAGGACAGAAATGTCCATGAAGGATGGGAGATTTTACTAAATGAAATTCTCACCGCACCATCGATAGCAACCCCAAAACGAAGGAAGAATTGGTAGCATTTAGAGACCAGGATGGATGAATACCGAATTTATCACTTGTTAAAGAGGAAAAAAGAAATGTATATTAAACGGAAAGAAGGGAAATCTAAAGAAGAATATAATGCTGTCTGCAGGGAACGGAGGGCAAGAGTTGGAAGAGCTAAAGCCAGTAATGAAGTGAGGCTTGTAAGGAAGACCAAAGCAGTAAATAAAGATTTGGGGGTATGTCAAAAGCAAAAAAAAAGTCATAGATGGTATAAGATTTTTACAGGATGAAAAGGGTGGTCAAAAATTATGTTGAGAAGCCGAACTTTAAAATTCCTATATTACATCTATGTTCTCGAAGAAAGCAAATGTAACATCAACTGATCCTCACAGAGCCATCGAAGGAATAAATTATTCCACACTATCTATAAAGAGAGAGATGGGGAGGGAACAATGAGCTAATTTACATCTCCTGGCCCAGATTAAATACATCCTAGGGTACTGAAAGAGCAGAGGAAATTGCAGAACCACTAGCCAGAATCTTTGCACAATCCTGGAGAACATGAGAAGTCTCAGAAGATTGGAGAAGGGCAAATGTCCCATCTTCAAAAAAAGAAAGAAGATGGAGCCAGGAAATTACAGGCCAGTGAGCCTTACTTTTATACCAGGAAAGATCTTTGAACAAATTATTAAACAGCATGTATGTAAGTACTTGGACATGAATATAGTAACTAACCGGAGCCAGCATGGGTTTGTAGCCAACAAGTCATGCCAGACTACTCTAATATCCTTCTATGATGGAATCACTGACTGGGTGGATCAGGGAAATGCGGTATAGTATATCTCGACTTCCGCAAAACATTTGATAAAGTATCTCACACTATCCTTATTGAAGAAATGACCAAGTTTGTGATTGACAAGGCTACAGTTAGGTGGATTCATAACTGGCTCAATGATCGTACTCAAAGATTGGTAATAAATGGTTGCACAACCAATTGGAAAAGCGTTACAAGTGGGATACCACAAGGCTCTGTCCTGGCCCCAGTGTTACAAATCGGGTCTACAAGGCTCTCTCCTGGAACCAGTGTTACAAGTTGGCGACCGCAAGGCTCTGTCCTGGCCCCAATGTTACAAGTGGGGACCACAAGGCTCTGTCCTGGCCCCAGTGTTACAAGTGGGGCACCACAAGGCTCTGTCCTGGCCCCAGTGTTGTTCAATATTTTAATAAATGATCAAATTTGCAGATGATGTAAAGCTAGGAGGGATAGCTCACACTAGAGAAGACAGAGAAACGATTCAGAAGGATCTAGATAAGCTTGAACAATGGGCAGCGACTAATAGAGGAGGAGAGATACAATATAAACACCCTGCCCACCCCAGAGAAGGACACACGGAGGAGAGGTACAATATATACACCCTGCCCACCCCAGAGGAGGGCACACGGAGGAAAGGTACAATATATACACACTGCCCACCCCAGAGGAGGACACACAGAGGAGAGGTACAAGATATACACACTGCCCACCCCAGAGGAGGACATACGGAGGAGAGATACAATATATACACCCTGCCCACCCCAGAGGAGGGCACACGGAGGAAAGGTACAATATATACACACTGCCCACCCCAGAGGAGGACACACAGAGGAGAGGTACAAGATATACACACTGCCCACCCCAGAGGAGGACATACGGAGGAGAGATACAATATATACACTCTGCCCGCTCCAGAGGAGGACACACAGCGAAGAGGTACAATATATACACACTGCCCACCCCAGAGGAGGACATACGGAGGAGAGATACAATATATACACCCTGCCCGCCCCAGAGGAGGACATACGGAGGAGAGGTACAATATATACACACTGCCCACCCCAGAGGAGGACACACGGAGGAGAGGTTCAATATATGCACCCTGCCCACCCCAGAGGACACGCGGCGGAGAAGTACAATATATACACCCTGCCCACCCCAGAGGAGGACACGCGGAGGAGAGGCACAATATATACACCCTGCCCACCCCAGAGGAGGACACATGGAGGAGAGGTACAATATATACACACTGCCCACCCCAGAGGAGGACACGCGGAGGAGAGGTACAATATATACACACTGCCCACCCGAGAGGAGGACACGCGGAGGAGAGGTACAATATATACACACTGCCCACCCCAGAGGAGGACACACGGAGGAAAGGTACAATATATACACACTGCCCACCCCAGAGGAGGACACACGGAGGAGAGGTACAATATATACACCCTGCCCACCCCAGAGGAGGACACACAGCGGAGAGGTACAATATATACACCCTGCCCACCCCAGAGGAGGACACACAGCGGAGAGGTACAATATATACACACTGCCCACCCCAGAGGAGGACACACAGCGGAGAGGTACAATATATACACACTGCCCACCCCAAAGGAGGATATAGGGAGGAGAGATACAATATAAACACCCTGCCCACCCCAGAGGAGGACACACAGCGGAGAGGTACAATATATACACACTGCCCGCCCCAAAGGAGGACATACGGAGGAGAGATACAATATATACACACTGTCCACCCCAGAGGAGGACACACGGCGGAGAGGTACAATATATACATACTGCCCACCCCAGAGGAGGACACACGGAGGAGAGGTACAATATATACACACTGCCCACCCCAGAGGACACACGGAGGAGAGGTACAATATATACACACTGCCCACCACAGAGGAGGACACACGGCGGAGAGGTACAATATATACACACTGCCCACCCCAGAGGAGGACACACGGCGGAGAGGTACAATATATACGCACTGCCCACCCCAGAGGAGGACACACGGAGGAGAGGTACAATATATATACACACTGCCCACCCCAGAGGAGGACACACGGAGGAGAGGTACAATATATACACACTGCCCACCCCAGAGGAGGACACACGGCGGAGAGGTACAATATATACACACTGCCCGACCCAGAGGAGGAGACACGAAGGAGAGGTACAATATGTACACACTGCCCACCCCAGAGGAGGACATACGGAGGAGAGATACAATATATACACCCTGCCCACCCCAGAGGAGGACACACGGAGGAGGTACAATATATACACACTGCCCACCCCAGAGGAGGACACACGGCGGAGAGATACAATATATACACACTGCCCGACCCAGAGGAGGACACACGGAGGAGAGGTACAATATGTACACACTGCCCACCCCAGAGGAGGACACACGGAGGAGAGGTACAATATATACACACTGCCCACCCCAGAGGAGGACACACGGCGGAGAGGTACAATATATACACACTGCCCACCCCAGAGGAGGACACACGGCGGAGAGGTACAATATATACACACTGCCCGACCCAGAGGAGGACACACGGCGGAGAAGTATAATATATACACACTGCCCGACCCAGAGGAGGACACACATGTCACACATGTAGTGTATATACACACTATGGTGGTGACCCCCATAGTGTATAGTCACATCTATAGTCTGTTCGCTAAGTGACATCATGTCATACAGAATACAGGGGGTGCACAGAGGAGAGTTAAGGGGGACTCACGGTGGGTCCCGTCTTTTCCATGTATCCACTTTTGGTGTAATTGCGGGTAATCTTCGGTAACAACTGGAAGACAGAACGCTGGTCACATGACAGTAATGGTGGCCGCAGTTATATATAAAGCATCGGCCGATCCAGGAATATTCTCAGCTGATTCGAAGTCAGGATTCTGACGTTCTGATAAAATGGTTGACCAACAACTCGCAGCCCCGAGCCAGAGCCCATCCACCTGTCACACGCCCCTCCTAGACCCCGTCTGCCCATTGCCAGCCCTGCGCCAGGGCTCGTCCATCTGTCACACGCCCCTCCTAGACCCCGTCTGCCCGTCACCAGCCCTACGCCAGGGCTCGTCCATCTGTCACACGCCCCTCCTAGACCCCATCTGCCCGTGACCAGCCCTGCGCCAGGGCTCGTCCATTTGTCATACGCCCCTCCTAGACCCCGTCTGCCCATCACCAGCACCGCGCCAGGGCTCGTCCATCTGTCACACGCCCTTCTTAGACCCCATCTGCCCGTCACCAGCCCTGCGCCAGGGCTCGTCCATCTGTCACACGCCCCTCCTAGACCCCGTCACCAGCACCGCGCCAGGGCTCGTCCATCTGTCACACACCCCTCCTAGACGACCCTGTCCACCCGCCACACGCCCCGGGACAGGCACCATCCGCCCGCCACCAGCCTTAAGCCAGGTGTAAGGATCTGAATTGTGTACTTGTTTTGCCTGGCCTTGCCCTTAGTCTGCCGGATCTTGCCCTTATCTAAGATGGAGTTAGTGGCTTCATGGGGGCCATCTTGTTTCCTGTCTGATATTCCTTGTTTCCTGTCTTCTGCATATATGAAGGGACTCTGCACACTATATCTTGCTTGTGTATCTCGTACTTCACCTGCTGCCAAGTTAGAAGGACTTGTATCTTGCCAGTCTCTTCTGTTTATCGGGATTCCCCTTTGCTACCGGTCTGCCTCCCATCTGAAAGACTTTACTTCTCCGGATCTGCTCTGCACCCACCTCCGCTGCGGCCTGCTCACTGCTAGGAGCCCAATCCGAGCTCCAGACCTCTGGATCCTGCATTCCCGGGCTCGAACTCTCATCATCGGTCTGTACTGACAACACCCTTATATTCCTGAGTCTGCATGTCTGCTGCTTGATTCTTAGAGCCTCTGTTTACTTTGCACCTGTTAACTGAAGCCTGTTTTCCTACAGTATACGTTATTGAGTCTTGATATAGCGTGTTTCTGTCTTCACTCTGATCCACGTCACCGGTCTCCATAGAATATCAGAATAATCTTATGACAAGATACACAAGCCTCAAAAAATGGAGATCACTGGGTCAGATTCTATGGAGGTGCGTATGAAAACCTATGCTCATTCGTCACAAAACTTCATGGGGAACTTCAGGTGATAAAAACAAAGTTGGGGGCATTGGAGACTCAAACTAACCATAATGCGAACGTGGCCGATACATCCATTCAGGCCATAGCTACTCACCTCTCAAATGTAGAGACTACAGCTGCAGGTTCAGCCCCGGTTCCAGTTCTGATTCCGGTCCTAGCTTCAACACCAGCTCCGGGTCCAGTCTTTTCCAAGCTCCCACCATTCAGGTTTGGTGGTGAAAGAGAAAAATTTTGTGGGTTCTTAAATCAGTCCCAGCTATACTTTACAGCACGTTCAGCCCAGTTTCCAACTGAATGGGATAAGGTGTTAACCATGATAATGCTGTTAACAAACAAAGCTCTAGCTTGGGCAAACCCCTTGATTGAAACCAATGATGCATGTTTAAATTCTCTAAATGACTTTGTTGCCACAATGTGTCAGATGTTCAATGATCCCAACCGAAACGTCACGGCAGAAACCGTATTATTGACGCTCCGTCGAGGAAAACGGCCTGTCGTAGAATATGCAATGGAATTTCGGATGTGGGTGCTGGATACTACATGGTGCGACTCAGCAAAATATGCAGTGTTCAGGAGGGGTTTATCTGCTACAATTAAGGATGAACTGGCTCGTGGCGAATTACCTACTAACCTGGCAGACTTCATAAATCATTGTATTCGTATAGATATTCGTCTCACAGAACGCCGGCAAGAGAGGTGGGAAGATGCCAACCGTAACAACCCTATACCCTTCCCGTCTCCCTCCAGGGAAGCTCAGAACAAGTCTTTGCCCCAGCCAGAGTCAGAACTTATGCAGGTTGATGCAATTCAGAGAAGTTCCCTCGACGCACGCAAGGAACATCGTTTCAGAGAAAATTTATGCTTTTACTGCGGAAAATCAGGTCACTATATATCAGCTTGTCCCGGAAAAAAATCGCAAGACCACCGCTGCGGTAATCGAATGTGACTTTTCAGATGTATCTTCAGTAACTTCTCACTCAATTTCCCGCAGGAAAAAAATGTTCGAAGGAAATCACGACTTCTCCGACTGTACTTAAGAAGCATCATCACCTGTGAATGTAGTTGTGTTTTCAGTAAGTTCTACTACTTCGGCCTCAAGTGGGTCGAGGAAGGATTCACACTGTTATATCTCCATCAAGATATGGGTTCAATCCAATTGGATTACTAGTTCCGCTATTGTTGACTCTGGAGCCAGTGGCAATTTCATGGACATTATATTTGCTAAAAAACACGGTATACAATCACAGAAGAGAATTTCACCGGTGTTAATGGAGACAGTGGATGGGTCCCCGTTGGTATCTGGGCCGGTAGATCTTGAAACAGCACTGTTGAAAGTCCGTATGGGGGTGTATCATTCAGAGAGACTGTCGTTTTTGTTGATATCTTCCCCTCACTTCGCCATAATCCTAGGATTACCGTGGCTACAACTGCAAAATCCTACTATCAACTGGGAGATTAGGGAATTAGTTTCCAAGTAAGCAGATACCATCAGGAGAACTAGCTTCAGTCGGATCAGCAGGCACAGTTGATTTAAAACTACCAAAAGAATATCAAGATTTTGTAGATGTATGTGACAAGAAAAATGCGGACAAATTGCCGCCACATCGGCCGTACAACTGTCCAGTGGAATTGCTACCTGGTGCTGCGATTCCGTTTGGGAGTATTTATCCTTTGTCCGGGGAAAGAATTGAAAGCCCTCAAGGAGTATATCGACGAAAACCTAACTAAGGGGTTTATACGACCATCTTCTTCCCCAGCAAGTGCTCTAATCTTCTTTGTCAAAAAGAAAGACTGCTCACTCCGACCGTGTATCGATTACCGAGAGCTCAACAAAATTACAGTTAGAAACTCCTATCCGCTCCCACTAATCCCCGAACTACTTGAGAGGGTACGACACGCTAAGATCTTCACAGAGTTAGATCTCCATGGAGCATACAATTTAGTACGGATCCGCCCTGGTGATGAGTGGAAAACAGCCTTCCACTCAAGTTATGGACATTTTGAGTACCTCGTCATGTCCTTCGGTCTTCGTAATGCACCAGCTACATTTCAACACTTGGCAAACGATATTTTCAGAGATGTACTTGATATATTCGTTGTGATTTATTTGGATGACATCTTAATTTTTTCCAGCAACATCGAGGACCATCAGCAGCACATGAGAATGGTTTTGGATCGTCTATGGCAGAATCATTTATACATCAAGCTGGAGAAATGTGAGCTCCACAAAATGGAAATCCAATTCTTGCATGGATGCAAGCAAGACGCAAGCCATTCAGGAGTGGCCAATTCCCAAGACAGTGAGGGAGGTGCAACGATTTATTGGATTCGCCAATTTTTACAGACGGTTCATTAAAATTTTTTCGGAGATCGTCGCACCCATTACTCAACTGACTCGGAAGAAGACGCCATTTGTTTGGTCACCACAAGCACAGACAGCATTTTCCAGATTGAAGTCTAAATTTACGTCGGTTCCCATCCTCGTATACCCAGATCCGGACCGGGCCTTCATAGTGGAAGTGGACGCATCAGACTGTGCTATAGGGGCCATACTCTCGCAAAGAACAGGTGAGAAAGACCTTCTACATCCTTGTGCTTTTCTTTCCCAAAGGTTGTCACCCGCAGAGAGGAATTATGACGTTGGGAATAAGGAGCTGTTGGCTATTATAACTGCATTTAAAGAATGGAGGCATCTTCTACAGGAGGCGTCCCAACAGATTGTCATACTCACGGACCACCGAAACCTTGAATTCATGAGGTCGATGAGATGTCTAAAACCCAGACAGGCTCGATGGAATCTATTCCTTAACCAGCTTGATTTCATTATTTCCTATAGGCCGGGCTCTCGCAACGGGAAGGCCGATGCACTGTCTAGGATTCATTCAGATGATGTAACTCCAGCCTTGCCTCCGAGGACCATACTCTCGGAAAATAACTTCATAGGTGTTTTACACAATCAAGATCTATTAACGGATATTAAGGAAGCTTATGCTGCAGATCCACTTCTGATCCGACCACCCAGTCATGTAAATCTAACCTTGAAAAACAGACTTTGGTTCCAGAGACATCGTCTGTATATTCCGGAAACGGTGAGATTAAGTGTACTAAAATTAATGCATGACTCTAAGATCACCGGCCATAGAGGGGTCCAGAAAACTCAGGAATTCATATCTCGCTTCTTTTGGTGGCCGACCTACCGGAAAGACGTTCAACATTATGTTTTCGTCATGTGAGGTATGTGCCAGATCAAAAATTCCCCGCTCCTCACCTACTGGACTGTTGCAACCTCTCCCTATCCCATCTCATCCATGGGGGTCTATGTCAATGGACTTTATCGTAGAGTTGCCTACTTCGAAAGGAAAAAACACAATTTTAGTAGTGGTTGACCGGTTAACCAAGGCTGCTCATTTCATCCCCTGTACCGGTTTAACAACAGCCACCTCAAGATTTTGGCAAAGCTTCTGTGCTGCTCTGGACATCAAGGTAAATTTGTCATCTGCTTTCCATCCGCAGTCTAACGGCCAAACTGAACGGACCAATCAGACCTTGGAGCAGTACTTACGTTGCTACGTGTGCCATTTACAAGATGATTGGGTGAATTTACTCCCACTGGCTGAATTCACGTATAATAATTCACAGTGTGCGTCCACCAAACAGTCTCCATTCTTTGCTAACAAAGGATACCATCCCAGTATTCTCCCTCGACTCCCGATAGACATGTCCATGCCCGCAGTAGCCGACCGCATTACGTCTCTTCAACAGAATTTGGAGGCTCTGAAACAAACGCTGGCCACAGCTCAGGAAAGATACAAAAAGGCAGCAGACAGGTTCCGCAAACCAACACCAACATACAAGGTAGGAGACATGGTTTGGCTTTCAACAAAAAACTTGAAGCTCAGGGTTCCAACATCGAAACTGGGGCAAAAATATGTTGGCCCGTACAAAATCATCAGCATAGTAAGTTCCGTAGCCTGCCCACTCAAGTTGCCTAATTCTTTGAAAATACATCCTGTTTTTCATGTCTCCCTGCTTAAACCGGTAGTATCGAATCCATTTCCCGGACGCACATGCGTTCCTCCTAATCCAGTTCTCATTGACGGGCAAGAAGAATTCATCGTGGAGAAGATCATCGATTCTCGGATCCATACGAGACGACTTCAGTATTTGGTGAAATGGCAAGGGTACTCGCCTGACGAGAATTCCTGGGAACCTCAGGAGAGAATGTCCACGCTCCTCGCCTGATCCAACAGTTCCACAGCAGATACCCCAATAAACCAGGTCTGAAATCGTCCAGAGGACATCTTTTAAGAGGAGAGTAATGTAAGCATCTGAATTGTGTACCTGTTTTGCCTGACCTTGCCCATAGTCTGCCGGATTTTGCCCTTATCTAAGATGGAGTTAGTGGCTTCACGGGGGCCAACTTGTTTCCTGTCTGATATTCCTTGTTTCCTGTCTGCTGCATATATGAAGGGACTCTGCACACTATACCTTGCTTGTGTATCTCGTATTTCACCTGCTGCCAAGTTAGAAGGACTTGTATCTTGCCTGTCTCTTCTGTTCAGCGGGATTCCCAGTTTGCTACCGGTCTGCCTCCCATCTGACTTTACTTCTCCGGATCTGCTCTGCACCCACCTCCGCTGCGGCCTGCTCACTGCTAGGAGCCCAGTCCGGGCTCCGGACCTTTGGATCCTGCATTCCTGGGCTTGAACTCTCATCATCGGTCTGTACTGACAACACCCTTATATTTCTGAGTCTGCATATGTCTGCTGCTTGATTCTTAGAACCTCTGTTTACTTTGCGCCTGTTTTCCTACAATATACTTTATTGAGTCTTGATATAGCGTGTTTCTGTCTTCACTCTGATCCACGTCACCGGTCTCCATAGAATATCAGAATAATCTTATGACACCAGGCCTCATCTGTCCATCACACGCCCCATGCCAGGCCCCGTCCATCTGTCCGTCACATGCCCTACTCCAGGCCCCGTCCATCTGTCCATCACACGCCCCACTCCAGGCCCCGTCCATCCGTCCGTCACACGCCCCACTCCAGGCCCCGTCCATCCGTCCGTCACACTCTAGGCCCTGTACATCCGTCCGTCACACGCCCCACTCCAGGCCCTGTCCATCCGTCACCCACCCCACACCAGGCCCCTTCCTTCCATCACCCGCCCCTCACCGGGGCCCTTCCTTCCATCCCACGCCAGGCCCCATCCATCCATCACACGCCCCACTCCAGGCCCCGTCCATCCATCACACGCCCCACTCCAGGCCCCGTCCATCCGTCCGTCATACGCCCCACTCCAGGCCCCATCCATCTGTCACACGCCCCACTCCAGGACTCGTCCATCCATCCGTCATACGCCCCATTCCTGGCCCCGTCCGTCGCATGCCCCACTCCAGGCCCTGTCCATCCATCCATCACATGCCCCACTCCAGGCCCTGTCCGTCCGTCACACGCCCCACTCCGGGCCCCGTCCATCTGTCCGTCACACGCCCCACTCCAGGCCCCGTCCATCCATCACACGCCCCACTTCAGGTTCTGTCCGTCCGACACACCCCACACCACGCCCCATCCTTCCATCACACGCCCCACTCCAGGCCCCGTCCGTCCATCACCCACCCCACACCAGGTCCCTTCCTTCCATCACACGTCCCACGCCAGGCCCCATCCGTCCATCACACGCCCCACTCCAGGCCCCATCCATCCATCACACGCCCCACTCCAGGCCCCGTCCATCAAACGCCCCAAACCAGGCCCCTTCCATCACCTGCCCCACACCAGGCCCCTTCCATCACCTGCCCCACACCAGGCACCTTCCATCACCCGCCCCACACCAGGCCCTTCCTTCCATCACACGCCCCATGCCAGGCCCCGTCTGTCCATCACACACCCCACACCAGGCCCCGTCCGTCCGTTGCTTCCTGGTAAAAGACTCCTGTGAATAATTTCTGAAGGATGAAAATCATCAGTCTCTTCCTGCCGAGACACCAGGGATTTACCGGACACATTCCCAGCAGCCTCTGCAGAACAGGAATGTGGTCCGGCCGATTCATCAGATACCGACACCCGTTATGTACTCCCCTGACCGGATCACACGCAGGCAATCCACCGCAATCTCTGCAAGCTCCGGCCTTGCACATGATTCTTTCCCAACCCCAGAGTGCGTCATTCTCCCCATCACTGGATCATGCACCATTCTCCCCATCGCTGGATCATGTGCCATTCTGTCCCATCACTGGATCACACGCCATTCTGCCCCATCACTGGGTCACGTGCCATTCTGCCCCATCACTGGATCATGCACCATTCTCCCCATCACTGGATCACGCACCATTCTCCCCATCACTGGATCACACGCCATTCTGCCCCATCACTGGATCACATGCCATTCTTCTCCATCACTAAATCACATGCCATTCTCCCCATCACTGGATCACTTGCCATTCTGCCCCATCACTGGATCATGCACCATTCTGCCCCATCACTAAATCACGCACGATTCTCCCTAATCACTGGATCACGTGTCATTCTCCGCCATCACTGGATTATGCACCATTCTGCCCCATCACTAAATCACACGCCATTCTCCCCATCACTGGATCACTTGCCATTCTGCCCCATCACTGGATCATGCACCATTCTGCCCCATCACTAAATCACACACCATTCTCCCTAATCACTGGATCACGTGTCATTCTCCGCCATCACTGGATTATGCACCATTCTCCCCATCACTGGATCACGTGCCATTCTGCCCCATCACTAAATCACGCACCATTCTCCCCATCACTGGATCACACACCATTCTGCCCCATCACTGGATCACACACCATTCTGCCCCATCACTAAATCACACGCCATTCTCCCCATCACTGGATCATGCGCCATTCTGCTCCATCACTGGATCATGCACTATTCTCCTCATGACTGGATCACACGCCATTCTGCCCCATCACTGGATCACACGCCATTCTGCTCCATCACTAAGTCACACACCATTGTCCCCATCACTGGATCACACACCATTCTCCCCATCACTGGATCATGCACCATTCTGCCCCATCACTAAATCACGCACCATTCTCCCTAATCACTGGATCACGTGTCATTCTCCGCCATCACTGGATTATGCACCATTCTCCCCATCACTGGATCACGTGCCATTCTGCCCCATCACTGGATCATGCACCATTCTGCCCCATCACTAAATCACACGCCATTCTGCCCATCACTGGATCATGTGCCATTCTGCCCCATCGTGATATCACACGCCATTCTGCGCCATCCTTTCGTCACACGCCCCACACCAAGCCCCGTCCGTCCTTCACACTCCCCACATCAGGCCCCGTCCATCCATCACACGCTCCACGCCAGGCCCTGTCCATCCTTCACACTCCCCACGCCAGGCCCCGTCCATCCATCACACGCTCCACACCAGGCCCCGTCCGTCCTTCACACTCCCCACGCCATGCCCCGTCCATCCATCACACGCTCCACGCCAGGCCCCGTCCATCCATCACACGCTCCACGCCAGGCCCCGTCCATCCATCACACGCTCCACGCCAGGCCCCGTCCATCCATCACACGGTCCACGCCAGGCCCCGTCCGTCCTTCACATTCCCCACGCCAGGCCCTGTCCATCCTTCACACTCCCCACGTCAGGCCCCGTCCGTTCTTCACACTCCCCACGCCAGGCCCCGTCCATTCATCACACTCCCCACGCCAGGCCCCGTCCATCCATCACACGCTCCACGCCAGGCCCCATCCATCCTTCACACTCCCCACGTCAGGCCCCGTCCGTTCTTCACACTCCCCACGCCAGGCCCCGTCCATCCATCACACGCTCCACGCCAGGCCCCGTCCATCCTTCACACTCTCCACACCAGGCCCCGTCCATCTGTCGCCACGCCAGGCCCCGTCCATCTGTCACCGCGCCATGCCAGGCCCCGTCCGTTCTTCACACACCCCACACCAGGCCCCGTCCATCCTTCACACTCCCCACACCAGGCCCCGTCCATCCTTCACACTCCCCACACCAGGCCCCATCCGTCACATGCCCCACACCAGGCCCCGTCCATCTGTCGCCACTCCAGGCCCCGTCCATCTGTCACCGCGCCATGCCAGGCCCTGTCAGTCCTTCACACACCCCACACCAGGCCCTGTCCATCCTTCACACTCCCCACACCAGGCCCCGTCCACCCGTCACCGCGCCACGCCAGGCACCGTCCGTCTGTCACCGCCACACGCCAGGTCCTGCCCGTCCTTCACACACCCCACACCAGGCCCTATCTGTCCTTCGCCAGGCCCTGTCCGTCATCACCCACCCCCCCCCCCCCCCGCCAGGCCTTGTCTGTCCTTCACGCACCCCACACCAGGCCCCGTCCGTCCGTTGCTTCCCGGTAAAAGTCTCCTGTGAATAATTTCTGAAGGATGAAAATCATCAGTCTCTTCCTGCCGAGACACCAGGGATTTACCGGACACGTTCCCAGCAGCCTCTGCAGAACAGGAATGTGGTCCGGCCGGTTCATCAGATACCGACACCCGTTATGTACTCCCCTGACCGGATCACACGCAGGCAATCCACCGCAATCTCTGCAAGCTCCGGCCTTGCACATGATTCTTTCCCAACCCCAGAGTGCGTCATTCTCCCCATCACTGGATCACGTGCCATTCTGCCTCATCACTGGATCACGTGCCATTCTGCCTGATCACTGGATCACACGCCATTTTCCCCATCATTGCATCATGTGTCATTCTCCCCATCACTACATGAAGTGCCATTCACCCCCATCACTTGATCACGCGCCATTCACCCCATCACTGGATCACGCGTCATTCACCCTCATCACTTGATCACACGCCATTCACCCCATCACTGGATCACGCGCGATTCTCCCCCATCACTGGATCACACGCCATTCACCCCCATCACTGGATCTCATGTCATTCTCCCCATCACTGGATCACACGCCATTCACCCCCATCACTGGATCTCATGTCATTCTCCCCATCACTGGATCGCACGCCATTCACACCCATCACTGGATCACGCGCCATTTACCCCCATCACTGGATCACACGCCATTCTCCCCATCACTGGATCACACGCCATTCACCCCATCACTGGATCACACGCCATTCTCCCCATCACTGGATCACACGCCATTCTCCCCATCACTGGATCACACGCCATTCACCCCATCACTGGATCACACGCCATTCTCCCCATCACTGGATCACACGCCATTCACCCCATCACTGGATCACACGCCATTCACCCCATCACTGGATCACACGCCATTCTCCCCATCACTGGATCACATGCCATTCACCCCCATCACTGGATCACACGCCATTCACCCCCATCACTGGATCTCATGTCATTCTCCCCATCACTGGATCGCACGCCATTCACACCCATCACTGGATCACGCGCCATTTACCCCCATCACTGGATCACACGCCATTCTCCCCATCACTGGATCACACGCCATTCACCCCATCACTGGATCACACGCCATTCTCCCCATCACTGGATCACACGCCATTCTCCCCATCACTGGATCACACGCCATTCACCCCATCACTGGATCACACGCCATTCTCCCCATCACTGGATCACACGCCATTCACCCCATCACTGGATCACACGCCATTCACCCCATCACTGGATCACACGCCATTCTCCCCATCACTGGATCACATGCCATTCACCCCCATCACTGGATCACACGCCATTCACCCCCATCACTGGATCACACGCCATTCTCACCATCACTGGATCACACGCCATTCACCCCCATCACTGGATCACACGCCATTCACCCCCATCACTGGATCACACGCCATTCACCCCATCACTGGATCACACGCCATTCTCCCCATCACTGGATCACACGCCATTCACCCCCATCACTGGATCACACGCCATTCACCCCCATCACTGGATCACACGCCATTCTCCCCATCACTGGATCACATGCCATTCACCCCCATCACTGGATCACACGCCATTCACCCCATCACTGGATCACACGCCATTCACCCCATCACTGGATCACACGCCATTCTCCCCATCACTGGATCACATGCCATTCACCCCCATCACTGGATCACACGCCATTCACCCGCATCACTGGATCGCACGCCATTCTCCCCATCACTGGATCGCACGCCATTCTCCCCATCACTGGATCGCACGCCATTCACCCCCATCACTGGATCACACGCCATTCACCCCCATCACTGGATCACACACCATTCACCCCCATCACTGGATCACACACCATTCTCCCCCATCACTGGATCACATGCCATTCTCTCCCATCAGAAGATCACACTCTCGGCTCCGCACCCTTACCTCGACCTCTGGAGTGTTCGGGAACATCTTCTTCAAGTAGTGGAATCGCGCTGCGCGGAGGACGTTGTACCAAGTGACAATTTCCTGCCATCACAAGACGAGGGTTAGGGACAGACCTGAATGCAGGTGAGGGGCACTGTGGGTGAGATGTCAAGCAGGGGGTGGCGGCACTCACCTCCCCCTCCTTGTGGTACACGTAGATACTCCTGGTCCGCCCGCCCTGCACACAGGTGATCTCCAGCCCATGCTCCATCTCCATCTTCTCGCACTGGAACGTGGCGTTCAGGTTCTGGATAGGAAACCGCCCTCGGGGTGTATGGCGCTGAGGGCGAGAAAACATGCAGCGAATCCCCCAATACCTGCGGGCTCCAGTCCCCGGGCGAGGCCCCAGTCCGGAGATTAGCGGCCCAGGCATGCACTCCCTCGACCTCTGGAGATTAGTGGCGCAGGAGCGCACTCCCTCGACCTCTGGAGATTAGTGGCACAGGCGCGCACTCCCTCGACCTCTGGAGATTAGTGGCGCAGGCGCGCACTCCCTCGGCCTCTGGAGATTAGCGGCCCAGGCATGCACTCCCTCGACCTCTGGAGATTAGCGGCTCAGGCATGCACTCCCTCGACCTCTGGAGATTAGTGGCGCAGGCGCGCACTCCCTCGACCTCTGGAGATTAGTGGCGCAGGCGCGCACTCCCTCGACCTCTGGAGATTAGTGGCGCAGGAGCGCACTCCCTCGACCTCTAGAGATTAGTGGCGCAGGCACACACTCCCTCGGCCTCTGGAGATTAGTGGCGCAGGCGCGCACTCCCTTGACCTCTGGAGATTAGTGGCGCAAGCGCGCACTCCCTCGACCTCTGGAGATTAGCGGTGCAGGCATGCACTCCCTCGGCCTCTGGACATTAGCGGCTCAGGCACGCACTCCCTCGACCTCTGGAGATTAGTGGCGAAGGCATGCACTCCCTCGGCCTCTGGAGATTACCGGCTCAGGTACGCACTCCCTTGGCCTCTGGAGATTAGCGGTGCAGGCATGCACTCCCTCGGCCTCTGGAGAATAGCGGCGCAGGCGCGCACTGCCTCGGCCTCTGGAGATTAGTGGCGCAGACGCGCACTCCCTCGACCTCTGGAGATTAGCGGTGCAGGCATGCACTCCCTCGGCCTCTGGAGATTAGCGGTGCAGGCACACACTCCCACGGCCTTTGGAGATTAGCGGTGCAGGCGCGTACTCCCTCGACCTCTGGAGATTAGCGGCGCAGGCACGCACTCCCTCGACCTCTAGAGATTAGCGGCGAAGGCATGCACTTCCTCGACCTCTGGAGATTAGCGGCGAAGGCACGCACTCCCTCGACCTCTGGAGATTAGCGGCTCAGGCACGCACTCCCTCGGCCTCTGGAGATTAGCGGCTCAGGCACGCACTCCCTCGGCCTCTGGAGATTAGCGGCTCAGGCACGCACTCCCTCGGCCTCTGGAGATTAGCGGCACAGGCACAAACTCCCTCGGCCTCTGGAGATTAGCGGCGAAGGCACGCACTCCCTCGGCCTCTGGAGATTAGCGGCACAGGAGCGCACTCACTTTGTCATTCATGCAGTAGGTCAGCAGGCCATCACTCTTGGAGAATGTGAACAGTCTCTCCAGGAATTGTCCACTGCTTCTTCCTTTCTTCCACAGGACGCCTTCTTTAAAATCTGTCAGAGACAAATTGGAGACCATGTACTGGACACCTGAGGCCAACGTCCGCGCACCCAGACCGGGCCTGTACCACAAGTACTGCACTTACCGACGGCGTAGCGACATGGCTCACCGAACCTGAACTCCTGACGTTCGTACTTCGCTCGGATCCATTGTTCCCTTAATACCCTAAAGGAAAAACAACAACGGAGAGGTCACATTCTGCTCCCCCGGCTTCAGACACCTGTGCTCCCCCGGCTTCAGACACCTGCTCCCCCGGCTTCAGACACCTGCTGCCCCGGCCTCAGACACCTGCTCCCCCGGCTTCAGACACCTGCTCCCCCGGCTTCAGACACCTGCTCCCCCGGCCTCAGACACCTGCTCCCCCGGCCTCAGACACCTGCTCCCCCGGCCTCAGACACCTGCTCCCCCGGCCTCAGACACCTGCTCCCCCGGCCTCAGACACCTGCTCCCCCGGCCTCAGACACCTGCTCCCCCGGCCTCAGACACCTGCTCCCCCGGCCTCAGACACCTGCTCCCCCGGCCTCAGACACCTGCTCCCCCGGGCTCAGACACCTGCTCCCCCGGCCTCAAACACCTGCTCCCCCGACCTCAGACACCTGGTCCCCCGGCCTCAGACACCTGCTCCCCCGGCCTCAGACACCTGCGCTCCCCCGGCCTCAGACACCTGCTCCCCCGGCCTCAGACACCTGCTCCCCCGGCCTCAAGACACCTGCGCTCCCTGGCCTCAGACACCAGCGTCATGGCCCCGTGTCGTCTACGTACTTGCAGTCCTTCTCAGTGGGCCGGTAATAATACGGAGGCACGAAGGCTTCATATTCCTCTCTGGCTCTTCTGTTCCCGTGACTCTGCAGGAACTGAGAAAAGAAAAAGTATTCACAAAACAAAATCGGCGGGGGCCCGGAATACAGAGGAGCCCAAAGATCTAGAGGGGCCCGGTATACAAAAGAGCCTGGTATACAGAAGAGCCCGATATGTAGAGAGCCTTGGGATACAGAGGGGCCCGATATATAGCGGGTCCCTGTATATAGGAGGGGTGACGGGGCCCGGTATATAGTGGGACCCTGTACATAGGAGGGGTGGTGGGGCCCGGTATATAGCGGGTCCCCTGTATATAAGAGGGGTGGCGGGGCCTGGTAAAAGCTGGAACCTGAATGTAGGAGGGGTGGCGAGTCCCTGATTATAGGAGGGTTGGCGGGGCCTGGTATATAGCTGGTACCTGAATGTAGGAGGGGTGGCGGGTCCCTGTATATAGGAGGGGTGGCGGGGCCCGGTATATAGCAGGTCCCTGTATATAGGAGGGGTGGCGGGGCCCTGTATATTACGGAGCAGTGTGGAATTCAGTGCACCCCCTTGAACCCTATGCTATAATGCAGGAATTGGCCGCTTCTTCACAGCACTGCTAGGTTGCGGTTTGTGATCGCCATCTCTGCACGGCTCTGAGCTCCGGCCGCAGCGTCTCCATTGGGTCGAGGTCTGGACTTTTGGCCACTGCAGTCCCGCGGTTCTTCTCTTGATCGGACGTTCTCCTGTGCTCGGGATCTTGTCCGGCTATCATTGTGTTATCAATGAGTCCAGAAAATTCTTATCCTCTCTCACTGACAACTTTATCTTTCATAAAGTAGAAGAGAGAACAAAAGGATCTGCAATCTGGGACCTAATTCTTACCAATAGGGAGAAAATTCAAAAACAAATGCAACGTCAACTGATCTTCACAGGACCATCGAAGGAACAAAAGAATCCACGCTATCTAATCACATCACAACTAATCACAAGCTGCACAGGAGTCAACAATGTGATGCAGCAGCAAAAAGGCCAACGCAGTTCTAGGATGTACAGTATTAACAGAAGCATACAGTCTAGATCACGTGAAGTCATTATCTCCCTCTACTCCTCCTTGGTCAGACCTCATCTGGATACTTTTTCCAGTTCTGGGCAACACATTGTATAAAAGACATTGAAACACTGGAGCAAGTTCAGAGAAGAGCGACTAGGGTGGTGAGCGGACTGCAAAGTATGTCCTATGAGGAACGGTTAAAGGATCTGGAAATGTTTAGCTTGTAAAAAAGAAGGCCAAGAAGAGACAGAGATGTTCATGGCCGCTCAGTAACCTCGAGGTATGGGGTCGTGCGGGTGGACCACTGTTTTCTGGCAGAGACGTTTGCTCTGCCATCTGGTGCAGGACATTATGGCCAAACATCTCCACCGTGGACTCATCTGGTCAATGGCTCCAGAAGTCATGGGGTTTGTTCAGATGCTTTTTTTGCCTAGTTTTGGCGATTGATGGCGGTGTACATGGTCATGTGCCGTTCTTCATCTCTGGTTGTAGTTATCAGGATCACATTTATATATTTTTCTTCAATGTGCCGTAAGATCACATAGTGCACAGGGGGTGTACTTAGTTATACCTCGATAATTGTATATGGGGGCGAACCAGTATGTAATAGAGCGTCATGGAACATATAGGACCCTACAGGGTGGGACGGGACGGGAGAGGTGGTCCCACAGGGGGCAGTTTCCACCATGGGGGTCCTGTTGTGAATTCTGCTCTTGGGCTCCCTCCGGTGGTTATGAGTGGTAGTGCTGCGGTAGTTGGATCGCAGCATTTATCAGGTGTATCCATTTTTTGCAATTTGGGCTGGGCTATTTAAGTCCTGCTTTATCCTTTAGTCAGTGCCAGTTGTCCATTGTTTTTGGAGGATTCACATCCATACTTGGTCTCTCCTGGTCTGCTGTTCTTTTCTTCAAAGATAAGTTCTGGCCTTGTTTTTACTGTCCACCTGCTGTGGACCTTATAGTCTGCGCATTTTCTTGTTTTGTTTTGTCCAGCTTTGTCTGTAGGATTTTTTGCAGCCTAGCTGTGTCTCTGGAGATGCAGATATATCCTCCATGTCTTTAGTCAGATGTGGTGTTTTGTATTTTCTGTGGTGGATATTTTCTAGTGTTTTAATACTAACCGCATAGTACTCTGTCCTATTCTTCCTTTTTAGCTAGTATGGCCTCATATGCTAAATCCTGATTTCATGTCTGCGTATGTTATTTCCCTCTCCTTTCACAGTCAATATTTGTGGGCGGCTGTCTATCCTTTGGGGATTTTCTCTGAGGCAAGATAGTTTTCCCGTTTCTGTCTTTAGGGGTAGTTAGTTCTTAGGCTGTGTCGAGGGGTCTAGGGAGTATTAGGTACCCCCCACGGCTACTTCTAGTTGCGCTGCTAGTTCAGGGTTTGCGGTCAGTAAAGGTACCACCTTCTCCAGAGTACGTCTCATGCTCCTCTAGGCCACCAGATCATAACAGTACAACTGGCCAACAATGAGTTAAATGCATCTCAGAAGAAGGGAAGGAAGCTCTTGAGCCATTTTTTTTTCTCCATTCTATTCTGTGTTCTCTTCCCTCTTAATCTCTGGGTGGCTACGGAACCTAGTATTAACATGAATGTTCAGAAGTTAGTTTCTCGGGTGGATCAGCTTGCTGCTAGGGTACAGGGTATTTCAGATTTTATTATTCAGACTCCTGCCTTAGAACCTGTTGTGAGTTCTGTTTTTGGGCTCCCTCTGGTGGTTACTGATGGTACTGGGTGACTTGTCTTTCCTGGTCTCTGGGTTCCACCTGTTCCATCAGGATATGGGAGTTTCCTATTTAACCTGGCTTTGCTGGCATTTCCTCGCCAGTTATCAATGTATCCAGTGTGTCTTGTTACCTCTGCTCCCTGCTCCTAGAATCTTCTGGTCAAGCTAAGTTTGGATTTTCCTGTTTTGGTGTTTTGCTTTATTTGGTGTTTAGTCCAGCCTGCAGATATGTGATTATTGCTGCTGGTTGCTCTAGTGGGCTGAAATTGCTCCTCATGTACCATGAGTTGGCACATGAGTTCAAGTAATTTCAGGATGGTTTTTTGAAGGGTTTTTCGCTGACCGCGCAGTTCACTTTTGTATCCTCTGCTATCTAGCTTTAGCGGGCCTCATTTTGCTGAAACTGTTTTCATACTGCGTATGTGCTTTCCTCTCATTTCACCGTCATTATATGTGGGGGGCTGCTATTTCTGTGGGGTATTTCTCTGGAGGCAAGAGAGGTCTGTGTTTCTTCTAATAGGGGAAGTTAGATCTTCGGCTGGAGCGAGACGTCTAGGATCATCGTAGGCACATTCCCCGGCTACTTTTATTTGTGTGTTAGGTTCAGGGTCGCGGTCAGCTCAGGTTCCATCGCCCTAGAGCTTGTTTGTATCTGTGCTTGTCCTTTAGTGATCCCCTGCCATTGGGATCATGACAGTATAACCGGCCCACAAAGTGTTAATTGTATTGGCTGAAGTAGGAGGATAAGTAGTCTGAGGAAGTTTTTTTTTTTTTTTTTTCCCTCAGAGTTTGCTGCCTAGCCTTATTGCAGCCTGGCTACTTCCTCCTCCTCTTAATCTTTGAATGGCTCTGATCCCAGCTGTTTATCATGGACGTCCAGAGTTTGGCTTCCAGCCTGAATAATCTTGCCGCTAAGGTTCAAAATATACAGGATTTTGTTGTACATGCTCCTATGTCTGAACCTAGAATTACTGTCCCAGAGTTTTTTTCTGGAGATAGATCTCGTTTTCTGAATTTTAGGAACAATTGCAAGTTGTTTCTTTCTTTGAAATCTCGCTCCTCTGGAGACCCTGCTCAGCAAGTCAAGATTATTATATCTTTCCTGCGGGGTGACCCTCAGGATTGGGCATTTGCATTGGCACCAGGGGACCCTGCGTTGCTTAATGCGGATGCGTTTTTTCTGGCATTGGGTTTGCTCTATGAGGAACCTAACCAAGAGATTCAGGCTGAAAAAGCTTTGTTGGCCCTCTCTCAGGGGCAAGATGAAGCAGAAATTTATTGTCAAAAATTTCGGAAGTGGTCGGTGCTTACTCAGTGGAATGAGTGCGCCCTGGCTGCAAGGTTCAGAGATGGCCTTTCTGAGGCCATTAAAAATGTTATGGTTGGGTTCCCTGCGCCTACTGGTCTGAATGAGTCTATGACTATGGCTATTCAGATTGATCGGCGTTTACGGGAGCGCAAACCTGTGCACCATTTGGCGGTGTCGTCTGAACCGTCACCTGAGATAATGCAATGTGATAAAATTCAGTCCAGAAGTGAACGGCAAAATTATAGGCGGAAAAAAAGGTTGTGCTTTTATTGTGGTGATTCAGCTCATGTTATATCAGCATGCTCTAAACGCACAAGAAAGGTTGATAAGTCTGTTGCCATTAGTACTTTACAGTCTAAGTTCATTCTGTCTGTGACTCTGATTTGTTCATTATCATCCATTTCCGTCGATGCCTATGTGGATTCAGGCGCTGCCCTGAGTCTTATGGATTGGTCATTTGCCAATCGCTGTGGGTTTAGTCTGGAGCCTCTGGAAGTCCCTATTCCTTTGAAGGGAATTGACTCTACACCTTTGGCTATGAATAAACCTCAGTACTGGACACAAGTGACCATGCGTATGACTCCTGTTCATCAGGAGGTGATTCGCTTCCTGGTACTGTATAATTTGCATGATGTCCTAGTGCTTGGTCTGCCATGGTTACAAACTCATAATCCAGTCCTTGACTGGAAATCGATGTCTGTGTTAAGCTGGGGTTGTCAGGGGGTTCATGATGATGCACCTCCGATTTCTATCGCTTCATCTACTCCTTCTGAGATTCCTGTGTTTTTGTCTGACTATCGGGATGTTTTTGAGGAGCCTAAGCTCAGTTCGCTTCCTCCTCACAGGGATTGCGATTGTGCTATAAATTTAATTCCAGGCAGTAAATTTCCTAAAGGTCGTTTGTTCAATCTTTCAGTGCCAGAGCATACTGCTATGCGGGATTATGTTAAGGAGTCCTTGGAAAAGGGACATATCCGTCCATCTTTGTCCCCTTTGGGAGCAGGTTTTTTTTTCGTGGCCAAAAAAGATGGTTCCTTGAGGCCTTGTATAGATTATCGTCTTTTGAATAAGATTACCGTAAAATATCAGTATCCTTTGCCATTGTTGACTGATTTGTTTGCTCGCATTAAGGGGGCTAAATGGTTCACTAAGATTGATCTTTGGGGTGCGTATAATCTTATACGAATAAAGCAAGGTGATGAGTGGAAAACCGCATTTAATACGCCTGAGGGCCATTTTGAGTATTTGGTAATGCCTTTCGGACTTTCTAATGCTCCTTCAGTCTTCCAGTCCTTTATGCACGATATTTTCCGTGAATATCTGGATAAATTTATGATTGTGTATTTGGATGATATTTTGGTTTTTTCTGATGACTGGGAGTCTCATGTTCAGCAGGTCAGGAAGGTGTTTCAGGTCCTGCGGGCCAATTCCTTGTTTGTAAAAGGCTCAAAGTGTCTCTTTGGAGTCCAGAAGATTTCTTTCTTGGGGTATATTTTTTCCCCTTCTACTATTGAGATGGATCCCGTCAAGGTTCAGGCTATTTGTGACTGGACGCAGCCTACATCTCTTAAGAGTCTACAGAAGTTCTTGGGCTTTGCTAATTTCTATCGTCGTTTTATAACTAATTTTTCTAGTGTTGTTAAGCCTTTGACGGATTTGACTAAGAAGGGTGCTGATGTTGCTAATTGGTCTCCTGCGGCTGTGGAGGCCTTTCAGGAACTTAAGCGCCGGTTTTCTTCTGCTCCTGTGTTGCGTCAGCCAGATGTTTCGCTCCCTTTTCAGGTTGAGGTTGATGCTTCCGAGATTGGAGCGGGGGCGGTTTTGTCACAGAGAAGCTCCGATGGCTCAGTGATGAAGCCATGCGCGTTTTTTTCTAGAAAGTTTTCGCCGGCTGAGCGGAATTATGATGTTGGTAATCGGGAACTTTTGGCCATGAAGTGGGCATTTGAGGAGTGGCGTCATTGGCTAAAGGGTGCTAGACATCGTGTGGTGGTCTTGACTGATCACAAAAATTTGATTTACCTTGAGTCTGCCAGGCGTCTGAATCCTAGACAGGCGCGTTGGTCACTGTTTTTCTCTCGTTTCAATTTTGTGGTTTCATACCTGCCAGGTTCAAAGAATGTGAAGGCGGATGCTCTTTCTAGGAGTTTTGTGCCTGACTCCCTTGGAAATTCTGAGCCCTCTGGTATCCTTAGGGATGGGGTGATTTTGTCTGCTGTCTCCCCAGACTTGCGACGTGCTTTGCAGGAGTTTCAGGCGGGTAAACCTGATCGTTGTCCGCCTGAGAGACTGTTTGTTCCGGATAATTGGACCAGTAGAGTCATCTCCGAGGTCCATTCTTCTGCGTTGGCAGGTCATCCTGGAATATTTGGTACAAGAGACTTGGTGGCCAGGTCTTTTTGGTGGCCTTCCTTGTCGAGGGATGTGCGTTCTTTTGTGCAGTCTTGTGAGGTTTGTGCTCGGGCTAAGCCTTGCTGTTCTCGGGCCAGTGGATTGTTGTCACCTTTGCCTATCCCAAAGAGGCCTTGGACGCACATTTCCATGGACTTTATTTCGGATCTCCCTGTCTCTCAAAAAATGTCCGTCATCTGGGTTGTGTGTGATCGCTTTTCTAAAATGGTTCATCTGGTACCCTTGCCTAAGTTACCTTCCTCCTCTGAGTTGGTCCCTCTGTTTTTTCAGAATGTGGTTCGTTTGCATGGGATTCCTGAGAACATCGTTTCTGACAGGGGATCCCAGTTTGTGTCTAGATTTTGGCGGACGTTCTGTGCTAAGATGGGCATTGATTTGTCCTTTTCGTCTGCATTCCATCCTCAGACGAATGGCCAGACTGAACGAACTAATCAGACCTTGGAAACTTATTTAAGGTGTTTTGTTTCTGCTGATCAGGATGACTGGGTTACCTTTTTGCCGCTGGCCGAGTTTGCCCTTAATAATCGGGCTAGTTCTGCTACCTTGGTTTCTCCTTTCTTTTGTAATTCGGGGTTTCATCCTCGTTTTTCCTCTGGTCAGGTGGAACCTTCTGATTGTCCTGGAGTGGACATGGTGGTGGATAGGTTGCATCGGATTTGGAGTCATGTGGTGGACAATTTGAAGTTGTCCCAGGAGAAGGCTCAGCAGTTTGCTAATCGCCGTCGCCGCGTGGGTCCTCGACTTCTTGTTGGGGACTTGGTGTGGTTGTCTTCTCGTTTTGTTCCTATGAAGGTCTCTTCTCCTAAGTTCAAGCCTCGGTTCATCGGTCCCTATAGGATCTTGGAAATTCTTAACCCTGTGTCGTTTCGTTTGGATCTCCCGGCATCGTTTGCTATTCATAATGTATTCCATCGGTCGTTGTTGCGGAAGTATGAGGTACCTGTTGTTCCTTCGCTTGAGCCTCCTGCTCCAGTGCTGGTGGAGGGAGAATTGGAGTATGTTGTGGAGAAGATCTTGGATTCTCGTGTTTCCAGACGGAAACTCCAGTATTTGGTCAAGTGGAAGGGTTATGGTCAGGAGGATAATTCTTGGGTGGTTGCCTCGGATGTTCATGCTGATGATTTGGTTCGCGCTTTTCATAGGGCTCATCCTGGTCGCCCTGGTGGTTCTCGTGAGGGTTCGGTGACCCCTCCTCAAGGGGGGGGTACTGTTGTGAGTTCTGTTTTTGGGCTCCCTCTGGTGGTTACTGATGGTACTGGGTGACTTGTCTTTCCTGGTCTCTGGGTTCCACCTGTTCCATCAGGATATGGGAGTTTCCTATTTAACCTGGCTTTGCTGGCATTTCCTCGCCGGTTATCAATGTATCCAGTGTGTCTTGTTACCTCTGCTCCCTGCTCCTAGAATCTTCTGGTCAAGCTAAGTTTGGATTTTCCTGTTTTGGTGTTTTGCTTTATTTGGTGTTTAGTCCAGCCTGCAGATATGTGATTATTGCTGCTGGTTGCTCTAGTGGGCTGAAATTGCTCCTCATGTACCATGAGTTGGCACATGAGTTCAAGTAATTTCAGGATGGTTTTTTGAAGGGTTTTTCGCTGACCGCGCAGTTCACTTTTGTATCCTCTGCTATCTAGCTTTAGCGGGCCTCATTTTGCTGAAACTGTTTTCATACTGCGTATGTGCTTTCCTCTCATTTCACCGTCATTATATGTGGGGGGCTGCTATTTCTGTGGGGTATTTCTCTGGAGGCAAGAGAGGTCTGTGTTTCTTCTAATAGGGGAAGTTAGATCTTCGGCTGGAGCGAGACGTCTAGGATCATCGTAGGCACATTCCCCGGCTACTTTTATTTGTGTGTTAGGTTCAGGGTCGCGGTCAGCTCAGGTTCCATCGCCCTAGAGCTTGTTTGTATCTGTGCTTGTCCTTTAGTGATCCCCTGCCATTGGGATCATGACAAGAACCTAAGATTCCCACTCCTGATTTATTTTTTGGTGACAGATCCAAATTTTTGAGTTTCAAAAATAATTGTAAACTGTTTTTTGCATTGAGACCCCGTTCTTCTGGTGATCCCATTCAGCAGGTTAAAATCATCATATCCTTGCTGCGTGGTGACCCACAGAATTGGGCATTTTCCCTGGAATCTGGCAATCCTGCTTTGCTTAATGTTGATTCTTTCTTTCAAGCATTGGGGTTATTGTATGATGAGCCTAATTCTGTGAATCAAGCTGAGAAGATCTTGTTGGCCCTGTGTCAGGGTCAAGAAGCGCCAGAATCGTATTGCCAGAAATTTAGAAAATGGTCTGTACTGACTAAATGGAATGAGGATGCCTTGGCGGCAATTTTCAGAAAGGGTCTTTCTGAATCCGTTAAAGATGTTATGGTGGGGTTTCCCACGCCTGCTGGTCTGAGTGATTCTTTGTCTCTGGCCATTCAGATTGATTAGCGCTTGCGCGAGTGCAGAGTTGTGCACACTGTGGCGTTGTCCTCCGAGAGTAGCCCTGAGCCTATGCAGTGTGATAGGATTTTGTCTAGAGCTGAACGACAAGGATTTAGGCATCAGAATAGGTTGTGTTTTTACTGCGGCGATTCTGCTCATGTTATTTCTGATTGCCCTAAGCGTACAAAGAGAATCGCTAGTTCTGTTACCATCAGTACTGTACAACCAAAATTTCTGTTATCTGTGACCTTGATCTGCTCATTATCGTCATTTTCTGTCATGGCATTTGTGGATTCAGGCGCCGCTCTGAATTTAATGGACTTAGAATTTGCCAGACGTGGTTTCCCCTTGCAGCCTTTGCAGAACCCTATTCCTTTAAGGGGGATCGATGCTACACCGTTGGCTAAAAATAAACCTCAGTTTTGGACACAGCTGACCATGCGCATGGCGCCAGCCCATCAGGAAGATTGTTGTTTTCTGGTGTTGCATAATTTGCATGATGATATTGTGCTGGGTTTTCCATGGTTACAGCTACATAATCCGGTGTTAGATTGGAAATCCATGTCTGTGACTAGTTGGGGTTGTCAGGGGGTTCATGATCACGTTCCTTTGATGTCAATTTCCTCTTCCCCCTCTAATGAAATTCCTGAGTTTTTGTCAGATTTCCAGGATGTATTCGATGAACCTAAATCCAGTTCCCTTCCACCACATAGGGACTATGATTGTGCTATTGACTTGATTCCAGGTTGTAAGTTCCCTAAGGGTCGACTTTTCAACCTGTCTGTGCCAGAACATGCCGCCATGCGGAGCTATATTAAGGAGTCTTTGGAGAAGGGGCATATTCGGCCATCTTCTTCACCATTGGGATCAGGTTTTTTTTTTGTTGCCAAGAAGGATGGCTCCCTGAGACCGTGTATTGATTATCGCCTCTTGAATAAGATCACAGTCAAATTTCAATACCCTTTGCCTTTGCTTACTGATTTGTTTGCTAGGATTAAGGGGGCTAGCTGGTTTACTAAGATTGACCTTCGAGGGGCATATAATCTTATTCGTATTAAACAGGGTGACGAGTGGAAAACCGCATTTAATACGCCCGAAGGCCATTTTGAATACCTAGTGATGCCATTCGGACTCTCTAATGCCCCATCTGTGTACCAGTCCTTCATGCATGATATTTTTCGGAGTTATCTTGATAAGTTCATGGTTGTATAGTTGGATGATATTTTGATTTTTTCCGATGATTGGGAGTCTCATGTGAAACAGGTCAGGATGGTATTTCAGATCCTCCGTGATAATGCTTTGTTTGTGAAGGGGTCGAAGTGCCTCTTTGGAGTGCAGACGGTTTCTTTTTTGGGCTTCATTTTTCTCCCTCATCTATAGAAATGGATCCGGTTAAGGTTCAGGCCATTCATGATTGGATTCAGCCCACATCTGTGAAGAGCCTTCAGAAATTCTTGGGCTTTGCTAATTTTTATCGTCGTTTCATTGCCAACTTCTCCAGTGTGGTTAAACCTCTGACCGATTTGACGAAGAAAGGTGCTGATGTGACGAATTGGTCCTCTGCGGCTGTTTCTGCCTTTCAGGAGCTGAAACGCCGATTTACTTCTGCCCCTGTGTTGCGTCAGCCGGATGTTTCTCTTCCATTTCAGGTTGAGGTTGACGCGTCTGAGATTGGGGCAGGGGCCGTTTTGTCTCAGAGGAATTCTGATGGTTCCTTGACGAAACCGTGTGCCTTCTTTTCTCGGAAGTTTTCGCCTGCGGAACACAATTATGATGTCGGCAATCGGGAGTTGGCTGGGCGCATATTTCGGATGATTGGGTCTTCTATTTAAATGTGAGTGATCGACTACAGCACATACTTCCCCTGACGAAGCCGCTGCGGCGGCGATACGCGTGGGGTCTCTCTTACACCCTACCTACTCTGCCTTATGCCGTTTATATTTAGGCATTGGTAGTTTTCCAGACTCCACATGGTCGGCTTTAGGTCTGGGTCGCAGCCTGCTTTCTTTTTCCTGCCTCAGTTGAGTATGTTGGGCATCATATCGCCCTTTCCTTACAACTATAGGCTTTTTCTTTCTTAGTCATCTGCTGGGCACTTTATCCTAGGATCATTCAGTGGACTTGGTATGGACATTTGTTCCACCAGGTTGCCCTGGCTTTTCTATTAGAGAGCCTATGGTTTTTTGCGCTCATGATTTTTTACTTTGTGCGCTTTAAAGCATATTAGGATGTGTTTTTCTTTTCAACTAGGAGGTACCATCTTATCTTCATAATATGACATATACTATGCTAACCTAGCGTATTATGTCTTCTATCGGCTGCATAATTATCCGTAGGTTATGTGTATAGGGGTGTTCATGTACACTATTGGTACATTTTAATTGTTTTTATGTTATGCTGTGGTGTTCAATAAACATTTTGTTATTTTTCTATTTCTGTGGTTGTGCGTGCCTGTTTCATAGTCCATTCTTTTTTCTCTTTTTCGGTTCTATATTTACATTGGACTAGGCACTGCACCCGATAACATCTATTTGAGAATACAGCTTTGGTGCACCCTTTATAAATGTATGTGATAACTGTCTGGCCCTGTGTTCCGGGGCACTTTTCTTAAGGGTTGCACACGCTTATTTGGGTGGTGCTGGTTTATATATAATTATATTTTTTATATATTTATATTTATTGATTTATTTTTCTGCTCATCTGGTTTGTGTGACGCTGTTGTCGTCATGGATTGGGAGGCCAGGGAGGCAGCCTGGCGGGCCAAATCTTCTAGCGTGTTTGAGGCAAATACAACTGCTGTTTCCAATGTGGATAATGGCTTCTCTGCATTATGTTCCGATTTAACCAAGGCCCACAAGACATGTGTGAGGCTCTGGTGGAACATGAGAAGCCTAGATGAATATATTAAGTCCGGCTTTGTCCCCAGGGGGCTTCGTGTGTCTATCTTCCCTGCTTGGGAACCCTCTGGTACTTTCCAACAGGTATGGGAGCAGGGACTAACACGCTGTTCAATCATTTTGATGAATTTACTACTTGAACATGATAGGGCATTATTTTCATCTACAAAAACTCTAGTTAAAGAGTTGGAAACGAAACTTGCTACATTTGAGGAGGGCCAGGTTTTGGCGTTTAAAAATAAACTTAAAGATACACTTGACAAATACGAGTTGGAGGTGACGCAACGTAAATGTAAGAAGTTCCAGAGGGATAGGACAGATTTTGAGCAGAAGACAGCATACAAGTGGAGACATACAGGCAATGCCCGTCGTCCAGGAGTGGGTAGAGGTGATTTGACATCATTGACTAATATCCCTGCACGGGGTGAGGAGAGCTCAAGTGATTTTTTGTCCTCCACGGGGAGCGAGGTAGATCGCGGACCAGACGTGGGGGCAAACGCAAAAAACGTAAAAAGAAGACTTACACAGCACAGGGGTCAAACCTCGTCTCATTGGCACCAATATCCCACCAGACGGAAGTAAATGAGTCAGGGTCTTTGGACGTGACTATATCTGATCAGGAAGTTGGATCAACAGTGTTACAGGTAATTAATTTATCTGAGTATCAGCTCTCATCCTTTGAATTATCTGTCCTTCAGAAAGGGTTATCATTTGTTCCCACACATCCGGTGGATAAGTTTATTCTTATAAAGGATTTATATCTTTTTTGCAGAAAGCTCACCTTCCAGGTTATGTACAGGAGACCTGACATTCTGCAAACGATGCCCTTGGATGAACGGAGCACTTTTCAAGATCTTTTGGAGTTATTGGAAGAAAATGAGTCGGGTTCTACTAGAAGGAGATTTCCAGGCAGGAATAAGTCTCTCAAAACACCGTCTTTTTCCCTGGTTCCAGCTATCAAAATATTCTTCGAGGTGGTCAAGCGTGATATCCAGGCTATGCCTATTCGGGTAAGTGGCCCTTCTAACTTAAGTGCGGAGGAGAAACGGGCCTTAACTACTTTACAAAACAACAGAGAATTTACAATCAAGGAAGCAGATAAATGGGGCAACGTTGTGTTGTGGTCTTATCAGCTATATGAAACTGAGGCTAAGCGACAGCTTAGTAATATTCAATATTACCAAAAGCTTCCTTCTGACCCCACTTCTTTGTTCCTCTCTAAATTTGAACGATTGCTCTGCAGGGCCCTACAGCTTGCCATCATCACCATACAAGACAAGCGGTATCTGTGGATTGATAACCCGGTTACGGCAACATTCTACATGCTGCCAAAAATACACAAAGACAGCGTCAAGCCTCCTGGTAGGCCTATCGTTTCTAGTGTCGGCAGCATGTGTGAAAGAGCGGGTGAGTACCTGGACTTCTTCCTTCAACCCATTGCCTCATCTCTCCCTTCATTTATTCGTGATTCTTCACACTTTATTGATGTTTGTGGCCAGATTGAACTTCCGGGTGATTTTTTATTAGTCACGTGTGATGTAGAATCACTTTATTCTAACATTGGCCACAAGGAAGGGATTGAGGCGGTTGCTCATTTCTTGAACAAGAAGAGCTCCCTGGATAGGGGGCATGACTCATTTCTGCTTGATCTCCTGACATTCGTCCTTCATCACAACTTCTTCCTATTTGATAGAACATACTACCTTCAGCGATCAGGCGTGGCGATGGGCGCGAAATGCGCACCAGCCTATGCGAATATCTTTCTTGGCTGGTGGGAAGAGAAATTTGTTTATCCTTCACCTTCTTTCGTTGCCCACGTACACGCCTGGTTACGCTTTATAGATGATATATTCATTCTCTGGAAGGGTACGAGGGAGGAGTGTGAGGGATTTTTCAATACCCTGAACTCTAACCCCTTTAACATCTTCCTTACTTACTCCCTTTCTGCCAGTGAAACCACCTTTTTGGACTTGAAGATTTTTCCTCATGAGAGTCGCTTGGCGACGAATTTATTTCGAAAGCCTATGGCAACAAATGCACTCCTGGACTTCTCAAGTTTCCATCCCTGGCATACTAAGGTGGGTGTAGCCACGGGACAGTTTTTACGTGTCAGACGTAACTGTACCCGTGACGATGACTTTTCGATTCAGGCCCGTGATCTCTCGGATCGTTTCCACCAGAGGGGTTACCCGAGACGTGTCATCTCTAAGGCCTACCAGAGGGCAAGGGGTCAGGACCAGAGGTCACTTCTTTCCTCCAAAGGACGGTGTCAGGAGACACAAACTAGATTCATCACTGATTTTAACAACAGTTGGAAACAGGTCAGTGATATTCTGTCTAAACATTGGCAGATTTTGCGAACGGATGCACAAACAGTGGAGGTGACAAGTGACAGACCCCTCATGACAGCCAGACGGGCGCCAAATCTGAGAGATCTTCTTACCAAGAGTCACTTTAAAAGACCGACGGTGAGACTAAACAGGGGTATTGTCCTTAAGGGTTCATTCCCCTGTGGGGACTGCAATATTTGCCCTCATATGGTCCCGACTCATAGTACTGTCCTCCACCCCACACGTCATAGTAGACATCCTCTTAGGGCATATATTAATTGTAAGTCTAGGGATGTAATATATGCCTTAATCTGCCCTTGTAAACTCGTGTATGTCGGGCAGACATCACAAGAACTTAGAAAACGAGTCCAGAAACATGTTTCAACTATACATCTAGCGGCCTCGGACTTAAGAAAGGGTAAGACTTTGACCCCGGTGGCGGAACATTTCTTGGCTAACCATAGGGGCTCCTCAAGTAATCTCAGAGTAGTAGGTCTACAAAAGTTAACCTCGAACGAGAGAGGTGGGGACAGACGTAAATTGCTGTTACAAATGGAATCCAGATGGATTTTCCAATTACAGTCAGTAACCCCCTCTGGACTAAATGAGGAACTTCTTTTTACAGGGTTTTTGGGAAGTTGATTTTTGGTATAATTATCATTATTTTTTATTATATATATATTTTTTTTTTTTTTATCATTTCATCATTTTTTCACTTTCCCTAGCCTTGTCATTGGATTGGTCGACTTTTGTTCTTATAAATCGAGCATTGGATGTCTATTCTTCTGTACATGACCTGGTGGGAGCTTGCACCTTTGGACAACCATAATACATCAGGACTCCGGAATATCACTCAGGACATAATTACTGGACACCCTTGAGAGGTGGCACATGTTGAATCCAATGGAGTGTCAGCGGAGGATGGTCGGTTTGTCGGTTGGAAGAGGATCCTCTTGTATGCATCTCATCTGCATTTTTCTGGACGTTTGGCTTTACACCAGTTGGACTTTCAATATGGGGTTTATCTGGATGAGAGGACCTGGATAATTGACTATAACATTGTTTATTTGTCTATTTCTCTTGCCATCTATTTTGGCATGTGGGTTGTGGGTCATTATAGGGATGGTTTTTCCACCTGACATTTGTGTATGGGCCATTTTCCCCTTATTTATTTATTTCTTTATTTTGGCTGCATATTCATATGTATGTTATGTGGGCTGCATTGAATACTAATAGTTATATGGCTTCTACTGCATGTTTTTTCATTAATGATGCACATTCCCTTTATACAGGTCCGCGCACACCATTTGTGCTTGCAAACTCGGTTGTATGTCATGTCATTATATATGTCCTCTAGGTTGCTGCTGTCCATGCTCTCTATCGCCCCCCTCTGGACGCTTGTGCAGCGCGGCTCATTATTAGAGCCGCGTCTGCGCATGCGCCGTCTATCTCCATGGAGATCGCTCACTTTTTCCATCCTGCCTCTCTTCTTTCCCTGCCAGTGCGCGACTTCCGGTCTCCGCCTCCCTGTCTGTGAACGGCACGGCTGGGCGCATATTTCGGATGATTGGGTCTTCTATTTAAATGTGAGTGATCGACTACAGCACATACTTCCCCTGACGAAGCCGCTGCGGCGGCGATACGCGTGGGGTCTCTCTTACACCCTACCTACTCTGCCTTATGCCGTTTATATTTAGGCATTGGTAGTTTTCCAGACTCCACATGGTCGGCTTTAGGTCTGGGTCGCAGCCTGCTTTCTTTTTCCTGCCTCAGTTGAGTATGTTGGGCATCATATCGCCCTTTCCTTACAACTATAGGCTTTTTCTTTCTTAGTCATCTGCTGGGCACTTTATCCTAGGATCATTCAGTGGACTTGGTATGGACATTTGTTCCACCAGGTTGCCCTGGCTTTTCTATTAGAGAGCCTATGGTTTTTTGCGCTCATGATTTTTTACTTTGTGCGCTTTAAAGCATATTAGGATGTGTTTTTCTTTTCAACTAGGAGGTACCATCTTATCTTCATAATATGACATATACTATGCTGACCTAGCGTATTATGTCTTCTATCGGCTGCATAATTATCCGTAGGTTATGTGTATAGGGGTGTTCATGTACACTATTGGTACATTTTAATTGTTTTTATGTTATGCTGTGGTGTTCAATAAACATTTTGTTATTTTTCTATTTCTGTGGTTGTGCGTGCCTGTTTCATAGTCCATTCTTTTTTCTCTTTTTCGGTTCAATCGGGAGTTGTTGGCTATGAAGTGGGCATTTGAGGAGTGGCGTCATTGGCTTGAGGGGGCCAAGCACCGTATTGTGGTCTTGACCGATCATAAGAATCTGATTTACCTCGAGTCTGCCAAACGACTGAATCCTAGACAGGCTCAATGGTCCCTGTTTTTCTCCCGTTTTGATTTTGTGGTCTCGTACCTTCCTGGTACTAAGAATGTTAAGGCGGATGCCCTCTCTAGGAGTTTTTTTCCTGATTCCCCTGGGGTTCTTGAGCCGGTCGGCATTCTGAAGGAAGGGGTGATTCTTTCTGCCATCTCCCCTGATTTACGACGGGTTCTTCAGGAATTTCAGGCTAATAAACCTGACCGCTGTCCAGTGGGGAAACTGTTTGTTCCTGATAGGTGGACTAGTAAAGTGATTTCTGAGGTTCATTGTTCTGTGTTGGCTGGTCATCCTGGCATTTTTGGTACCAGAGACTTGGTTGGTAGGTCCTTTTGGTGGCCTTCTTTGTCGCGGGATGTGCGTTCTTTTGTGCAGTCCTGTGGTTTTTGCGAGTGGGCTAAGCCTTGCTGTTCCCACGCTAGTGGGTTGCTTCTGCCTTTGGCGGTCCCTGAGAGACCTTGGACGCATATTTCTATGGATTTTATTTCAGATCTTCCGGTTTCCCAGAGGATGTCGGTTATCTGGGTGGTTTGTGACCGGTTTTCTAAGATGGTTCATTTGGTACCTTTGCCTAAATTGCCTTCCTCTTCTGATTTGGTTCCGTTGTTTTTTCAGCATGTGGTTCGTTTGCATGGCATCCCGGAGAATATTGTGTCCGATAGAGGTTCCCAGTTTGTTTCTAGGTTTTGGCGGGCCTTTTGTGCTAGGCTGGGCATTGATTTGTCTTTTTCTTCCGCATTTCATCCTCAGACAAATGGCCAGACGGAGCGAACTAATCAGACTTTGGAAACTTATTTGAGATGCTTTGTGTCTGCTGATCAGGATGATTGGGTGGCGTTCTTGCCATTGGCCGAGTTTGCTCTTAATAATCGGGCTAGTTCTGCTACCTTGGTTTCGCCTTTTTTTGTAATTTTGGTTTTCATCCTCGTTTTTCTTCAGGGCAGGTTGAGCCTTCTGATTGTCCTGGTGTGGATTCAGTGGTTGACAGGCTGCAGCGGATTTGGGCTCATGTGGTGGACAATTTGGTGTTGTTTCAGGAGGAGGCTCAGCGTTTTGCTAACCGTCGTCGGTGTGTTGGTTCCCGGCTTCGGGTTGGGGATTTGGTTTGGTTGTCTTCCCGTCATGTTCCTATGAAGGTTTCTTCCCCTAAGTTCAAGCCTCGGTTTATTGGTCCTTATAGGATTTCTGAGATTATCAATCCGGTGTCTTTTCGTTTGGCCCTTCCAGCCTCTTTTTCCATCCATAATGTGTTCCATAGATCTTTGTTGCGGAAGTATGTGGTGCCCGTTGTTCCCCCTGCTGATCCTCCGGCCCCGGTGTTGATTGATGGGGAGTTGGAGTATGTGGTTGAGAAGATTTTGGATTCTCGTTTTTCGAGGCGGAAGCTTCAGTATCTGGTCAAATGGAAGGGTTATGGCCTGGAGGATAATTCTTGGGTTGTTGCCTCCGATGTTCATGCTGATGATTTGGTTCGTGCCTTTCATTTGGCTCATCCTGATCGGCCTGGGGGCTCTGGTGAGGGTTCGGTGACCCCTCCTCAAGGTGGGGGTACTGTTGTGAATTCTGCTCTTGGGCTCCCTCCGGTGGTTATGAGTGGTAGTGCTGCGGTAGTTGGATCACAGCATTTAACAGGTGTATCCATTTTTTGCAATTTGGGCTGGGCTATTTAAGTCCTGCTTTATCCTAAAGTCAGTGCCAGTTGTCCATTGTTTTTGGAGGATTCACATCCATACTTGGTCTCTCCTGGTCTGCTGTTCTTTTCTTCAAAGGTAAGTTCTGGCCTTGTTTTTGCTGTCCACCTGCTGTGGACCTTATAGTCTGTGCATTTTCTTGTTTTGTCCAGCTTTGTCTGTGTAGGATTTTTTGCAGCCTAGCTGTGTCTCTGGAGATGCAGATATACTCTCCATGTCTTTAGTCAGATGTGGTGTTTTGTATTTTCTGTGGTGGGTATTTTCTAGTGTTTTAATACTGACTGCATAGTACTCTGTCCTATTCTTCCTTTTTAGCTAGTATGGCCTCCTATGCTAAATCCTGATTTCATGTCTGCGTATGTTATTTCCCTCTCCTCTCACAGTCAATATTTGTGGGCGGCTGTCTATCCTTTGGGGATTTTCTCTGAGGCAAGATAGTTTTCCCGTTTCTGTCTTTAGGGGTAGTTAGTTCTTAGGCTGTGTCGAGGGGTCTAAGGAGTGTTAGGTACCCCCCACGGCTACTTCTAGTTGCGCTGCTAGTTCAGGGTTTGCGGTCAGTAAAGTACCACCTTCTCCAGAGTACGTCTCATGCTGCTCCTAGGCCACCAGATCATAACAGGGTCCTCACCTGGACAAAGTCTTGTTCCATATAATCCAGTTGTATAGATTTCACCTTTCCAATTTTTGGGTTTCTGTGGACCCCCGAACACTCCAAGCAAACAAAGACCCCAATAGCGCATGATGCCCAGACTGGTTCTGTGGAGAGATGACAATTGGGTGATGTGACAGACTGGAAAGTGGAATATGATACGCATCACCTTCTCCAGACTCCTCCTCAGGCTCCAGAACCCTCTCTCTCAAGACTCCTCCCCAAGACCCTGGAACCCTCTCTCTACAGACTCATCAGAAGACCCTGGTGCCCCCTATCTCCAGACTCCTCCACAGACCCCAGAACCATCTCTCTCCAGACTCCTCCGCAGACCCTGGAACCATCTGTCTCCAGACTCCTCCGCAGACCCCGGAACCCTCTCTCCAGACTCCTCCAAAGACCCCAGTGCCCCCTATCTCCAAACTCCTCCGCAGACCCTGGAACCATCTGTCTCCAGACTCCTCCGCAGATCCCAGAACCCTCTCTCTAGACCTCGTAACCCTCTCTCCAGAACTCTTTGCAGACCCCGATGCCCCCTATCTCCAGACTGCTCTGCCACTTGTCGATCAACCTTCAGTGCCCATCCAATTAGACACCTCTGTCCGCTCCCCAGGCTCCTCTGTCCCCACAAGACCCCTCTACAGACAGCTCTGTCCGCTCCCAGGGCTCCACTATGGACCCCTCTTTCCTATCCAGAGTCTTCTGGTCTCCAGACACAACCCCAGCGTGATGCAGAATCACTTCTCATGGACAAGCCATGAGTTAGGATAGTCAAGGAGTCTGATGTCAGAAGCCAGGAGGGTACGTCATAAACAGAAGGAAGAGACAAAGGTGTAGTCAGGTAACGTTCCGAGGTCAGAATACCAGGAGGATAACGGAACAGAGCAGAAGGGGTTAAACAGGCGGATGGTCAGAAAAAAGTCCAAGGTCAGGCAATGAAAGATCAACATACAGAACACAAGGCACAGAGAGAACAAACCACACAGTAGCTGAATGTACGTTTGGCAGAGGTCTGGAAGTAACAGCTCAGTTAAGTTGCTGGGCAATCACCTGGTACAGTGAACACCTGGAAACAGCCAGCACCTTCCAGTCTTAGATTGGATAGTCGAGCTGTCAATCAACACATTGACAGCTCATCACACTCCTGTACCAGATTGGACGGCTGAGCTGTCAGTAACCATCCCAGACACACAGAGGTGGAATTGTAACACCTAGCCTCCTTTCTCCATTCTATCTTCTCCAGACTCCTCAGACCCCTTGGTTATCCTTTAGAGCACTTCACACCCTTCTGGCCCAGCAGACTCTGCTTGTTATTCCCCATACTTTTCTATCCTCCACCATCAGCAGGACGGACCACAGTGATCGTCTCTGTACAGTCAGCAGGATGGACCGCGGTGATCACCTCTGCACCCTGAGTAGGACGGACCATAGTGATCGCCTCTGCACCGTCAGCAGGATGGACGGCGGTGATCGCCTCTGCACCGACAGCAGGACGAACCTCGGTAATCGCCTCTGCACCGTCAGCAGGACAGACCATGGTGATCACATCTGCACCCTCAGCAGGACGGACCCCGGTGATCGCCTCTGTACCGTCAGCAGGATGGACCCCGGTGATTGCCTCTGCACCGTCAGCAGGATAGACCCCGGTGATCGCCTCTGCACCGTTAGCAGGACGGACCTCAGTGATCGCCTCTGTACCGTCAGCAGGACGGACAACAGTGATCGCCTCTGTACCGTCAGCAGGACGGACCACAGTTTACTAGAGACCGTTCATGTCAGACTAATCTGATCAGCTTCTATGAAGAGGTAAGTTCCGGATTGGACCAAGGGAACCCAGTGGATGTAGTGTATATGGACTTTTCAAAAGCTTTTGATACGGTGCCACACAAAAGGTTGATACATAAAATGAGAATAATGGGGATAGGGGAAAATATGTGTAAGTGGGTTGAGAGCTGGCTCAGGGATAGGAAACAAAGGGTGGTTATTAATGGAGCACACTCGGACTGGGTCGCGGTTAGCAGTGGGGTACCACAGGGGTCAGTATTGGGCCCTCTTCTTTTTAACATATTTATTAATGACCTTGTAGGGGGCATACAGAGCAGAATTTCAATATTTGCAGATGACACTAAACTCTGCAGGGTAATCAATACAGAGGAGGACAATTTTATATTACAGGATGATTTATGTAAACTAGAAGCTTGGGCTGATAAATGGCAAATGAGCTTTAATGGGGATAAATGTAAGGTCAAGCACTTGGGTAGAAGTAATAAGATGTATAATTATGCGCTTAATTCTAAAACTCTGGGCAAAACCGTCAATGAAAAAGACCTGGGTGTATGACAAACTCATGTTCAGTGGCCAGTGTCAGGCAGCTGCTACAAAGGCAAATAAAATAATGGGATGCAGTAAAAGAGGCATAGATGCTCATGAGGAGAACATAATTTTACCTCTATACAAGTCACTAGTTCAACCACACTTAGAATACTGTGCACAGTTCTGGTCTCCGGTGTATAAGAAAGACATAGCTGAACTGGAGCGGGTGCAGAGAAGAGCGACCAAGGTTATTAGAGGACTGGGGGGTCTGCAATACCAAGATAGATTATTACACTTGGGGCTATTTAGTTTGGAAAAACGAAGACTAAGGGGTGATCTTATGTTAATGTATAAATATATGAGGGGACAGTACAAAGACCTTTCTGATGATGTTTTTAATCATAGACCTGAGACAGGGACAAGGGGGCATCCTCTACGTTTGGAGGAAAAATGGTTTAAGCATAATAACAGACGCGGATTCTTTACTGTAAGAGCAGTGAGACTATGGAACTCTCTGCCGTATGATGTTGTAATGAGTGATTCATTACTTAAATTTAAGAGGGGACTGGATACCTTTCTGGAAAAGTATAATGTTACAGGGTATATATACTAGATTCCTTGATAGGGTGTTGATCCAGGGAACTAGTCCGATTGCCGTATGTGGAGTCGGGAAGGAATTTTTTTCCCCAATGTGGAGCTTACTCTTGCCAAATGGCTTTTTTTTGCCTTCCTCTGGATCAACATGTTAGGGCAGGTTAGGTTAGGCTATGGGTTGAACTAGATAAGACTAAAGGCCCCTTCACATTTAGCGACGCTGCAGCGATACCGACAACGATCCGGATCGCTGCAGCGTCGCTGTTTGGTCGCTGGAGAGCTGTCACACAGACCGCTCTCCAGCGACCAACGATGCCGGTAACCAGGGTAAACATCGGGTAACTAAGCGCAGGGCCGCGCTTAGTAACCCGATGTTTACCCTGGTTACCATCCTAAAAGTAAAAAAAAACAAACAGTACATACTTACCTACAGCCGTCTGTCCTCCAGCGCTGCGCTCTGCTTCTCTGCTCTCCTCCTGTACTGGCTGTGAGCCGGAAAGCACAGCGGTGACGTCACCGCTCTGCTTTCCGGCTCACAGCCAGTACAGGAGGAGAGCAGAGAAGCAGAGCGCAGCACTGGAGGACAGACAGCGGTAGGTAAGTATCTAGTGTTTGTTTTTTTTTACTTTTAGCATGGTAACCAGGGTAAACATCGGGTTACTAAGCGCGGCCCTGCGTTTAGTAACCCGATGTTTACCCTGGTTACCAGTGAAGACATCGCTGGATCGGTGTCACACACGCCGATCCAGCGATGTCTCCAGGGAGTCCAGCGACGAAATAAAGTTCTGGACTTTATTCAGCGACCAACGATCTCCCAGCAGGGGCCTGATCGTTGGTCGCTGTCACACAGAACGATTTCATTAACGATATCGTTGCTACGTCACAAATAGCAACGATATCGTTAACAATATCGTTATGTGTGAAGGTACCTTAAGGCTACGTTCACATTTGCGTCTTTCGTCGCAGCGTCGTCGACGCATATGAACGCATGCGTCGTGCGCCCCTATCTTTAACTTTGGGGACGCAAGGACATGCGTTTGTATGCGTTGTCATGCGTTTTCCGACGCATGCGTTGTTTAGCCGCACCTGCCGGGGCGCGGCCGACGCTACATGTTGCATTTTTGTAGCGGCGAAATTTTTTCAAAAAACGCATGCGTCGTCAACTGCGTTTTTTAGTCAATAGAAACCAATTGACGACGCAGATGACGCAAGTGCTTGCGTTGCAGCGCGTTTTGTGACGCATGCGTTTTTTAATTAAAAATCAAGATAAAGTGTCTAGACGGTGTCTAGACAGTGACAAAAACAACCCAGATATAAAATAAAGGTTGAAGCATTGTTTGCCAGTTTGCCTCAAGCATTGAAGACACACCAGAAATTGGCTGTTTTTTTATTCTGGTTGCGATGTATTTCTGCCGTTATATGATGGCGTTTCATTGTCTCCGGCCTTGTTGGTTTTATTGAAAAGTATGGTGGTCTATCCTTACTTTTCTTTTCCCTTTTTTTTGTTGTTTTATTTTGTGCTTTTCAATGATTATATGGTGCTTAATATTTTTTGGGGGGAGTTGTTATGTATTGCATGCGATTGGTCCACTGTTTTTTTTATTTTTTTTTAATACAAATGTATTTTTTCTTATCCGGTTCTGATGTATTTCTGGGGTTCTTAGTTTACGTTATCTCGGCTTTCTTTATTTCAAAGAAAATAGTAAATTATGTTGTTTTATTATGGATTGCCTTGGCTTGTGCCTTTTTTTCTTAAAATAAATATATATATATATATATTTTTTTTTTTTTTAATTTGAACATAGGGGCTGTTGTCTGTTTTTTTGGTATCTTTTCTGGGACTGTTGCCTTCTGTTTTTGCTATACTCTGCCATTGTGCCGTCTCTGCCATTGTTTTTCTTTTCAATGTATGGCGGTGTTGTTTGCTCAGTGTTCAGTTGGCTTTGTACTATGAGTGCTCTGTTCGTTGTGGTACTAATGTTTAGGTATGGTTTTTTAAAAATTTTCTGCTATGTGGCTAATGTGCATTCTGTTAATGTAATATATATTTTTTTTATTTTTCCTTGCAGAATTTATCTTGACCATGGCCAGCGACTCGAACCACTCGAACCACACAACACCGCTGGGGAGTTCGGTGAGTACCTGATCTACTGTTATTTGTTGTATTTGTAGACGTGTCAGTACATTTTTTGGTAATCTATTTTCCAGGCTTCTTCAAATGAGGAGGAAGAAGAGAACCAGCAGGAGCAGCGACCTCGGGGCCAAGCTGTGGTGGCAAGCCGGCGAGTAAGTATTTTTTAAAAACAACATAGGAATGTTTTTAATGGTTAAACCTTTTTTTTTTTTTTGGGTGGCGTGGGGGGGGGGTGGCTGAATATTTGTATTTAGCTTGCAAACATTAATGTTTAACAATTATTCTAGGTTCCACGACGGGACCCACAGGAGTCCATAGACGTCGACCTGATGGTCGCCTGTATTCAGGAGCGAGGCCCGTTGTGGGACAGCCGTGACCCTCGGCACGCGGACCAGGTTGTTTTGAGGCGCCTTTGGAATCAGGTGGCAAAATCGCTGTAGGATGGCTTTGACAGCGCTTCAGCCACGGACAAAGGAAAATTTGGTAAGTATTGCTGAAACGCCACTATGACCCTACAGGCCAGGATAACACAACCGTGTGCGATGTGATCAACTCCTGCAAGTTTGTTGTATTGCACACGGTTGTTTGATCCTTTGAAAATGTACAATCTCTAAATTTTCTTTTGCCTTTTTCACAGTCAAAAAATTGAAGACAAGATGGCGTTCCATGAAGGACCGTTTCAATAAATTCCTGCGTAAGGAGGTGGAACAGGCTCAAAGTGGTGCTGCTGCGGCAAGGACAACAACATATAAGTTCGCAAGACTATTACAGTTCATGAGACCGATCCTTGGCGCCGAGAGTAAGTATTGACCTATTCAAACACATCGGGTATTGTACAACACATGTTCACGTAGTATATTGTCCATCCATGTAGTATATTGCCCAGCCACTTAGTATATTGCCCAGTGGCGTAGTCTACATCCCAGAGACACAGTATATTGCCCAGCCATGTACAATATTTCACAGTGCCGTAGTCTATTGACCGTGACGTCATGGCAGGTCCGGCGATAAGCGTAAACCATGTCGACCGGCACAAACGTCTACGGAGGGTGAGTGTACCCAAGTTATTTTGTAAATCTACATTTTTACATTTTTTAACCCCTTCATGACCGGGGGAATTTTAGTTTTTCCGTGTTCGTTTTTCGCTCCCCTCCTTCCCAGAGCCATAACTTTTTTATTTTTCTGTCAATTTGGCCATGTGAGGGCTTATTTTTTGCGGGACGAGTTGTACTTTTGAACGACATCATTGGTTTTAGCATGTCGTGTACTAGCAAACGGGAAAAAAATTCCAAGTGCGGTGAAATTGCAAAAAAAGTGCAATCCCACATTGGTTTTTTGTTTGGCTTTTTTGCTAGGTTCACTAAATGCTAAAACTGACCTGCCATTATGATTCTCCAGGTCTTTACGAGTTCATAGACACCAAACATGACTAGGTTATTTTTTATCTAAGTGGTGAAAAAAAATTCCAAACTTTGCTAAAAAAAAAAAAAAATTGCGCCATTTTCCGATACTCGTAGCGTCTCCATTTTTCATCATCTGGGGTCGGTTGAGGGCTTATTTTTTGCTTGCCGAGATGACGTTTTTAATGATAGCATTTCGGTGCAGATACGTTCTTTTGATCGCCCGTTATTGCATTTTAATGCAATGTCGCGGCGACCAAAAAAACGTAATTCTGGCGTTTCGAATTTTTTTCCCGCTACGCTGTTTAGCGATCAGGTTAATACTTTTTTTTAATTGATAGATCGGGCGATTCTGAGCGCGGCGATACCAAATATGCGTAGATTTGATATTTTTTTTATTGATTTATTTTGATTGGGGCGAAAGGGGGGTGATTTAAACTTTTATGTTTTTTTTATTTTTTTCACATTTTTTTAAACTTTTTTTTTTAACTTTTGCCATGCTTCAATAGCCTCCATGAGAGGCTAGAAGCAGGCATAGCACGATCGGCTCAGCTACATAGCAGCGATCTGCTGATCGCTGCTATGTAGCAGAATTGCACGTGTGCTGTGAGCGCCGACCACAGGGTGGCGCTCACAGCGACGGGCAGTCAGTAACCATAGAGGTCTCAAGGACCTCTATGGTTACCATTCACAAGCATCGCCGACCCCCGATCATGTGACGGGGGTCGGCGATGACGTCATTTCCGGCCGCCCGGCCGGAAGCGGTAGTTAAATGCCGCTGTCTGCGTTTGACAGCGGCATTTAACTAGTTAATAGGTGCGGGCAGATCGCGATTCTGCCCGCGCCTATTACGGGCACATGTCAGCTGTTCAAAACAGCTGACATGTCCCGGCTTTGGTGCGGGCTCACCGCGGAGCCCTGCATCAAAGCAGGGGAGCCGGCATCGGACGGTATAGTACGTCCGATACCGGTAAGGGGTTAATACTGATGCGGTTTAGGCAGCATCAATATTAAAACGTTGGTGACATCTAGGTTTAACGTTGGCGAGGGTAGTATGCGGGCGACAGGCATTCACTGCGTGGAGTAAGGAGCGGCCATTTTCAGGACTGTGCCCGTTGCTGATTTTTCGCGTCAGCCATGACAGCCAGCTGTACAGAACAAACAGCGAATAACGGTTACTGTCTGACAGACAGACTGACAGACAGACCTGACACTTTACAATAGTGTTGTGTGATGCTATGTTAACTTTTTCTTACACAGGAGGTGGCGAATGTAAAATTTTAGATTTTGTATACTAATTTTTGGATTATGTTTTCACAGAACACACAGCGGCACCCTTGAGCCTGTTCGTCCATCTGGAGCAGTCCTTCAGGAATCGCCATCAGACCCGTCACAGCCATCCCACAGCGTGAGCAGGCTTGCACCAGCATCTGGAGAACCGGCAGCCGGTACATCAGGTGTTCCCCTGGCCGAGGCCTCTGTCGCTCCTTCTTTCGGGTATTCCCGACAGTGTCAGCGGGCCTCGGACAGGCCGCTAATGCCCGAATATTTTCACTTGGGCACGGTTTTCCAATCTTACTTCAAGGTGCTGGGAGATAGGATGGACACTGCTCTGGCCACTATCGACCGGCGCCTTGAATCAATGGAATCCGAGCTCAGTAAGCCGGCGAAACATTTTTTTAGCACAATAGCAAAGGGCATGGTGGAACACCTTACGCCGGAACTCCAGATTTCGGTGATGCAGGCCTGCAACAATGCCTATGTGAGTGCTCTGCAGCAGGCTAGGATAATGCAGTTGGCAACTACAATGCCAGTAGTTCCAACGCTGGTAAGCATGACTCCTAGTCCTGCTGCAGAGCCACTCTACTGAGGTCCGGGTGCTGAGGGACGCCGCCACCGACACCATCGCACCGATCCGACGAGGCCTGCTCCTGCCAGGCCCTCAAGTTCACCAAGAAGACGGCCTGCGGAGGAAGAACAAGAGGGCCAAAGAAAAAAAAGGAGAACCCGTACAGCTACGGTGGCTATGGCAGCTCCTAGTACCACACCGAGCTCTCGGCCGGGTTCAAGCCGGAGCTGGAGTAGCCAGAGCCAGTCTACAAGATCGCGGACACTGGTTGTGCAACCTCCCCCCCTTCATGAGTTGACAATGTCACCACCAAGGGCCACAACACCGAGGATCACACCACCGACGGCCAAAGGGTGGTCGGAAATACCTTCGCGCATCCTCGATTATGGTTCGACCTCCTCCTCCTACTACTCCACCCCCTCCCCTACATACTCCCGAACCGGTGTTTATGAGTCAACATTAGTAGCGGACGTTGATACCCCTTAATATTTCCCCTTTTTTTTCTTTTGTCCCCTCAATAAAAAAGTTTATGTTTCAAAATAAATTGATGTTTATTGGTGTTGCCGGCAACTCACACCGTGCGCCGTGTACACATCTAAGGTTTTTCACACCTCATATCTGCAATGTCAGAGACACTTTTTTTATAAATTTTTGTACTTTTTTATTTTTTTTAGTGTCTCTAAAATTGTACTATGAGATGTGAAACACAAACAGAGACAATATTACAATTTTTAGGCTGCTGTCACACTCGCAGTATTTGTTCAGTATTTTACTTTTGTATTTTTAACCCAAAACCAGGAGTGGAACAAACAGAGGAAAAGTATAGAAACATATGCCCCACTTCTGTATTTATCACCCACTCCTGGTTTTGGCTTACAAATACTGATGATATTTACTGAACAAATACTGATAGTGTGACGGCAGCCTAAACATACTTGAAGGTAATGGGTCAGGTGAGGTGGTAGCAATTGTCACGTGGCCAAGTGTCAAAATTGCTACCACCTCACCTGACCCATTACCTTCAAGTATGTTTAGGCTGCCGTCACACTATCAGTATTTGTTCAGTAAATATCATCAGTATTTGTAAGCCAAAACCAGGAGTGGGTGATAAATACAGAAGTGGGCCATATGTTTCTATACTTTTCCTCTGTTTGTTCCACTCCTGGTGTGGTTAGGCAGAGTGTGTTTAGGAAACAGTGATCACCGTAGTACCTTTTTTTTTAGTGGTACACACAGTTGGTATAAAAATGGACATTGTAATTTTTCACCAAAAATTTTATTGTCAAATTTTTTTTTTGCTATAACAAAAGAAAGGGAACCGTTTCTATAAAGGAAAGGCACAATAGAAGGTACATTTGTTTAAAAAAGAAAAAAAAAATCATTCAAACGTAGACGAACATTACATTAGGTACCCAACAGGTTAAATTTTATGGACACAATTGTGTTAAAAGATTAAAATGTCAGTGTTTTATTTGACTTTAATCACGATAAATGATTGGTGACATAAAATCAGGATAAAGTTGAAATAAAACATAAGCACTACACCATTTGATCTTGCCATGACACACGGCCAATATCAGAAACAAAATAGGAAGCAAATCGGTCCCTCATCTGCCCAATTTCAACACTTGTCCTCAGAGGATGATCATGGTAGTCGGGCAAAGGGTTTGGTATGGGTTCATCAAGTTCCACGGTCAGTCTCTCTTTAGCAAGAACATAATTGTGTAGAACCACACAAGCCTTCACCACCTCATCCATTGTCTCAATTTTCAGATTGATGGCGGATGCTAAAATACGCCATTTGGAGACCAGGATCCCAAAGGCGCACTCCACAGTTCTTCTGGCCCTGGACAGTCTGTAATTAAATACACTTTTGGTGTGGTCCAAGCCACGACTGGAGTACGGTTTCAGTAGGTTGGCACACATTTGAAATGCCTCATCCCCAACCACAACAAATGGCATTGCTGGGCCTTCGGTGTTGGGAAGAGGTCGTGGCTGGGGGAAATTAAAATTGTTCCCATATAATCTTCTGCCCATATCAGACTCTTTAAATGTCCGCGAGTCATTTGTCCGGCCAAAAGCTCCAATGTCCACAGCGAGAAACCGGCAGTCCGCACCTGCAATTGCCATGAGCACGGTGGAAAAGTATTTTTTATAATTAAAAAAGAGAGATCCACTTCTTGCAGGCTTTGTAATCCGAATGTGCTTCCCATCCACTGCCCCAATACAGTTAGGGAAAGAACACACTTGATCAAATTTCTTGGCGTTGGCCTCCCATATTTCACTTGTAGGGAGGGGTAAAAATTCTTCACGGAGATTGTCCCACAAAGCGTGGCATGTGTCCGCAATAATTCCCGAAAGTGTTGACACTCCAATCCGGAATTGGAAATGCAGGGATCTCAAGGTCTCTCCAGTAGCCAGGAAACTGCCAAGAAGATAAATAAATAAATTTAATTGAAGAACATTGTGATTAAAAAACCTAAAAATTCCATAGAAAACCAAAATTTAGAAAAAAAAATAAATGGCAGAACAGATCACAGTCGTTCAAATACAACTACATTACGTACCGTAGAGTCACCAGCAGCCGTTCCTCTGCGGAAATTGATTTCCAGAGCTGTGTGTCCTGCCTGGTAATGGCTCCTTCCACACAACGCAGAAGATAGCGGAAGCTGTCCTGAGACATCCTGGTATATTCATAATATTTTTCCTGGTTCTCATTTAGCTCGTCAAACAAACAATGGTAGGCTCCACGGCTCTCCCGGACTTCCACGATAGGGTGTAGCCAAAAGCGCCGATGACTCCTTCTCCGTTTATCCCTTTTCCTTTGCTCGTAATAGGCAATAGCATAGGCATTAGCCAAGGCAAAATCCATCTCCATATCCATTAATGTTAAACCACAGAAATAATGGTGGATAAGATGTATATACAATTCTAATATATTCCTATATTTCTTATCTATATATGTATGTCCCACTCAGGAACATATACCACTCAAGTACACTGTGTCATAGCGGTGACAACTACCACCAAGTGAAGAAAGAAACCTCAATCACTCCCCATATGGACCACCAGGAAATACCCAAACCAGGATAGATATCTCAATATATTTTATTAAATTGTAATTTAATGACAGTACATAATATAAAAATCATATAAAAAATTTCATATAAGAACAGATGATTCTGTGCGTAATGCAGGACTTCTACAAATAGTAGAAAACAGGCAAACCCAATATTGCACAATTTGTCCACAAAGCCGTGATAAAAATAATTAGTGTAAAATATATAGTGAAAATAAATGAATTATTACTTAGATTTACCCAATACAGGCAGAACCATAAAATAAATACTAAGATCAATCGTGATAATAAAAAAAGTGTAAAGTGCAAAAGAGTGCTAATTACTGCTCCACATGAGCACAACCCCTCGGTAAAACAGATATGTGCAAATAGGCAAATTAGGACCAATATAGGTGTATAGCGGTATATACCTTATTGGGTAGCCTGGACCTGCAAAAAACGCGCCCCGACGCGCGTTTCGGATTATTCCCCCTGACGAAGGAGAATAATCCGAAACGCGCGTCGGGGCGCGTTTTTTGCAGGTCCAGGCTACCCAATAAGGTATATACCGCTATACACCTATATTAGTCCTAATTTGCCTATTTGCACATATCTGTTTTACCGAGGGGTTGTGCTCATGTGGAGCAGTAATTAGCACTCTTTTGCACTTTACACTTTTTTTATTATCACGATTGATCTTAGTATTTATTTTATGGTTCTGCCTGTATTGGGTAAATCTAAGTAATAATTCATTTATTTTCACTATATATTTTACACTAATTATTTTTATCACGGCTTTGTGGACAAATTGTGCAATATTGGGTTTGCCTGTTTTCTACTATTTGTAGAAGTCCTGCATTACGCACAGAATCATCTGTTCTTATATGAGATTTTTTATATGATTTTTATATTATGTACTGTCATTAAATTACAATTTAATAAAATATATTGAGATATCTATCCTGGTTTGGGTATTTCCTGGTGGTCCATATGGGGAATGATTGAGGTTTCTATCTCCATATCCATGTAGATACTCTCCATGGGACGCTCCATCATGATGAACAGCCAAATCTGAGGAAATCAGCTCTGCCAGGGTATATATACACAGTTACAATGATACCCACCTTCTTCTAGCCATTAGTGGTCCTTATCTAGTGTCTAGACAGTAATTGTGGCTTTGAATGACATCACTTTAGGAAAACGCATGCGTTGAAAAACGCAGCGTTTTTTGACAAAGACGCACCCTATTTAAAAAGAAACGCTGAACGTTGAACACATGCGTCTAGAAAACCTGCGTTTTACATGCGTTTCACTTGCATCGTGTGTTGCGTCGACGACGCTGCGACGAAAGACGCAAATGTGAACGTAGCCTTAAAGTCTTCCTTCAACCTTAATAACTATGTTACTATGTAACTATGTAACAGTGATCGCCTCTTTACCGTCAGCAGGATGGACCCTGGTGATCGCCTCTGCACCGTCAGCAGGATTATTTTCATCCTTTTTGTACAGATTTCACAAATGGCAGGATGGGAACAAGTGCTAACCACAAAGCTGGAGATGAGCGGTCAACACTCAGCACATGACCGGCCTGCCTCACCATCACTTCTGCTGCAGTCTGACCAGATACTATTACTCTCTGTTATCAGCTACACTAGGCTGACTGCTGAAGCACAGGGGAATACAATCTATTATTCCCCGTTATCAGCCATTTCCCATGGACCTTGCATCTAATGTGAGGTCAGTTGGAGTTGCTGGAGATTCAGACATTCCAGTTGTTACAGAACCCCCCAGCACCAAGAATGTTATGCAGTATATGTATGTATAATAGTTTCCATGTGAAATGCATCAGTCCACAGGCTGCGCCCCTGGACAACATATTCTCTTTCTGACCTCCCCCTACCTTTGTAATTCCCACAGTAAATATCAGCAGGCTCCGGCCCCCTGCGGCTATTGTAATGTAGGTCTGGCCAGCTGTGTTCCTATTGGCCTGCCCTGTGTATCTGTGTTATATATTCTGTCTGCTGTAAATAAAGGTTGTTCTTAGACTGGAAATACGTGGAGAAGCAGTCAGCTTTTATATGCTCTCATGTAATCAAGAAATTCCTGCCAGCGTCCTTCATTCAGAATCTAGCAAAAGCAGAGTGGACCTCCTGAAACACGGGGTGGTACTGAAAGAGGTACCCCAGCTTGGTAGACCCCGTTACACCAGTAATGGCGGCTGACCATAGCGGCACCACAGATAAAACTGTACCGTGTGACTGCGCTCTTATCAGAGCTTGTGTTTCGATTCTTTCCAAGGTAAACCACAATGTGTGAACAGACTCGACTCGAGAAAATGCGATGCCAAACAGCATGGAGACGTGTCAGGGCCAAAGCAAAAAGGGAAATGTGAGACGAGAAAGAAGCGTCAGCAGGATGTGGTCGGCAGCTCCTCGCACGCGGCTTCCTGCGCCAAAAGACGGGAAAAGCTGTGGGGAAGCAGCGACGTTTCAAGGCAGGAAGTTGTGACATCTCTTCTACCGGCTGCCAGGATTTCCCAAAATAATGCATGGCCGAAAATAGTAACTGCGGCAGCGGCATAAAGCTCTGCGGACAGCACGTACCTGATCTAGAACATGCAATAAGCCGGAGGCTGATCCAGAACATGGAATAGGCAGGAGCTGACCTGCTGATCCAGAACATCTAATAGACAAGAGCCGACCTGCTGATCCAGAACATCTGATAGAAAGGAGCCGACCTGCTGATCTAGAACATGGGATAGGCAGGAGTTGACCTGTTGATCCAGAACATGGGATAGACAGGAGCCGACCTGCTGATCCAGAACATGGGATAGGCAGGAGCCGACCTGCTGATCCAGAACATGGGATAGGCAGGATCCGACCTGCTGATCCAGAACATCTAATAGACAAGAGCCGACCTGCTGATCCAGAACATGGGATAGGCAGGAGTCGACCTGCTGATCCAGAACATGGGATGGGCAGGAGCCGACCTGCTGATCCAGAACATGGAATAGGCAGGAGCCGACCTGCTGATCCAGAACATGGGATAGGCAGGAGTCGACCTGCTGATCCAGAACATAGGATAGGCAGGAGTCGACCTGCTGATCCAGAACATGGGATGGGCAGGAGCCGACCTGCTGATCCAGAACAAGGAATAGGCAGGAGCCGACCTGCTGATCCAGAACATGGGATAGGCAGGAGTCGACCTGCTGATCCAGAACATAGGATAGGCAGGAGTCGACCTGCTGATCCAGAACATGGGATAGGCAGGAGTCGACCTGCTGATCCAGAACATGGGATAGGCAGGAGCCGACCTGCTGATCGAGAACATGGGATAGGCAGGAGTTGACCTGCTGATCCAGAACATGGGATAGACAGAAGCCGACCTGATGATCCAGAACAAGGAATAGGCAGGAGCCGACCTGCTGATCCAGAACAAGGAATAGGCAGGAGCCGACCTGCTGATCCAGAACATGGGATAGGCAGGAGTCGACCTGCTGATCCAGAACATAGGATAGGCAGGAGTCGACCTGCTGATCCAGAACATGGGATGGGCAGGAGCCGACCTGCTGATCCAGAACATGGAATAGGCAGGAGCCGACCTGCTGATCCAGAACATGGGATAGGCAGGAGTCGACCTGCTGATCCAGAACATAGGATAGGCAGGAGTCGACCTGCTGATCCAGAACATGGGATGGGCAGGAGCCGACCTGCTGATCCAGAACAAGGAATAGGCAGGAGCCGACCTGCTGATCCAGAACATGGGATAGGCAGGAGTCGACCTGCTGATCCAGAACATAGGATAGGCAGGAGTCGACCTGCTGATCCAGAACATGGGATGGGCAGGAGCCGACCTGCTGATCCAGAACATGGAATAGGCAGGAGCCGACCTGCTGATCCAGAACATGGGATAGGCAGGAGTCGACCTGCTGATCCAGAACATAGGATAGGCAGGAGTCGACCTGCTGATCCAGAACATGGGATGGGCAGGAGCCGACCTGCTGATCCAGAACAAGGAATAGGCAGGAGCCGACCTGCTGATCCAGAACAAGGAATAGGCAGGAGCCGACCTGCTGATCCAGAACATGGGATAGGCAGGAGTCGACCTGCTGATCCAGAACATAGGATAGGCAGGAGTCGACCTGCTGATCCAGAACATGGGATGGGCAGGAGCCGACCTGCTGATCCAGAACATGGAATAGACAAGAGCCGACCTGCTGATCCAGAACATGGGATAGGCAGGAGTCGACCTGCTGATCCAAGACATGGGATAGGCAGGAGTCGACCTGCTGATCCAGAACATGGAATAGGCAGGAGCCGACCTGCTGATCCAGAACATGGGATAGGCAGGAGTCGACCTGCTGATCCAGAACATGGGATAGGCAGGAGTTGACCTGCTGATCCAGAACATGGGATAGGCAGGAGTTGACCTGCTGATCCAGAACATGGGATAGACAGGAGCCGACCTGCTGATCCAGAACATGGAATAGGCAGGAGCCGACCTGCTGATCCAGAACATAAGATAGGCAGGAGCCGACCTGCTGATCCAGAACATGGGATAGGCAGGAGTCGACCTGCTGATCCAGAACATGGGATAGGCAGGAGCCGACCTGCTGATCCAGAACATGGGATAGGCAGGAGTCGACCTGCTAATCCAGAACATGGGATAGGCAGGAGCCGACCTGCTGATCCAGAACATGGAATAGGCAGGAGCCAACCTGCTGATCCAGAACATGGAATAGGCCGGAGCCGACCTGCTGATCCAGAACATCTGATAAAAAGGAACCGACATGCTGATCTAGAACATGGAATAGTCAGGAGCCGACCTGCTGATCCAGAACATGGGATAGGCAGGAGTCTACCTGCTGATCTAGAACATGGAATAGGCAGGAGCCGACCTGCTGATCTAGAATATGGAATAGACAGGAGCCGACCTGCTGATCCAGAACATCTGATAGAAAGGAGCCGACCTGCTGATCCAGAACATCTGATAGAAAGGAGCCGACCTGCTGATCCAGAACATCTTATAGAAAGGAGCCGACCTGCTGATCGAGAACATGGAATAGGCAGGAGCCGACCTGCTGATCTAGAACATCTGATAGAAAGGAACTGACCTGCTGATCTAGAACGTAGAGTATACAGGAGCCAATCTGCTGATCTAGAACATGGAATATGCAGGAGCCGACCTGCTGATCCAGAACATCTGATAGTAAGGAACCGACCTGCTGATCCAGAACATCTGATAGAAAGGAGCCGACCTGCTGATCTAGAACATCTGATAAAAAGGAACCGACCTGCTGATCTAGAACATGGAATAGGCAGGAGCCGACCTGCTGATCTAGAACATGGAATAGGTAGGAGCCGACCTGCTGATCCAGAACATGGGATAGGCAGGAGCCACCCATAACTGGACCCATCCCGCTGTTAGGGAACAGCTACTCCCAATCATCCGGGCAATTACGCTATTAACCGACAATCGGTGGAGGAGGCCGCAGGCTGTTTCCACAAATAGATCGGTTATTGAGAATTTAGCAGTGAGCGCATGATATATATATCTCTTATTCCAATGCATGGAACATATGTATGCACCCCTGATACAGTCATGACTAGCTCCATGATAACCCCAGACTACACCCTGCCAAAACCAGTTGAATTGTATATTCAGGCTGACAGGAGGCCTGGTTCTGGTTTTGGTAGGGTATGGCTTTAAGATGCGGGTTACAGAACAAAAGGAACAGAACTGTTACATTTTATATTTAATCCAAAACAATAGGCAATGTTAATTAAAAAAAATGTACAAAAGATTTTACAAAGAGGGCAAAACAATACAGCAAATACAAATGCATATAATAAACAGGATCAACAAAGAACTTACTGCGTCATTGATCTGCCCATTATGGATTTATGGCTTATAGGCAGGGGTTACAGGTATGAAAAAATATGTATCTTTTTCCCTGACTCGTCCTGTAGCTGAAAATGTCCCACCACTATCGGATCTATACACACTGTAATATTTCTCTCTGGGCCCTGGAGCCAGGCTACCTATTGTAAATATAATGTTTTCCCTGAGGGAACAAACATTCCCAGGATGGACTTTCAGGAGAGACAATAGGTATCGTGTCCTAATTACCTGTCCAATTTATAAATCTCTGTCTTACGCACAAAAGACATCATCGTTGGAACTGCAGGGGTCTTTTCCTTCCAAAAGGAGCTTCCTGCATGTTATACCAAGCTTCCTACTTCTTTATGCCCATTGCACCAGTCTATTTCTAAGAGACTCAGACTGTCAGCCATTTTTGCTACTGGGGGCTTTAGAGATTTTAATATTTTCTATGACACCTCCCCTTTTTGAGGTGGTGTGAGGGGCCGTTTTACAGATCACCCCCCCAATCCTTCCTTACGGCCCACCATTCCTGGGTCTCACAGTACCCTCTCTTTCTGGGATTCGGAGATGGGCTTCTCCAAGGGGTTACTCAGCACCACCAGACAGGTCTGGACTCCTGGCTAGAGTAAGCCAGAAGTGACGCTAGGGCCCCAACCTCACAGGGACCTGTTCTGGGTCAGTCACTAGTCCTGCTATCCCGTTGGATAATGCGGGTCCAAAAGGCAGCACGATACCTGCGTTCTGGGTTCTCGGACTGTGGGTGACAGTGACTACGTAGCCGTCTCCCTGAGGGATATCGTTTCCCCATTTTTCGTACGTTCTGCGGATCCAACTCTCCCACATCCCTGACCAATTGTGAATATCACGTTCTTGCCACTCTGACAGGCTGTGGGACAACACCTGCTCACCACCCTAACAGACTCGGGTACAATTTGACCACCCTCCTGACAGGCCATGGGTACCTCTTTACCATCGACATGACAGATGGTGGGACCCTTTTTTCCCCTGACCCAGACCGGTTGTGGGACATACTTTCCCATCCCACAGACAGGCTGGGGATAAGACCTTACTTACCCTTTGATAACTTATAAGCGGTGTTAATTATGGGGCAGCTGCTACTGGCCATGTCACCGTCCATCATGACTATGGTCAGCTGCACGCAACCACCATGCTTTTGATCCCTGTGCTTCTCCCCTTCCTTCCATGGTGAAGCTACCACTGGCCAGGTCACGTCTACTGTGACACTGGTCAGCTTCATGGGACCACCTGCTTCGTGATCTCTGTGATTGTCCCCATCATCCTTAGCACTCGGGCTTGCATCTTTTAGGGGATCCTTAGCAACATCACCCCGCAGTTTGACATGGCTGAGTTCTCCATAACCACAAAATACATTATCATCAAGCATCAAGTTCCCTCTATAATGCATGACATGGCAAATCTGGCAGGGTTGTCCGGGATGTATTGGGCAACTAACCGTCCCAGATCAGTTCCCAATAACACATATGCGGGGAGGTTCTCGGACACCCCCACTTCCCTAAACCTCCTCCTCGCACCCCAATCCAGGAAATCCCCGGGCCATCGGTAAGGGACGGCGAACACCCCCAAACCCGGTAACAGTCTTCCTAGGAATGAGGTCTTCCTGTAGCACAAACTCAGGGGACGAGGGTACGTTCTGCAACTGTGAGTTTAAGACCAACAGCAATGGAGTTGCCCACAGTAACCGGTTCAATGCTCAAGGGCCCTCTCAACAGCCCCACACAGAAAAAGAATGGCTTCACTAGGGCCCGATACCTCCGGTGTGGGGTCCATCTTCTGCTTCTCAGGACAGACGAGGCTTATGTGACCAGTCTGATTACAAGTATAGCACAGGCGGGAGTCAGATGCAGGTCTGGTACTGGACGATGGGCAGGACCCCTTGAGGGCCGGCTGGCAGGGCTACCTTTGTCAGGGATATGCCGAAGGTACATCGAAACGCGCGTCGGGGTAGGTGCATATCGCGTCAAGCTACACAAGTCAAGGCAATGATGTAGCCCTCCAGTTTTCTGCTGCATCAGACATTCTAGGACTTTGTAGTAATGATAGAGGTGATACGTCTAGTAGGTTATTGGTTTGTGCATGCGCTTTGTTATATCTCTTTTCTTTAGATTGATGATTTTGGCAGGATTTGTTCATGATGCCCTTTATGACTATACATCTCATCTGTCCATACAATATATTGACGTCGTTCTTGCACCTTTGAATATATATAGCCGTTATACTTCAGCACATGGCGGCTCGCACGCCTCATTGTCTGGTCTGAGTCCATGGTTCTCCATGATTTATAAGACGATCTGTGGGACTTATTTCTGAGTACACCCTGGTTTGGAATGTTTTGCCTTATATTTATGTTATTTGCATCATCCTTGGCTGCTGTTGCTACATAGTGACTGCTGTCTCATTTATTCCTGTTTTCACTATACTACTTATACATGTGTTTCCGCGTCTGACCACGATCTCAGGGGCTTTATTCCTTCTCTTCTTCATATTATAGCTGTGATATAATCCAGAACACTAATCTAGAGACGTCTCTGGAGATGCAGAATCCAGAATATAAAAAACACAAGAGCTAAAAAGCTCAAGTCTACAACGTGTCACATTCAGGACACATTCCTCTAATCCAGAACTCTGTGTGTAAGAAGCCCCCCAACACAGACGGTGGTGGGAGACAACAACAAGCCTCAACACCATGGAGATGTACACGAGCCAAACGTGGGATGCTCCCTCCTCTCGAGACACGTGCAAGTGTCCGGGACACAAACCTCTAATCTAGAATATAGTACCTGGGACACAAACCTCTAATCCAGAATGTGATATCTGTGACACAAACCTCTAATCCAGTATATGATATCTGGGACACAAACCTCTAATCCAGAACGAGATATCCGGGACACAAACCTCTAATCCAGAACGCGATATCCGGGACACAAACCTCTAATCCAGAACGCGATATCCGGAACACAAACCTCTAATCCAGAATATGGTATCTGAGATACAAACCTCAATCCAGAATATGGTATCTGGGACACAAACCTCTAATCCAGAACATGATATCCGGAACACAAACCTCTAATCCAGAATATGGTATCTGGGATACAAACCTCTAATCCAGAATATGGTATCTGGGACACAAACCTCTAATCCAGAATATGGTATCTGGGACACAAACCTCTAATCCAGAATATGGTATCCGGGACACAAACCTCTAATCCAGAATATGGTATCTGGGACACAAACCTCTAATCCAGAATACGGTATCTGGAACACAAACCTTTAATCCAGAACGCGATATCTAGGACACAAACCTCTAATCCAGAATATGGTATCTGGGACACAAACCTCTAATCCAGAATATGGTATCTTGGACACAAACCTCTAATCCAGAATATGGTATCTGGGACACAAACCTCTAATCCAGAACGAGATATCCAGGACACAAACCTCTAATCCAGAATATGGTATCTGGGACACAAACCTCTAATCCAGAATATGGTATCTGGGACACAAACCTCTAATCCAGAACGTGATATCCGGAACACAAACCTCTAATCCAGAATATGGTATCTGGGACACAAACCTCTAATCCAGAATGTGATAGCCAGGACACAAACCTCTAATCCAGAATATGGTATCTGGGACACAAACCTCTAATCCAGAACGCGATATCCAGGACACAAGCCTCTAATCCAGAATATGGTATCTGGGACACAAACCTCTAATCCAGAAAGCGATATCCAGGACACAAACCTCTAATCCAGAATATGGTATCTGGGACACAAACCTCTAATCCAGAACGTGATATTTGGTACACAAACCTCTAATCCAGAATATGGTATCTGGGACACAAACCTCTAATCCAGAATATGGTATCTGGGACACAAACCTCTAATCCAGAATATGGTATCTGGGACACAAACCTCTAATCCAGAACGTGATATCCGGAACACAAACCTCTAATCCAGAATATGGTATCTGGGACACAAACCTCTACTCCAGAACGCGATATCCAGGACACAAGCTGTTGTGAATTCAGCTTTTGGGCTCCCTCCGGTGGTTGTAGAGGGTAATGCAGTTGTGCCTGGATTGCAGGAGTGGACATGTGTATCTACTAATTGCAGGACTGACTGGGGTATATAACTTTGCAGGATCCTTTAGTCAGTGCCAGTTGTCCATTGTTCTTGAAGGATTCCCTTCCCTGCTGGTCTCTCCAGTTTGCTGTGTTTTTCTACAAAGATAAGTCCTGGCTTTGTTTTTGCTGTCCACCTGCAGTGGACCTTATAGTTCTGTGCATATTCATGTTTTTGTCTTGTCCAGTTTTGTCTGTGAAGGATTTTTTGCAGCCTAGCTATTTCTCTGGAGATGCAGATATACCCCCCATGTCTTTAGTCAGATGTGGTGATCCGTATTTTCTGCGGTGGATATTTTCTAGTGTTTTTATACTGACCGCATAGTTCTCTGTTCTATTCTTTCTTTTTAGCTAGTATGGCCTCCTATGCTAAAATCTGATTTCATATCTGCGTATGTTATTTCCCTCTCCTCTCACAGTCAATATTTGTGGGGGGCTATCTATCCTTTGGGGATTTTCTTTGAGGCAAGATAGGATTCCTGTTTCAGTCTTAACCTGATGGTTAAACCGATACAGGACAAGCTCTGGGAAGTGGGAACTCTGCTGACCGCAACCCCTAATCCTATCACACACACTAGAAATAGCCGTGGAGCGGTACTGACATGGCCTAGACGCCTCAACACAGCCTAAGAACTAGCTAGCCCTAGAGATAGAAAATAAAGCCTACCTTGCCTCAGAGAAATTTCCCCAAAGGAAAAGGCAGCCCCCCACAAATATTAACTGTGAGTAAAGATGAAAGTCACAAACACAGAAATGAAACAGGTTTTAGCAAAGGGAGGCCAGACTAACTAAACAGACAGAGGATAGGAAAGTTATCTGTGCGGTCAGCACAAAAAACTACAAAAGACCACGCAGAGTGTGCAAAAAGACCCCCGCACCGACTCACGGTGCGGAGGCGCTACTCTGCATCCCAGAGCTTCCAGCTAGCAAAGCAAAATCATGAAAGCAAGCTGGACAAGAAAACTATGAACAGAAAATAACAATCGGGGACTTAGCTTCTTGCAGGAAGAGACAGGTCACCAGAAAGATCCAAGAGCGAACTGAACCAGTATAGGAACATTGACAGCTGGCATGGAGTAACGATCTGAGTGGAGTTAAATAGAGAAGCCAGCCTAAGAATAACCTAGGTCACCTGTGGAAGGAACCTCAGAACCAGCAACTCCACTCACAGCCACCAGAGGGAGTCCATGGACAGAACTCGCCGAAGTACCATTCATGACCACAGGAGGGAGTTCGATAACAGAATTCACAACAGTACCCCCCATGGCTACTTTTAGTTGCGCTGCTAGGTTCAGGGTTTGCGGTCAGTACAGGGACCACCTTCTCCAGAGTACGTCTCATGCTGCTCCAAGGCCACCAGATCATAACAGTACAACTGGCCAACAATGAGTTAATTGCATCTCAGAAGAAGGGTGGAAAGGTTTTGAGCCATTTTTTTTTCCTTAGCCTGTTTGGTCTGTTCCTCCCTCTTTACCTCTGGGTGGCTACGGAGTCTAGTATTAACATGAATGTTCAGGAGTTAGTTTCTCGGGTTGATCAGCTTGCTGCTAGGGTACAGGGTATTTCAGATTTCATTGTTCAGACTCCTGCCTTAGAACCTAAGATTCCCACTCCTGATTTATTCTTTGGTGACAGATCCAAATTTTTGAGTTTCAAAAATAACTGTAAACTGTTTTTTGCATTAAGACCCCGGCCTTCTGGTGATCCTATTCAGCAGGTTAAAATCATCATATCTCTGCTGCGTGGTGACCCACAGGATTGGGCATTTTCCCTGGAATCTGGCAATCCTGCTTTGCTTAATGTTGATTCGTTCTTTTAGGCATTGGGGTTGTTGTATGATGAGCCTAATTCTGTGGATCAGGCTGAGAAAATCTTGTTAGCCCTGTGTCAAGGTCAAGAAGCGGCAGAATTGTATTGCCAGAAATTTAGAAAATGGTCTGTACTGACTAAATGGAATGAGGATGCCTTGGCGGCAATTTTCAGAAAGGGTCTTTCTGAATCCGTTAAAGATGTTATGGTGGGGTTCCCCACGCCTGCTGGTCTGAGTGATTCTATGTCTCTGGCCATTCAGATTGATCGGCGCTTGCGCGAGCGCAGAATTGTGCACACTGTGGCGTTGTCCTCTGAGCGGAGCCCTGAGCCTATGCAGTGTGATAGGATTTTGTCTAGAGCTGAACGTCAAACATTCAGGCGTCAGAATAGGTTGTGTTTTTACTGCGGCGATTCTGCTCATGTTATTTCTGATTGCCCTAAGCGTACTAAGAGAATCGCTAGTTCTGTTGCCATCAGTACTATACAACCTAAATTTCTGTTATCTGTGACCTTGATCTGCTCATTATCGTCATTTTCTGTCATGGCATTTGTGGATTCAGGCGCCGCTCTGAACTTAATGGACTTAGAATTTGCCAGACGTTGTGGTTTTCCCTTGCAGCCTTTGCAGAACCCTATTCCTTTGAGGGGCATTGATGCTACACCGTTGGCTAAAAATAAACCTCAGTTTTGGACACAGCTGACCATGCGCATGGCGCCAGCCCATCAGGAAGATTGTCGTTTTCTGGTGTTGCATAATTTGCATGATGATATTGTGCTGGGTTTTCCATGGTTACAGATACATAATCCGGTGTTAGATTGGAAATCCATGTCGGTGACTAGTTGGGGTTGTCGAGGAGTACATAGTGACGTTCCTTTGATGTCAATTTCCTCTTCCCCCTCTTCTGAAGTTCCTGAGTTTTTGTCTGACTTCCAGGATGTATTCGATAAGCCCAAATCCAGTTCCCTTCCACCGCATAGGGACTGTGATTGTGCTATTGATTTGATTCCAGGTTGTAAGTTCCCTAAGAGCCGACTTTTCAACCTGTCTGTGCCTGAACATACCGCCATGCGGAGCTATATTAAGGAGTCTTTGGAGAAAGGGCATATTCGGCCATCTTCTTCACCGTTGGGAGCGGGGTTCTTTTTTGTTGCCAAGAAGGATGGCTCCTTGAGACCCTGTATTGATTATCACCTCTTGAATAAGATCACGGTTAAATTTCAATATCCCTTGCCTTTGCTTACTGATTTGTTTGCTAGGAATAAGGGGTCTAACTGGTTTACTAAGATTGACCTTCGAGGGGCATATAATCTTATTCGTATCAAGCAGGGTGACGAATGGAAAACTGCATTTAATACGCCTGAAGGCCATTTTGAATACCTTGTGATGCCATTCGGACTCTCTAATGCCCCATCTGTGTTCCAATCCTTCATGCATGATATCTTTCGGAGTTATCTTGATAAATTCATGGTTGTATATTTGGATGATATTTTGATTTTTTCCAATGATTGGGAGTCTCATGTGAAACAGGTCAGGATGGTATTTCAGATCCTCCGTAATAATGCTTTGTTTGTGAAGGGGTCAAAGTGCCTCTTTGGAGTGCAGAAGGTTTCTTTTTTGGGTTTCATTTTTTCTCCCTCATCTATAGAAATGGATCCGGTTAAGATTCAGGCCATTCATGATTGGATTCAGCCCACATCTGTGAAGAGCCTTCAGAAATTCTTGGGCTTTGCTAATTTTTATCGCCGATTCATTGCCAACTTCTCCAGTGTGGTTAAACCTCTGACCGATTTGACCAAGAAAGGCGCTGATGTGACGAATTGGTCCTCTGCGGCTGTTTCTGCCTTTCAGGAGCTTAAACGCAGATTTACTTCTGCTCCTGTGTTGCGTCAGCCAGATGTTTCTCTTCCATTTCAGGTTGAGGTTAACGCGTCTGAGATTGGGGCAGGGGCCGTTTTGTCTCAGAGGAATTCTGATGGTTTCTTGATGAAACCGTGTGCCTTCTTTTCTCGGAAGTTTTCGCCTGCGGAACGCAATTATGATGTCGGCAATCGGGAGTTGTTGGCTATGAAGTGGGCATTTGAGGAGTGGCGACATTGGCTTGAGGGAGCTAAGCACCGTATTGTGGTCCTGACCGATCATAAGAATCTGATTTACCTCGAGTCTGCCAAACGGCTGAATCCTAGACAGGCTCGATGGTCCCTGTTTTTCTCCCGTTTTGATTTTGTGGTCTCGTACATTCCTGGTACTAAGAATGTTAAGGCGGATGCCCTCTCTAGGAGTTTTTTTCCTGATTCCCCTGGGGTTCTTGAGCCGGTCGGCATTTTGAAGGAAGGGGTGATTCTTTCTGCCATCTCCCCTGATTTACGACGGGTTCTTCAGGAATTTCAGGCTAATAAACCTGACCGCTGTCCAGTGGGGAAACTGTTTGTTCCTGATAGATGGACTAGTAAAGTGATTTCTGAGGTTCATTGTTCTGTGTTGGCTGGCCATCCTGGGATTTTTGGTACCAGAGATTTGGTTGGTAGGTCCTTTTGGTGGCCTTCTTTGTCACGGGATGTGCGTTCTTTTGTGCAGTCCTGTGGGATTTGTGCGCGGGCCAAGCCTTGTTGTTCCCGTGCTAGTGGGTTGCTTTTGCCATTGCCGGTCCCTGAGAGGCCCTGGACACATATTTCTATGGATTTTATTTCCGATCTTCCTGTCTCCCAAAGAATGTCGGTTATCTGGGTTGTCTGTGACCGATTTTCTAAGATGGTTCATTTGGTGCCTTTGCCTAAATTGCCTTCTTCTTCTGATTTGGTTCCGTTGTTTTTTCAGCATGTGGTACGTTTGCATGGTATTCCGGAGAATATTGTGTCCGACAGAGGTTCCCAGTTTGTTTCTAGGTTTTGGCGGGCCTTTTGTGCCAAGCTGGGCATTGATTTGTCTTTTTCCTCTGCATTTCATCCTCAGACAAATGGCCAGACTGAGCGAACTAATCAGACCTTGGAGACCTATTTGAGATGCTTTGTGTCTGCTGATCAGGATGATTGGGTGGCTTTTTTGCCATTGGCCGAGTTTGCCCTTAATAATCGGGCTAGTTCGGCTACTTTGGTTTCGCCTTTTTTTTGTAATTTTGGATTTCATCCTCGTTTTTCTTCGGGGCAGGTTGAGCCTTCTGACCTTCCTGGTGTGGATTCTGTGGTTGACAGGTTGCAGCAGATTTGGGCTTATGTGGTGGACAATTTGGTGCTGTCTCAGGAGGAGGCTCAGCGTTTTGCTAACCGTCGTCGGTGTGTTGGTTCCCGGGTTTGGGTTGGTGATCTGGTTTGGTTATCTTCCCGTCATGTTCCTATGAAGGTTTCTTCCCCTAAGTTTAAGCCTCGATTTATTGGTCCTTATAGGATTTCTGAGATTATTAATCTGGTGTCCTTTCGCCTGGCGCTTCCGGCCTCGTTTGCTATTCATAATGTCTTCCATAAATCTTTGTTGTGGAAATATGTGGAGCCCGTTGTTCCATCTGTTGATCCTCCGGCCCCTGTGTTGGTCGATGGGGAGTTGAAATAGGTTGTTGAGAAGATTTTGGATTCTCGTTTTTCGAGGCGGAAGCTTCAGTACCTTGTCAAGTGGAAGGGTTATGGCCAGGAGGATAATTCTTGGGTTTCTGCCTCTGATGTCCATGCCGTTGATTTGGTTCGTGCCTTTCATCGGGCTCATCCTGATCGGCCTGGGGGCTCTGGTGAGGGTTCGGTGACCCCTCCTCAAGGGGGGGGGGTACTGTTGTGAATTCAGCTTTTGGGCTCCCTCCGGTGGTTGTAGAGGGTAATGCAGTTGTGTCTGGATTGCAGGAGTGGACATGTGTATCTACAAATTGCAGGACTGACTGGGGTATATAGCTTTGCAGGATCCTTTAGTCAGTGCCAGTTGTCCATTGTTCTTGAAGGATTCACTTCCCTGCTGGTCTCTCCAGTTTGCTGTGTTTTTCTTCAAATATAAGTTCTGGCTTTGTTTTTGCTGTCCACCTGCAGTGGACCTTATAGTTCTGTGCATTTTCATGTTTTTGTCTTGTCCAGCTTGGTCTGTGAAGGATTTTTTGCAGCCTAGCTATTTCTCTGGAGATGCAGATATACCCCCATGTCTTTAGTCAGATGTGGTAATCCGTATTTTCTGCGGTGGATATTTTCTAGTGTTTTTATACTGACCACATAGTACTCTGTTCTATTCTTTCTTTTTAGCTAGTATGGCCTCCTATGCTAAAATCTGATTTCATATCTGCGTATGTTATTTCCCTCTCCTCTCACAGTCAATATTTGTGGGGGGCTATCTATCCTTTGGGGATTTTCTTTGAGGCAAGATAGGTTTCCTGTTTCTGTCTTTAGGGGTAGTTAGATCTTAGGCTGTGCCGAGGGGTCTAGGCAGTGTTAGGTACCCCCCACGGCTACTTTTAGTTGCGTTGCTAGGTTCAGGGGTTGCGGTCAGTACAGGGACCACCTTCTCCAGAGTACGTCTCATGCTGCTCCAAGGCCCCCAGATCATAACAACAAGCCTCTAATCCAGAATATGGTATCTGGGACACAAACCTCTAATCCAGAAAGCGATATCCAGGACACAAACCTCTAATCCAGAATATGGTATCTGGGACACAAACCTCTAATCCAGAACGTGATATTCGGGACACAAACCTCTAATCCAGAATATGGTATCTGGGACACAAACCTCTAATCGAGAATATGGTATCTGGGACACAAACCTCTAATCCAGCATATGGTATCTGGGACACAAACCTCTAATGCAGAACGCGATATCCAGGACACAAACCTATAATCCAGAATATGGTATCTGGGACACAAACCTCTAATCCAGAACGCGATATCCAGGACACAAACCTCTAATCCAGAATATGGTATCTGAGACACAAACCTCTAATACAGAATGTGATATCCAGGACACAAACATCTAATCCAGAATATGGTATCTTGGACACAAACCTCTAATCCAGAATATGGTATCTGGGACACAAACCTTTAATCCAGAACGCGATATCTAGGACACAAACCTCTAATCCAGAATATGGTATCTGGGACACAAACCTCTAATCCAGAATATGGTATCTGGGACACAAACCTCTAATCCAGAATATGGTATCTGGGACACAAACCTTTAATCCAGAACGCGATATCCGGGACACAAACCTATAATCAAGAATATGGTATCTGGGACACAAACCTCTAATCCAGAATATGGTATCTGGGACACAAACCTCTAATCCAGAACGTGATATTCGGGACACAAACCTCTGATCCAGAATATGGTATCTGGGACACAAACCTCTAATCCAGAACGCGATATCTAGGACACAAACCTCTAATCCAGAATATGGTATCTGGGACACAAACCTCTAATCGAGAATATGGTATCTGGGACACAAACCTCTAATCCAGAATATGGTATCTGGGACACAAACCTCTAATCCAGAACGCGATATCCAGGACACAAACCTCTAATCCAGAATATGGTATCTGGGACACAAACCTCTAATCCAGAACGCGATATCCAGGACACAAACCTCTAATCCAGAATATGGTATCTGGGACACAAACCTCTAATCCAGAACGTGATATCCAGGACACAAACCTCTAATCCAGAATATGGTATCTGGGATACAAACCTCTAATCCAGAATATGGTATCTGGGACACAAACCTTTAATCCAGAACGCGATATCTAGGACACAAACCTCTAATCCAGAATATGGTATCTGGGACACAAACCTCTAATCCAGAGTATGGTATCTGGGACACAAACCTCTAATCCAGAATATGGTATCTGGGACACAAACCTTTAATCCAGAAAGCGATATCCGGGACACAAACCTATAATCAAGAATATGGTATCTGGGACACAAACCTCTAATCCAGAATATGATATCTGGGACACAAACCTTTAATCCAGAATGCGTTATCCGGGACACAAACCTATAATCCAGAATATGGTATCTGGTCAAAAGCCGAGAAAAGGACAGACTCATATGGTATGCACAACCGCACGAAACAGTGAAAAAGCCATATATATGTAAACATCAAAAATCTTTATTAAACCTCAAAAAGCATATTAAAAACATTTAAAACAAGAAATACAAATCAATACATACACCATACCCCAAGGCCAATAGAGGCTTAATAAACGTACCGACAGCATAATGAATACCTCCAAATAGACCTATATACTCCACATGAAAGATCCCACATGGAAAGACCCTAGAAGCTGACCCCACTAACTACTCTATCACACACTATGTAAAGTGTGTCCGAAAAAGACCGTCCATCCCAGACAGGTGCCCACACTGCCCGTATATGTGTACAGCGTAATCCAACTTGGGTAATAATGCCTAGGGCAATCAAGGTGTATACAACCTGTCGATAATCAGATGACGGCAGTGAATGAAGCTGATGAAGAGCAGTAGCATTGGTGGCACAGGGTTATCAGCCAGGATAAATCTCCATGTGGCAAGTGGAGGAACTGGCAAAATAGCCCAAAGAAATACGAGGGGTATTAGTGCAGCGTCCATAGGGAACACTGCGCGCTGATAGGATCGCGTTGCGCATGCGCTGTCCCAAGCCGGCCGGACGAAAAGAAAGTAAAAAAGACATCAGATGTGACAGATGATAAAGGAGCGGTACGGAGGGGATAAATGTAGCGGCTCACCAGAAGGAATATGCTGATCTGGCAAGCGGAAGAGGGAACGCTCATAAGGGGTATGAAAGGAAAAAATTCAGGACACGACAGGATAATGAATCGGCTGATGAAATAAAAAAACAAAAAGGAGCAGAGAACGGTAAGTGGGTGAAAATTATGGCAACTGGAGTGCAAATACGCCCATATAACCTGAGGAGGAGGACCAGTTAGTAGGCAGAGGAAATATATATAACAGCAATCCATAGATATGCATAGACATATATATACATACAATGCATGATATTGTGCCCATCAAAACCCATAATGAGATAATGATTAGTGATTAACCCACCACGGTGTATCCAAATCCATAATAAAATGGTAATAAACCCACCACGGTGTATCCCAAGAGGGAGCACAACATGCAACGATGAAAGGTATACATTATTATTTATTTATTTATTTAAAGTGACTCATGTACGCATACACACACGAATAATTAAGCAGATGTTTGTCTTCCTGTTACGGTAGTCCCAAGAGACTAAGAAACCCACGCATTCAGGTCCCGATAATAAAGGAATCTCTCCCGTGGAAGTCCTTCATCTCACTCCGTGAGTGTAAGTCAGGCCAAATCAGCCCTTTAAATGTCCAGAAAAGATGAATGTCGCTATGGGTGCCATACTGTAGAAACTTGAACTGATTCCGTCCACTTCCAATGTATTTCTGTTCTCCTAAGTCGCCGTCTACATCCACCATCCATCAGTTTATCTTTGATCCAATGCCTCGAGGCTCTATGAGCCGATATTGGCCTCCAAGACTGAACAGTAGTTCCCAAAATAGTGATGTCCATTATGCGTCCACATCACCCTATACCATGTGCCATCAGCTACCCTGGGGGAGATAAAAGGCAAGTAGTCAAGAGAGGAAGGCAACTATCCATAGGACCACGTGCGCCCAGGTTATTACTGATAGTCTATCCCAGGAATCCCGTGAAGAGAAGCTCTTCGTTCAGTCCCAGTGGTGTAACCGCCTGAAGATCAAAAATCCACCTGGATTCAATGCGCAAGAGATGGCTGTGTATATTGCCACCCCTTTCACCACAGAAAACTCTCTGTAACCCCACAATTTTAAGATTAGTGGGGGAGCCCCTGTGAATCGATAGAAAATGTGCTGCCACAGGGGTAAGTATTTTACCTTTCGCTTGATCTGTGGCTGCCAGCCGTATGGTGGATATATGCTTCTGTGATCTTTTGCGCAATTCTTGGGACGTTTGCCCCACATAAATCCTGTTACAGGGGCATACAAGAGCTTAAATAACGTTCCTGGTCTTACAGTTAATATATGCTTTTAGGACATGTGTACTAGAGTTGGTAGGATGAGTAAATACGTCTTGGGTTGGCACCATAAAGGGGCAGACATTACATTCCCCACAGGGGAATGACCCCTTCAAAATGATACCCCTGTTTAATCTGACCGTGGGCCTAGAAAAGTGACTCCTAGTCAGCAGCTGTCTCAAATTGGGGGCCCTTCTAGATGTCAAGAGTGGCCTGCTACTGATAATTTCTGTTGTTTGGATATCTGTTTGTAGCACCGGCCAATGTCTGGTAAGGATGGCTCTTACCTGTCCCCAATTATCGTTAAACTCCGTAATAAATCTTGTTTGTGGTTGCCGAGGGCGTCCCACAGAGGTCAGCAGAGAAGCCTGGTCCCTTCGTTTTGCACGCTGAAAAGCCTTGGAAACCACACGTTTCGGGTAACTCCTCTGTCTAAAACGATCCGTCAATTCGCGAGCTTGTGTTAGGAAATCCTGATCCAACGTGCAGTTGCGTCTAATGCGCAGAAATTGCCCCGTAGGGACACCCACCTTGGTGTGCCAGGGATGGAAGCTGTTAAATTCAAGAAGCGCATTCGTCGCCGTAGGTTTCCGAAACAGGTCCGTCGCCAATCGATTGCCCCTCACAAAAATCTTCAGATCTAAAAAGTTAATAGAACTGTTAGAGATAGAATGGGTGAGGAAGATGTTATGGGAGTTGGAATTGAGCCCGTTGATAAATTCGACACAACCCTCCCTGGTGCCCAGCCATATAAAGAATACATCGTCGATATAACGATACCAATTTCGGACCTGGTCTTTAAAGGTCGCGGATGGGTACACAAACATCTCCTCCCACCAACCTAAAAATATGTTTGCATAGGTCGGTGCGCATTTTGCCCCCATTGCCACTCCTGCTGTCTGTCTTTGATCTTCAGGCGGTTACACCACTGGGACTGAACGAAGAGCTTCTCTTTACGGGATTTTTGATCTTCAGGCGGTTACACCACTGGGACTGAACGAAGAGCTTCTCTTCACGGGATTCCTGGGATAGACTATCAGTAATAACCTGGGCGCACATGGTCCTATGGATAGTTGCCTTCCTCTCTTGACTACTTGCCTTTTATCTCCCCCAGGGTAGCTGATGGCACATGGTATAGGGTGATGTGGACGCATAATGGACATCACTATTTTGGGAACTACTGTTCAGTCTTGGAGGCCAATATCGGCTCATAGAGCCTCGAGGCATTGGATCTATCACCAAAAAACAAATCAGGAATAGGAATTCTTGGTTCTAACATAGATTTCTGATCAATAGTATCTTGAATCCTTTGTACATGTGTAACGAGATTATCCATTGAAGAGCACAGACCCTGAATATCCATGTCCACACCTGTGTCCTGAAACACCCAAATGTCTAGGGGAAAAAAAAGACTGAACACAGAGCTGAGAAAAAAAAATGATGTCAGAACTTCTTTTTTCCCTCTATTGAGAATCATTAGGAGGGCTCCTTGTACTGTTATGTAGGCAATCCAGTGACACAGTGTGCCAGCAATCAGAGCACATACAGTGATCTGACAATAACCCAAAAACAATAGAACGAGCTCTGAGACGTGGAATCTCTGTAGACCGCAATACCTGAACCTAACCTATACATAACTAAAGGCAGCTGTGGATTGCGCCTGACACTACCTATGCAACTCGGCACAGCCTGAGGAGCTGACTAGCCTGAAGATAGAAAAACAAGCCTGACTTGCCTCAGAGAAATACCCCAAAGGAAAAGGCAGCCCCCCACATATAATGACTGTTAGCAAGATGAAAAGACAAAAGTAGGGATGAAATAGATTCAGCAAAGTGAGGCCCGATATTCTAGATAGAGCGAGGATAGCAAAGAGAACTTTGCAGTCTACAAAAAACCCTAAAGCAAAAAACCACGCAAAGGGGGCAAAAAGACCCACCGTGCCGAACTAACGGCACGGCGGTACACCCTTTGCGTCTCAGAGCTTACAGCAAAAGGAAATGACAAGCTGAACAGAAAAAGTAGCAACAAAAGCAAAAAGCACTTATCTAAGAAGAGCAGCAGGCCACAGGAAAGATCCAGAAGCTCAGATCCAACACTGGAACATTGAAAGGAGCAAGGAAGACAGAATCAGGTGGAGTTAAATAACAAAGCAGCCAACGAGCTCACCAGAACACCTGAGGGAGGAAGCTCAAAAGCTGCAGTACCACTTGTGACCACAGGAGTGAATTCAGCCACAGAATTCACAACAGGAACTACTGTTCAGTCTTGGAGGCCAATATCGGCTCATAGAGCCTCGAGGCATTGGATCAAAGATAAACTGATGGATGGTGGATGTAGACGGCGACTTAGGAGAACAGAAATACATTGGAAGTGGACGGAATCAGTTCAAGTTTCTACAGTATGGCACCCATAGCGACATTCATCTTTTCTGGACATTTAAAGGGCTGATTTGGCCTGACTTACACTCACGGAGTGAGATGAAGGACTTCCACGGGAGAGATTCCTTTATTATCGGGACCTGAATGCGTGGGTTTCTTAGTCTCTTGGGACTACCGTAACAGGAAGACAAACATCTGCTTAATTATTTGTGTGTGTATGCGTACATGAGTCACTTTAACCCCTTCATGACCCAGCCTATTTTGACCTTAAAGACCTTGCCGTTTTTTGCAATTCTGGCCAGTGTCCCTTTATGAGGTAATAACTCAGGAACGCTTCAATGGATCCTAGCAGTTCTGAGATTGTTTTTTCGTGACATATTGGGCTTCATGTTAGTGGTAAATTTAGGTCAATAAATTCTGTGTTTATTTGTGATAAAAACGGAAATTTGGCGAAAATTTTGAAAATTTCGCAATTTTCACATTTTGAATTTTTATTCTGTTAAACCAGAGAGGTATGTGACACAAAATAGTTAATAAATAACATTTCCCACACGTCTACTTTACATCAGCACAATTTTGGAAACAAAATTTTTTTTTGCTAGGAAGTTATAAGGGTTAAAATTTGACCAGCGATTTCTCATTTTTACAACGAAATTTACAAAACCATTTTTTTTAGGGACCACCTCACATTTGAAGTCAGTTTGAGGGGTCTATATGGCTGAAAATACCCAAAAGTGACACCATTCTAAAAACTGCACTTCTCAAGGTGCACAAAACCACATTCCAGAAGTTTATTAACCCTTCAGGTGCTTCACAGCAGCAGAAGCAACATGGAAGGAAAAAATGAACATTTAACTTTTTAGTCACAAAAATAATTTTTCAGCAACAATTTTTGTATTTTCCCAATGGTAAAAGGAGAAACTGAACCACGAAAGTTGTTGTCCAATTTGTCCTGAGTACGCTGATACCTCATATGTGGGGGTAAACCACTGTTTGGGCGCACGGCAGGGCTTGGAAGGGAAGGAACGCCATTTGACTTTTTGAATGAAAAATTGGCTGCACTCTTTAGCGGACACCATGTCAAGTTTGGAGAGCCCCCGTGTGCCTAAAAATTGGAGCTCCCCCACAAGTGACCCCATTTTGGAAACTAGACGCCCCAAGGAACTTATCTAGATGCATAGTGAGCCCTTTAAACCCCCAGCTGCTTCACAAATTGATCCGTAAAAATGAAAAAGTACTATTTTTTCACAAAAAAAATTCTTTTAGCCTCAATTTTTTCATTTTCACATGGACAACAGGATAAAATGGATCCTAAAATTTGTTTGGCAATTTCTCCTGAGCACACCGATACCTCACATGTGGGGGTAAACCACTGTTTGGGCACATGGTAAGGCTCCGAAGGGAAGGAGCGCCATTTGACTTTTTGAATGAAAAATTATCTCCATCGTTAGCGGACACCATGTCGCGTTTGGAGAGACCCTGTGTGCTTAAATATTGGAGCTCCCCCACAAGTGACCCCATTTTGGAAACTGGACCCCCCAAGGAACTTATCTAGATGCATAGTGAGCACTTTAAACCCTCAGGTGCTTCACAAATTGATCCGTAAAAATGAAAAAGTACTTTTTTTTCACAAAAAAATTATTTTCGCCTCAATTTTTTCATTTTTACATGGGTAATAGGATAAAATGGATCCTAAAATTTGTTGAGCAATTTCTCCCGAGTACGCCGATACCTCATATGTGGGGGTAAACCACTGTTTGGGCGCACGGCAGGGCTCGGAAGGGAAGGCGCGCCTTTTGACTTTTTGAATGGAAAATTAGCTCCATTTGTTAGCGGACACCATGTCGCATTTGGAGAGCCCCTGTGTGCCTATGCAATGGAGCTCCCCCACAAGTGACCCCATTTTGGAAACTAGACCCCCCAAGGAACTTATCTAGATGCATACTGAGCACTTTAAACCCCCAGGTGCTTCACAGAAGTTTATAATGCAGGGCCATGAAAATAAAAAATAATTTTTCTTTTCTCAAAAATTATTTTTTAGCCTGGAATTTCCTATTTTTCCAATGGTAATAGGAGAAATTGGACCCCAAATGTTGTTGTCCAGTTTGTCCTGAGTACGCTGATACCCCATATGTGGGGGTAAACCACTGTTTGGGCGCACGGCAGGGCTCAGAAGGGAAGGCACGCCATTTGGCTTTTTAAATGGAAAATTAGCTCCAATCATTAGCGGACACCATGTCGCGTTTGGAGAGCCCCTGTGTGCCTAAACATTAGAGATCCCCCACAAATGACCCCATTTTTGAAACTAAACCCCCAAAGGAACTAATCTAGATGTGTGGTGAGCACTTTGAACCCTCAAGTGCTTCACAGAAATTTATAACGCAGAGCCATGAAAATAAAAAAAAAAATTCTTTTCTCAAAAATGATTTTTTAGCCCGCAATTTTTTATTTTCCCAAGGGTAACAGGAGAAATTTGACCCCAAAAGTTGTTGTCCAGTTTCTCCTGAGTACGCTGATACCCAATATGTGGGGGTAAACCACTGTTTAGGCACATGCTGGGGCTCGGAAGTGAAGTAGTGACGTTTTGAAATGCAGACTTTGATGGAATGCTCTTCGGGCGTCACGTTGCGTTTTCAGTGCCCCTGATGTGGCTAAACAGTAGAAACCCCCCAAAAGTGACCCCATTTTGGAAACTAGACCCCGAAAGGAACTTATCTAGATGTGAGGTGAGCACTTTGAACCCCCAAGTGCTTCACAGAAGTTCATAACACAGAGCAGTGAAAATAATAAGGGTATGTTCACACGTTCAGGATTTCCATCCTTTTTTTTTCAGGACAGTTTTTTTAAAAAACTGCAGCTCTTGGCAGAAAACGCAGGTCCTTTTTTTGGTCCTTTTTTTGTCCTTTTTTGATGCGTTTTTTGATGCGTTTTTTTATCCTTTTTTTATGCAGTTTTCTATGCAGAGACTGTGTGTTTCCTAGGAAGCTTTTTAGGGCTAAAATGGCTGAAAATACCCTAACCCTACCCCTAACCCTACCCCTAACCCTAACCCTACCCCTAACCCTAACCCTACCCCTACCCCTATTCTAACCTTAGTGAAAAAAAAAAAAAAATTCTTAATTTTTTTATTGTCCCTACCAATGGGGGTGACAAAGTGGGGGGGGTGTCATTTACTATTTTTTTATTTTGATCACTGAGATATAACCTATCTCAGTGATCAAAATGCACTTTGGAGCGAATCTGCCGGCCGGCAGATTCGGCGGGCGCACTGCGCATGCGCCCGCCATTTTGCAAGATGGCGGCGCCCAGGGAGAAGACGGCCGGACGGACACCGGGACGCCGGGTAAGTATAAGGGGGGGAGATTAGGGCACGGGGGGGGCATCGGAGCACTGGGGGGGGGCATCGGAGCACGGGGGGGGCATCGGAGCACGGGGGGGCGGGATCGGAGCACGGGGGGGCAGCCACACTCCGCCCACGCACTTCCGCCCGCTCCCCCGCACTTCCTGCTGCAGCGGTTCTGCACATCAAATCGCAGTAAAACCCGCAGATATATTTTTGATCTGCGGGTTTTACTGCGATTTTGACCTCACAATGGAGGTCTATGGGTGCAGAACCGCTGCGGTTCAGGAAAAAGAAGTGACATGCTCCTTTTTTGCCGCAGCTATTCTGCGTGGCTTTTTAAACGAAATTACGGACCATGTGCACAGCAGTGACTGTTTTCCATAGGGTTACATTGTTATGTACCCTGCATGGAAAACTGCTGCGGAACCGCAGCGGCAATACCGCTGCGGTTCCGCAGTAAAAAACGCACTGTGTGAACATGGCCTAAATACGTTTTCTTTCCTCAAAAATAATTTTTTAGCCCACAATTTTTTATTTTCCCAAGGGTTACAGGAGAAATTGGACCCCAAAAGTTGTTGTCCAGTTTCTCCTGAGTACGCTGATACCCCATGTGTGGGGGTAAACCACTGTTTGGGCACACGTCGGGGCTCAGAAGGGAAGTAGTGACTTTTGAAATGCAGACTTTTATGGAATGGTCTGCGGACGTCATGTTGCGTTTGCAGAGCCCCTGGTGTGCCTAAACAGTAGAAACCCCCCACAAGTGACCCCATTTTGGAAACTAGACCCCCCAAGGAACTTATCTAGATATGTGGTGAGCACTTTGAACCCCCAAATGCTTCACAGACGTTTACAACGCAGAGCCGTGAAAATAAAAAATCATTTTTCTTTCCTCAAAAATGATGTTTTAGCAAGCAATTTTTTATTTTCTCAAGGGTAACAGGAGAAATTGGACCCCAGTAATTGTTGCGCAGTTTGTCCTGAGTATGCTGGTACCCCATATGTGGGGGTAAACCACTGTTTGGGTGCACGTTGGGGCTCGGAAGTGAGGGAGCACCATTTGACTTTTTGAATACAAGATTGGCTGGAATCAATGGTGGCGCCATGTTGCGTTTGGAGACGCCCTGATGTGCCTAAACAGTGGAAACCCCTCAATTCTAACTCCAACACACCCCTAACCCTTATCCCAACTGTAGCCGTAACCCTAATCACAACCCTAACCCCAACACACCCGTAACCCCAACACACCCCTAACCCTAACCACAACCCTAATTCCAACCCAACCCTAGCCCTAAGGCTATGTGCCAACGTTGCGGATTCGTATGAGATTTTTCAGCACCATTTTTGAAAAATCCGCGGGTAAAAGGCACTGCGTTTTACCTGCGGATTTACCGCGGATTTCCAGTGTTTTTTGTCCGGATTTCACCTGCGGATTCCTATTGAGGAACAGGTGTAAAACGCTGCGGAATCCGCACAAAGAATTGACATGCTGCGGAAAATACAACGCATCATTCCCGAGCGGTATTTTCCGCACCATGGGCACAGCGGATTTGGCTTTCCATATGTTTACATGGTACTGTAAACCTGATGGAACTCTGCTGCAGATCCGCAGCGGCCAATCCGCACCGTGTGCACATAGCCTAATTCTAAAGGTATGTGCACACGCTGCGGAAAACACTGCGGATCCGCAGCAGTTTCCCATGAGTTTACAGTTCAATGCAAACCTATGGGAAACAAAAATCGCTGTACACATGCTGCAGAAAAACTGCACGGAAACGCAGCGGTTTACATTCCGCAGCATGTCACTTCTTTCTGCGGATTCCGCAGCGGTTTTACAACTGCTCAAATAGAAAATCGCTGTTGTAAAACCGCATTGAAATGCGCAGAAAAAACATGGTAAATCCGCCATAAATCCGCAGCGGTTTAGCACTGCGGATTTATCAAATCCGCAGCGGAAAAATCCGCAGAGGACCAGAATACGTGTGCACATACCGAAACCCTAACCCTACCCCTAACCCTAACCCTACCCCTAACCCTACCCCTACCCCTAGTTCTTACCCCAACCTTAGTGGAAAAAAAAAATAATTTATTTTTTTATTGTCCCTACCTATGGGGGTGACAAAGGGGGGGGAGGGGGGTCATTTACTTTTTTTTTTTATTTTGATCACTGAGATATAACCTATCTCAGTGATCAAAATTAACTCTGGAACGAATCTGCCGGCCGGCAGATTCGGCGGGCGCACTGCACATGCGCCCGCCATTTTGGAAGATGGCGGCGCCCAGGAAAGAAGACGGACGGACCACGGGAGGCCAGGTAAGTATAAGGGGGGGAGATCAGGGCACGGGGGGTGGATCGGAACACGGGGGGTGGATTGGAGCACGGAGTGGGGGATCGCTGTGCGGGCGAGTGGATCGGAGCACGGGGGGGGGGAATCGCTGTGCGGGGGGGGGGATCGCTGTGCAGGGGGGATTTGATTGGAGCACAGGGGGTGTGATTGGAGCACGGGGGGAGTGGAGCACAGGACCGAGGGGAGCAGACCACAGATCGGGGGGCTAGGGGGGCGATCGGAGGGGTGGGGTAGGTGCACATTAGTGTGTCCAGCCATGGCCGATGATATTGCAGCATCGGCCATGGCTGGATTGTAATATTTCACCATTTTTTTAGGTGAAATATTACAAATCGCTCTGATTGGCAGTTTCACTTTCAACAGCCAATCAGAGCGATCGTAGCCACGAGGGGGTGAAGCCACCCCCCCTGGGCTAAACTACCACTCCCCCTGTCCCTGCAGATCGGGTGAAATGGGAGTTAACCCTTTCACCCGATCTGCAGGGACGCGATCTTTCCATGACGCATATGCTGCGTCATGGGTCGGAATGGCACCGACTTTCATGACGCAGCGTATGCGTCAAGGGTCGGGAAGGGGTTAAATAAATAAATAAATAATAATGTATACCTTTCATCGTTGCATGTTGTGCTCCCTCTTGGGATACACCGTGGTGGGTTTATTACCATTTTATTATGGATTTGGATATACCGTGGTGGGTTAATCACTAATCATTATCTCATTATGGGTTTTGATGGGCACAATATCATGCATTGTATGTATATATATATATGTCTATGCATATCTATGGATTGCTGTTATATATATTTCCTCTGCCTACTAACTGGTCCTCCTCCTCAGGTTATATGGGCGTATTTGCACTCCAGTTGCCATAATTTTCACCCACTTACCGTTCTCTGCTCCTTTTTGGTTTTTTATTTCATCAGCAGATTCATTATCCTGTCGTGTCCTGAATTTTTTCCTTTCATACCCCTTATGAGCGTTCCCTCTTCCCCTTGCCAGATCAGCATATTCCTTCTGGTGAGCCGCTACATTTATCCCCTCCGTACCGCTCCTTTATCATCTGTCACATCTGATGTCTATTTTACTTTCTTTTCGTCCGGCCGGCTTGGGACAGCGCATGCGCAACGCGATCCTATCAGCGCGCAGTGTTCCCTATGGACGCTGCACTAATACCCCTCGTATTTCTTTGGGCTATTTTGCCAGTTCCTCCACTTGCCACATGGAGATTTATCCTGGCTGATAACCCTGTACCACCAATGCTACTGCTCTTCATCAGCTTCATTCACTGCCGTCATCTGATTATCGACAGGTTGTATACACCTTGATTGCCCTAGGCATTATTACCCAAGTTGGATTACGCTGTACACATATACGGGCAGTGTGGGCACCTGTCTGGGATGGACGGTCTTTTTCGGACACACTTTACATAGTGTGTGATAGAGTAGTTAGTGGGGTCAGCTTCTAGGGTCTTTCCATGTGGGATCTTTCATGTGGAGAATATAGGTCTATTTGGAGGTATTCATTATGCTGTCGGTACATTTATAAAGCCTCTATTGGCCTTGGGGTATGGTGTATATATTGATTTGTATTTCTTGTTTTAAATGTTTTTAACATGTTTTTTGAGGTGTAATAAAGGTTTTTGATGTTTACATATATATGGCTTTTTCACTGTTTCGTGCGGTTGTGCATACCATATGAGTCTGTCCTTTTCTCGGCTTTTGACCAGATACCATATTCTGGATTATAGGTTTGTGTCCCGGATAACGCATTCTGGATTAAAGGTTTGTGTCCCAGATATCATATTCTGGATTAGAGGTTTGTGTCCCAGATACCATATTCTTGATTATAGGTTTGTGTCCCGGATATCGGCTTTTGACCTGTTGTGACATACAGACTTGGTATTGCACCCCCTTATATTTATCAGCTTATATAGGATATTGGTGCGCCCCCATTTTTGCTTTAAGAATATGGTATCTGGGACACAAACCTCTAATCCAGAACGTGATATCCGGGACACAAACCTCTAATCCAGAATATGGTATCTGGGACACAAACCTCTAATCCAGAATATGGTATCTGGGACACAAACCTCTAATCCAGAATATGGTATCTGGGACACAAACCTCTAATCCAGAACGAGATATCCAGGACACAAACCTCTAATCCAGAATATGGTATCTAGGACACAAACCTCTAATCCAGAATATGGTATCTGGGACACAAACCTCTAATCCAGAACGAGATATCCAGGACACAAACCTCTAATCCAGAACACGATATCCGGGACACAAACCTCTAATCCAGAATATGATATCTGGGACACTAACCTCTAATCCAGAACGTGATATCTGGGACACAAACCTCTAATTCAGAATATGGTATCTGGGACACAAACCTCTAATCCAGAATATGGTATCTGGACACAAACCTGTAATCCAGAATATGGTATCTGGGACACAAACCTCTAATCCAAAACGTGATATCTGGGACACAAACCTCTAATCCAGAATATGGTATCTAGGACACACACCACTAATCCAGAGCGTGATATCCGGGACACAAACCTCTAATCCAGAATATGGTATCTGTGACACAAACCTCTAATCCAGAACATGATATCCGGGACACAAACCTCTAATCCAGAATATGGTATCTGGGACACAAACCTCTAATCCAGAATATGGCATCTGGGACACAAACCTCTAATCCAGAATATGGTATCTAGGACACAAACCTCTAATCCAGAATATGGTATCTAGGACACAAACCTCTAATCCAGAACGTGATATCGGGGACACAAAACCTCTAATCCAGAATATGGTATCTGGGACACAAACCTCTAATCCAGAATATGGTATCTGGGACACAAACCTCTAATCCAGAATATGGTATGTAGGACACAAACCTCTAATCCAGAATATGGTATTTGGGACACAAACCTCTAATCCAGAACGTGATATCCGGGACAGAAACCTCTAATCCAGAATATGGTATCCGGGACACAAACCTCTAATCCAGAATATTGTATCTGAGACACAAACCTCTAATCCAGAATATGGTATCTGGGACACAAATCTCTAATCCAGAATATGGTATCTGGGGCACAAACCTCTAATCCAGAAAGCGATATCTGGGACACAAACCTCTAATCCAGAATATGGTATCTGAGACACAAACCTCTAATCCAGAATATGGTATCTGGGACACAAACCTCTAATCCAGAACGTGATATCCAGGACACAAACCTCTAATCCAGGATATGGTATCTGGGACACAAACCTTTAATCCAGAATATGGTATCTGGGACACAAACCTCTAATCCAGAACGTGATATCCGGGACACAAACCTCTAATCCAGAACGTGATATCCAGGACACAAACCTCTAATCCAGAATATGGTATCTGGGACACAAACCTTTAATCCAGAATGTGATAGCCAGGACACAAACCTATAATCCAGAATATGGTATCTGGGACACAAACCTCTAATCCAGAATATGGTATCTGGGACACAAACCTCTAATCCAGAATATGGTATCTGGGACACAAACCTCTAATCCAGAATATGGTATCTGGGACACAAACCTCTAATCCAGAATATGGTATCTAGGACACAAACCTATAAACCAGAATGTGATATCCGGGACACAAACCTCTAATCCAGAATATGGTATCTGGGACACAAACCTCTAATCCAGAATATGGTATCTGGGACACAAACCTCTAATCCAGAATATGGTATCTGGGACACAAACCTCTAATCCAGAACGTGATATCCGGGACACAAACCTCTAATCCAGAAGGTGATATCCAGGACACAAACCTCTAATCCAGAATATAGTATCTGGGACACAAACCTCTAATCCAGAATATGGTATCCGGGACACAAACCTCTAATCCAGAATATGGTATCTGGGACACAAACCTCTAATCCAGAATATGGTATCTGGGACACAAACCTCTAATCCAAAATATGGTATCTGGGACACAAACCTCTAATCCAGAATATGGTATCTGGGACACAAACCTCTTATCCAGAATATGGTATCTGGGACACAAACCTCTAATCCAGAATATGGTATCTGGGACACAAACCTCTAATCCAGAACGTGATATCCAGGACGCAAACCTCTAATCCAGAATATGGTATCTGAGAAACAAACCTCTAATCCAGAATATGGTATCCGGGACACAAACCTCTAATCCAGAATATGGTATCTGGGACACAAACCTCTAATCCAGAATATGGTATCTGGGACACAAACCTCTAATCCAGAATATGGTATCTGGGACACAAACCTCTAATCCAGAATATGGTATCTGGGACACAAACCTCTAACCCAGAATATGGTATCTGGGACACAAACCTCTAATCCAGAACGTGATATCCGGGACACAAACCTCTAATCCAGAACGTGATATCCAGGACACAAACCTCTAATCCAGAATATAGTATCTGGGACACAAACCTCTAATCCAGAATATGGTATCCGGGACACAAACCTCTAATCCAGAATATGGTATCTGGGACACAAACCTCTAATCCAGAATATGGTATCTGGGACACAAACCTCTAATCCAGAACGTGATATCCAGGACGCAAACCTCTAATCCAGAATATGGAATCTGGGACACAAACCTCTAATCCAGAATATGGTATCTGGGACACAAACCTCTAATCCAGAATATGGTATCTGGGACACAAACCTCTAATCCAGAATATAGTATCTGGGACATAAACCTCTAATCCAGAATATGGTATCCGGGACACAAACCTCTAATCCAGAACGAGATATCCAGGACACAAACCTCTAATCCAGAACACGATATCCGGGACACAAACCTCTAATCCAGAATATGATATCTGGGACACAAACCTCTAATCCAGAATATGGTATCTAGGACACACACCACTAATCCAGAGCGTGATATCCGGGACACAAACCTCTAATCCAGAATATGGTATCTGGGACACAAACCTCTAATCCAGAATATGGCATCTGGGACACAAACCTCTAATCCAGAATATGGTATCTAGGACACAAACCTCTAATCCAGAATATGGTATCTAGGACACAAACCTCTAATCCAGAACGTGATATCGGGGACACAAAACCTCTAATCCAGAATATGGTATCTGGGACACAAACCTCTAATCCAGAATATGGTATCTGGGACACAAACCTCTAATCCAGAATATGGTATGTAGGACACAAACCTCTAATCCAGAATATGGTATTTGGGACACAAACCTCTAATCCAGAACGTGATATCCGGGACAGAAACCTCTAATCCAGAATATGGTATCCGGGACACAAACCTCTAATCCAGAATATTGTATCTGAGACACAAACCTCTAATCCAGAATATGGTATCTGGGACACAAATCTCTAATCCAGAATATGGTATCTGGGGCACAAACCTCTAATCCAGAAAGCGATATCTGGGACACAAACCTCTAATCCAGAATATGGTATCTGAGACACAAACCTCTAATCCAGAATATGGTATCTGGGACACAAACCTCTAATCCAGAACGTGATATCCAGGACACAAACCTCTAATCCAGGATATGGTATCTGGGACACAAACCTTTAATCCAGAATATGGTATCTGGGACACAAACCTCTAATCCAGAACGTGATATCCGGGACACAAACCTCTAATCCAGAACGTGATATCCAGGACACAAACCTCTAATCCAGAATATGGTATCTGGGACACAAACCTTTAATCCAGAATGTGATAGCCAGGACACAAACCTATAATCCAGAATATGGTATCTGGGACACAAACCTCTAATCCAGAATATGGTATCTGGGACACAAACCTCTAATCCAGAATATGGTATCTGGGACACAAACCTCTAATCCAGAATATGGTATCTGGGACACAAACCTCTAATCCAGAATATGGTATCTAGGACACAAACCTATAAACCAGAATGTGATATCCGGGACACAAACCTCTAATCCAGAATATGGTATCTGGGACACAAACCTCTAATCCAGAATATGGTATCTGGGACACAAACCTCTAATCCAGAATATGGTATCTGGGACACAAACCTCTAATCCAGAACGTGATATCCGGGACACAAACCTCTAATCCAGAAGGTGATATCCAGGACACAAACCTCTAATCCAGAATATAGTATCTGGGACACAAACCTCTAATCCAGAATATGGTATCCGGGACACAAACCTCTAATCCAGAATATGGTATCTGGGACACAAACCTCTAATCCAGAATATGGTATCTGGGACACAAACCTCTAATCCAAAATATGGTATCTGGGACACAAACCTCTAATCCAGAATATGGTATCTGGGACACAAACCTCTTATCCAGAATATGGTATCTGGGACACAAACCTCTAATCCAGAATATGGTATCTGGGACACAAACCTCTAATCCAGAACGTGATATCCAGGACGCAAACCTCTAATCCAGAATATGGTATCTGAGAAACAAACCTCTAATCCAGAATATGGTATCCGGGACACAAACCTCTAATCCAGAATATGGTATCTGGGACACAAACCTCTAATCCAGAATATGGTATCTGGGACACAAACCTCTAATCCAGAATATGGTATCTGGGACACAAACCTCTAATCCAGAATATGGTATCTGGGACACAAACCTCTAACCCAGAATATGGTATCTGGGACACAAACCTCTAATCCAGAACGTGATATCCGGGACACAAACCTCTAATCCAGAACGTGATATCCAGGACACAAACCTCTAATCCAGAATATAGTATCTGGGACACAAACCTCTAATCCAGAATATGGTATCCGGGACACAAACCTCTAATCCAGAATATGGTATCTGGGACACAAACCTCTAATCCAGAATATGGTATCTGGGACACAAACCTCTAATCCAGAACGTGATATCCAGGACGCAAACCTCTAATCCAGAATATGGAATCTGGGACACAAACCTCTAATCCAGAATATGGTATCTGGGACACAAACCTCTAATCCAGAATATGGTATCTGGGACACAAACCTCTAATCCAGAATATAGTATCTGGGACATAAACCTCTAATCCAGAATATGGTATCCGGGACACAAACCTCTAATCCAGAACGAGATATCCAGGACACAAACCTCTAATCCAGAACACGATATCCGGGACACAAACCTCTAATCCAGAATATGATATCTGGGACACTAACCTCTATTCCAGAACGTGATATCCGGGACACAAACCTCTAATTCAGAATATGGTATCTGGGACACAAACCTCTAATCCAGAATATGGTATCTGGACACAAACCTCTAATCCAGAATATGGTATCTGGGACACAAACCTCTAATCCAAAACGTGATATCTGGGACACAAACCTCTAATCCAGAATATGGTATCTAGGACACAAACCACTAATCCAGAGCGTGATATCCGGGACACAAACCTCTAATCCAGAATATGGTATCTGGGACACAAACCTCTAATCCAGAACGTGATATCCGGGACACAAACCTCTAATCCAGAATATGGTATCTGGGACACAAACCTCTAATCCAGAATATGGCATCTGGGACACAAACCTCTAATCCAGAATATGTTATCTAGGACACAAACCTCTAATCCAGAATATGGTATCTAGGACACAAACCTCTAATCCAGAACGTGATATCGGGGACACAAAACCTCTAATCCAGAATATGGTATCTGGGACACAAACCTCTAATCCAGAACTTGATATCCGGGACACAAACCTCTAATCCAGAATATGGTATTTGGGACACAAACCTCTAATCCAGAACGTGATATCCGGGACACAAACCTCTAATTCAGAATATGGTATCCGGGACACAAACCTCTAATCCAGAATATTGTATCTGAGACACAAACCTCTAATCCAGAATATGGTATCTGGGACACAAACCTCTAATCCAGAATATGGTATCTGGGGCACAAACCTCTAATCCAGAAAGCGATATCTGGGACACAAACCTCTAATCCAGAATATGGTATCTGAGACACAAACCTCTAATCCAGAATATGGTATCTGGGACACAAACCTCTAATCCAGAACGTGATATCCAGGACACAAACCTCTAATCCAGGATATGGTATCTGGGACACAAACCTTTAATCCAGAATATGGTATCTGGGACACAAACCTCTAATCCAGAACGTGATATCCGGGACACAAACCTCTAATCCAGATCGTGATATCCAGGACACAAACCTCTAATCCAGAATATGGTATCTGGGACACAAACCTTTAATCCAAAATGTGATAGCCAGGACACAAACCTATAATCCAGAATATGGTATCTGGGACACAAACCTCTAATCCAGAATATGGTATCTGGGACACAAACCTCTAATCCAGAATATGGTATCTGGGACACAAACCTCTAATCCAGAATATGGTATCTGGGACACAAACCTCTAATCCAGAATATGGTATCTGGGACACAAACCTCTAATCCAGAATATGGTATCTAGGACACAAACCTATAAACCAGAATGTGATATCCGGGACACAAACCTCTAATCCAGAATATGGTATCTGAGACACAAACCTCTAATCCAGAATATGGTATCTGGGGCACAAACCTCTAATCCAGAAAGCGATATCTGGGACACAAACCTCTAATCCAGAATATGGTATCTGAGACACAAACCTCTAATCCAGAATATGGTATCTGGGACACAAACCTCTAATCCAGAATATGGTATCTAGGACACAAACCACTAATCCAGAGCGTGATATCCGGGACACAAACCTCTAATCCAGAATATGGTATCTGGGACACAAACCTCTAATCCAGAACGTGATATCCGGGACACAAACCTCTAATCCAGAATATGGTATCTGGGACACAAACCTCTAATCCAGAATATGGCATCTGGGACACAAACCTCTAATCCAGAATATGGTATCTAGGACACAAACCTCTAATCCAGAATATGGTATCTAGGACACAAACCTCTAATCCAGGACGTGATATCGGGGACACAAAACCTTTAATCCAGAATATGGTATCTGGGACACAAAACCTTTAATCCAGAATATGGTACCTGGGACACAAACCTCTAATCCAGAATATGGTATCTGGGACACAAACCTCTAATCCAGAATATGGTATCTGAGACACAAACCTCTAATCCAGAATATGGTATCTGGGACACAAACCTCTAATCCAGAATATGGTATCTGGAACACAAACCTCTAATCCAGAATATGGTATCTGGGACACAAACCTCTAATCCAGAATATGGTATCTGGGACACAAACCTCTAATCCAGAATATGGTATCTGGGACACAAACCTCTAATCCAGAATATGGTATCTGAGACACAAACCTCTAATCCAGAACGTGATATCCAGGACACAAACCTCTAATCCAGAATATGGTATCTGAGACACAAACCTCTAATCCAGAATATGGTATCTGGGACACAAACCTCTAATTCAGAATATGGTATCTAGGACACAAACCTCTAATCCAGAACGTGATATCTGGGACACAAACCTCTAATCTAGAATATGGTATCTGGGACACAAACCTCTAATCCAGAATATGGTATCTGGGACACAAACCTCTAATCCAGAACGCGATATCCGGGACACAAACCTCTAATCCAGAATATGGTATCTGGGACACAAACCTCTAATCCAGAATATGGTATCTCGGACACAAACCTCTAATCCAGAATATGGTATCTGGGACACAAACCTCTAATCCAGAACGAGATATCCAGGACACAAACCTCTAATCCAGAACGCGATATCCGGGAAACAAACCTCTAATGCAGAATAAGGTATCTGGGACACTAACCTCTAATCCAGAACGTGATATCTGGGACACAAACCTCTAATCCAGAATATGGTATCTGGGACACAAACCTCTAATCCAGAATATGTTATCTGGGACACAAACCTCTAATCCAGAATATGGTATCTGGGACACAAACCTCTAATCCAGAACGTGATATCCGGGACACAAACCAATAATCCAGAATACGGTATCTAGGACACAAACCTCTAATCCAGAATATGGTATCTGGGACACAAACGTATAATCCAGAACGTGATATCCGGGACACAAACCAATAATCCAGAATACAGTATCTAGGACACAAACCTCTAATCCAGAATATGGTATTCGGGACACAAACCGCTAATCCAGAATATGGTATCTGGGACACAAACCTCTAATCCAGAATATGGTATCTGGGAAACAAACCTCTAATCCAGAATATGGTATCTGGGCACAAACCTCTAATCCAGAATATGGTATCTGGGACACAAACCTCTAATCCAAAATATGGTATCTGGGACACAAACCTCTAATCCAGAATATGGTATCCGGGACATAAACCTCTAATCCAGAATATGGTATCTGGGACACAAACCTCTAATCCAGAATATGGTATCCGGGACACAAACCTCTAATCCAGAATATGGTATCTGGGACACAAACCTCTAATCCAGAATATGGTATCTGGGACACAAACCTCTAATCCAGAATATGGTATCTGGGACACAAACCTCTAATCCAGAATATGGTATCTAGGACACAAACCTATAAACCAGAATGTGATATCCGGGACACAAACCTCTAATCCAGAATATGGTATCTGAGACACAAACCTCTAATCCAGAATATGGTATCTGGGGCACAAACCTCTAATCCAGAACGTGATATCTGGGACACAAACCTCTAATCCAGAATATGGTATCTGAGACACAAACCTCTAATCCAGAATATGGTATCTGGGACACAAACCTCTAATCCAGAATTTGGTATCTAGGACACAAACCACTAATCCAGAGCGTGATATCCGGGACACAAACCTCTAATCCAGAATATGGTATCTGGGACACAAACCTCTAATCCAGAACGTGATATCCGGGACACAAACCTCTAATCCAGAATATGGCATCTGGGACACAAACCTCTAATCCAGAATATGGTATCTAGGACACAAACCTCTAATCCAGAATATGGTATCTAGGACACAAACCTCTAATCCAGAACGTGATATCGGGGACACAAAACCTTTAATCCAGAATGTGGTATCTGGGACACAAAACCTTTAATCCAAAATATGGTACCTGGGACACAAACCTCTAATCCAGAATATGGTATCTGGGCACAAACCTCTAATCCAGAATATGGTATCTGGGACACAAACCTCTAATCCAGAATATGGTATCTGGGAAACAAACCTCTAATCCAGAATATGGTATCTGGGCACAAACCTCTAATCCAGAATATGGTATCTGGGACACAAACCTCTAATCCAAAATATGGTATCTGGGACACAAACCTCTAATCCAGAATATGGTATCCGGGACATAAACCTCTAATCCAGAATATGGTATCTGGGACACAAACCTCTAATCCAGAATATGGTATCCGGGACACAAACCTCTAATCCAGAATATGGTATCTGGGACACAAACCTCTAATCCAGAATATGGTATCTGGGACACAAACCTCTAATCCAGAATATGGTATCTGGGACACAAACCTCTAATCCAGAATATGGTATCTAGGACACAAACCTATAAACCAGAATGTGATATCCGGGACACAAACCTCTAATCCAGAATATGGTATCTGAGACACAAACCTCTAATCCAGAATATGGTATCTGGGGCACAAACCTCTAATCCAGAACGTGATATCTGGGACACAAACCTCTAATCCAGAATATGGTATCTGAGACACAAACCTCTAATCCAGAATATGGTATCTGGGACACAAACCTCTAATCCAGAATTTGGTATCTAGGACACAAACCACTAATCCAGAGCGTGATATCCGGGACACAAACCTCTAATCCAGAATATGGTATCTGGGACACAAACCTCTAATCCAGAACGTGATATCCGGGACACAAACCTCTAATCCAGAATATGGCATCTGGGACACAAACCTCTAATCCAGAATATGGTATCTAGGACACAAACCTCTAATCCAGAATATGGTATCTAGGACACAAACCTCTAATCCAGAACGTGATATCGGGGACACAAAACCTTTAATCCAGAATGTGGTATCTGGGACACAAAACCTTTAATCCAAAATATGGTACCTGGGACACAAACCTCTAATCCAGAATATGGTATCTGGGACACAAACCTCTAATCCAGAATATGGTATCTGAGACACAAACCTCTAATCCAGAATATGGTAACTGAAACACAAACCTCTAATCCAGAATATGGTATCTGGGACACAAACCTCTAATCCAGAACGTGATATCTGGGACACAAACCTCTAATCCAGAATATTGTATCTGGGACACAAACCTCTAATCCAGAATATGGTATCTGGGACACAAACCTCTAATCCAGAATATGGTATCTGGGACACAAACCTCTAATCCAGAATATGGTATCTGGGACACAAACCTCTAATCCAGAATATGGTATCTGAGACACAAACCTCTAATCCAGAATACGGCATCTGGGACACAAACCTCTAATCCAGAATATGGTATCTGGGACACAAACCTCTAATCCAGAATATGGCATCTGGGACACAAACCTCTAATCCAGAATATGGTATCTGGGACACAAACCTTTAATCCAGAACGCGATATCTGGGACACAAACCTATAATCAAGAATATGGTATCTGGGACACAAACCTCTAATCCAGAACGCGATATCTAGGACACAAACCTCTAATCAAGAATATGGTATCTGGGACACAAACCTCTAATCCAGAATATGGTATCTGGGACACAAACCTTTAATCCAGAACGCGATATCCGGGACACAAACCTATAATCCAGAATATGGTATCTGGTCAGAAGCCGAGAAAAGGACAGACTCATATGGTATGCACAACCGCACGAAACAGTGAAAAAGCCATATATATGTAAACATCAAAAACCTTTATTAAACCTCAAAAAGCATATTAAAAACATTTAAAACAAGAAATACAAATCAATACATACACCATACCCCAAGGCCAATAGAGGCTTAATAAATGTACCGACAGCATAATGAATACCTCCAAATAGACCTATATACTCCACATGAAAGATCCCACATGGAAAGACCCTAGAAGCTGACCCCACTAACTACTCTATCACACACTATGTAAAGTGTGTCCGAAAAAGACCGTCCATCCCAGACAGGTGCCCACACTGCCCGTATATGTGTACAGCGTAATCCAACTTGGGTAATAATGCCTAGGGCAATCAAGGTGTATACAACCTGTCGATAATCAGATGACGGCAGTGAATGAAGCTGATGAAGAGCAGTAGCATTGGTGGTACAGGGTTATCAGCCAGGATAAATCTCCATGTGGCAAGTGGAGGAACTGGCAAAATAGCCCAAAGAAATACGAGGGGTATGGTGAGAGCAGGCCCAACGCGTATCGCTGCCGCAGCAGCTTCGTCAGGGGAAGTGACCAAAGGTGTACTGAGCAGGTATAAATAGAGCATAGAATTACAATCATTATGTACCGCTGTGTGTGGAGCATCATGAGGCGCCAGGAAGGGCGGGGGGAAGGGGGAAACGCACGCACCATATCAGATGAGCAGGCATAATGCTGGAAATAGTGCAGCGTCCATAGGGAACACTGCGCGCTGATAGGATCGCGTTGCGCATGCGCTGTCCCAAGCCGGCCGGACGAAAAGAAAGTAAAAAAGACATCAGATGTGACAGATGATAAAGGAGCGGTACGGAGGGGATAAATGTAGCGGCTCACCAGAAGGAATATGCTGATTTGGCAAGCGGAAGAGGGAACGCTCATAAGGGGTATGAAAGGAAAAAATTCAGGACACGACAGGATAATGAATCGGCTGATGAAATAAAAAAACAAAAAGGAGCAGAGAACGGTAAGTGGGTGAAAATTATGGCAACTGGAGTGCAAATACGCCCATATAACCTGAGGAGGAGGACCAGTTAGTAGGCAGAGGAAATATATATAACAGCAATCCATAGATATGCATAGACATATATATATACATACAATGCATGATATTGTGCCCATCAAAACCCATAATGAGATAATGATTAGTGATTAACCCACCACGGTGTATCCAAATCCATAATAAAATGGTAATAAACCCACCACGGTGTATCCCAAGAGGGAGCACAACATGCAACGATGAAAGGTATACATTATTATTTATTTATTAATTTAAAGTGACTCATGTACGCATACACACACGAATAATTAAGCAGATGTTTGTCTTCCTGTTACGGTAGTCCCAAGAGACTAAGAAACCCACGCATTCAGGTCCCGATAATAAAGGAATCTCTCCCGTGGAAGTCCTTCATCTCACTCCGTGAGTGTAAGTCAGGCCAAATCAGCCCTTTAAATGTCCAGAAAAGATGAATGTCGCTATGGGTGCCATACTGTAGAAACTTGAACTGATTCCGTCCACTTCCAATGTATTTCTGTTCTCCTAAGTCGCCGTCTACATCCACCATCCATCAGTTTATCTTTGATCCAATGCCTCGAGGCTCTATGAGCCGATATTGGCCTCCAAGACTGAACAGTAGTTCCCAAAATAGTGATGTCCATTATGCGTCCACATCACCCTATACCATGTGCCATCAGCTACCCTGGGGGAGATAAAAGGCAAGTAGTCAAGAGAGGAAGGCAACTATCCATAGGACCACGTGCGCCCAGGTTATTACTGATAGTCTATCCCAGGAATCCCGTGAAGAGAAGCTCTTCGTTCAGTCCCAGTGGTGTAACCGCCTGAAGATCAAAAATCCACCTGGATTCAATGCGCAAGAGATGGCTGTGTATATTGCCACCCCTTTCACCACAGAAAACTCTCTGTAACCCCACAATTTTAAGATTAGTGGGGGAGCCCCTGTGAATCGATAGAAAATGTGCTGCCACAGGGGTAAGTATTTTACCTTTCGCTTGATCTGTGGCTGCCAGCCGTATGGTGGATATATGCTTCTGTGATCTTTTGCGCAATTCTTGGGACGTTTGCCCCACATAAATCCTGTTACAGGGGCATACAAGAGCTTAAATAACGTTCCTGGTCTTACAGTTAATATATGCTTTTAGGACATGTGTACTAGAGTTGGTAGGATGAGTAAATACGTCTTGGGTTGGCACCATAAAGGGGCAGACATTACATTCCCCACAGGGGAATGACCCCTTCAAAATGATACCCCTGTTTAATCTGACCGTGGGCCTAGAAAAGTGACTCCTAGTCAGCAGCTGTCTCAAATTGGGGGCCCTTCTAGATGTCAAGAGTGGCCTGCTACTGATAATTTCTGTTGTTTGGATATCTGTTTGTAGCACCGGCCAATGTCTGGTAAGGATGGCTCTTACCTGTCCCCAATTATCGTTAAACTCCGTAATAAATCTTGTTTGTGGTTGCCGAGGGCGTCCCACAGAGGTCAGCAGAGAAGCCTGGTCCCTTCGTTTTGCACGCTGAAAAGCCGTGGAAACCACACGTTTCGGGTAACTCTTCTGTCTAAAACGATCCGTCAATTCGCGAGCTTGTGTTAGGAAATCCTGATCCAACGTGCAGTTGCGTCTAATGCGCAGAAATTGCCCCGTAGGGACACCCACCTTGGTGTGCCAGGGATGGAAGCTGTTAAATTCAAGAAGCGCATTCGTCGCCATAGGTTTCCGAAACAGGTCCGTCGCCAATCGATTGCCCCTCACAAAAATCTTCAGATCTAAAAAGTTAATAGAACTGTTAGAGATAGAATGGGTGAGGAAGATGTTATGGGAGTTGGAATTGAGCCCGTTGATAAATTCGACACAACCCTCCCTGGTACCCAGCCATATAAAGAATACATCGTCGATATAACGATACCAATTTCGGACCTGGTCTTTAAAGGTCGCGGATGGGTACACAAACATCTCCTCCCACCAACCTAAAAATATGTTTGCATAGGTCGGTGCGCATTTTGCCCCCATTGCCACTCCTGCTGTCGGTCTTTGATCTTCAGGCGGTTACACCACTGGGACTGAACGAAGAGCTTCTCTTCACGGGATTTTTGATCTTCAGGCGGTTACACCACTGGGACTGAACGAAGAGCTTCTCTTCACGGGATTCCTGGGATAGACTATCAGTAATAACCTGGGCGCACGTGGTCCTATGGATAGTTGCCTTCCTCTCTTGACTACTTGCCTTTTATCTCCCCCAGGGTAGCTGATGGCACATGGTATAGGGTGATGTGGACGCATAATGGACATCACTATTTTGGGAACTACTGTTCAGTCTTGGAGGCCAATATCGGCTCATAGAGCCTTGAGGCATTGGATCAAAGATAAACTGATGGATGGTGGATGAAGACGGCGACTTAGGAGAACAGAAATACATTGGAAGTGGACGGAATCAGTTCAAGTTTCTACAGTATGGCACCCATAGCGACATTCATCTTTTCTGGACATTTAAAGGGCTGATTTGGCCTGACTTACACTCATGGAGTGAGATGAAGGACTTCCACGGGAGAGATTCCTTTATTATCGGGACCTGAATGCGTGGGTTTCTTAAGGTACCTTCACACATAACGATATTGTTAACGATATTGTTGCTTTTTGTGACGTAGCAACGATATCGTTAATGAAATCGTTATGTGTGACAGCGACCAACGATCAGGCCCCTGCTGGGAGATCGTTGGTCACTGAATAAAGTCCAGAACTTTATTTCGTCGCTGGACTCCTCCTGAAATCGCTGGATCGGCGTGTGTGACACCGATCCAGCGATGTCTTCACTGGTAACCAGGGTAAACATCGGGTAACTAAGCGCAGGGCCGCGCTTAGTAACCCGATGTTTACCCTGGTTACCATCCTAAAAGTAAAAAAAAACAAACAGTACATACTTACCTACAGCCGTCTGTCCTCCAGCGCTGTGCTCTGCACTCCTCCTGTACTGGCTGTGAGCGTCGGTCAGCCGGAAAGCAGAGCGGTGACGTCACCGCTCTGCTTTCCGGCCGCTCTGCTCACAGCCAGTACAGGAGGAGAGCAGAGCACAGCGCTGGAGGACAGACGGCTGTAGGTAAGTATGTACTGTTTGTTTTTTTTTACTTTTAGGATGGTAACCAGGGTAAACATCGGGTTACTAAGCGCGGCCCTGCGCTTAGTTACCCGATGTTTACCCTGGTTACCTGCATCGTTGGTCGCTGGAGAGCGGTCTGTGTGACAGCTCTCCAGCGACCAAACAGCGACGCTGCAGCGATCCGGATCGTTGTCGGTATCGCTGCAGCGTCGCTTAATGTGAAGGGGCCTTTAGTCTCTTGGGACTACCGTAACAGGAAGACAAACATCTGCTTAATTATTCGTGTGTGTATGCGTACATGAGTCACTTTAAATAAATAAATAAATAATAATGTATACCTTTCATCGTTGCATGTTGTGCTCCCTCTTGGGATACACCGTGGTGGGTTTATTACCATTTTATTATGGATTTGGATATACCGTGGTGGGTTAATCACTAATCATTATCTCATTATGGGTTTTGATGGGCACAATATCATGCATTGTATGTATATATATATGTCTATGCATATCTATGGATTGCTGTTATATATATTTCCTCTGCCTACTAACTGGTCCTCCTCCTCAGGTTATATGGGCGTATTTGCACTCCAGTTGCCACAATTTTCACCCACTTACCGTTCTCTGCTCCTTTTTGGTTTTTTATTTCATCAGCCGATTCATTATCCTGTCGTGTCCTGAATTTTTTCCTTTCATACCCCTTATGAGCGTTCCCTCTTCCCCTTGCCAGATCAGCATATTCCTTCTGGTGAGCCGCTACATTTATCCCCTCCGTACCGCTCCTTTATCATCTGTCACATCTGATGTCTTTTTTACTTTCTTTTCGTCCGGCCGGCTTGGGACAGCGCATGCGCAACGCGATCCTATCAGGAATCGCGGTGTGCGCACGCGCAGTGTTCCCTATGGACGCTGCACTATTTCCGACATTATGCCTGCTCATCTGATATTGTGCGTGCGGTTCCCCCTTCCCCCCGCCCTTCCTGGCGCCTCATGATGCTCCACACTCAGCGGTACGTAATGATTGCAATTCTATGCTCTATTTATACCTGCTCAGTACACCTTTGGTCACTTCCCCTGACGAAGCTGCTGCGGCAGCGATACGCGTGGGGCCTGCTCTCACTATACCCCTCGTATTTCTTTGGGCTATTTTGCCGGTTCCTCCACTTGCAACATGGAGATTTATCCTGGCTGATAACCCTGTACCACCAATGCTACTGCTCTTCATCAGCTTCATTCACTGCCGTCATCTGATTATCGACAGGTTGTATACACCTTGATTGCCCTAGGCACTATTACCCAAGTTGGATTACGCTGTACACATATACGGGCAGTATGGGCACCTGTCTGGGATGGACGGTCTTTTTCGGACACACTTTACATAGTGTGTGATAGAGTAGTTAGTGGGGTCAGCTTCTAGGGTCTTTCCATGTGGGATCTTTCATGTGGAGAATATAGGTCTATTTGGAGGTATTCATTATGCTGTCGGTACATTTATTAAGCCTCTATTGGCCTTGGGGTATGGTGTATGTATTGATTTGTATTTCTTGTTTTAAATGTTTTTAATATGTTTTTTGAGGTGTAATAAAGGTTTTTGATGTTTACATATATATGGCTTTTTCACTGTTTCGTGCGGTTGTGCATACCATATGTCTGTCCTTTTCTCGGCTTTTGACCTGTTGTGACATACAGACTTGGTATTGCACCCCCTTATATTTATCAGCTTATATAGGATATTGGTGCGCCCCCATTTTTGCTTTAAGAATATGGTATCTGGGACACAAACCTCTAATCCAGAACGTGATATCCGGGACACAAACCTCTAATCCAGAATATGGTATCTAGGACACAAACCTCTAATCCGGAATATGGTATCTGGGACACAAACCTCTAATCCAGAACAAGATATCCAGGACACAAACCTCTAATCCAGAACGCGATATCCGGGACACAAACCTCTAATCCAGAATATGATATCTGGGACACTAACCTCTAATCCAGAACGTGATATCCGGGACACAAACCTCTAATTCAGAATATGGTATCTGGGACACAAACCTCTAATCCAGAATATGGTATCTGGGACACAAACCTCTAATCCAGAATATGGTATCTAGGACACAAACCTCTAATCCAGAACGTGATATCCGGGACACAAACCTCTAATCCAGAACGTGATATCCAGGACACAAACCTCTAATCCAGAATATGGTATCTGGGACACAAACCTCTAATCCAGAATATGGTATCTGGGACACAAATCTCTAATCCAGAACGTGATATCCAGGACACAAACCTCTAATCCAGAATATGGTATCCGGGACACAAACCTCTAATCCAGAATATGGTATCTGGGACACAAACCTCTAATCCAGAATATGGTATCTGGGACACAAACCTCTAATCCAGAACTTGATATCCGGGACACAAACCTCTAATCCAGAATATGGTATGTAGGACACAAACCTCTAATCCAGAATATGGTATCTGGGACACAAATCTCTAATCCAGAACGTGATATCCGGGACACAAACCTCTAATCCAGAATATGGTATCCGGGACACAAACCTCTAATCCAGAATATGGTATCTGGGACACAAACCTCTAATCCAAAATATGGTATCTGGGACACAAACCTCTAATCCAGAACGTGATATCCAGGACACAAACCTCTAATCCAGGATATGGTATCTGGGACACAAACCTTTAATCCAGAATATGGTATCTGGGACACAAACCTCTAATCCAGAACGTGATATCCGGGACACAAACCTCTAATCCAGAACGTGATATCCAGGACACAAACCTCTAATCCAGAATATGGTATCTAGGACACAAACCTATAAACCAGAATGTGATATCCGGGACACAAACCTCTAATCCAGAATATGGTATCTGAGGCACAAACCTATAATCCAGAATATGGTATCTGGGGCACAAACCTCTAATCCAGAACGCGATATCTGGGACACAAACCTCTAATCCAGAATATGGTATCTGAGACACAAACCTCTAATCCAGAATATGGTATCTGGGACACAAACCTCTAATCCAGAATATGGTATCTAGGACACAAACCACTAATCCAGAGCGTGATATCCGGGACACAAACCTCTAATCCAGAATATGGTATCTGGGACACAAACCTCTAATCCAGAACGTGATATCCGGGACACAAACCTCTAATCCAGAATATGGTATCTGGGACACAAACCTCTAATCCAGAATATGGCATCTGGGACACAAACCTCTAATCCAGAATATGGTATCTAGGACACAAACCTCTAATCAAGAATATGGTATCTAGGACACAAACCTCTAATCCAGAACGTGATATCGGGGACACAAAACCTTTAATCTAGAATATGGTATCTGGGACACAAAACCTATAATCCAGAATATGGTACCTGGGACACAAACCTCTAATCCAGAATATGGTATCTGGGACACAAACCTCTAATCCAGAATATGGTATCTGAGACACAAACCTCTAATCCAGAATATGGTAACTGAGACACAAACCTCTAATCCAGAATATGGTATCTGGGACACAAACCTCTAATCCAGAATATGGTATCTAGGACACAAACCTCTAATCCAGAACGTTATATCTGGGACACAAACCTCTAATCCAGAATATGGTATCTGGAACACAAACCTCTAATCCAGAATATGGTATCTGGGACACAAACCTCTAATCCAGAATACGGTATCTGGGACACAAACCTCTAATCCAGAATATGGTATCTGGGACACAAACCTCTAATCCAGAATATGGTATCTGAGATACAAACCTCTAATCCAGAATATGGTATCTGAGACACAAACCTCTAATCCAGAATATGGTATCTGGGACACAAACCTCTAATCCAGAATATGGTATCTGGGACACAAACCTCTAATCCAGAATATGGTATCTGAGACACAAACCTCTAATCCAGAACGCAATATCTGAGACACAAACCTCTAATCCAGAACGTGATATCCAGGACACAAACCTCTAATACAGAATATGGTATCTGGGACACAAACCTCTAATCCAGAACGTGATATCCGGGACACAAACCTCTAATCCAGAATATGGTATCTGGGACACAAACCTCTAATCCAGAATATGGTATCTGGGACACAAACCTCTAATCCAGAACGAGATATCCAGGACACAAACCTCTAATCCAGAACGCGGTATCCGGGACACAAACCTCTAATCCAGAATATGATATCTGAGACACTAACCTCTAATCCAGAACGTGATATCCGGGACACAAACCTCTAATTCAGAATATGGTATCTGGGACACTGTCACGATTCCCCTGACCGCTGTCACCACTGGGTCAGGATTCACACCGTGACCGTCACTCCTACGTCACGGATTGAGGTGACTTTAGGCCAACAGACGGCTATCACATGTGCAGGGGGCTTATCTTAGTTATCCCTCCACTCCACGATGTGATGAAAAACCACACACAAGGCTATTGACTTCTTAGCTTACAGCAGGGGCTTATTCTAGGTATCCCACTGCTTTTCTATATACCACGAACTGCAGGGATTTATGTATATCCCGCTTACAGTTCCACTTAACACTTGCAGCTCTCTGGCGCCCCCCTTACTCTCAGGTCAGATTAGGTACTGCACCCTGGGTAATTAGTCGCCAGAAAGGCTGCCTGCTATGTACTGGCTATTGGGCACGCTGCAGCGACGCGATAACTACTCCCACTCAGGCAGGAACAATAATTATTAACGCCGCAGCCACTACAACATAACCCAAAAGTCTGCACACTTCTCGCTGCCACCAGCTTCGATTAACCGGGTCCGAAGCTAACCCAACACAACAGTAACAGTAGCGTATTTCCCTTCAGAAGACTTAGGGTACGGTTTTTAGAGCATGGAGAAGAACTAACATATAATAGTATATCCCATTAAAAATAATTAGGCAGTGCTTTATCAAAAATAGTTTATAAAGATGTTACAAATGAGAAAAGCAACACTCACATGTTTAAAGCATGACAGGCATCCAGGCTAGTGGAGTTTTTCCATATGTCCCAGCTCATTTGGACGTGCTGCTGGCTTCAGAAGACAAGCAGTCCAGAAGGAGAAATCAGCAGAAGAGAGTGAGCTGGGGCTCCTGCCACAAACTTAATACCTTAAGGCTTTGACATCACAGAAGGGTTGGCTTATCCAGACCCTCCTCTCTCTACATTCTGAGTAAACTTTAAACTATTTCCTCTGATTTCTATAACTTCACTACAAAACATGTCAGAGTCCTAACATACTCATAATTCATCTCGGATTAACGTGAGCATTCTAATGAGATCAAATATGTCCTATCTGGGATACATTTTTCCAGAGAAAACCCTACTTCTTTACCAGATGGAGTTAGAAGCCCGAGTTTCATGGGATGTGTAGATACACCGAGTGAGACTACGAATATATATTTTCATGTTCCTAGCTTAAATCGTTTGCCTAATATCTAACAAAAACTAAACAAAGAATCTTTCATGGATTCTTGAAGTTTCTACTTCCCTTATAGCTGAACAAGAGCTTACACAGGAAATGCTAGTCGTAAATTCCATTCGGCAATAAAACCTCTCTTCCCCCATACTCTTAGAGAAGGAAAGCCAGGAATTTGCACCTCAAACTGTGCTCCAAGAAGGGGGGCTTAGCCCACGCAGGCTAGCAAGAGAACTACTTATGATATTTCATACCATATCGTGACAGACACAAACCTCTAATCCAGAATATGGTATCTGGGACACAAACCTCTAATCCAGAATATGGTATCTGGGACACAAATCTCTAATCCAAAACGTGATATCCGGGACACAAACCTTTAATCCAGAACGTGATATCCAGGACACAAACCTCTAATCCAGAATATGGTATCTGGGACATAAACCTCTAATCCAGAATATGGTATCTGGGACACAAATCTCTAATCCAGAACGTGATATCCAGGACACAAACCTCTAATCCAGAATATGGTATCCGGGACACAAACCTCTAATCCAGAATATGGTATCTGGGACACAAACCTCTAATACAGAATATGGTATCTGGGACACAAACCTCTAATCCAGAACTTGATATCCGGGACACAAACCTCTAATCCAGAATATGGTATGTAGGACACAAACCTCTAATCTAGAATATGGTATCTGGGACACAAACCTCTAATCCAGAACTTGATATCCGGGACACAAACCTCTAATCCAGAATATGGTATCCGGGACACAAACCTCTAATCCAGAATATGGTATCTGGGACACAAACCTCTAATCCAGAATATGGTATCTGGGACACAAACCTCTAATCCAGAACTTGATATCCGGGACACAAACCTCTAATCCAGAATATGGTATGTAGGACACAAACCTCTAATCCAGAATATGGTATCTGGGACACAAACCTCTAATCCAGAACATGATATCCGGGACACAAACCTCTAATCCAGAATATGGTATCCGGGACACAAACCTCTAATCCAGAATATGGTATCTGAGACACAAACCTCTAATCCAGCATATGGTATCTGGGACACAAACCTCTAATCCAGAACGTGATATCCAGGACACAAACCTCTAATCCAGGATATGGTATCTGGGACACAAACCTTTAACCCAGAATATGGTATCTGGGACACAAACCTCTAATCCAGAACGTGATATCCGGGACACAAACCTCTAATCCAGAAAGTGATATCCAGGACACAAACCTCTAATCCAGAATATGGTATCTGGGACACAAACCTTTAGTCCAGATTGTGATAGCCAGGACACAAACCTCTAATCCAGAATATGGTATCTGGGACACAAACCTCTAATCCAGAATATGGTATCTGGGACACAAACCTCTAATCCAGAATATGGTATCTGGGACACAAACCTCTAATCCAGAATATGGTATCTGGGACACAAACCTCTAATCCAGAATATGGTATCTAGGACACAAACCTATAAACCAGAATGTGATATCCGGGACACAAACCTCTAATCCAGAATATGGTATCTGAGACACAAACCTCTAATCCAGAATATGGTATCTGGGGCACAAACCTCTAATCCAGAACGCGATATCTGGGACACAAACCTCTAATCCAGAATATGGTATCTGAGACACAAACCTCTAATCCAGAATATGGTATCTGGGACACAAACCTCTAATCCAGAATATGGTATCTAGGACACAAACCACTAATCCAGAGCATGATATCCGGGACACAAACCTCTAATCCAGAATATGGTATCTGGGACACAAACCTCTAATCCAGAACGTGATATCCGGGACACAAACCTCTAATCCAGAATATGGTATCTAGGACACAAACCACTAATCCAGAGCATGATATCCGGGACACAAACCTCTAATCCAGAATATGGTATCTAGGACACAAACCTCTAATCAAGAATATGGTATCTAGGACACAAACCTCTAATCCAGAACGTGATATCGGGGACACAAAACCTTTAATCCAGAATATGGTATCTGGGACACAAACCTCTAATCCAGAATATGGTATCTGAGACACAAACCTCTAATCCAGAATATGGTAACTGAGACACAAACCTCTAATCCAGAATATGGTATCTGGGACACAAACCTCTAATCCAGAATATGGTATCTAGGACACAAACCTCTAATCCAGAACATGATATCTGGGACACAAACCTCTAATCCAGAATATGGTATCTGGAACACAAACCTCTAATCCAGAATATGGTATCTGGGACACAAACCTCTAATCCAGAATATGGTATCTGGGACACAAATCTCTAATCCAGAATATGGTATCTGAGACACAAACCTCTAATCCAGAATATGGTATCTGAGACACAAACCTCTAATCCAGAATATGGTATCTGAGACACAAACCTCTAATCCAGAATATGGTATCTGGGACACAAACCTCTAATCCAGAATATGGTATCTAGGAAACAAACCTCTAATCCAGAACGTGATATCCGGGACACAAACCTCTAATCCAGAACGTGACATCCAGGACACAAACCTCTAATCCAGAATATGGTATCTGGGACACAAACCTTTAATCCAGAATATGGTATCTAGGAAACAAACCTCTAATCCAGAACGTGATATCCAGGACACAAACCTCTAATTCAGAATATGGTATCTGGGACACAAACCTCTAATCCAGAATATGGTATCTGGGACACAAACCTCTAATCCAGAATATGGTATCTGGGACACAAACCTCTAATCCAGAACTTGATATCCGGGACACAAACCTCTAATCCAGAATATGGTATGTAGGACACAAACCTCTAATCCAGAATATGGTATCTGGGACACAAACCTCTAATCCAGAATGTGATATCCGGGACACAAACCTCTAATCCAGAATATGGTATCTAGGAAACAAACCTCTAATCCAGAACGTGATATCCGGGACACAAACCTCTAATCCAGAACGTGACATCCAGGACACAAACCTCTAATCCAAAATATGGTATCTGGGACACAAACCTTTAATCCAGAATATGGTATCTAGGAAACAAACCTCTAATCCAGAACGTGATATCCAGGACACAAACCTCTAATCCAGAATATGGTATCCGGGACACAAACCTCTAATCCAGAATATGGTATCTGGGACACAAACCTCTAATCCAGAATATGGTATCCGGGACACAAACCTCTAATCCAGAACTTGATATCCGGGACACAAACCTCTAATCCAGAATATGGTATGTAGGACACAAACCTCTAATCCAGAATATGGTATCTGGGACACAAACCTCTAATCCAGGACGTGATATCCGGGACACAAACCTCTAATCCAGAATATGGTATCCGGGACACAAACCTCTAATCCAGAATATGGTATCTGGAACACAAACCTCTAATCCAGAATATGGTATCTGGGACACAAACCTCTAATCCAGAATATGGTATCTGGGACACAAACCTCTAATCCAGAATATGGTATCTGGGACACAAACCTCTAATCCAGAATATGGTATCTGAGACACAAACCTCTAATCCAGAATATGGTAACTGGGACACAAACCTCCAATCCAGAATATGGTATCTGGGACACAAACCTCTAATCCAGAATATGGTATCTGAGACACAAACCTCTAATCCAGAACGCAATATCTGAGACACAAACCTCTAATCCAGAATATGGTATCTGAGACACAAACCTCTAATCCAGAATATGGTAACTGGGACACAAACCTCCAATCCAGAATATGGTATCTGGGACACAAACCTCTAATCCAGAATATGGTATCTGAGACACAAACCTCTAATCCAGAATATGGTATCTGGGACACAAACCTCTAATCCAGAATATGGTATCTAGGACAAAAACCTCTAATCCAGAACGTGATATCTGGGACACAAACCTCTAATCCGGAATATGGTATCTGGGACACAAACCTCTAATCCAGAATATGGTATCTGGGACACAAACCTCTAATCCAGAATATGGTATCTGGGACACCAACCTCTAATCCAGAATATGGTATCTCGGACACAAACCTCTAATCCAGAATATGGTATCTGAGACACAAACCTCTAATCCAGAATATGGTATCTGGGACACAAACCTCTAATCCAGAACGAGATATCCAGGACACAAACCTCTAATCCAGAACGCGATATCCGGGAAACAAACCTCTAATGCAGAATAAGGTATCTGGGACACTAACCTCTAATCCAGAATGTGATATCTGGGACACAAACCTCTAATCCAGAATATGGTATCTGGGACACAAACCTCTAATCCAGAATATGGTATCTGGGACACAAACCTCTAATCCAGAATATGGTATCTGGGACACAAACCTCTAATCCAGAACGTGATATCCAGGACACAAACCTCTAATCCAGAATATGGTATCCGGGACACAAACATCTAATCCAGAATATGGTATCTGGGACACAAACCTCTAATCCAGAATATGGTATCTGGGAAACAAACCTCTAATCCAGAATATGGTATCTGGGACACAAACCTCTAATCCAGAATATGGTATCTGGGAAACAAACCTCTAATCCAGAATATGGTATCTGGGACACAAACCTCTAATCCAGAATATGGTATCTGGGACACAAACCTCTAGTCCAAAATATGGTATCTGGGACACAAACCTCTAATCCAGAATATGGTATCAGGGACACAAACCTCTAATCCAGAATATGGTATCTGGGACACAAACCTCTAATCCAGAATATGGTATCCGGGACACAAACCTCTAATCCAGAATATGGTATCTGGGACACAAACCTCTAATCCAGAATATGGTATCTGGGACACAAACCTCTAATCCAGAATATGGTATCCGGGACACAAACCTCTAATCCAGAATATGGTATCCGGGACACAAACCTCTAATCCAGAATATGGTATCTGGGACACAAACCTCTAATCCAGAACGAGATATCCAGGACATAAACCTCTAATCCAGAACGAGATATCCAGGACACAAACCTCTAATCCAGAACAAGATATCCAGGACACAAACCTCTAATCCAGAACAAGATATCCGGGACACAAACCTCTAATCCAGAGTGTGATATCCGGGACACAAACCTCTAATCCAGAATATGGTATCCGGGACACAAACCTCTAATCCAGAATATGGTATCTGGGACACAAACCTCTAATACAGAATATGGTATCTGGGACACAAACCTCTAATCCAGAATATGGTATCTGGGACACAAACCTCTAATCCAGAATATGGTATCCGGGACACAAACCTCTAATCCAGAATATGGTATCTGGGACACAAACCTCTAATCCAGAATGTGATAGCCAGGACACAAACCTCTAATCCAGAATATGGTATCTGGGACACAAACCTCTAATCCAGAATATGGTATCTGGGATACAAACCTCTAATCCAGAATATGGTATCTGGGACACAAACCTTTAATCCAGAATGTGATATCCAGGACACAAACCTCTAATCCAGAATATGGTATCTGAGACACAAACCTCTAATCCAGAATATGGTATCTAGGACACAAACCTATAATCCAGCATGTGATATCTGTTATGTTTGCTAATGACAGGTGTTATGAAGGCAATCCAGAGACACAGTGTGCTTAGCGATCAGAGCGCACACAGTGATCTGACAAATACCCAAAAATACAAGAACGAGCTCTGAGACGTGGAAACTCTGTAGACTGCACACCTGATCCTATCCTAAACACAACTAAAAGCGGCTGTGGATTGCGCCTAACAACTACCTAGGCAACTCGGCACACCCTAAGAAACTAGCTAGCCTGAAGATAGAAAAATAGGCCTGACTTGCCCCAGAGAAATTCCCCAAAGGAAAAGGCAGCCCCCCACATATAATGACTGTGAGTAAGATGAAAAGACAAAACGTAGGGATGAAATAGATTCAGCAAAGTGGGGCCCGATATTCTAGGACAGAGCGAGGACAGTAAAGCGAACTTTGCAGTCTACAAAAAACCCTAAAGCAAAACCACGCAAAGGGGGCAAAGAAAACCCACCGTGCCGAACTAACGGCACGGCGGTACACCCTCTGCGTCTCAGAGCTTCCAGCAAAACAAAAGACAAGCTGGACAGAAAAAAAGCAACAAAAAAGCAAAAAGCACTAAGCTATACTGAGCAGAAGGTCACAGGAACAATCAGGAGAAGCTCAGATCCAACACTGAAACATTGACAAGGAGCAAGGATAGCAGCATCAGGCGGAGTTAAGTAATGAAGCAGTTAACGAGCTCACCAGAACACCTGAGGGAGGAAGCTCAGAAGCTGCAGTACCACTTGTGACCACAGGAGTGAATTCAGCCACAGAATTCACAACAGTACCCCCCCCCTTGAGGAGGGGTCACCGAACCCTCACCAGAGCCCCCAGGCCGACCAGGATGAGCCGCATGAAAGGCACGAACAAGATCGGAAGCATGAACATCAGAGGCAAAAACCCAGGAATTATCTTCCTGAGCATAACCCTTCCATTTAACCAGATACTGGAGTTTCCGTCTAGAAACACGAGAATCCAAAATCTTCTCCACAATATACTCCAATTCCCCCTCCACCAATACCGGGGCAGGAGGCTCAACAGATGGAACCATAGGTGCCACGTATCTCCGCAACAACGACCTATGGAATACATTATGTATGGAAAAGGAGTCTGGGAGGGTCAAACGAAAAGACACAGGATTGAGAACCTCAGAAATCCTATACGGACCAATAAAACGAGGTTTAAATTTAGGAGAGGAAACCTTCATAGGAATATGACGAGAAGATAACCAAACCAGATCCCCAACACGAAGTCGGGGACCCACACGGCGTCTGCGATTAGCGAAAAGTTGAGCTTTCTCCTGGGACAAGATCAAATTGTCCACTACCTGAGTCCAGATCTGCTGCAACCTATCCACCACAGAATCCACACCAGGACAGTCCGAAGACTCAACCTGTCCTGAAGAGAAACGAGGATGGAACCCAGAATTGCAAAAAAATGGAGAAACCAAGGTAGCCGAGCTGGCCCGATCATTAAGGGCGAACTCAGCCAACGGCAAAAAGGACACCCAATCATCCTGGTCTGCAGAAACAAAACATCTCAGATATGTTTCCAAGGTCTGATTGGTTCGTTCGGTCTGGCCATTAGTCTGAGGATGGAAAGCCGAGGAAAAGGATAGGTCAATGCCCATCCTACCACAAAAGGCTCGCCAAAACCTTGAAACAAACTGGGAACCTCTGTCAGAAACAATATTCTCAGGAATGCCATGCAACCGAACCACATGCTGAAAGAACAAAGGTACCAAATCAGAGGAGGAAGGCAATTTAGCCAAGGGCACCAGATGGACCATTTTAGAAAAGCGATCACAGACCACCCAAATGACTGACATCTTTTGAGAAACGGGAAGGTCAGAAATGAAATCCATCGAAATATGTGTCCAAGGCCTCTTTGGGACCGGCAAGGGCAAAAGCAACCCACTGGCACGAGAACAGCAGGGCTTAGCCCTAGCACAAATCCCACAGGACTGCACAAAAGTACGTACATCCCGTGACAGAGATGGCCACCAGAAGGATCTAGCCACTAACTCTCTGGTACCAAAGATTCCAGGATGACCAGCCAACACCGAACAATGAAGTTCAGAGATAAGTTTATTAGTCCACCTATCAGGGACGAACAGTTTCTCTGCTGGACAACGATCAGGTTTATTCGCCTGAAATTTTTGCAGCACCCGCCGCAAATCAGGGGAGATGGCAGACACAATGACTCCTTCCTTGAGGATACCCGCTGGCTCAGATAAACCCGGAGAGTCGGGCACAAAACTCCTAGACAGAGCATCCGCCTTCACATTTTTAGAGCCCGGAAGGTACGAAATCACAAAGTCGAAGCGGGCAAAAAATAACGACCAACGGGCCTGTCTAGGATTCAAGCGCTTGGCAGACTCGAGATAAGTCAAGTTCTTATGATCAGTCAATACCACCACGCGATGCTTAGCTCCTTCAAGCCAATGACGCCACTCCTCGAATGCCCACTTCATGGCCAGCAACTCTCGATTGCCCACATCATAATTACGCTCAGCGGGCGAAAACTTCCTGGAAAAGAAAGCACATGGTTTCATCACTGAGCAATCAGAACCTCTCTGTGACAAAACCGCCCCTGCTCCAATCTCAGAAGCATCAACCTCGACCTGGAACGGAAGAGAAACATTTGGCTGACACAACACAGGGGCAGAACAAAAACGACGCTTCAACTCCTGAAAAGCTTCCACAGCAGCAGAAGACCAATTAACCAAATCAGCACCCTTCTTGGTCAAATCGGTCAATGGTTTGGCAATGCTAGAAAAATTACAGATGAAGCGACGATAAAAATTAGCAAAGCCCAGGAACTTTTGCAGACTTTTCAGAGATGTCGGCTGAATCCAATCCTGGATGGCTTGGACCTTAACTGGATCCATCTCGATAGTAGAAGGGGTAAAGATGAACCCCAAAAATGAAACTTTCTGCACACCGAAGAGACACTTTGATCCCTTCACAAACAAAGAGTTAGCACGCAGGACCTGAAAAACCATTCTGACCTGCTTCACATGAGACTCCCAATCATCTGAGAAGATCAAAATGTCATCCAAGTAAACAATCAGGAATTTATCCAGATACTCACGGAAGATGTCATGCATAAAAGACTGAAACACAGATGGAGCATTGGCAAGTCCGAACGGCATCACTAGATACTCAAAATGACCCTCGGGCGTATTGAATGCAGTTTTCCATTCATCTCCTTGCCTGATTCTCACCAGATTATACGCACCACGAAGATCTATCTTAGTGAACCAACTAGCCCCCTTAATCCGAGCAAACAAGTCAGATAACAATGGCAAGGGATACTGAAATGTAACAGTGATCTTATTAAGAAGGCGGTAATCAATACACGGTCTCAGCGAACCATCCTTCTTGGCTACAAAGAAGAACCCTGCTCCCAGTGGTGATGACATTGGGCGAATATGTCCCTTCTCCAGGGATTCCTTCACATAACTGCGCATAGCGGCGTGTTCGGGCACGGATAAATTAAATAATCGACCTTTAGGGAATTTACTACCAGGAATCAAATTGATAGCACAATCACAATCCCTATGCGGAGGTAGAGCATCGGACTTGGGCTCTTCAAATACATCCTGATAATCAGACAAGAACTCTGGGACCTCAGAAGGGGTGGATGACGAAATCGACAAAAATGGAACATCACCATGTACCCCCTGACAACCCCAGCTGGATACCGACATGGAATTCCAATCCAATACTGGATTATGGGTTTGTAGCCATGGCAACCCCAACACGACCACATCATGCAGATTATGCAACACCAGAAAGCGAATAACTTCCTGATGTGCAGGAGCCATGCACATGGTCAGCTGGGCCCAGTATTGAGGTTTATTCTTGGCCAAAGGTGTAGCATCAATTCCTCTCAATGGAATAGGACACCGCAAAGGCTCCAAGAAAAACCCACAACGTTTAGCATAATCCAAATCCATCAGATTCAGGGCAGCGCCCGGATCCACAAACGCCATGACAGAAAACGACGACAAAGAGCATATCAAGGTAATGGACAGAAGGAATTTGGACTGTACAGTACCAATGACGGCAGACCTAGCGGACCGCTTAGTGCGCTTAGGACAATCAGAAATAGCATGAGTGGAATCACCACAGTAGAAACACAGACCATTCAGACGTCTGTATTCCTGCCGTTCAACTCTAGTCATAGTCCTATCGCACTGCATAGGCTCAGGTTTAACCTCAGGCAGTACCGCCAAATTGTGCACAGATTTACGCTCGCGCAAGCGTCGACCGATCTGAATGGCCAAAGACAAAGACTCATTCAAACCAGCAGGCATAGGAAATCCCACCATGACATCCTTAAGAGCCTCAGAGAGACCCTTTCTGAACAAAGCTGCCAGCGCAGATTCATTCCACTGAGTGAGTACTGACCATTTCCTAAATTTCTGACAATATACTTCTATATCATCCTGACCCTGGCACAAAGCCAGCAAATTTTTCTCAGCCTGATCCACTGAATTAGGCTCATCGTACAGCAATCCGAGCGCCAGGAAAAACGCATCGACACTACTCAATGCAGGGTCTCCTGGCGCAAGAGAAAATGCCCAGTCTTGAGGGTCGCCGCGCAAAAAAGAAATAATAATCAAAACCTGTTGAATAGGATTACCAGAAGAATGAGGTTTCAAGGCCAGAAATAGCTTACAATTATTTTTGAAACTTAGAAACTTAGTTCTATCTCCAAAAAACAAATCAGAAATAGGAATTCTTGGTTCTAACATAGATTTCTGATCAATAGTATCTTGAATTTTTTGTACATTTATAACGAGATTATCCATTGAAGAGCACAGACCCTGAATATCCATGTCCACACCTGTGTCCAGAATCACCCAAATGTCTAGGGGAAAAAAAAAAGTGAACACAGAGCAGAAAAAAAAAAAAAAAAATATGTCAGAACTTTTTCTTTCCCTCTATTGAGAATCATTAGTTGGGCTCCTTGTACTGTTATGTTTGCTAATGACAGGTGTTATGAAGGCAATCCAGAGACACAGTGTGCTTAGCGATCAGAGCGCACACAGTGATCTGACAAATACCCAAAAATACAAGAACGAGCTCTGAGACGTGGAAACTCTGTAGACTGCACACCTGATCCTATCCTAAACACAACTAAAAGCGGCTGTGGATTGCGCCTAACAACTACCTAGGCAACTCGGCACACCCTAAGAAACTAGCTAGCCTGAAGATAGAAAAATAGGCCTGACTTGCCCCAGAGAAATTCCCCAAAGGAAAAGGCAGCCCCCCACATATAATGACTGTGAGTAAGATGAAAAGACAAAACGTAGGGATGAAATAGATTCAGCAAAGTGGGGCCCGATATTCTAGGACAGAGCGAGGACAGTAAAGCGAACTTTGCAGTCTACAAAAAACCCTAAAGCAAAACCACGCAAAGGGGGCAAAGAAAACCCACCGTGCCGAACTAACGGCACGGCGGTACACCCTTTGCGTCTCAGAGCTTCCAGCAAAACAAAAGACAAGCTGGACAGAAAAAAAGCAACAAAAAAGCAAAAAGCACTTAGCTATACTGAGCAGAAGGTCACAGGAACAATCAGGAGAAGCTCAGATCCAACACTGAAACATTGACAAGGAGCAAGGATAGCAGCATCAGGCGGAGTTAAGTAATGAAGCAGTTAACGAGCTCACCAGAACACCTGAGGGAGGAAGCTCAGAAGCTGCAGTACCACTTGTGACCACAGGAGTGAATTCAGCGACAGAATTCACAACAGATATCCAGGACACAAACCTCTAATCCAGAATATGGTATCTGAGACACAAACCTTTAATCCAGAATATGGTATCTGGGGCACAAACCTCTAATCCAGAACGCGATATCTGGGACACAAACCTCTAATCCAGAACGTGATATCCAGGGCACAAACCTCTAATCCAGAATATGGTATCTGAGACACAAACCTCTAATCCAGAATATGGTATCTAGGACACAAACCTCTAATCCAGAATATGGTATCTGGGACACAAACCTCTAATCCAGAACGTGATATCCAGGACACAAAACTCTAATCCAGGATATGGTATCTGGGACACAAACCTTTAATCCAGAATATGGTATCTGGGACACAAACCTCTAATCCAGAACGTGATATCCGGGACACAAACTTCTAATCCAGAACGTGATATCCAGGACACAAACCTCTAATCCAGAATATGGTATCTGGGACACAAACGTTTAATCCAGAATGTGATAGCCAGGACACAAACCTCTAATCCAGAATATGGTATCTGGGACACAAACCTCTAATCCAGAATATGGTATCTGGGACACAAACGTCTAATCCAGAATATGGTATCTGGGACACAAACCTCTAATCCAGAATATGGTATCTGGGACACAAACCTCTAATCCAGAATATGGTATCTAGGACACAAACCTATAAACCAGAATGTGATATCCGGGACACAAACCTCTAATCCAGAATATGGTATCTGGGGCACAAACCTCTAATCCAGAACGCGATATCTGGGACACAAACCTCTAATCCAGAATATGGTATCTGAGACACAAACCTCTAATCCAGAATATGGTATCTGGGACACAAACCTCTAATCCAGAATATGGTATCTAGGACACAAACCACTAATCCAGAGCGTGATATCCGGAACACAAACCTCTAATCCAGAATATGGTATCTGGGACACAAACCTCTAATCCAGAACGAGATATCCGGGACACAAACCTCTAATCCAGAACATGGTATCTGGGACACAAACCTCTAATCCAGAATATGGCATCTGGGACACAAACCTCTAATCCAGAATATGGTATCTAGGACACAAACCTCTAATCAAGAATATGGTATCTAGGACACAAACCTCTAATCCAGAACGTGATATCGGGGACACAAAACCTTTAATCCAGAATATGGTATCTGGGACACAAAACCTTTAATCCAGAATATGGTACCTGGGACACAAACCTCTAATCCAGAATATGGTATCTGGGACACAAACCTCTAATCCAGAATATGGTATCTGAGACACAAACCTCTAATCCAGAATATGGTAACTGAGACACAAACCTCTAATCCAGAATATGGTATCTGGGACACAAACCTCTAATCCAGAATATGGTATCTAGGACACAAACCTCTAATTCAGAACGTGATATCTGGGACACAAACCTCTAATCCAGAATATGGTATCTGGAACACAAACCTCTAATCCAGAATATGGCATCTGGGACACAAACCTCTAATCCAGAATACGGTATCTGGGACACAAACATCTAATCCAGAATATGATATCTGGGACACAAACCTCTAATCCAGAATATGGTATCTGAGACACAAACCTCTAATCCATAATATGGTATCTGAGACACAAACCTCTAATCCAGAATATGGTAACTGGGACACAAACCTCTAATCCAGAATATGGTATCTGGGACACAAACCTCTGATCCAGAATATGGTATCTGAGACACAAACCTCTAATCCAGAACGCAATATCTGACACACAAACCTCTAATCCAGAACGTGATATCCAGGACACAAACCTCTAATACAGAATATGGTATCTGAGACACAAACCTCTAATCCAGAATATGGTATCTGGGACACAAACCTCTAATCCAGAATATGGTATCTAGGACACAAACCTCTAATCCAGAACGTGATATCTGGGACACAAACCTCTAATCCAGAATATGGTATCTGGGACACAAACCTCTAATCCAGAATATGGCATCTGGGACACAAACCTCTATTCCAGAACGCGATATCCGGGACACAAACCTCTAATCCAGAATATGGTATCTGGGACACAAACCTCTAATCCAGAATATGGTATCTGGGACACAAACCTCTAATCCAGAATATGGTATCTGGGACACCAACCTCTAATCCAGAATATGGTATCTCGGACACAAACCTCTAATCCAGAATATGGTATCTGAGACACAAACCTCTAATCCAGAACGAGATATCCAGGACACAAACCTCTAATCCAGACGCGATATCCGGGAAACAAACCTCTAATGCAGAATAAGGTATCTGGGACACTAACCTCTAATCCAGAACGTGATATCTGGGACACAAACCTCTAGTCCAGAATATGGTATCTGGGACACAAACCTCTAATCCAGAATATGGTATCTGGGCCACAAACCTCTAATCCAGAATATGGTATCTGGGACACAAACCTCTAATCCAGAACGTGATATCCAGGACACAAACCTCTAATCCAGAATATGGTATCCGGGACACAAACCTCTAATCCAGAATATGGTATCTGGGACACAAACCTCTAATCCAGAATATGGCATCTGGGACACAAACCTGTAATCCAGAATATGATATCTAGGACACAAACCTCTAATCAAGAATATGGTATCTAGGACACAAACCTCAAATCCAGAACGTGATATCGGGGACACAAAACCTTTAATCCAGAATATGGTATCTGGGACACAAAACCTTTAATCCAGAATATGGTACCTGGGACACAAACCTCTAATCCAAAATATGGTATCTGGGACACAACCCTCTAATCCACAATATGGTATCTGAGACACAAACCTCTAATCCAGAATATGGTATCTAGGACACAAACCTCTAATCCAGAACGTGATATCTGGGACACAAACCTCTAATCCAGAATATGGTATCTGGAACACAAATCTCTAATCCAGAATATGGTATCTGGGACACAAACCTCTAATCCAGAATACGGTATCTGGGACACAAACCTCTAATCCAGAATATGGTATCTGAGACACAAACCTCTAATCCAGAATATGGTATCTGAGACACAAACCTCTAATCCAGAATATGGTAACTGGGACACAAACCTCTAATCCAGAATATGGTATCTGGGACACAAACCTCTAATCCAGAATATGGTATCTGAGACACAAACCTCTAATCCAGAACGCAATATCTGAGACACAAACCTCTAATCCAGAACGTGATATCCAGGACACAAACCTCTAATACAGAATATGGTATCTGAGACACAAACCTCTAATCCAGAATATGGTATCTAGGACACAAACCTCTAATCCAGAACGTGATATCTGGGACACAAACCTCTAATCCAGAATATGGTATCTGGGACACAAAACCTCTAATCCAGAATATGGTATCTGGGACACAAACCTCTATTCCAGAACGCGATATCCGGGACACAAACCTCTAATCCAGAATATGGTATCTGGGACACAAACCTCTAATCCAGAATATGGTATCTGGGACACAAACCTCTAATCCAGAATATGGTATCTGGGACACAAACCTCTAATCCAGAATATGGTATCTGGGACACAAACCTCTAATCCAGAATATGGTATCTCGGACACAAACCTCTAATCCAGAATATGGTATCTGAGACACAAACCTCTAATCCAGAATATGGCATCTGGGACACAAACCTCTAATCCAGAACGTGATATCCAGGACACAAACCTCTAATCCAGAACGAGATATCCAGGACACAAACCTCTAATCCAGAATATGGTATCTGAGACACAAACCTCTAATCCAGAATATGGTATCTAGGACACAAACCTCTAATCAAGAATATGGTATCTAGGACACAAACCTCTAATCCAGAACGTGATATCGGGGACACAAAACCTTTAATCCAGAATATGGTATCTGGGACACAAAACCTTTAATCCAGAATATGGTACCTGGGACACAAACCTCTAATCCAGAATATGGTATCTGGGACACAACCCTCTAATCCAGAATATGGTATCTGAGACACAAACCTCTAATCCAGAATATGGTAACTGAGACACAAACCTCTAATCCAGAATATGGTATCTGGGACACAAACCTCTAATCCAGAATATGGTATCTGAGACACAAACGTCTAATCCAGAACGCAATATCTGAGACACAAACCTCTAATCCAGAACGTGATATCCAGGACACAAACCTCTAATACAGAATATGGTATCTGAGACACAAACCTCTAATCCAGAATATGGTATCTGGGACACAAACCTCTAATCCAGAAAATGGTATCTAGGACACAAACCTCTAATCCAGAACGTGATATCTGGGACACAAACCTCTAATCCAGAATATGGTATCTGGGACACAAACCTCTAATCCAGAATATGGTATCTGGGACACAAACCTCTATTCCAGAACGCGATATCCGGGACACAAACCTCTAATCCAGAATATGGTATCTGAGACACAAACCTCTAATCCAGAATATGGTATCTGGGACACAAACCTCTAATCCAGAATATGGTATCTGAGACACAAACCTCTAATCCAGAATATGGTATCTGGGACACAAACCTCTAATCCAGAACGAGATATCCAGGACACAAACCTCTAATCCAGAACGCGATATCCGGGAAACAAACCTCTAATACAGAATAAGGTATCTGGGACACTAACCTCTAATCCAGAACGTGATATCTGGGACACAAACCTCTAATCCAGAATATGGTATCTGGGACACAAACCTCTAATCCAGAATATGGTATCTGGGACACAAACCTCTAATCCAGAATATGGTATCTGGGACACAAACCTCTAATCCAGAATATGGTATCTGGGACACAAACCTCTAATCCAGAATATGGTATCTGGGACACAAACCTCTAATCCAGAATATGGTATCTGAGACACAAACCTCTAATCCAGAATATGGTATCTGGGACACAAACCTCTAATCCAGAATATGGTATCTGGGACACAAACCTCTAATCCAGAATATGGTATCTGGGACACAAACCTCTAATCCAGAATATGGTATCTGGGACACAAACCTCTAATCCAGAATATGGTATCTGGGACACAAACCTCTAATCCAGAACGTGATATCCGGGACACAAACCTCTAATCCAGAACGAGATATCCAGGACATAAACCTCTAATCCAGAACGAGATATCCAGGACACAAACCTCTAATCCAGAACATGATATCCAGGACACAAACCTCTAATCCAGAACAAGATATCCGGGACACAAACCTCTAATCCAGAGTGTGATATCCGGGACACAAACCTCTAATCCAGAATATGGTATCTGGGACACAAACCTCTAATCCAGAATATGGCATCTGGGACACAAACCTGTAATCCAGAATATGGTATCTGGGGCACAAACCTCTAATCCAGAACGCGATATCTGGGACACAAAACCTCTAATCCAGAACGTGATATCCAGGGCACAAACCTCTAATCCAGAATATGGCATCTGAGACACAAACCTCTAATCCAGAATATGGTATCTAGGACACAAACCTCTAATCCAGAACGCGATATCTGGGACACAAACCTCTAATCCAGAATATGGTATCTGAGACACAAACCTCTAATCCAGAACGTGATATCCGGGACACAAACCTCTAATCCAGAATATGGTATCTGGGACACAAACCTCTAATCCAGAATATGGCATCTGGGACACAAACCTCTAATCCAGAATATGGTATCTAGGACACAAACCTCTAATCCAGAATATGGTATCTGAGACACAAACCTCTAATCCAGAATATGGTATCTGGGACACAAACCTCTAATCCAGAACGAGATATCCAGGACACAAACCTCTAATCCAGAACGCGATATCCGGGAAACAAACCTCTAATGCAGAATAAGGTATCTGGGACACTAACCTCTAATCCAGAACGTGATATCTGGGACACAAACCTCTAATCCAGAATATGGTATCTGGGACACAAACCTCTAATCCAGAATATGGTATCTGGGACACAAACCTCTAATCCAGAATATGGTATCTGGGACACAAACCTCTAATCCAGAACGTGATATCCAGGACACAAACCTCTAATCCAGAATATGGTATCCAGGACACAAACCTCTAATCGAGAATATGGTATCTGGGACACAAACCTCTAATCCAGAATATGGTATCTAGGACACAAACCTCTAATCCAGAACGTGATATCTGGGACACAAACCTCTAATCCAGAATATGGTATCTGGGACACAAACCTCCAATCCAGAATATGGTATCTGAGACACAAACCTCTAATCCAGAATGTGATAGCCAGGACACAAACCTCTAATCCAGAATATGGTATCTGAGACACAAACCTCTAATCCAGAATATGGTATCTGAGACACAAACCTCTAATCCAGAACGTGATATCTGGGACACAAACCTCTAATCCAGAATATGGTATCTGGGACACAAACCTCTAATCCAGAATATGGTTATCTGAGACACAAACCTCTAATCCAGAATATGGTATCTGGGACACAAACCTCTAATCCAGAATATGGTATCTGAGACACAAACCTCTAATCCAGAATATGGTATCTGGGACACAAACCTCTAATCCAGAATATGGTATCTGAGACACAAACCTCTAATCCAGAATATGGTATCTGAGACACAAACCTCTAATCCAGCACGCGATATCTGAGACACAAACCTCTAATCCAGAATATGGTATCTGGGACACAAACCTCTAATCCAGAGTATGGTATCTGAGACACAAACCTCTAATTCAGAATATGGTATCTGGGACACAAACCTCTAATCCAGAATATGGTATCTGGGACACAAACCTCTAATCCAGAATATGGTATCTGGGACACAAACCTCTAATCCAGAATATGGTATCTGGGACACAAACCTCTAATCCAGAATATGGTATCTGGGACACAAACCTCTAATCCAGAATATGGTATCTGGGACACAAACCTCTAATCCAGAATGTGGTATCTAGGACACAAACCTCTAATCCAGAACGTGATATCCGGGACACAAACCTCTAATCCAGAACGTGATATCCGGGACACAAACCTCTAATCCAGAATATGGTATCTGGGACACAAACCTCTAATCCAGAACACCATTTCAGTGACATGCACTGGTTACCTTGAGCAATGAGGGCACGATGGCGGCACATAGCCCATTAGGACCCAGTGCACATTACCCAGCAGGTGTGATTTGTTGTCCCTTTTCTAGTACCCGGTGTGGCCCCCAGTAGCTGAGAACATGAATGTGCCAACATGACATGTACTCTGCCCCAGATCCAGAAGATGCCCATGGTCTGCACCTGGTGGATGCCCACGGACCTGTCTGCGGACATTTCTCTAGAACGCCTCTGGCCAATTCTCTGCCGTATCCACTGGATCAGCTGAAGAATGCGATGTCGCAGTCTGGAGCCGGATGGCGCTAGATTCTGCAGCTCTCACCTGCCTGTCCGCAGTCTGCACATCGCGAGTTCTCCGGGAGCTGCAGCAGTTCCTGCACCGACATCCTGAGGGGCTAATGGTGGCTCATGACTGTGCGGGGACCCATGTAGGGACAGCTGTCAGCCTGGAGCCCTGGGTGCAAGTGTTCAGTGACAAGGAAGTTACTCTCTGCTGCAGGCTCCACGCCTCCGTCAACAGCTTCCCTATTTCTAGGTCAGTGACAAAGTATTCACAATCCATATAGAGAAGAGCAAGAAAAGCGAACTTCATGCTGCACCGGATCCGGGAAGAGGTTTGCGAAAAAGCCAGAATGTCCATAACTCAATATCAGCCTCCGAAATAGCCAGAATATCCATAACTCATCAATATCAGCCTCCAAAATAGACAGAATATCCATAACTCATCAATATCAGCCTCCGAAAAAGCCAAAATGTCCATAACTCGTCAATATCAACCTCAGAAAAAGCCAAAATTTCCATAACTCGTCAATATCAACCTCCGAAAAAGCCAAAATGTCCATAACTCGTCAATATCAACCTCAGAAAAAGCCAAAATTTCCATAACTCGTCAATATCAACCTCCGAAAAAGCCAAAATGTCCATAACTCGTTAATATCAGCCTCCGAAAAAGCCAGAATGTCCATAACTCATCAATATTAGCCTCCGAAATAGACAAAATATCGATAACTCGTTAATATCAGCCTCCGAAAAAGCCAGAATGTCCATAACTCATCAATATTAGCCTCCGAAATAGACAAAATATCCATAACTCGTTAATATCAGCCTCCGAAAAAGCCATAATGTCCTTAAGTCGTCAATATCAGCCTCCGAAATAGACAGAATATCCATAACTCATCAATATCAGCCTCCGAGAAAGCCAAAATGTCCATAACTCGTCAATATCAGCCTTTGAAAAAGCCAAAATGTCCATAACTTGTCAATATCAGCCTCCAAAATAGAGAGAATGTCCATAACTCATCAATATTAGCCTCCGAAAAAGCCAAAATGTCCATAACTCGTCAATATCAGCCTCCGGAAAAGACAGAATGTCCATAACTCGTCAATATCAGCCTCCGAAAAAGCCAGAATGTCCATAAGTTGTCAATATCAGCCTCCAAAATAGACAATGTCCATAGCTCATCAATATCAGCCTCCGAAAAAGCCAGAATGTCCATAACTCGTCAATATCAGCCTCTGAAAAAGCCAGAATGTCCATAACTCATCAATATTTATCAACATAAAACCCGTGCCCCTGACGCCCACGCCCCTACTCCCTCTCTCTGGAGCACTCTGGAATGCCAGCGCAAACTGCAATAAGCTTCATGTGATTCATGACCTTTTTCTCGCAATCTTGCCTTCCTTGGCCTCACAGAAACATGGCTAACACCCTCTGACACCGCCTCCCCTGCTGCGCTCTGCTACAGCGGTGCTCCACTTCACCCACACCCCTCGCCCAGGCAACAAACATGGTGGAGGAGTGGGTCTTCTCCTTTCTTCTAACTGCACCTTTAATTCAATCCCACCTCTACCCTCCCTTATCCTCCCCTCTTTTGAAGTCCACTCTGTCTGCATCTACCGATGGACATTCGTAATATGTACTCCTTATTTTTCTAGCCCAAATTGGTGGCCCAATATATCATTATAATTGAACAAAGAAATCCCTGCCGTGTGGAAGGGCCTTATACCAGTTTTAGCTGGTACTAGATGGGAGGAATGTCTGCTGCATCTACAAGGACCATAAAAATTCTTTTGGGAGGGGGGAACAGAGGGGTTTAGGATTCACACACACACACACACACACACACACACACACCCAGCAGAGAGAGAAGAGAGGGGGGTCGGAATAGCCCGCAGCATGTGTCTTGTAAAGTTAGGCAGACTCCAACATGGCATATTCACATTATCGTGACACCCTCCCTGAACCAAAGAGAGGCTAAACAAGGTTAACCCCTACGTGACCAGGATGGGAGAAAAACCCCATCCTGTGTCATAACAGTACCCCCTCTCAATGGGGGCCACCGGACCCCAGGTTTCCCAGGATACCTGGCATGAAACGACCGTACCAAACGATCAGCATGGACGGAATGAGCCGGGACCCACGAGCGATCCTCAGGACCATACCCCTTCCACTGTACCATATACTGCAAGGTATACCCAAAGGGAATCCACAATGCGCCCCACCTCGTACTCCATGTGACCATCCATTAAGACCGATTCAGCAGAAGTCAGAGTCTCTTCCTCCACTGCCCCCAACTGTTTCAGAAGAGCCCTATCAAAAACATTGGGGATCTTGAAGGAAAGGAAGGTGGAAGCTGCAACCTAAAAGCCACAGGATTAATGACCTCAGTGATTTCATAGGGGCCAATAAATTTAGGTCCCAATTTAGCTGACGGAACCTTAAGTTTAATGTTCCGAGTAGACAAGCACACCTTCTTCCCAACCCGGAACATTGGCCCTGCAACTCGTCTCTTATCCACAAAGAACTGGGCTTTCCCTATATTCCTTTGGATCACCTGCCACAATTCTATCAAATGCCATACCGCCCCATCGACCCCAGGACACCTGCAGTCCAAACGTGAGAACTCCTCGAAATGCGGACTAAAACCATAGTTTGCCAGGAAATGGGATATACCAGTGGACTAACTCACACAGCTGTTAAATGCAAACTCAGCCAACGGCAAAGAATCACACCAATCATCCTATCTAGAAGTGGACAAACAATGCAGAATTTGCTCCAAGAATTGATTGGTTCGCTATGTCTGACAATTGGTCTCCAGATTGTATGTGGAAGAGAAGCATAAGGTATTACCCAACCATTTACAGAAGGTCCTCCAGAACTTGGAAATAAACTGCACACCACCATCAGACACCACATTTAACGGCACTCCATGTAAACGGGACCACATGCTGCACAAACAACCTGGACAAAGTTTCCGCAGAGGGCAAGGCAGACAAAGGTATAAAATGAGCTTGTTTAGAAAACCTGTCCACCACCATCCACACCACAGTATTGCCTCTGGATGGAGGGAGATTGGTGATAAAATCCATGGACAATTAGGTCCATGGTCTATCATGAATTGGCAAAGGCACCAATTCCCCGGCCAGCTGGTTATGAGAGCTCTTAACACAAATTTTCCAACATCAGTAGCAAGCGAGGGCCACCAAAAAACCCTCACAATGTCCCTCCAGGTAGCCGAGCTCCCAGGGTGTCCACTCAAAGCTGACTCATAGAACTCGCAGAGAAGCCTGAGACGCAATTGCACTGGATCACTTTACCATCAGGCTTAGAGCTGGGTGCTTGAGACTGAGCCTCTAGTATCTCCCGTTCCAACTCAGAAAAAATGTCTGCCACCACCACCTCTGGTTGAAGAATGGAGGATGGAGGCTCAGGAGGAGACACCGGATCCAAACTCCGAGACAGAGAATCAGCCTTAATATTCTTAGATCCCGGACGAAACGTACTCGGAAACTGGAACCGAGGAAAAAAAAGCAACCACCTAGCATGCCACCTTTTGGACGATTCAAATGTAAGCCAGGTTCTTATGGTTGGTCACCACAGTGATAGGATGAATAGCACCCTCCAAAAAATGCCTCCATTCCTCAAAAGCCAACTTAACAGCAAGAAGCTCCTGACTGCCCACATCACAGTTTTTCTCGGTCGGAGAGAACTTCTTGGAAAAGAAGGCACAGGGTCTCAAACTGGTCAAAGTGGCGGGCCCCTGGGACAACACCACCCCCACCCCCACCTCTGAACCATCCACCTCAACAATAAAAGGTTTGGAAGTATCCGGTTGGACCAGAACCGGAGCAGACATGAAACTCTTTTTTAATGACAAATGATGCTACAGCTGCATTATACCAATATTTAACATCAACATCCACCCCTTTATGTGTCAGATCAGTGAGGGGTTTGACCACCTGTGAAAACCTTTGATAAACCTTCAATAGTAATTAGCGAATGCCAAGAAACGCTGCAAACCCTTCACATCTCAGGGCTGAACCCAATCAATGATGGCCTGAACCTTCTTAGGATCCATGCGAAACTCCTCCACTGAAACAATGAACCCCAAAAATGACAGTTCCTCAACAGAAAAAACGAGCATTTTTCCAATTTAGCGAATAGCTGATTCTCCCTGAGCCTCTGAAGAACCAAACGCAGATAATCAAGATGAGTTTGCTTATCAGATGAATAAATGAGGATATCATCAAGATATATTACCACAAAACGTCCAATAAAGTCAGAGAACACAAAATTGATAACATTCTGAAAGACTGCTGGGGCATTGGTTAAACCAAAGGGCATAACAACATTTTCAAACAACCCCTCAGATGTGAGGAACGCCGTCTTCCACTTGTCCCCCTCTCGTACCCGTATCAAATTATAGGCCCCCCGTAAATCCAGTTTAGAAAACCATTTGGCCCCAGACAGTTGGTTACAGAAATCAGGAATCTGAGGAAGCGGGTATGTGTTTCGAACAGTGACCTTATTAAGTTCCTGAAAGTTGAGGCAAGGATGAAGACCACTGTCTTTCTTCTTTACAAAAAAGAAACCGGCTGCCACAGGAGAAACAGAAGGGCGAATGTGACCTTTACGGAGACTCTCAGAAATATGCGCCTTCATAGCAATCCACTCAGTACCCGAGAGATTGAACAAACGGGCTTTGGATAGTTTGGCACCCAGAATCAGGTCAATAGCGCAATCAAAGGGGCGGTGGGGTGGCAGTGCCTCAGCCTCGCTTTCAGAGAACACGTCTTCGAAGTCCTTCAGGTGAGTCATCCCAGGATACCTCTGTGGCCCAACGCCTAAATTCAGAACAATATTATTTGGCTGAGCACTTCCCCTGGGAAAGACTCATAATCGTGTCCTCAGCCAATCTCACATGATCAAGTTCATCATAAATCTGCCCCAGGGCCTCGAAGAACCGATCCACAGACATTCTCTCAGGTGCAGTAGGAGAAAGAAAAAGCCTACACCTGCGGACCCTCCCCCAACAGAGATATAATAATCCCCACCCTTTGACCCTCGTCGCCCGAAATCAAGGTCGCAGGGAAAACAACAATTTGCACCCCTCCTTAAATACCCAAAACTTATTTTTCTACCCAGAAAAAGTATCCAGGAGTTTAATGGAGGGTTCAGAAGAAGGAATGGAGACATTAGTCACACCGCTATCCTTATGGCCTGAGAGAGAAGCACTCCTAACGGGTTTAACCATATCTGCCATCTCCCTCTGCAGCTGATGATGAGATTGAGCAAGTGCCCTCTGCTCTACCGACAGGTTTTGCATCATTTGAGTAAGATTTGAAACCTGCTCGGACAGAGTACGGAGAGGATCCTTATTATACACAAAAAACAAGTGCCCTAAAAGTGTTAAATGTATAAATGGTCAGTGATAATGTAAAGACACACACACTGTGTGTTTTACTATGGGTTGCCGCACGTGAAACGTAGGACAGCCAGAGGATGCATGGACACCACAGTGTTTGAGGAAAAGCAGAGCAGGACCTGGCAGATTATGTGACGGATGGGAAGTCACTGGGGGACGGAGCCAAACTCCAAGAACAGACGGGAACCGACCGTTAGGTGAACGCTGGGTGCGTAGTCAGGCAAGCCGAGGTCAGAAGCCGGAAAGATGAGCAGTAGTCAGGGACAAGACAGAAGAATGGTGGGGGACAAGCCGAGGTCGGAAGCCAGACGGGAGCTCAGGGCAAAAGAACAAGACAGAGAGTGGTCAAAGACAGAGCCAGGGGTCAGAACTAGAGAGTACAGAGCAGTACCGAATCAAGAGGCAGAAACAGAAACAGAGTCTAAGCCGGGTCATACACTGGATACACAAGCACACAGAGGCACAACGATATCAGAACGAAAACCTGGGTCAACAACTCAAGCCGGGTAAGCAAAAGTATCACTGACACAGAGCCAGGCCAGCAGCAGACCTAAATAGCCCTCCCTGAACCAAAGAGAGGCTAAACAAGGTTAACCCCTACCTGACCAGGATGGGAGAAAAACCCCATAACCCCATCCTGTGTCATGACAATGATGAATGGGGGATGGGTGCGGACAGCGTAGTGAGTGTGGGGGGATGAGCAGACACAGTATTGCAAGTCAGGGGGATGTGTGAGGGTAACTATAAGGAGGGAGGGGAAACGTGTGAGGAGACTATTGAGGGGAGTAGTGTGAGGAGACAGTATGGGAGGAGAAAAGGGTGAGTGAGCACAGAAAAAAGATGCGGTGTGGTACCATGGGGGGACAGGAAAGGACAGGAAAGGATAGTAAGCCAAGGAGAGGGGAGTGTGGTGAGGGGGCACAGCATAGGGACTATGTTATGAACTGGTGGTTTAGGAGCAACATGGGACGAGCTCTGAAGGAGGTGGTACATGTACTGACCGCAGTCCCTAAGCTCAACACCACACTAGAAGTAGCCGTGGGATGCTCCTGTCACTCCCTAGGCACCTCGTCACAGCCTGAGAATTAACTACCCCTAAAGATAGAAACAGGAAAACTATCTTGCCTCAGAGAAAATCCCCAAAGGATAGATAGCTGTTGTGAATTCTGTGGCAGAGCTCCCTCCTGTGGTCACAAGTGGTACTTCGGCTGATTCTCTCTGTGAGCTTCCGTTGGTGGAGGAGAGTGGTACTGCAGCTTCTGAGTTTCCTTCCTCAGGTGATGTGGTGAAGTCGTTAGGTGCTGCTCTATTTAACTCCACCTAGTTCTTTGATCCTGGCCTCCAGTCAATGTTCTAGTATTGGACCTGTTTCCTCCTGGATCGTTCCTGTGGCCTGCTGCTCTGCATAGCTAAGTTCCGCTTTGCTATTTTGTTTGCTGTTTTTTCTGTCCAGCTTGTCTATTTGTTTTTTCTTGCTTGCTGGAAGCTCTGGGACGCAGAGGGTGTACCTCCGTGCCGTTAGTTCGGTATGGAGGGTCTTTTTGCCCCCTTTGCGTGGTTTTTGTAGGGTTTTGTGTTGACCGCAAAGTTACCTTTCCTATCCTCGCTCTGTTCAGAAAGTCGGGCCTCACTTTGCTAAATCTATTTCATCTCTACATTTGTCTTTTCATCTTAACTCACAGTCATTATATGTGGGGGCTGCCTTTTCCTTTGGGGTATTTCTCTGAGGCAAGGTAGGCTTATTTTCTATCTTCAGGCTAGCTAGTTTCTCAGGCTGTGCCGAGTTGCATAGGGAGCGTTAGGTGCAATCCACGGCTGCCTCTAGTGTGGTTGGAGAGGATTAGGGATTGCGGTCAGCAGAGTTCCCACGTCTCAGAGCTCGTTCTATGTTTTTGGGTTATTGTCAGGTCATTGTATGGGCTCTGACCTCTATGTCCATTGTGGTACTGAATTACCTTATCATAACAGTACTGGAGGCCCGAAGTACTAATGATTCTCAATAGAGGGAAAAAAGAAATTCTGAGACCATTTTTTTTCTCTGCACTGTGTTTTGCCTTTTTTTTCCCCTAGACATTTGGGTGGTTCAGGACACAGGTGTAGCAATGGACATTAAAGGTCTGTCTTCATGTGTGGATCAGCTCACGGCAAGAGTACAAAATATTCAAGACTTTGTGGTTCAGAATTCTATGTTAGAACCGAGAATTCCTATTCCTGATTTGTTTTTTGGAGATAGAACTAAATTTCTGAGTTTCAAAAATAATTGTAAACTATTTCTGGCTTTGAAACCTCGCTCCTCTGGTGACCCAGTTCAACAAGTTAGGATCATTATTTCTTTTTTACGTGGCGACCCCCAGGACTGGGCATTTTCTCTTGCGTCAGGAGATCCTGCATTAAGTAATATCGATGCGTTTTTCCTGGCGCTCGGATTGCTGTACGATGAACCTAATTCAGTGGATCAGGCAGAGAAAAATTTGCTGGCTCTGTGTCAGGGTCAGGATGAGATAGAGGTATATTGTCAGAAATTTAGAAAGTGGTCCGTACTCACTCAATGGAATGAAGGTGCGCTCGCAGCTATTTTCAGAAAGGGTCTCTCTGAAGCCCTTAAGGATGTCATGGCGGGATTTCCTATGCCTGCTGGTCTGAATGAGTCTATGTCTTTGGCCATTCAGATCGGTCGACGCTTGCGTGAGCGTAAATCTGTGCACCATTTGGCGGTATTACCTGAGCTTAAACCTGAGCCTATGCAGTGCGATAGGACTTTGACCAGAGTTGAACGGCAAGAACACAGACGTCTGAATGGGCTGTGTTTCTACTGTGGTGATTCCACTCATGCTATCTCTGATTGTCCTAAGCGCACTAAGCGGTTCGCTAGGTCTGCCACCATTGGTACGGTACAGTCAAAATTTCTTCTGTCCGTTACCTTGATCTGCTCTTTGTCATCGTATTCTGTCATGGCATTTGTGGATTCAGGTGCTGCCCTGAATTTGATGGACTTGGAGTATGCTAGGCGTTGTGGGTTTTTCTTGGAGCCCTTGCAGTGTCCTATTCCATTGAGAGGAATTGATGCTACGCCTTTGGCCAAGAATAAGCCTCAGTACTGGACCCAGCTGACCATGAGCATGGCTCCTGCACATCAGGAGGTTATTCGCTTTCTGGTGTTGCATAATCTGCATGATGTGGTCGTGTTGAGGTTGCCATGGCTACAAGTCCATAATCCAGTATTAGATTGGAAATCCATGTCTGTGTCCAGCTGGGGTTGTCAGGGGGTACATGGTGATGTCCATTTCTGTCAATTTCGTCATCCACCCCTTCTGAGGTTCCAGAGTTTTTGTCTGATTACCGGGATGTATTTGATGAGCCCAAGTCCGATAACCTACCTCCGCATAGGGATTGTGATTGTGCTATCGATTTGATTCCTGGTAGTAAATTCCCAAAAGGTCGACTGTTTAATTTATCTGTGCCTGAGCACGCCGCTATGCGGAGTTATGTGAAGGAGTCCTTGGAGAAGGGGCATATTCGCCCGTCATCGTCGCCATTAGGAGCAGGGTTCTTTTTTGTAGCCAAGAAGGATGGTTCGCTGAGACCTTGTATAGATTACCGCCTTCTAAATAAGATCACGGTTAAATTTCAGTACCCCTTGCCGTTGTTATCTGATTTGTTTGCTCGGATTAAGGGGGCTAGTTGGTTCACCAAGATAGATCTTCGTGGTGCGTATAATCTTGTGCGTATTAAGCGAGGCGATGAATGGAAAACTGCATTTAATACGCCCGAGGGCCATTTTGAGTATCTAGTAATGCCATTCGGACTTGCCAATGCTCCATCAGTGTTTCAGTCCTTTATGCATGACATCTTCCGAGAGTACCTGGATAAATTCCTGATTGTGTACTTGGATGACATTTTGATCTTCTCGGATGATTGGGAGTCTCATGTGAAGCAGGTCAGAACGGTGTTTCAGGTCCTGCGTGCTAATTCTTTGTTTGTGAAGGGATCAAAGTGTCTCTTTGGTGTTCAGAAGGTTTCATTTTTGGGGTTCATCTTTTCCCCTTCTACTATCGAGATGGACCCTGTTAAGGTCCAAGCCATCCATGATTGGACTCAGCCGACATCTCTGAAAAGTCTGCAAAAGTTCCTGGGCTTTGCTAATTTTTATCGTCGCTTCATCTGCAATTTTTCTAGTATTGCTAAACCATTGACCGATTTGACCAAGAAGGGTGCTGATGTGGTCAATTGGTCTTCTGCTGCTGTGGAAGCTTTTCAAGAGTTGAAGCGTCGTTTTTCTTCTGCCCCTGTGTTGTGTCAACCAGATGTTTCGCTTCCATTCCAGGTCGAGGTTGATGCTTCTGAGATTGGAGCAGGGGCTGTTTTGTCGCAGAGAAGTTCTGATTGCTCGGTGATGAAACCATGCTCCTTCTTTTCCAGAAAGTTTTCGCCTGCTGAGCGAAATTATGATGTGGGCAATCGAGAGTTGCTGGCCATGAAGTGGGCATTCGAGGAGTGGCATCATTGGCTTGAAGGAGCTAAGCATCGCGTGGTGGTCTTGACTGATCATAAGAACTTGACTTATCTCGAGTCTGCCAAGCGGTTGAATCCTAGACAGGCTCGTTGGTCGTTGTTTTTTGCCCGTTTTGACTTTGTGATTTCGTACCTTCCGGGCTCTAAAAATGTGAAGGCGGATGCTCTGTCTAGGAGTTTTGTGCCCGACTCTCCGGGTTTATCTGAGCCGGCGGGTATCCTCAAAGAGGGAGTAATTGTGTCTGCCATCTCCCCTGATTTGCGGCGGGTGCTGCAAAAATTTCAGGCTAATAAACCTGATCGTTGCCCAGCGGAGAAACTGTTTGTCCCTGATAGGTGGACGAATAAAGTTGTCTCTGAGGTTCATTGTTCGGTGTTGGCTAGTCATCCTGGAATCTTTGGTACCAGAGAGTTAGTGGCTAGATCCTTTTGGTGGCCATCTCTGTCGCGGGATGTGCGTTCTTTTGTGCAGTCCTGTGGGATTTGTGCTCGGGCTAAGCCCTGCTGTTCTCGTGCCAGTGGGTTGCTTTTGCCCTTGCCGGTCCCGAAGAGGCCTTGGACACATATCTCTATGGATTTTATTTCAGATCTTCCCGTCTCTCAAAAGATGTCAGTCATTTGGGTGGTCTGTGATCGCTTCTCTAAGATGGTCCATTTGGTACCCTTGTCTAAATTACCTTCCTCCTCTGATTTGGTGCCATTGTTCTTCCAGCATGTGGTTCGTTTACATGGCATTCCAGAGAATATCGTTTCTGACAGAGGTTCCCAGTTTGTTTCGAGGTTTTGGCGAGCCTTTTGTGGTAGGATGGGCATTGACTTATCTTTTTCCTCGGCTTTCCATCCTCAGACTAATGGCCAGACTGAACGAACCAATCAGACCTTGGAAACATATCTGAGATGCTTTGTTTCTGCTGATCAGGATGACTGGGTGTCCTTTTTGCCTTTGGCTGAGTTCGCCCTTAATAATCGGGCCAGCTCGGCTACCTTGGTTTCGCCGTTTTTCTGCAACTCTGGGTTCCATCCTCGTTTCTCTTCAGGGCAGGTTGAGTCTTCGGACTGTCCTGGTGTGGATACTGTGGTGGACAGGTTGCAGCAGATTTGGACTCATGTAGTGGACAATTTGACCTTGTCCCAGGAGAAGGCTCAACTTTTCGCTAATCGCAGACGCTGTGTGGGTCCCCGACTTCGTGTTGGGGATTTGGTTTGGTTATCTTCTCGTCATATTCCTATGAAGGTTTCCTCTCCTAAGTTTAAACCTCGTTTCATTGGTCCGTATAGGATTTCTGAGGTTCTTAATCCTGTGTCTTTTCGTCTGACCCTTCCAGATTCTTTTTCCATACATAACGTATTCCATAGGTCATTGTTGCGGAGATACGTGGCACCTATGGTTCCATCTGTTGATCCTCCTGCCCCGGTTTTGGTGGAGGGGGAGTTGGAGTATATTGTGGAGAAGTTTTTGGATTCTCGTGTTTCAAGACGGAAACTCCAGTATCTGGTTAAGTGGAAGGGTTATGCTCAGGAAGATAATTCCTGGGTCTTTGCCTCTGATGTCCATGCTCCTGATCTTGTTCGTGCCTTTCATATGGCTCATCCTGGTCGTCCTGGGGGCTCTGGTGAGGGTTCGGTGACCCCTCCTCAAGGGGGGGGTACTGTTGTGAATTCTGTGGCAGAGCTCCCTCCTGTGGTCACAAGTGGTACTTCGGCTGATTCTCTCTGTGAGCTTCCGTTGGTGGAGGAGAGTGGTACTGCGGCTTCTGAGTTTCCTTCCTCAGGTGATGTGGTGAAGTCGTTAGGTGCTGCTCTATTTAACTCCACCTAGTTCTTTGATCCTGGCCTCCAGTCAATGTTCTAGTATTGGACCTGTTTCCTCCTGGATCGTTCCTGTGGCCTGCTGCTCTGCATAGCTAAGTTCCGCTTTGCTATTTTGTTTGCTGTTTTTTCTGTCCAGCTTGTCTATTTGTTTTTTCTTGCTTGCTGGAAGCTCTGGGACGCAGAGGGTGTACCTCCGTGCCGTTAGTTCGGTACGGAGGGTCTTTTTGCCCCCTTTGCGTGGTTTTTGTAGGGTTTTGTGTTGACCGCAAAGTTACCTTTCCTATCCTCGCTCTGTTCAGAAAGTCGGGCCTCACTTTGCTAAATATATTTCATCTCTACGTTTGTCTTTTCATCTTAACTCACAGTCATTATATGTGGGGGTTGCCTTTTCCTTTGGGGTATTTCTCTGAGGCAAGGTAGGCTTATTTTCTATCTTCAGGCTAGCTAGTTTCTCAGGCTGTGCCGAGTTGCATAGGGAGCGTTAGGCGCAATCCACGGCTGCCTCTGGTGTGGTTGGAGAGGATTAGGGATTGCGGTCAGAAGAGTTCCCACGTCTCAGAGCTCGTTCTATGTTTTTGGGTTATTGTCAGTCCATTGTCCATTGTGGTACTGAATTACCTTATCATAACAGATAGCCCCCCACAAGTAATGACTGTGAGTGGAGAGGGAAAAGACATACACAGAATGAAACCAGGATGTAGCACAGGAGGCCAGTCTAGCTAGATAGATAGGACAGGACGGAATACTGTGCAGTCAGTATTAAAAACTACAAAAATCCACACAGAGTTTACAAAAGTCTCCACACCTGACTAAAGGTGTGGAGGGTAAATCTGCTTCCCAGAGCTTCCAGCTTAACTGAATTAATCCATACTGACAAGCTAGACAAAACTGTTATGAAGCGGTGGTTTAGGAGCAACATGGAACGAGCTCTGAAGGAAGTGGTAACGGTACTGACCGCAGTCCCTAAGCTTAACACAACACTAGAAGTAGCCGTGGAATGCTCCTAACTCTCCCTAGGCATCTCGTTACAGCCTAAGAGCTAACTACCCCTAAAGATAGAAGCAGGAAAACGATCTTGCCTCAGAGAAAATCCCCAAAGGATAGATTAGCCCCCCACAAATAATGACTGTGAGTGGAGAGGGAAAAGACATACACAGAATGAAACCAGGATGAGCACAGGAGGCCAGTCTAGCTTGATAGGTAGGACAGGATGGAATACTGTGCGGTCAGTATAAAACACTACAAAAATCCACGCAGAGTTTACAAAAAATCTCCACACCTGACTAAAGGTGTGGGTGGTAAATCTGCTTCCCAGAGCTTCCAGTGTCATGATCCCAATGGCAGGGGATCACAAAAGGACAAGCACAAAAACAAAACAAGCTCTAGGGTGATGGAACCTGAGCTGACCGCGATCCTGAACCTAAACACACAACTAGCAGTAGCCGGGGAACGTGCCTACGATGATTCCTAGATGTCTCGCGCCAGCCGAAGGATTAACTTCCCCTATTAGAAGAAACACAGACCTCACTTGCCTCCAGAGAAACACCCCACAGAAATAGCAGCCCCCCACATGTAATAACGGTGAAATGAGAGGAAAGCACATACGTAGTTATGAAAATAGAATCAGCAAAAATGAGGCCCGCTAAAGCTAGATAGCAGAGGATACAAAAGTGAACTGCGCGGTCAGCGAAAAACCCTTCAAAAAACCATCCTGAAATTACTTGAACTCATGTGCCAACTCATGGAACATGAGGAGTAATTTCAGCCCACTAGAGCAACCAGCAGCAAGGAATCACATATCTGCAAGCTGGACTAAGACAAAAATTAAGCAAAACGTGGAACAGGAAAATCAAAACTTAGCTTGTCCTGAAGATAACAGACGCAGGGAGCAGAGGTAAAAAGAAACGCTGATTACATTGATAGCCGGCGAGGAAATGACAAAAAAGCCAGGTTAAATAGGAAACTCCCATAACCTGATGGAACAGGTGGACACCAGAGACCGCAGAGAACACAAGTCATCCAGTACCATCAGTAACCACCAGAGGGAGCCCAAAAACAGAACCCACAACATTCCAGCAAGACAGAATTAATTCATACTGATAACGCTGGACAAACATAGAAAGCACTGAACGGATAACTCCCCAATCTGTGAACAGAACAGAGCAAGTAAGAACTTAGCTTTGCTGAACTGGTCAGGAACACAGGGAAATCCAAAGAGATGTGGCACTGTTTGAAGGAACAGCCAGGCCTAAATAGCCGAGCAGAAGAGAAGATAAGTGGAGGCAGCTGATGACAGCTAACTCCAAGGAGCAGCCATACCACTTGAAACCACAAGAGGGAGCCCAAGAGCAGAACTCATAAAAGTGCCACTTACAACCACCGGAGAGAGCCCAAGAGCGGAATTCACAACAGTACCCCCCCTTGAGGAGGGGTCACCGAACCGTCACCAGAGTCCCCAGGCCGATCAGGACGAGCCAAATGAAAAGCACGAACCAAATCGGTGGCATGGATATCGGAGGCAACAACCCAAGAATTATCCTCCTAGCCATAACCCTTCCACTTGACAAGATACTGAAGCCTCCGCCTCGGAAAACGAGAATCCAAAATCTTCTCAACCTCATATTCCAACTCTGCCTCAACCAACACTGGGGCAGGAGGGTCAACCGAGGGAACAACGGGCACCACATATCTCCGCAACAAAGATCTACGGAAAACATTATGAATGGCAAAAGAGGCTGGAAGAGCCAAACGAAACGACACCGGATTAATAATTTCAGAAATTTTATAAGGACCAATAAACCGAGGCTTAAACTTAGGGGACGAAACCTTCATAGGAACATGACGAGAAGACAACCAAACCAAATCCCCCACACGAAGCCGGGGACCAACACACCGACGGCGGTTAGCAAAACGTTGAGCCCTTTCCTGAGACAACGTCAAATTGTCCACCACATGAGTCCAAATCTGCTGCAGCCTGTCCACCACAGAATCAACACCAGGACAATCAGAAAGCTCAACCTGCCCAGAAGAAAAGCGAGGATGAAAAACAAAATTACAAAAGAAAGGAGAAACCAAAGTAGCCGAACTAGCCCGATTATTAAGGGCAAACTCGGCCAAAGGCAAGAAAGACACCCAATCATCCTGATCAGCAGACACAAAGCATCTCAAATAGGTCTCCAAGGTCTGATTAGTTCGCTCAGTTTGGCCATGAGGATGAAACGCCGAAGAAAAAAACAAATCAATGCCCATCCTAGCACAAAAGGACCGCCAAAATCTAGAGACAAACTGAGAACCTCTGTCAGACACAATATTCTCCGGAATGCCATGAAAACGAACCACATGCTGAAAAAACAATGGAACCAGATCTGAGGAGGAAGGCAACTTAGGCAAAGGTACCAGATGGACCATTTTAGAGGAGCGGTCACAAACAACCCGGATAACAGACATCTTCTGGGAAACAGGAAGATCCGAAATAAAATCCATGGAAATATGCGTCCAGTGCCTCTCAGGGACCGGCAAAGGCAAAAGCAACCCACTAGCGCGGGAACAGCAAGGCTTGGCTCGGGCGCAAGTCCCACAGGATTGCACAAAAGCACGGACATCGCGCGACAAGGACGGCCACCAAAAGGACCTAGCAACCAAATCTCTGGTACAAAAAATCCCAGGATGACCAGCCAACACTGAACAATGAACCTCAGAAATTACCTTACTTGTCCATCTATCAGGAACAAACAGCTTCCCCACAGGACAGCGGTCAGGCCTATCAGCCTGAAATTCCTGAAGCACCCGCCGCAAATCAGGAGAGATGGCAGAAAGAATCACCCCTTCCTTAAGAATGCCAACCGGCTCAAGGACTCCAGGAGAATCAGGCGAAAAACTCCTAGAGAGGGCATCAGCCTTAACATTCTTAGATCCCGGAAGATACGAGACCACAAAATCAAAACGGGAGAAAAACAGGGACCATCGAGCCTGTCTAGGATTAAGCCGCTTGGCCGACTCGAGGTAAATCAGATTCTTATGATCGGTCAGGACCACAACGCGGTGCTTAGCTCCCTCAAGCCAATGTCGCCACTCCTCAAACGCCCACTTCATAGCCAACAACTCCCGATTGCCGACATCATAATTGCGTTCCGCAGGCGAAAACTTTCTGGAAAAAAAAGTACACAGTTTCATTAAAGAACCATCAGACTCCCTCTGAGACAAAACGGCCCCTGCCCCAATCTCAGAAGCGTCGACCTCAACCTGAAAAGGAAGAGAAACATCCGGCTGATGCAACACAGGGGCAGAAGTAAATCGGCGTTTAAGCTCCTGAAAGGCCTCAACAGCCGCAGAGGACCAATTCGTCACATCCGCGCCTTTCCTCGTCAAATCAGTAAGGGGCTTAACCACACTGGAAAAATTGGCAATGAAACGGCGATAGAAATTAGCAAAGCCCAAAAATTTTTGAAGGGCCTTCACAGATGTGGGTTGAATCCAGTCATCAATAGCTTGGACCTTAACAGGATCCATTTCTATAGACGAGGGAGAAAAAATAAAACCCAAAAAAGAGACCTTCTGAACTCAGAATAGGCACTTAGACCCCTTCACAAACAAAGCATTATCACGAAGGATCTGGAACACCATCCTGACCTGCTTCACATGAGACTCCCAATCATCGGAAAAAATCAAAATATCATCCAAATATACGACCATGAATTTATCAAGATAATTGCGGAAAATATCATGCATGAAAGACTGGAACACAGATGGAGCATTAGAGAGCCCAAATGGCATCACAAGGTATTCAAAATGGCCTTCGGGCGTATTAAATGCAGTTTTCCATTCGTCACCCTGTTTAATACGAACAAGATTATATGCCCCTCGGAGGTCAATCTTAGTAATCCAACTAGCCCCCTTAATCTGAGCAAACAAATCAGTAAGCAAAGGCAAGGGGTATTGGAATTTGACCGTGATCTTATTAAGAAGACGATAATCAATACAGGGTCTCAAGGAGCCATCCTTCTTAGCAACAAAAAAGAAACCCGCTCCCAATGGTGACAAAGAGGGCCGAATATGCCCCTTCTCCAAAGAATCCTTAACATAACTCCGCATGGCGGCATGCTCTGGTACAGACAGATTGAAAAGTCGGCCCTTAGGGAACTTGCAACCAGGAATCAAGTTAATAGCACAATCACAGTCCCGGTGCGGTGGAAGGGAACTGGACTTGGGCTCATCAAATACATCCTGGAAATCCAACAAAAACTCAGGGACCTCAGAAGAGGAGGAAGAGGAAATTGACATCAAAGGAACGTCACTATGTACCCTTTGACAACCCCAACTAGTCACAGACATAGTTTTCCAATCCAGCACCGGATTATGTTCCTGTAACCATGGAAAACCCAGTACAACAACATCATGCAGGTTATGCAACACCAGAAAACGGCAATCTTCCTGATGTGCTGGAGCCATGTACATAGTCATCTGCGTCCAGTACTGAGGTTATCGGCAAATTTTAGGCCACGCCTCTGACCACACCCATTCACTAGTCACACCCATATCCACGTCTCAACCACATCCATTTAGCACTGCTGATCAAACTGTTCATAAAGAATAATTATAAACAAAAAAATATGGCCACACAGTGCTCCATACTGTATAATTGCCGCACACAATGCTCCATACTGTATAATGACCGCACATGATGCTCCATACTGTATAATGACCGCACATGATGCTCCATACTGTATAATGACCGCACATGATGTTCCATACTGTATATCGGCTGCACATGATGCTCCATACTGTATAATGACCGCACATGATGCTCCATACTGTTTAATAGCCGCACACGATGCTCCATACTGTATATTGGCTGCACATGATGCTCCATACTGTACAATGACCGCACATGATGCTCCATACTGTATAATAGCCACACATGATGCTCCATACTGTATAATGGCCGCACATGATGCTCAATACTGTATAATGACAGCACATGATGCTCCATACTGTATAATGACCGCACATGATGCTCCATACTGTATATCGGCTGCACATGATGCTCCATACTGTACAATGACCGCACACGATGCTCCATACTGTATATTGGCTGCACATGATGCTCCATACTGTACAATGACCGCACATGATGCTCCATACTGTATATTGGCTGCACATGATGCTCCATACTGTACAATGACCGCACATGATGCTCCATACTGTATATTGGCTGCACATGATGCTCTATACTGTACAATGACCGCACATGATGCTCCATACTGTATAATAGCCGCACACGATGCTCCATACTGTATATTGGCTGCACATGATGCTCCATACTGTATAATAGCCACACATGATGCTCCATACTGTATAATGGCCGCACATGATGCTCAATACTGTATAATGACCGCACATGATGCTCCATACTGTATATTGGCTGCACATGATGCTCCATACTGTACAATGACCGCACATGATGCTCCATACTGTATAATAGCCACACATGATGACTGTATATCGGCTGCACATGATGCTCCATACTGTATAATGACCGCACATGATGCTCCATACTGTATAATAGCCGCACATGATGCTCCATACTGTATATTGGCTGCACATGATGCTCCATACTGTACAATGACCGCACATGATGCTCCATACTGTATAATAGCCACACATGATGCTCCATACTGTATAATGGCCGCACATGATGCTCAATACTGTATAATGACCGCACATGCTGCTCCATACTGTATATTGGCCGCACATGATGCTCCATACTGTATATTGGCCGCACATGATGCTCCATACTGTATAATGACCGCACATGACGCTCCATACTGTATATTGGCCGCACATGATACTTTGTACCGTATAATGGCCACACATAGCTACTCCTACACACACGGCTCCGCTCCATACATCTCGTACACACACGGCACTACTCCGTACACCTCGTACACACACGGCTCCGCTCTATACACATTGCACACGCTCCGTATACTTTGAGCACGCATGGCTCTGCTCTGTACACCTCATACACACGTGGCTCAGCACTGTACACCTCGTACACACGTGGCTCCGCTCCATACACCTTTCACACTCTGCTCTGATTCGCACACCTCTTACACACACGACTCCGCTCCGTACACCTTTCACATGCTGCTCCGCTCCGTACACACGCGGCTGTGCTCCATACACCTCGTACACACGCGGCTGTGCTCTGTACACCTCGTACACATGGCTCCGTATACCTCTTACACACGACTCCGCTCCGTACACCTTTCACATGCTGCTCCGCACACCTCGTACACACGCGGCTGTGCTCCGTACACCTCGTACACACGGCTCCGTACACCTCGTACACACGACTCCGCTCCGTACACCTTTCACATGTTGCTCCGCTCCGTACACACGCGGCTGTGCTCTGTACACCTCGTACACATGGCTCTGTATACCTCTTACACACGACTCCGCTCCGTACACCTTTCACATGCTGCTCCGCACACCTCGTACACACGCGGCTGTGCTCCGTACACCTCGTACATATGGCTCCGTACACCTTTCACAGTACGAGGTGCACCAAGCGGATCCGCGTGTGTGTACGAAGTGCACCGAGCGGAGCCGCGTGTGTGTACGAGGTGCACCGAGCGGAGCCGCGTGTGTGTACGAGGTGCACTGAGCGGAGCCGCGTGTGTGTCTGTGTACGAAGTGTACTGAGTGGAGCCTCAGCCGCGTGTGTGCACCGAGCGGAGCTGCAGCTTGTAATTAGCACATGATGATACAGTGACTGTCATAGGGGATTAGGCTTAGCACTTTTATGCCTGGGGAAATAAAGCAGCCACATTGATTAGTGTTGTCACTATCTCCCAGGGAGCTGCTCCTCCTTCACAATGCACTGGACGGAGTGAGTCATCTCTGTGACATCCACTACTCACTGACCTGCATCTGTCCCATTAGCAGCCTCCAGTCCTCTCATGGTCTGCTGCTTACATTGCCACCGGCACCCAGGCTGTGTCCGGCTGTGTTTATGTACACCTCAGGTGTCACCTCTCTCTCTGAACTGTGAGGCACACTGGAAGTCAGACTCAGGAACGTACCGTCGGGGAAGGGGCGTGACCTAACAAAAGGGGGCGTGTGACAGCAGCTTCAACTGTTCTGTCTGCGGGAAGCTCTGCGTCCCGGGCAGGACAGACGGGGCAAGCATCAAATCCGGGGCAGTCCCGCACAATGAGGGACGGTTGGGAGGTATGTGTATAGTACTAATGGTAACAGACCTAGCGACTCTCTTAGTACGCTTAGGGCAATCAGAGATAACATGAGCAGAATCACCACAGTAAAAACACAGCATATTCTGACGTCTGAATTCCTGCCGTTCTGTTCTAGTCAAAATCCTATCACATTGCATAGGTTCAGGACTTTGCTCAGAGGACACTGCCATATGGTGCACAGCTTTGCGCTCACGCAGACGCCGATCAATCTGAATGGCTAGAGACATAGATTCGCTCAAACCGGCAGGCGTAGGAAAGCCCACCATAACATCTTTAAGGGCTTCAGAAAGACCTTTTCTGAAAATAGCAGCCAGAGCCTCCTCATTCCATTTAGTGAGCACAGACCATTTTCTAAATTTCTGGCAGTATAATTCTGCCGCTTCCTGACCTTGACACAGGGCCAACAGGGTTTTTTCTGCATGATCCACAGAATTAGGTGCGTCATACAATAATCCGAGCGCTTGAAAAAATGCATCCACATTCAATAATGCCGGATCCCCTGATTCAAGAGAAAAAGCCCAGTCTTGAGGGTCACCACGCAGCAAGGATATGATGATTTTTACTTGCTGAATGGGATCACCAGAAGAACGGGGTTTCAAAGCAAAAAACAATTTGCAGTTATTTTTAAAGTTCAAAAACTTGGATCTGTCCCCAAAAAACAAATCAGGAGTTGGAATTCTAGGCTCTAAAGCCGGAGTCTGGACAACATAATCTTGGATATTCTGTACTCTTGCAGCAAGTTGATCCACACGAGAAAACAAACTCTGAACATCCATGCCAGAGCATAAATCCTGCACCACCCAGAGATCAAGAGGAAAAAAAAGACAAAACAGAGCACAGGAAAAAAAAATGGTTCAGAACTTTCTTTTCCTTCTTTTGAGCTGCATTTAATTCGTTTCTGGCCACTTGTACTGTTATGACGCGGTGGTTTAGGAGCAACATGGAACGAGCTCTGAAGGAAGTGGTAACTGTACTGACCGCAGTCCCTAAGCTCAACACAACACTAGAAGTAGCCGTGGGATGCTCCTAACTCTCCCTAGGCACCTCGTCACCGCCTAAGAGCTAACTACCCCTAAAGATAGAAGCAGGAAAACTATCTTGCCTCAGAGAAAATCCCCAAAGGATAGATTAGCCCCCCACAAATAATGACTGTGAGTGGAGAGGGAAAAGACATACACAGAATGAAACCAGGATGAGCACAGGAGGCCAGTCTAGCTTGATAGGTAGGACAGGATGGAATACTGTGCGGTCAGTATAAAACACTACAAAAATCCACGCAGAGTTTACAAAAAATCTCCACACCTGACTAAAGGTGTGGAGGTATCTGCTTCCCAGAGCTTCCAGCAAGACAGAATTAATTCACACTGATAAGCTGGACAAACATAGAAAGCACAGAACGGATAAGCCCACAATCTGTGAACAGAACAGAGCAAGCAAAAACTTAGCTTTGCTGAACTGGTCAGGATAACAGGGAACTCCAAAGAGATGTGAATCCAACCAGGAACCATTTACAAGTGGCACTGGCTGAAGAAAGAGCCAGACCTAAATAGCCGAGCAGAAGAGACGATAAGTGGAGGCAGCTGATGACAGCTAACTCCAAGGAGCAGCCATACCACTAGAAACCACAAGAGGGAGCCCAAGAGCAGAACTCACAAAAGTGCCACTTACAACCACCGGAGGGAGCCCAAGAGCGGAATTCACAACACAAAACATAGAATGCACAGAACGATGCATAGAATGCACCATGTACCTCAGTATAACACCATGTACCTCAGTATAACTCCATGTACCTCAGTATAACTCCATGTACCTCAGTATAACTCCATGTACCTCAGTATAACACCATGTACCTCAGTATAACACCATGTACCTCAGTATAACTCCATGTACCTCAGTATAACTCCGTGTACCTCAGTATAACTCCGTGTACCTCAGTATAACTCCGTGTACCTCAGTATAACACCGTGTACCTCAGTATAACACCGTGTACCTCAGTATAACTCCGTGTACCTCAGTATAACTCCGTGTAAATCAGTATAACTCCGTGTACCTCAGTATAACTCCGTGTACCTCAGTATAACTCCGTGTACCTCAGTATAACACCGTGTACCTCAGTATAACACCGTGTACCTCAGTATAACACCGTGTACCTCAGTATAACACCGTGTACCTCAGTATAACTCCATGTACCTCAGTATAACACCATGTACCTCAGTATAACTCCATGTACCTCAGTATAGCACCGTGTACCTCAGTATAACTCCGTGTACCTCAGTATAACTCCGTGTACCTCAGTATAACTCCGTGTACCTCAGTATAACTCCGTGTACCTCAGTATAACACCGTGTACCTCAGTATAACACCGTGTACCTCAGTATAACACCGTGTACCTCAGTATAACTCCGTGTACCTCAGTATAACTCCGTGTACCTCAGTATAACTCCACGTACCTCAGTATAACTCCACGTACCTCAGTATAACTCCACGTACCTCAGTATAACTCCACGTACCTCAGTATAACACCATGTACCTCAGTATAACACCATGTACCTCAGTATAACTCCATGTACCTCAGTATAACACCATGTACCTCAGTATAACTCCATGTACCTCAGTATAACACCATGTACCTCAGTATAACTCCATGTACCTCAGTATAGCACCGTGTACCTCAGTATAACTCCGTGTACCTCAGTATAACTCCGTGTACCTCAGTATAACACCGTGTACCTCAGTATAACTCCGTGTACCTCAGTATAACTCCGTGTAAATCAGTATAACTCCGTGTACCTCAGTATAACTCCGTGTACCTCAGGATAACACCGTGTACCTCAGTATAACACCGTGTACCTCAGTATAACACCGTGTACCTCAGTATAACACCGTGTACCTCAGTATAACTCCATGTACCTCAGTATAACACCATGTACCTCAGTATAACTCCATGTACCTCAGTATAACTCCATGTACCTCAGTATAACACCATGTACCTCAGTATAACACCATGTACCTCAGTATAACTCCATGTACCTCAGTATAACTCCATGTACCTCAGTATAACACCGTGTACCTCAGTATAACACCGTGTACCTCAGTATAACTCCGTGTAGCTCAGTATAACTCCGTGTACCTCAGTATAACACCGTGTACCTCAGTATAACACCGTGTACCTCAGTATAACTCCACGTACCTCAGTATAACACCATGTACCTCAGTATAACACCATGTACCTCAGTATAACTCCGTGTACCTCAGTATAACTCCATGTACCTCAGTATAACACCATGTACCTCAGTATAACACCGTGTACCTCAGTATAACTCCACGTACCTCAGTATAACACCATGTACCTCAGTATAACACCATGTACCTCAGTATAACTCCATGTACCTCAGTATAACTCCATGTACCTCAGTATAACACCATGTACCTCAGTATAACACCATGTACCTCAGTATAACTCCATGTACCTCAGTATAACACCATGTACCTCAGTATAACACCATGTACCTCAGTATAACTCCATGTACCTCAGTATAACACCATGTACTTCAGTATAACACCATGTACCTCAGTATAACACCACAGCCTCTTTGCTGTCACTTTCACCACCAGATGGCGCCGCTCCATCTACAGCTGCGAGAAATAACCCGGATACGCATGCGCACGTCGTCTCCTACATCTTTCACCTTAGAGTCACGTGACTGTGACGTTAATAAGATGCGGCTGAAGAAAGACACGTGACACCGATGTCAGGAATCATGAAAACTCTGATCAGCGGAGGTGAGAACTGACGTAACGGCGCCCGCATATACCGCTCACATATACTTCCCCATGTATCCTCATATACCGCTCTCATATATCCCTCCTCATATACTGCCACACATATACCTCCATATTCCCCCTCATATACCCCCATATACCCCTCCTCATATACCCCTATATATCGCTCCTCATATACCCCCATATATCACTCCTCATATACCACTCCTCATATACCCCCATATATCACTCCTCATATACCCCTATATATCGCTCCTCATATACCCCCATATATCACTCCTCATATACCCCATATATCACTCCTCATATACCCCCATATATCACTCCTCATATACCCCATATATCACTCCTCATATACCCCTATATATCGCTCCTCATATACCCCTATATATCGCTCCTCATATACCCCATATATCACTCCTCATATACCCCATATATCACTCCTCATATACCCCATATATCACTCCTCATATACCCCCATATATCACTCCTCATATACCCCCATATATCGCTCCTCATATGCCCCATATATCACTCATATACCCCATATATCACTCCTCATATACCCCCATATATCACTCCTCATATACCCCCATATATCGCTCCTCATATACCCCATATATCGCTCCTCATATACCCATATATCGCTCTTCATATACCCCCATATATCACTCCTGATATACCTCCATATTCCCCCTCATATACCCCCATATATCGCTCCTCATATACCCCCATATATCGCTCCTCATATACCCCCATATATCGCTCCTCATATACCCCCATATATCGCTCCTCATATACCCCCATATATCGCTGCTCATATACCCTCATATACATATATCACTCCTGATATACCTCCATATTCCCCCTCATATACCCCCATATATCGCTCCTCATATACCCCCATATATCGCTCCTCATATACCCCCATATATTTCTCCTCATATACCCCATATATCACTCCTGATATACCTCCATATTCCCCCTCATATACCCCCATATATCGCTCCTCATATACCCCCATATATCGCTCCTCATATACCCCCATATATCGCTCCTCATATACCCCCATATATCGCTCCTCATATACCCCCATATATCACTCCTCATATACCCCATATATCACTCCTCATATACCCCCATATATTTCTCCTCATATACCCCATATATCACTCCTGATATACCTCCATATCCCCCCTCATATACCCCCATATATCGCTCCTCATATACCCCCATATATCTCTCCTCATATACCCCATATATCACTCCTGATATACCCCCATATATCGCTCCTCATATACCCCCATATATCGCTCCTCATATACCCCCATATATCGCTCCTCATATACCCCCATATATCGCTCCTCATGTACCCCCATATATCGCTCCTCATATACCCCCATATATCGCTCCTCATGTACCCCCATATATCGCTCCTCATATACCACCCCTCATATACCGCTCTCATATAGCCCCCCTCATGTATTGCTTCTAATATACCCAGAAGTAGACAACCAACTAAAATACTATAAGGATATATTTAGATTAGACAACCAAAAAGAAACGCAATATCCTAAAAAATACTTTTTTAATAATATCTAAAATTATCATAGAAAAAATTACTTAAATGTATGCTACCAAGATCAACCACCTGGGTTCGGGTAGGGTAGGAAAAATTCAGGAAGTAGTAACAAATGTATTCCTGACACAGTCCCTGTTAGGTGGCCCTATAGTATCTTACACCTGCCTAACAGCGGAGGTTGGCACCCTAAATTGCGATGTGGCACCCCCGCTCCACGTCGACTGTCCCTTCTTACCCTACTGGGCCCTACCAACTACCCACGCCCAGGAGCCCCACAGACATACACACAAATTGACCAAAAGGTCACACTAACCAAAAACGTGAAAAAAGGTGTAAAAAGGTGAAAAAAGTGTAACAAAACCTACTAAAAAACAACGCAGCAAAAATAGTGCTGCGTAAAAGTCCACTAGATTACATGTATCCCAAGGCTATGTCAGCCAAACTGGTATATATATTGCTCGAAAAAATATAAATAATGATACACAAGCAACAATCAAAAACCAGAGTTATGGGGTACAGTAGAGCACCAATATCTTGTGCTCATAAATACTTCAGAGGTCATAAAAAATAGGAACCTCTAGTATCTATACCAATATGTCACTATCTTTGTTAGTACATGACCTACATGTCATAAACGGCAGACCTATACCTAGGACCCATACAAGAGGTAAATTCCTAGACTAAATGTCTAAGATATACGGAATAGCAAATATATCAGCTCACTCAGTAGGTGTTCATATGTTTAGGTGATATATAAATTTACACCTTAGATACCATATGGATTCAGCATCAGATGTCAGATATAAAAAAATGAGCAAAATATTCAACAAAAAAGAAAAAATAATCAAACACAAATGAAAAAATGTACACTATGTCAGATATCACATATAGTGTCTCTCATTTAGATTGGGCCAATACATAAGCGAGCCCGATATAGCTGAGGCCAATCCCTCTATACCTTCTCTTTGATAAATGCTATACTCGATCTAGTGCGAGCTCATTTGTCTGGGTGATATATAAGTTTATACTCTGGATATCAAACAGGTTCAATATCATATATCAAGACTGAAAAATGAACAAAATTTTTAAACAGAACAAGAAAAAATAAAGAAACACAACTGAAAAAGTGTCTGCTATGTCTGGTATCGCATATGATGTCTCTCATTTAGATTGGGCCAATATATAGAAAAGCCCAGCACACCTGAGGCCAATCCCTCATTCTTTTCATATAGGTAAATACTATGCTCAGTCCTATGAGCGCTTATTTGTATGGGTGGTATATGAGTTTACACCCTAAGTGCCGTGCGAGCTCAGCATCAGATATCAGAGATAAAAAATAAACAAAATATGAAACAAAACAAGAAAAAATAATCAAAAACAAATGAAAACATGTCTGCTATATCAGGTATCACGTATGGCGTCTCTCATTTTAATTGGGCCTATGCATAGAAGAGCCCAAGACGCCTGAGGCCAATCCCTCATTACTTTCTTGTAGATAAGTGCTATGCTCGGTCTGCCATGACTGATAAAAAAGAAAAACTTATCTGAGTATGTGACATAGTTCGTCGCGTTTCGCCCCTTCCCAGTATAGGGGCTCATCAGGGGATAAATTAGGGTGTAGCAGCAATGGCTCAGGAAGTGGATAATGGCGTGCGGAGGTAACCACGCTATACTTAATGACTCATAGTACCGTAATGTTTAGAGACAGCTGTCTTATATGCAAATTAGGTGGCGACCTTCCAGGGTGTCAGCGCCGCTCTTAGATACTTAGCGTGCGATTATTATGCACCGTGGGGCTAAATCCCTCCCCACCATCACATGACCATCCCGGAACTCCCGGATAAAGTGAAACGCAAGCTGCGTGTCACCAGTATCGACATGCACAGTAATCACGCTACTTCAACGTGCTCGTTATACATATGAGGCTGAATGCCCAACCCACCATTTCTTGAACTTCAAGCGTTCCTAGGGGGGTAGGGCGCAAGTGCATGTCGCCGGTGCGCAATACCAGCGCTACTTGAACGCACTTCTTGTGCACGTTAGGGCTAGCTCCCGCCTCCTCATCACGTGCCTTTCAGCGCTCCCGGAGTAGTGGAGCGCAGATGCGTGTCAGCCGGCGCTGACATGCGCACTACTAGTCTTATGCCAGCCTACCTATCGGCTAGCTGTCATTCCCGTATATAAGGTCATAAATATTACTGGCTCATATTTTCGGGACATACGCAATGCGTGCTCATTAGCACCAAGTCCATACAGGTATAATATAGCCCTATGATACACTGCGCTATTTATACCATACTTAATAGTGTTCCGTATAGTATAATCATTTACGTGCCTGAAAGGACACCAAACTATTTCATATAGATAAATGCTATGCCCAGTCCCATGAGAGCTTATTTATATGGGTGGTATAGAAATTTACACCCTAAAAAGACACCAAGCTGTCTCATGTACCTTACAGCCATTTCATATGTGTACCTCCACACACACCACTGTATTCTGTGCATCATGTTCTTTGCCGGAGGGCATCAGTGCCCACACTCGGAGGTCATCTGACCTCCATTGATGAAGGTACCACTGCAGGGGAAACAATAGCCTACAGTATCTTTAGACTTCGCAGTCAGTCTAAAAAGATGGACTAAAAGGATTGTCTACCGAAATTAAAATCCTTCACACGAGCAGTCTTAAATGAAACAGGTATATGTCAGTTGTTCATTGAGCCCACCAGGGCTCATGCTCTCCAGCCAAAAGATCCATCTACATTCTCGCTGGAGGATCTTATTATCCCAGTCACCCTGTCTGATAGAGGGGTATACTACCTCAATGATTTTAAACGAGATACAGTCAATATCCCCATTATGCACAGAATTAACATGTCTGGCTAATGGAGAATCTCGCCTATGTCTTATGTCTCCTAGGTGCTCGCCCATTCTGACCCGCAGCTGTCGTTTTGTTTTTCCTACGTAGTCCATCGGGCAAGAGCACGTACAAACATAGACGACACCCTCCGTTTTAGGCTGTGTTCACACGTTCCGGTTTTTTCGCGGTTTTTCCCTATAAAAACGCTATAAAACCGCAAAAAAACCGCATACAAGAAGCATCCCATCATTTAGAATGAATTCCGCATGTTTTGTGCACATGATGCGTTTTTTTCCGCATGAAAAACGCATCAGGCACAAAATCCGGACATGCTCATTCTTTTTGCAGTTTTTATGCGGATTTCCCACTGCAAAATGCATTGGGAAGTGTCCGGAAAAAACCGCGGAAAAAACGCGACAAAAACGCGTCAAAACCGCGGAAAAAAACGCATGCGGTTTTCTTCCGGATTTCATGCAGAAAATGTCCGGTTTTTCACAGGAAATTTCTGCATGAATTCCTGAACGTGTGCACTTAGCCTTACAGTTGCCAAATTGTCTGTTTTTATATATCCTTTTTGTCACCGAGCTCTGGAACGTAGTAGATGGTGCAATGTAGTTACAGAAGCTACAGTGACCACATCTGAAGGTCCCCTCAGATCTATTCACCAACCATGTCTCTTTCGTTTTTGGTGGATTATAGTGGCTATTGACCACCATGTCTCTAATGGACCTACCCTTCCTATAGGTGACAGATGGATAAGGGGAGATCCATCTATTAAGATCTGGGTCTGTTCTCAAAATCCCCCAGTGTTTCCTTAATATGCCCATAACCCTTTCTTGCTGATCATCAAAGATACCAATGAGTCTTGTTTTGGGGGTCTCATTCTCATTTTTCCGGGGATGAAGCAGTGTTGTCCTGTCCATGGTTTTAGCATATTGATTAGCTTCCTCAAGTAGTGCCCTAGGGTATCCACGATCCGTGAATCTTTTTTTCAGATCTCTTGCTTTTTGATAATCTCCATTTTCGGAACAGTTTCTCCTCAGTCTTAGAAACTGTCCTTTTGGTATCCCTCGTTTAAGTGGAGTCGGGTGATAACTCTCCCACCTTAGCAGGCCATTAGCCGCCGTTGGCTTGCGAAAGAGGGTAGTTCTTATTGAACCATTTTCTTCAATGGACAGTTTGACATCGAGGAATGAAATCTCTCTTCTCCCACCTCATACGTAAACCTGAGGCCTAGTTGGTTCTCATTTAGAGATTCCATAAAAGAATGGAAGGTAGGTATATCTCCAGTCCAGAGGACGAGGATGTCGTCTATGTAACGACCCCAAAATTGTATATGGGGTCCCCAGACGGCATCCCCGTCCCCAAAGACCACCGTGTCCTCCCACCAGCCCAGGAGCAAATTCGCGTAGGTGGGCGCACAAGGGCTACCCATAGCGGTGCCCCTGAGCTGGTGGTAGAACCTCCCATTAAAAAGAAAAAAATTATGACACAAAACATACTCAAGCAGAGTCATCACAAAATCATTGTGGAGCCAAATGGTTACCTCGTGTATTCAAAAAGTATTGAACTGCCTTGAGGCCCGCCTCATGATGAATACTTGAGTACAGGGCCTCTACATCTATTGAGATAAGTGTTGTCCCTGCTTCCACAGAGACCCCATCCAATTTTGTCAATAGATCAGTTGTGTCTCTCGTATAGGATGGCAGGGCTACAACAAATGGCCTCAACACCTGGTCGAGGTAGACGCTACTGTTTTGTCCCAGAGCGTCTATCCCCGACACTATTGGCCTACCTTTAAGCGGGGGGTACCCCTTATGGATTTTTCGAATTGCATAAAATGTCGCAATGACAGGGCTCTTAGGTAAAAGGAAATTCAGTTCATTTTTTGAGATCAAGTGGGCTTCCAGGGCTCTGGTTAGAATGTCGTTTAGACTTTTTCTATACTCTGGGGATGGGTCACGACGTATCACATCATATGTCGCCTCATCGGCCAAAATGTCCATACACATCTTGACATACTCTACCCTATTCATCAGGACGGTATTTCCCCCTTTGTCCGATGGCTTTATGATCAAAGAGACATCGGACTGAAGGCATTGTAACGCGGCTTTTTCTTCGTTGGATATATTGGGGTTGGCTGACCTGTGTTTAGGGTTGATTCTCTTTATTTCATCCACAACCAGCTTTTCAAAAGCATCAATAATTCCGTGATCACAAGGGGGCGGCATTCTTGTGCTTCTCCGTTTCAGGTCGGTAAAATGACCTTCTCCCGGGTTTCTATCCCCCTCTTCTGCCAGGTCAGCCAAAAGGCATACATCTTCAAAATCCTCTGGCAGGATGCCAAGCTGTTGACATTTATTCCGATCACTATTTGCAAAAAAAATTTTCCACCTTAATTTCCTCAGGAATAAGTTTATATCCTTGACCCATGTAAAGGGATCAAAGCTGGTTGTGGGAACAAAAGAGAGCCCCGCCTGTAAGATGGTTTTCTCGGGTTCTGTCAAGATGTGATTGGATAAGTTAATGATGTCGTTCTTCCCTTCGCCGTTCATGTGGCGTCTCATGATGGTATCAGAGGTACTACCCATCATTAGTGCGTCACTGTTCGTCCCCTCAGATGGTATCTTATATCTCGATTCTCTAAAAAAGACGGAACTGCAGAGGAAGTACCAGATGAGGGCGGCATATTTGTTTCCCCACGTACTGGCCCTCGCCATCTTGCAGAGTTACCTCTTTTATTTTTGGCCTTGAACCGTCTATAGGGTCTAAACGCGTCTCTCGGCTGGAAATCAGAGTCAGATGTCTCTACGTCTGAAGAAGAGATATCGGCCCTAGTAGATGGTCTGCCGTTACCGGCATTAGTGTCAGTAAACAAATAAGCCCTCTTTTCTTTAAACTCTGTGAGATCTCTAAGGAATTTTTTGTGTTTCCTTTCTTTAAGGGCAGCTTTATATTTATCTACCGCTACTTTAAGATTTTCTTCCTTGCTGGCAAAATCCCCCACTGTTTTATGTTTGAGAATCTCATCAATTTGTTCTCTTAATTTTTTTGAGGAGACTTCAAAAGTCCCTTTTTCTTCCTCTAGAAGAATTTGCATAAATTTTAAGGAAGAAGCGATGGATTCTTTTTCCCACCTTTCTAGCAGTCTATCAGACTTAACTCTCTGGGCTGGAGTGATATTAATTCGTAAACCGCGTGGAACAATACCCTGTTTTATATAATTGTCCAAAGATTGGATCTCCCACCAGGATTTTATATTCTCTTTATAGGTGGTTTGAAGGTCCGAAAATAGTGTTTTTAGACTTGGGCTTCCAGTTGGGCCCGTATCTCCTTCTGTCTCAGAAAACACTTCCCTAGCTTCATCCAACCAACTGCTCGTATTCAAGGATCCCGATAGAAACCCTGCCATATCACTAGAAGTAGACAACCAACTAGAATACTATAAGGATATATTTAGATTAGACAACCAAAAAGAAACGCAATATCCTAAAAAATACTTTATTAATAATATCTAAAATTATCATAGAAAAAATTACTTAAATGTATGCTACCAACATCAACCACCTGGGTTCGGGTAGGGTAGGAAAAATTCAGGAAGTAGTAACAAATGTATTCCTGACACAGTCCCTGTTAGGTGGCCCTATAGTATCTTACACCTGCCTAACAGCGGAGGTTGGCACCCTAAATTGCGATGTGGCGCCCCCGCTCCACGTCGACTGTCCCTTCTTACCCTACTGGGCCCTACCAACTACCCACGCCCAGGAGCCCCACAGACATACACACAAATTGACCAAAAGGTCACACTAACCAAAAACGTGAAAAAAGGTGAAAAAAGTGTAACAAAACCTACTAAAAAACAACGCAGCAAAAAATAGTGCTGCGTAAAAGTCCACTAGATTACATGTATCCCAAGGCTATGTCAGCCAAACTGGTATATATATTGCTCGAAAAAATATAAATAATGATACACAAGCAACAATCAAAAACCAAAGTTATGGGGTACAGTAGAGCACCAATATCTTGTGCTCATAAATACTTCAGAGGTCATAAAAAATAGGAACCTCTGGTATCTATACCAATATGTCACTATCTTTGTTAGTACATGACCTACATGTCATAAACGGCAGACCTATACCTAGGACCCATACAAGAGGTAAATTCCTAGACTAAATGTCTAAGATATACGGAATAGCAAATATATCAGCTCACTCAGTAGGTGTTCATATGTTTAGGTGATATATAAATTTACACCCTAGATACCATATGGATTCAGCATCAGATGTCAGGTATAAAAAAATGAGCAAAATATTCATCAAAAAAGAAAAAATAATTAAACACAACTGAAAAAGTGTCTGCTATGTCTGGTATCGCATATGATGTCTCTCATTTAGATTGGGCCAATATATAGAAAAGCCCAGCACACCTGAGGCCAATCCCTCATTCTTTTCATATAGGTAAATACTATGCTCAGTCCTATGAGCGCTTATTTGTATGGGTGGTATATGAGTTTACACCCTAAGTGCCGTGCGAGCTCAGCATCAGATATCAGAGATAAAAAATAAACAAAATATGAAACAAAACAAGAAAAAATAATCAAAAACAAATGAAAACATGTCTGCTATATCAGGTATCACGTATGGCGTCTCTCATTTTAATTGGGCCTATGCATAGAAGAGCTCAAGACGCCTGAGGCCAATCCCTCATTACTTTCTTGTAGATAAGTGCTATGCTCGGTCTGCCATGACTGATCAAAAAGAAAAACTTATCTGAGTATGTGACATAGTTCGTCCCATCTCGCCATCCCTACGCGTTTCGCCCCTTCCCAGTATAGGGGCTCATCAGGGGATAAATTAGGGTGTAGCAGCAATGGCTCAGGAAGTGGATAATGGCGTGCGGAGGTAACCACGCTATACTTAATGACTCATAGTACCGTAATGTTTAGAGACAGCTGTCTTATATGCAAATTAGGTGGCGACCTTCCAGGGTGTCAGCGCCGCTCTTAGATACTTAGCGTGCGATTATTATGCACCGTGGGGCTAAATCCCTCCCCACCATCACATGACCATCCCGGAACTCCCGGATAAAGTGAAACGCAAGCTGCGTGTCACCAGTATCGACATGCACAGTAATCACGCTACTTCAACGTGCTCGTTATACATATGAGGCTGAATGCCCAACCCACCATTTCTTGAACTTCAAGCGTTCCTAGGGGGGTAGGGCGCAAGTGCATGTCGCCGGTGCGCAATACCAGCGCTACTTGAACGCTGGTAAGGCACGTGATGAGGAGGCGGGAGCTAGCCCTAACGTGCACAAGAAGTGCGTTCAAGTAGCGCTGGTATTGCGCACCGGCGACATGCACTTGCGCCCTACCCCCCTAGGAACGCTTGAAGTTCAAGAAATGTTGGGTTGGGCATTCAGCCTCATATGTATAACGAGCACGTTGAAGTAGCGTGATTACTGTGCATGTCGATACTGGTGACACGCAGCTTGCGTTTCACTTTATCCGGGAGTTTCGGGATGGTCATGTGATGGTGGGGAGGGATTTAGCCCCACGGTGCATAATAATCGCACGCTAAGTATCTAAGAGCAGCGCTGACACCGTGGAAGGTCGCCACCTAATTTGCATATAAGACAGCTGTCTCTAAACATTACGGTACTATGAGTCATTAAGTATAGCGTGGTTACCTCCGCACGCCATTATCCACTTCCTGAGCCATTGCTGCTACACCCTAATTTATCCCCTGATGAGCCCCTATACTGGGAAGGGGCGAAACGCGTAGGGATGGCGAGATGGGACGAACTATGTCACATACTCAGATAAGTTTTTCTTTTTGATCAGTCATGGCAGACCGAGCATAGCACTTATCTACAAGAAAGTAATGAGGGATTGGCCTCAGGCGTCTTGGGCTCTTGTATGCATAGGCCCAATTAAAATGAGAGATGCCATACGTGATACCTGATATAGCAGACATGTTTTCATTTGTTTTTGATTATTTTTTTCTTGTTTTGTTTCATATTTTGTTTATTTTTTATCTCTGATATCTGATGCTGAGCTCGCACGGCACTTAGGGTGTAAACTCATATACCACCCATACAAATAAGCTCTCATAGGACTGAGCATAGTATTTACCTATATGAAAAGAATGAGGGATTGGCCTCAGGTGTGCTGGGCTTTTCTATATATTGGCCCAATCTAAATGAGAGACATCATATGCGATACCAGACATAGCAGACACTTTTTCAGTTGTGTTTCTTTATTTTTTCTTGTTCTGTTTAAAAATTTTGTTCATTTTTCAGTCTTGATATATGATATTGAACCTGTTTGATATCCAGAGTATAAACTTATATATCACCCAGACAAATGAGCTCGCACTAGATCGAGTATAGCATTCATCAAAGAGAAGGTATAGAGGGATTGGCCTCAGCTATATCGGGCTCGCTTATGTATTGGCCCAATCTAAATGAGAGACACTATATGTGATATCTGACATAGTGTACATTTTTTCATTTGTGTTTGATTATTTTTTCTTTTTTGTTGAATATTTTGCTCATTTTTTATATCTGACATCTGATGCTGAATCCATATGGTATCTAGGGTGTAAATTTATATATCACCTAAACATATGAACACCTACTGAGTGAGCTGATATATTTGCTATTCCGTATCTTAGACATTTAGTCTAGGAATTTACCTCTTGTATGGGTCCTAGGTATAGGTCTGCCGTTTATGACATGTAGGTCATGTACTAACAAAGATAGTGACATATTGGTATAGATACTAGAGGTTCCTATTTTTTATGACCTCTGAAGTATTTATGAGCACAAGATATTGGTGCTCTACTGTACCCCATAACTCTCGTTTTTGATTGTTGCTTGTGTATCATTATTTATATTTTTTCGAGCAATATATATACCAGTTTGGCTGACATAGCCTTGGGATACATGTAATCTAGTGGACTTTTACGCAGCACTATTTTTTGCTGCGTTGTTTTTTAGTAGGTTTTGTTACATTTTTTTCACCTTTTTACACCTTTTTGGTTAGTGTGACCTTTTGGTCAATTTGTGTGTATGTCTGTGGGGCTCCTGGGCGTGGGTAGTTGGTAGGGCCCAGTAGGGTAAGAAGGGACAGTTGACGTGGAGCGGGGGCGCCACATCGCAATTTAGGGTGCCAACCTCCGCTGTTAGGCAGGTGTAAGATACTATAGGGCCACCTAACAGGGACTGTGTCAGGAATACATTTGTTACTACTTCCTGAATTTTTCCTACCCTACCCGAACCCAGGTGGTTGATGTTGGTAGCATACATTTAAGTAATTTTTTCTATGATAATTTTAGATATTATTAATAAAGTATTTTTTAGGATATTGCGTTTCTTTTTGGTTGTCTATTCTAATATACCCCTCCTCATATACTTCTCCACATATACCTCCATATTCCCTCTCATATACCGCTCTCGTATAGCCCCCTCATATACCCCCATATATCGCTCCTCATATACCGTTCTCATATACCCCATATATGGCTCCTCATATACCTCCATATTCCCCCTCATATACCTCTCATATACCTCTCCTCATATGCCCCGTATATCGCTCCTCATATACCCCCATATAGCGCTCCTCATATTGCCCCCATATAGCCCCCCTCATATTCCGCTCTCATATATCTCTCCTCATATACAGTGCCTACAAGTAGTATTCAACCCCCTGCAGATTTAGCAGGTTTAATAAGATGCAAATAAGTTAAAGCCTTCAAACTTCAAACAAGAGCAGGATTTATTAACAGATGCATAAATCTTACCAAAAAGTTTTGTTGCTCAGTTAAATTTTTATAAATTTTAAACATAAAAGTGTGGGTCAATTATTATTCAACCCCTAGGTTTAATATTTTGTGGAATAACCTTTGTTTGCAATTACAGCTAATAATCGTCTTTTATAAGACCTGATCAGGCCGGCACAGGTCTCTCGAGTTATCTTGGCCCACTCCTCCATGCAGATCTTCTCCAAGTTATCTAGGTTCTTTGGGTGTCTCATATGGACTTTAATCTTGAGCTCCTTCCACAAGTTTTCAATTGGGTTAAGGTCAGGAGACTGACTAGGCCACTGCAACACCTTGATTTTTTGCCTCTTGAACCAGGCCTTGGTTTTCTTGGCTGCGTGCTTTGGGTCGTTGTCTTGTTGGAAGATGAAATGACGACCCATCTTAAGATCCTTGATGGAGGAGCGGAGGTTCTTGGCCAAAATCTCCAGGTAGGCCGTGCTATCCATCTTCCCATGGATGCGGACCAGATGGCCAGGCCCCTTGGCTGAGAAACAGCCCCACAGCATGATGCTGCCACCACCATGCTTGACTGTAGGGATGGTATTCTTGGGGTCGTATGCAGTGCCATCCAGTCTCCAAACGTCACGTGTGTGGTTGGCACCAAAGATCTCGATCTTGGTCTCATCAGACCAGAGAACCTTGAACCAGTCAGTCTCAGAGTCCTCCAAGTGATCATGAGCAAACTGTAGACGAGCCTTGACATGACGCTTTGAAAGTAAAGGTACCTTACGGGCTCGTCTGGAACGGAGACCATTGCGGTGGAGTACGTTACTTATGGTATTGACTGAAACCAATGTCCCCACTGCCATGAGATCTTCCCGGAGCTCCTTCCTTTTTGTCCTTGGGTTAGCCTTGACTCTTCGGACAAGCCTGGCCTCGGCACGGGAGGAAACTTTCAAAGGCTGTTCAGGCCGTGGAAGGCTAACAGTAGTTCCATAAGCCTTCCACTTCCGGATGATGCTCCCAACACAAAATACACAAAGAAAATAGGAGACATTTATTAGCATCCTGGATAGGACCTGTGCACAGTATATACCGTATGGGAATAAACATACTAGAAATAGGAGGAAACCAATATGGCTAAATAGAGCTGTAAGGCGCAATAAGTGACAAAAAGAAATATAGAGAATTAAAGGAAGTAGGTAGTGAAGAGGCATTAAATAAATACAGAAAATTAAATAAATTCTGTAAAAAGCAAATTAAGGCAGCAAAGATTGAGACAGAGAGACTCATTGCCAGAGATAGTAAAAACAATCCTAAAATATTCTTTAACTACATAAATAGTAAGAAACTAAAAAATTATAGTGTTGGCCCCTTATAAATAGTCTGGCTGAAATGGTGGATGAGGATGAGGAAAAAGCCAATATGCTAAATGACTTTTTTTCATCAGTATTTACACAAGAAAATCCCATGGCAGACAAAATGACTAGTGATAAAAATTCCCAATTAAATGTCACCTGCTTAACCCAGCAGGAAGTGTGGCGGCGTCTAAAAATCACTAAAATTGACAAATCTCCAGGCCCGGATGGGATCCACCCCCGAGTACTGCAGGAACTAAGTTCAGTCAGTGATAGACCATTATTTTTAATCTTTAGAGACTCCATAATAACAGGGTCTGTACCACAGGACTGGCGTATAGCAAATGTGGTGCCAATATTCAAAAAGGGGACAAAAACTGAACTCGGAAATTATAGGCCAGTAAGCTTCACCTCTACTGTGGGTAAAATCCTGGAGGGCATTCTAAGGGATGCTATACTGGAGTATCTGAAGAGGAATAACCTCATGACCCAGTATCAGCACGGGTTTACTAGGGACCGTTCATGTCAGACTAATCTGATCAGCTTCTATGAAGAGGTAAGTTCCGGACTGGACCAAGGGAACCCAGTGGATGTAGTGTATATGGACTTTTCAAAAGCTTTTGATACGGTGCCACACAAAAGGTAGATACATAAAATGAGAATAATGGGGATAGGGGAAAATACGTGTAAGTGGGTTGAGAGCTGGCTCAGGGATAGGAAACAAAGGGTGGTTATTAATGGAGCACACTCGGACTGGGTCGCGGTTAGCAGTGGGGTACCACAGGGGTCAGTATTGGGCCCTCTTCTTTTTAACATATTTATTAATGACCTTGTAGGGGGCATTCAGAGTAGAATTTCAATATTTGCAGATGACACTAAACTCTGCAGGGTAATTAATTAATACAGGAGGAGGACAATTTTATATTACAGGATGATTTATGTAAACTAGAAGCTTGGGCTGATAAATGGCAAATGAGCTTTAATGGGGATAAATGTAAGGTCATACACTTGGGTAGAAGTAATAAGATGTATAATTATGTGCTTAATTCTAAAACTCTGGGCAAAACCGTCAATGAAAAAGACCTGGGTGTATGGGTGGATGACAAACTCATATTCAGTGGCCAGTGTCAGGCAGCTGCTACAAAGGCAAATAAAATAATGGGATGCATTAAAAGAGGCATAGATGCTCATGAGGAGAACATAATTTTACCTCTATACAAGTCACTAGTTCGACCACACTTAGAATACTGTGCACAGTTCTGGTCTCCGGTGTATAAGAAAGACATAGCTGAACTAGAGCGGGTGCAGAGAAGAGCGACCAAGGTTATTAGAGGACTGGGGGGTCTGCAATACCAAGATAGGTTATTACACCTGGGGCTATTTAGTTTGGAAAAACGAAGACTTAAGGGGTGATCTTATTTTAATGTATAAATATATGAGGGGACAGTACAAAGACCTTTCTGATGATCTTTTTAATCATAGACCTGAAACAGGGACAAGGGGGCATCCTCTACGTCTGGAGGAAAGAAGGTTTAAGCATAATAACAGACGCGGATTCTTTACTGTAAGAGCAGTGAGACTATGGAACTCTCTGCCGTATGATGTTGTAATGAGTGATTCATTACTTACATTTAAGAGGGGACTGGATACCTTTCTGGAAAAGTATAATGTTACAGGGTATATACACTAGATTCCTTGATAGGGCGTTGATCCAGGAAACTAGTCTGATTGCCGTATGTGGAGTCGGGAAGGAATTTTTTTCCCTAATGTAGAGCTTATTCTTTGCCACATGGGTTTTTTTTGCCTTCCTCTGGATCAACATGTTAGGGCCTGTTAGGTTAGGCTATGGGTTGAACTAGATGGACTTATAGTCTTCCTTCGACCTTAATAACTATAACTAACAGTGGAGACAGGTAGGCCCAACTCCTTGGAAAGGGTTTTGTACCCCTTGCCAGCCTTGTGACCCTACACGATCTTGTCTCTGATGGCCCTGGAATGCTCCTTTGTCTTTCCCATGTTGACCATGTATGAGTGCTGTTCACAAGTTTGGGGAGGGTCTTAAATAGTCAGAAAAGGCTGGAAAAAGAGATTATTAATCCAAACATGTGAAGCTCATTGTTCTTTGTGCCTGAACTACTTCTTAATACTTTAGGGGAACCAAACAGAATTCTGGTGGGTTGAGGGGTTGAATAATAAATGACCCTCTGAAAAGACTTCACAATTTAAAAAAAAAAATAAACAAAGAAATAACATTCTTTTTTGATGCAGTGCATTTCACACTTCCAGGCTGATCTATAGTCCAAATGTCACAATGCCAAGTTAATTCCAAATGTGTAAACCTGCTAAATCTGCAGGGGGTTGAATACTACTTGTAGGCACTGTACCTCCTTATATACCCCTCCTCATATACCCCCATATGCCACTTCTCATATACTTCCATATACCCCTCCTCGTATACCTCCATATTGTCCTCCTCGTATACCTCCATATACCCCTCCTCATATATCACCCCCTCCTCATACTCGTATACCTCCATATACCCCTCCTTATATACCCCCATATGCCACTCCTCATATACCTCCATATACCCCTCCTCATACTCGTATACCTCCATATACCCCTCCTCATATACAGTTATATGTAAAAGTTTGGGCACCCCTATTAATCTTAAGCTTAATGTTTTCTGGCAACCGCTATTTCAGTTTCATATATCTATAACTGTTGGACACAGTAATGTTTCTGCCTTGAAATGAGGTTTATTGTACTAACACAAAATGTGCAATCTGCATTCAAACAAAATTTGACAGGTGCATAAGTTAGGGCACCCCACCAGAAAAGTGACACTAATATTTAGTAGATCCTCCTTTTGCAAAAATAACAGCCTCTAGTCGCTTCCTGTAGCTTTTAATGTGTTCCTGGATCCTGGATGAAGGTATTTTTGACCATTCCTCTTTACAAAACAATTCTAGTTCAGTTAAGTTTGATGGCCGCCGAGCATGGACAGCCCTCTTCAAATGATCCCACAGATGTTCAATGATATTCAGGTCTGGGGACTGGGATGGCCATTCCAGAACAGTGTAATTGTTCCTCTGCATGAATGCCTGAGTAGATTTGGAGCGGTGTTTTGGATCATTGCCTTGCTGAAAGATCCATCCCCTGCGTAACTTCAACTTTGTCACTGATTCATGAACATTATTGTCAAGAATTTGCTGATACTGAGAGGAATCCGTGCGTCCCTCAACTTTAACAAGATTCCCCGTGCTGGAATTGGCCACACAGCCCCAAAGCATGATGGAACCTCCACCAAATTTTACTGTTGGTAGCAAGTGTTTTTCTTGGAATGCTGTGTTTTTTGGCCGCCATGCATAACGCCTTTTTGTATGGCCAAACAACTCAATCTTGGTTTCATCAGTCCACAGTACCTTCTTCCAAAAAGAAATTGGCTTCTCCAAATGTGCTTTTGCATACCTCAGCCGACTCTGTTTGTGTCGTGCTTGCAGAAACGGCTTCTTTCGCCTCACTCTCCCATACAGCTTCTCCTTGTGCAAAGTGTGTTGTATAATTGACCGATGCACAGTGACACCATCTGCAGCAAGTTCATGCTGCAGCTCTCTGGAGGTGGTCTGAGGATTGTCCTTGACTGATCTCACCATTCTTCTTCTCTGCCTTTCTGATGTTTTTCTTGGCCTGCCACTTCTGGCCTTAACAAGAACTGTACCTGTGTTCTTCCATTTCCTTACTATGTTCCTCACAGTGGAAATTGACAGGTTAAATCTCTGAGACAGCTTTTTGTATCCTTCCCCTGAACAACTATGTTGAATAATCTTTGTTTTACCCTTCGCCACGACAGCACCCACAATGAGAGAGGGACCCGCCCATAGGAACAGGAAACCTACAGAGATAAAAGGGCGGTCCCCCTCTCCTCCTCAGTTGGTTTCCTGTTCCTATCGGAAATCCCTGGATTACCTACATGACGGAGGTGGTTGGAGGGCCGTATCATCCTCTTGGGCGGAGAAGAAAGACATCTCCATCGAGCTCATATGTAAGGACGCAACCTGGTCCATCACCTTTTGACTTTTTATAAACATTATAGGCTTGACCTATCTTCTGCATCTGACTTGGCATTCGGGAGAGCTGTCCTCACCACGGTGATCCCACCCAGGTGAAGGTTCTCTGTAAATCTCTCATTGTGGGTGCTGTCAAGGCTAAGGGTAAAAAGCTGGATTACTTACCGGTAATGCCCTTTTAATGAGCCACGACAGCACCCTGTCACTTCCCACCCTAGTTAATTAGGTATAGTTATATATACAGGATATTCTCATGGGTGAATATAGATAACATACAAATGTACAAACAAATTGCGGATATATATACTAATTTAACAACTGTGGTTCCTCTCGTACTCTGAAAAACAACTGAGGAGAGGGGGACCGCCCTTTTATCTCTGTAGGTTTACTGTTCTTATGGGCGGGTCCCTCTCTCATTGTGGGTGCTGTCGTGGCTCATTAAAAGGGCATTACCGGTAAGTAATCCAGCTTTTTCAGATCATTTGACAGTTGTTTTGAGGAGCCCATGATGCCACTCTTCAGAGGAGATTCAAACAGGAGAACAACTTGCAAGTGGCCACTTTAAGTAGCTTTTCTCATGATTGCATACACCTGGCTATGAAGTTCAAAGCTCAATGAGGTTCGAAAACCAAAAAAAGTGCTTTAGTAAGTCAGGAAAAAGTAGGTAGGAGTATTTAAAACAAGAAAATGATGATAACGGTGCCCATACTTATGCACCTGTCAAATTTTGTTTGAATGCAGATTGCACATTTCCTGTTAGTACAATAAACCTCATTTCAAGGCAGAAACATTACTGTGTCCAACAGTTATTAGATATATGAAACTGAAATAGCTGTTGCAAAAAAAAACAATTTTATAAAACATTAAGCTTAAGATTAATAGGGGTGCCCAAACTTTTTCATATAACTGTACCTCCATATTCCACTCCTCATATACCCCCATATGCCCCTCCTCCTCATATACAACCCATGAGGAAAAGAGAGCTGGAGGATACGGATATCACCCCTCCATCACCAATCTGTGACGGAGCTTACCCAGTCACATCTCTCTGGTGCCCCCCCCCCCCGGTCAGGGATCTGCACCTAGGATAAGTAGTCGCCGGAGAGGCTGCCCTGTCACGTGCTGTTTATCGGGGCACTCTGCAGTGAGGGCAGTATATATATCACCAGGCCCGGAAAATAAACACACACACACCCCTCCGGTCTATCACTGCCAGGATCCCCCAATAACACCAGAACGGTATGCTGCCACCAGTTCCTCGTTAGATATTGGCCCGGTCTGTTAACAAGTCTATATTAGGTCAGAAACCAACCCCAGGTAGCGTATAAGGACTAGCCGGACTCAGACGTGGGAGATCAGGTTAAGGCTAGGTTCACATTGCGTTAGGGCAATCAGTTTAGTGCATACGCTAGCAGATTGCGCGAACGCAATGTCACAAAAGGGATCGTGTTTTGCGATCCCGTTAGCGCAGATGCCCGATCTGCGCTAGCGAGGAACGGACCTCGGACGCTGCAAGCAGCGTTTCAGGTGCGTCTGAAACTAACGGGACATTGCTAGCGACCCGTTAGCACATTGTTGTCAATGGGTGCGCTAACAGACCCGTTACATGGCGTTAATTGCGACAATTTCGCCATGTAACGGAGTCCGCTAGAGGACACCCATTAACGCAATGTGAACCTAGCCTAAGAGATAAAAGAGCAGCCCAAAATTTATATTTTAACTGCCGAAAGGCGCACTAGAAACTACAAATATATACAGAATATTATACAGATGATACAGGTACAGATAAATGTAGGGTAGAGGTTGGGGATAGCAGTTAGCTGTAGGTGTCCCGTTACTGTTTCTTATCACGGTGTTGATGGAGGGAAGCTCTCGTATCCACAGGCTCCTTAGTTCCTGGCCTGTCTCCACACATGATGTGACTTGGCTTCCATGGCAGAACAATGAGAAAGGATAAAGGTGTGTAGTTAGCTTTTAACCCTTACCTCACCCCCTCCCATATTTGCCACCACCCCTCTGGGAGGAACTGAACTCTCCTCCCTTGACTTCCTAGCTGAAATAGCTCCCAATATCGAGAAAGGGTCATAACTTCCGAGCAGGAGGTCCAAACTGGACGACTGACATCTCAAAGGGTTTGTTGGGGCTGGACCGACACAGAGTCCAAACTTGGGAAGGCTAAGTGGTTCTGGAGAGCCAGTCTCGATAGCTTGGTATCTGGGACCGCTGGAGAAATATGAGACCCAGGGGTGCGTGCAGGGGCTCCCAGGGTTCTGGTGGTATATTGGACTTAACCCTGAGATACACGGTACGCTCATAATTCATCTCTAGGTGTCGGTGACGCGCCGTCTATGCCTTCCATTGATAGCTGATTGATGTTGGCCGTCCTACACAAGACAGTAGGGGGTTGCAGCTCTGCTCCTCTTCGCCTTCATTAGCACGTGGCCTCTAATTCTCCAGCCATAAGGCACGTTCCTGTTCTTTTGGGAATTTGTGTACTTATCCCATGGGTGGGGCCACAGTTCAGGAGCAGAGGGAGTTCTCTGGATAATATATTGGGCCTGAATAAATCCAAAATGGAGTCTCCCTCATCCCTTAAACCCCCTATCCTCATATACCCCTCCTATACAACTCCTCATACTTCCATATACCTCTCCTCACATACTCCTCCTCATAGACCACCATATATCTTCCTCCATAGACCTGTGCATACCGTTCCCCCTCATACACCTTCCCCGCGTCCCCTCTTCTCCCTTTTGTACATTTGCCCCACTTCCCTCTTCTCCCCTGCTTGTACACCTTTCCTGCATCCCCTCTTCCCCCGTATACCTGCCCTGTGCCCTTCTTCTCCCTCTGTATACACATGTTTTGCGTCTCTTCTCCCCCTTGTACACCTGCCCCGCTTCCCTCTTCTTCCTCCTTGTATGTTTCGTGTCCTTTCTTCTCCCCCTTGTACACCTGCTTTGCGTCTCATCTTCTCCGTTGTACACCTGCCTCGCTTCCCTCTTCTCCCCCTTGTACACCTGCTTTGCGTCTCATCTTCTCCCTCCTTGTACATGTTTTGTGTCCACTCTTCTCCCCCTTTGTACACCTGCCCCGCTTCCCTTCTCTCTCCTTGTACATGTTTCGTGTCCCCTCTTCTCCCCCTTTGTACACCTGCCTCGCTTCCCTCTTCTCCCCCCTTGTACGTCTGCTTTGCGTCCCCTCTTCTCTCCCCTTGTACACCTGCCCCACATCCCCTTTTCCGTGTACACCTGCTTTGTGCCCCTCATATACCTTCACCCCTCTTACACATGCCCCCCTCCTGTACACCTTCTTTATGCCCCCTCAGTACTCCTGTCACGCACCCGTTTTCCTCCCCTGTACACCTGCTTTGTGCCTCTGGTCTCACCTTTACACTTGCCCTGTTCTACTGCCCCGCGCCCCTCATTTGTTCCCGTTCTGCTTCTATTGGGGGTGAATTCTGACTTTGACTTTCTAGGATTGAGGTGCCTTTTGCGGCCCCGCTACTGCACTAGGGGTGTGAGTCGGTGGGATGCAGCACAGGAGGGGTTCCCGGGCCAGATACTTTGTGGTGAGCAGTCCCCCGCAGTCCCATACTGGGAGGATGAGCCTCCTCCTTATGTTACGGACGGGTACACAGAGCATGCGGGTGACGCCATGAAGCTGGGCCGACGAGAGAGCACAAGGGCAAATTTCCTAAAGCCAGAGATCTCCCTACAGCGGCTGCAGGTGAGGGTTGGCTGATGGTCCTCATCTTGGGGTCCCGCCCGCTGGCAACTGACCTGCTCCTCTCGTCTCTGCAGGCTGCTGGCAGTATCATCTCCATTGTGTTTGGGCTGAAGAGACTGGCGTGGGCCCATGTGGACCGGACCCTGACTGTGAGAGACTGGCAGCAACACGAATGGTCCCAGGTGACAAAGGCGCGGCAGCACCCTGACCTCTACCTGGCAGATGTAAGTGGAATTTACATGGGGCTGCTGGAGTCTGGGCCGTGTTTGAGCTTGTGTCCTCTCCGCAGGTGTCCTCCGCCGTCTCTAGGCTCCCGGCCGCCGACATCTACATCCTGGAGAAAAGCTCGCTGTCTGCCCAGAATGCCGCCATGTTTCCCGTCACCCTGCACTTGCGGGTAGTGGAGGCCATGTTGTTCGTACTGCTGAACCCGGACTACGCTGCAGAGCAGGAGCACAGAGTGTTCAGCGTGTCCCGGACCACTGTGGGGAAGCACTTTGACATTATGGTGGGTGGCACGAAGACGAGCGGCGTGGACTTGGTGCAGCGGTTGGTGGAGGAGGCAAGCACGCGGGAGCAGCCGCGTGTCCGCTTCACCCCGGAGCTGATCGCCCATTACAAGCACAGACTGCACCCCCACGGCCAGCATCGCCACGAGGAGATGTGTGACGCTCTGCTGCAGGCCATCGCTGTACTGGAGCTGGCCGGGCACCGCTGATTATGAGGAAGGTGTCCACACTGTGGTCCCTGCACCTGACCTCCTCTGTGCCGCTGCAGGACACCGCTGATTATCGGGGAGGTGTCCATACACCCATCTCCTGACCTCCTCTGTGCTGCTACAGACCACGGTCATTCATGCCACGTGGTGTACCCCTCCCCCAGTAGTTTCCTGTCTTCCTCTGTATTACTAGATGGTGCTTGTCGGTGTTTGGGAGACAGTCCGTATGGTCGCTGGTCCGGCCTCCCCCATAGTCACTGCAGCACAGACGCTCTCTGTTTGGGTGGGTCACTGATCCCAGCTATTTACCCCATTCTCCCCTGGGGCATGATGGTGATGACACGGATCGGGGGCTGTTGGACGACTACACTAGAACCTGCTAGTGCCTGCTGCGGCAGTTCCATGACAGGACACTCGTACAGAGGTGTCATGGTGATATCTAAGCAGCCAGTACCACACAAAGGTTGTGACTAATGATGAGCGGCAATGCTGGAGTCAGGTGTTCTGAGAACTCTTGTACAAAGGTAAGCAAATTTGCTGGGGTTCACTCTTATATGGAAAGCTGCAGCGGGACCCAGATACCTTGAGCGCACCAGCCGATCAGCGCATACATGGATATAGCCTGTGTGTTGGGATCGTGACAAGGAGCTGCGGCGCCGATCAGCCGGCGTGATTGAGGAAGCCAGGTTCCCCCTGCAGCTTATTCAGTAAGCACTATAGCTTGCAAAATAAGAGGGAACTCGAGCAAATTTGCTCAACTCTACTCGTGTGTTTTCAGCGTGCTCCAATAACTGTGTCCGAGCCCCCGCGACAGCTTTTAGACAGACACTATATGATGGCATCACGAGGCTTCAACATAGTGTGACTTCGGTACGCTCCAGTACTGACAGCACCAGAGCGTGTGCCGAGAACACCGCACACATTCACTCATCAGTAGTCACAACACCAGGCTGGGGGGGGCACAGACCACATCACTCAAAGTCGCCTTTAATTTCCAGAATATAAAAAAAAAACAAATTTATAATGTAAAATTCTGGGAATAAAAAAAAAAAATGTCACAAGATCCAAGCAGCCGTAAAGTCACCTGGGACCCCATCCACCGTTGGTGGAGCGATCTTAAGCACCAGAGATCCCCGACCACCACAGGGACGACATTGTCATAAATAGATAAATGTGGAGATAAATAAAAAGATGAAGTCTCTGTACAGAACACAGGAAGTGCATGATTCCTCCACCACCACGAGCCGCTCCAGGTATGTCTCCTGCTGCCACCACATGTATTTTATGTCTAGGGAACATCCTCCGTCACATGTAGTTCTGAGAGTTCTCCACCACCCATCACATGGAGCTTGGGGAGTCCTCCAGCACAGTCCATCACATGTAGTTAAGGTGTAGTCCTCTGCCATCCCTCACGTGGAGCTCAGGTGGAGTCCTTGGATGTAGTTCTGGAGGTTGCCTGTACCTCAGGGGAAGTCCTCCGCCAGGATGCGTAGTGTTGCCTTCGGAAGCTCAAGGTGGATGCCCTCCAAGTAGTGAAGGAACCTGAGGAGACAGAAAAACACGGTCAGGACTGAGGAGCACACTAACGTCACGTTATAAGCACTTCTCCTGTCCCTGAGGCCATGATGAGGGTTCTTCTGGTTCAGGAAGGAATGGAGGAGAGGTACACAAAGAAGCGACTCATTGAGAATCTCAACGTGCATTTCCTATTGGTTAAAGGTGAGCATAACCACAACTAAAAGAATTGTTCATTGTTGATAAAAAAACGTATGACACTCGGAGGAAGCGCCGCACATGTTTCTTTTTCCTGCTCTCCCTCAATCAGGGTTTTTCTAAAGGTTCAGGAAGGAGACAGCTCACCATCTGGATATCGGGGTAGAATAATGTAGGACAGCGAGGTCAATGAGGAGGTCAGTAGGCCAGCAGGAGAGAATCATCTAACAAATGCATTCAATCCCGGTGGAGCTCCCACCAAGACCATTGTCTTTGAAGACTACCTCATACACCACGGCTAAGGAGATCGGAAACCTCAGGAGCCTCAATACAGACATGGAGGACTCCAGATTCCCCCCCCCCCCCCCTTAATGACAGAAAGCATCAGGAGACAATCCAGATGTTGAGTACACCAGATCCCCCTATAAAATAGCCCAAAAACCTCAGGAGCCTCAAGCCAGATGTGGAGAACACAAGATCCCCCGTGTGGAAGAAACCGGAAACCTCAATACAGAAGTGGAGGACACCATATGCCTCTTAGAGAAGAGACCGGAAAACTCAGGGGCCTCAATCCAGACGTGGATGAAACAGGACTCCCCATAAAGAGATGGGAATGCTCAGGAGCCTCAATCCTGACATAGAGGACACCAGATCCACCCTCCCCAACAGAAGAGATCACTATATTCCCCTAATAGAAGAAACCGGAAATCTCAGAAGCCTCAATCCAGATGTGGAGAACAACAGATTGCCCTCAACAAAAGAAACCAGAAACCTCAGGCAGGAGCCTCCGCTAAAGAGACCGAAAACCTTAGGAACCTCAATCCAAATGAGGACACCAGATTCCTCCCCTACAGAAGAGACCAGAAACCAGGGCCGTGGAGACTAAGTCAGTGTTCATTTTGGTGGAGTCAGAGTCTGTATAAAATTCACCGACTGACTCCAAAAATATATAATAAATTGGGTTCAGTGCTGTGTTTTTATAAGAATTTGGGAAGTTGTAAAATGTCCTGTAAATGTCTGTTCCTGATCTCAGCCTTTAATTTCGTTAAGTCTGTGCTACACTTTATGTACAACCCCTGGCAAAAATTATGGAATCACCGGCCTTGGAGGATGTCCATTTAGTTTGTTTAATTTTGTAGAAAAAAAAAAAAGCAGATCACAGACATGGCACAAAACTAAAGTAAATGGCAACTTTCTGGCTTTAAGAAACAATAAAAAAAAATCAAGAACAAAAAGTGTGGTAGTCAGTAACGGTTACATTTTTTAACCAAGCATAGGGGAAAAATTATGGAATCACCCTGTAAATTTTCATTCCCAAAACAAACACCTGCATCAAATTAGATCTGCTCGTTAGTCTGCATCTAAAAAGGAGTGATCACACCTTGGAGATCTGTTGCACCAAAGTGGACTGACGTGAATCATGGCTCCAACAAGAGAGATGTCAATTGAAACAAAGGAGAGGATTATCAAACTCTTAAGAGGGTAAATTATCACGCAATGTTGCAAAAGACGTTGGTTGTTCACAGATGTGTCTAAAATCTGGACCAAATACAAACATAGGAAGGTTGTTAAAGGCAAACATACTGGTAGACCAAGGAAGACATCAAAGCATCAAGACCGGAAACTTCAAGCAATATGTCTCCAAAACAGGAAATGCACAACAAAACAAATGAGGAACGTATGGGAGGAAACTGGAGTCAACGTCTGTGACCGAACTGTAAGAAACCACCTAAAGGAAATGGGATTTACACACAGTAAAGCTAAATGAAAGCCATCATTAACACCTAAACCGAAAAACAAGGTTACAATGGGCTAAGGAAAAGCAATCGTGGACTGTGGATGACTGGATGAAAGTCATATTCAGTGATGAATCGCGAATCTGCATTGGGCAAGGTCATGATGCTGGGACTTTTGTTTGGTGACGTTCCAATGAGATTTATAAAGATGACTGCCTGAAGAGAACATGCAGATTTCCACAGTCATTGATAAGGGACTGCATGTCCGGTAAAGGCACTGGGGAGACGGCTGTCATTACATCTTCAATAAATGCACAAGTTTATGTTGATATTTTGGACATTTTTCTAATCCCATCAATTGAAAGGATGTTTGGAGATGATGAAATCATTTTTCAAGATGATAATGCATCCTGCCATAGAGCAAAACTGTGCAAACATTCCTTAATAAAAGACACATAAGGTCAATGTCATGGGCTGCAAATAGTCCGGATCTCAGTCCAATTGAGAATCTTTGGTGGAAGTTGAAGAAAATGGTCGATGACAAGGATCCAACCTGCAAAGCTGATCTGGCCACAGCAACCAGAGAACGTTGGAGCCAGATTGATGAAGAGTCCTGTGTGACCCTCATTAAGTCCAGGCCTCAGAGACTGCAGGCTGTTAGAAAAGCCAGAGGTGGTGCAACAAAATACTAGAGATGTATGTTTGTTTTTCATGATTCCACAATTTTTTCCTCAGAATTGAGTGACTCCATAATTTTTCCCCTATGCTTGGTTAAAAAAAGTAACCATTACTGACTCCCACATTTTTTGTTCTTGATTTCTTTTAGTGTTTCTTAAAACCAGAAAGTTGCCATTTGAAATGACTTTAGTTTGGTGCCATGTCTGTGATCTGATTTTTTTCTACAAAATTAAACAACTGAATGAACATCCTCCAAGGCAGGTGACTCCATAATTTTTGCCAGGGGTTGTACATGCTCAGTAGGGAGCAGTGCTGTGGAGTCAGGGAAATTGAGGAGTCGGAGTCCGTGGTTTGGCTTCCTGATGCCACAGGAGCCTATAGAAGAGACCAAAAATCTCAATCCCAACGTAGAGGACACAAGATTCCCCCCTACAGAAGAGACCGGAAACCTCAGGAGCCTCAGTCCAGACATGGAGGACTCTTGATCCCCCCTAAATGACCAAAAACATCAGGAGACTCAATCCAGATATGGAGGACACCATATCTCCCCCCTACAGAAGACACCAAAAATCTCAGAAGCCTCAATTCAGACGTGGAGGACTCCAGATCCCCCCTAAATGACCGGAAAACTCAGGAGACTCATTTCAGATGTGGGGGACACAAAATTCATCCTATCGAAGAGATTGGAAAACCTCAGGAGAATCAAAATAGGCATGGAGGACTCCGGATCCCCCCTAAATGAACAAAAGCATCAGGAGACTCAATCCAGATGTGGAGGACACCATATCCCCCCTACAGAAGAGGCTGGAAATCTTAGGGGCCTCAATCCAGATGTAGAGTACACCAGATCCCCTATAGAAGAGACTGGAAACCTCAATCCAGAAGTGGAGGACATCAGATCGCCCCTAAAAAGGATGCCGTAAACCTTGGGAGCCTCAATCCAGCTGTATGGATGAAACTGAATCCCCCATAAAGAGATGGGAAACCTCAGGTGCCTTGAAATCGAGACATGGAGGACACCAGATCCCCACTCCCCAACAGAAGAGACCGGAAACCTTAAAAACCTCAATCAAGACATGGAGAGCATGATATCCCCCTATAGAAGAAACCGGAAATCTCAGAAGCCTAAATCCAGACAGGGAGGACACCACATCTCCCTGAAGGGACCTGAAACCTCAGGAGCCTCAATTCAGATGTATAGGACACCAGATTCCCCCTAAAAAAAACTGATCACATTGAAGTCCACACCCAGAATTCCTCCGAGAGCTCCAGGACCTGCCTGCAGAGTAGTCTCATGACTCAACTGCCCGAAAATCTGAGCAGCTACTTGTGCCACTTCACAACCACCCGCTACTTACAACACCTCACCAATGCTTACACTGCCTCACCTCACTCACCCACTACCTACACGGCCTCATGACCACCCACTACTTACACCCCACCACCCGCTGCTTACACCACCTCCTCACCACCACCCAACGCTTAAACCACTTACCGCAACCTGCCGCTTACACCACTTCCTCACACACTAACCGCCGCTTGCACCACCTCACCACGACCCGCAGCTTACACCTCCTATATTACAGACGTAACACAGCTGGAGCTGTTCGAGAGAGGGATTAAAGCCAAACAATTACACACATAAAGAAGAGGCTGCACCCACAACCATCAGATCCCAGGACTCATCGCTGCCTCCTGAACCGAATATCCTCCTCTTAAACTACAGAGAAACAATTGTGGAAAACAAGCAACAACGTCCTGGAAATGTCCAACACTAGAGAATGTCATACAGTACAGCTCCGGGGGTCGGGTTGGAAACTACAAGACAGAATGCCATTATGTCCCAGGTGTCAGAGCCATCATCCATAGAGGAAATCTACAGGAGCCAATAATAACCAAAACTGGGAAATCTCCGGCGGGTTCAGCGACCTTAGAGCTGTCTCATTACTGAGCCCTGACAAGAGGGTTTCTGCCATCCTCTGCCAAAAAGACCCCGACTCCATCCCAGCGCTTGTCTGTAATCATTGAAGGGCAGCAAGACAGAACAAGAGGCATCACTGACCTGATCTATGAAGCAAAGACAGCTTGGACGCCTCCTCTCTGGATGCGGGGAAGGCACATCACCAGGCACAAGGGACTAAAGGAGGAGGCGCAAAGAGTCTGCTCGTCAGGGAATGTCCTCACTGTCAGCCCGTGTCGTGACCCTACACTCCTCACAGTCAACCAGTGTCATGGTCCTACGCTCCTAACAGTCCGCCCATGTTGTGGCGGTACGCTCATACTCAGCCCGTGTCGTAGCCGTACACGCATCACCGCCAGCCCATCTTGAGGCCGGACATGCCTGACAGTCAGTTTGCGTCTTGACCCTACAACCCTCACTGTCAGCTCATGTCGTGGCCCTACACTCCTCATCATCCGCTTGTGTCATGGCCCTACGCTGCTCCCCGCCAGCTCGTGTTGTGGCCCTGCACTGCTCCCTGTCAGCTCATGTCATGGTCATACACTTCTCAGTCAGCTTGTGTCGTGGTCCTACACTCCTCACAGTCAGCTTGTGTCATGGTCCTTGTCACAATAATGTAAAAATGCCATGTTCTGAGTAAATTTTTAGAAGGTACCACGGTATCAGATACACGCTGTGGGCTCTCTGACACCCCCCCTCTTCTCTGTCAGCAAGGTGAAATTCTAAGCCACTCTTTATCCCCACTCCCTCAGGAATGTCTGTTTGCAGCTGTGAAACCGAAAGAAGTAAAGTGTAGCAGCGCATGGCAATCCCTTTGTGTAGCTACAGTGGTCCTTTAAGACCAAATATATTAAAACAGGATATTCACAGACATAGGCAGTTCATATTTCTGGAAACTGCAGGGACAGGGCTCCCAACTGGTGGGATTTGGGAGCTCAGCGCTTAGCAGAATTTGAGAAACGCATTACTGCTTAACCGGGGCTCCTAGCCAAGATGTGTTTACACTTAAACGAACCCCCAGGTCTCACGGAGCATAGTGATAACTTTGTCTTTCTTTTACGAGGTTCATACGCCAAGATATGTATAGAAATGGCTTGCCATAAATTTAAGGAAGGGGAGTATTCAGCCTCTGAGTGAGGTCACCACAGGAGTGCCTTGGTTTTGGGCACAGGGATAAGTGAATGAGTCCTCCTTCACTTTTTTTTTGTCCAGGGTCTAGCTGCAAGACACATCTGCAATGCATCTTGATGTGTTGCCCTACCCCAGAGCAACATGGTCTGCAATGAAATGATATGAAAGAACTGAAAGTCTATTTTCTTCCGTTAATCCCTTTTTATTTGTAATTGTCTATATATACGATACTTGCCTTCTCTTATAATATCCTTTTACCCTTTTGTAAACACTGCCTACCTTTTGGAGTAAAATAGATAAAATTACTAGCTTTGTTTCACCTTTCTCTATAATGTACTGTCACGCGCTCTGAAGTGAATTACGCTACTAATTTGGGTTGGCTTCGGAGCCGTTATTAATTAAGAAATTGGAGCTGGTGGCAGCGGATTTGTCCTGCGCTTTTGGGAAACCTGGTAGCGACGGACAGCGTTGATAATTATTGTTCCTGCCTGAGTGGAAGTAGTTATATCGCCCTCGCTGCAGTGTGCCCATTAGCCAGTACATGGCAGGCAGCCTTTCTGGCGACTAATTATCTTAGGTGCTGTACCCTATGTGACCTGAGGGTAAGCGGGGCGCCAGACAGCTGCAAAAGTTCCAAACCGGAACTGGGATATAAATAAATCCCCTTCAGAAAAGAATCAGGGCAACAACACAACCCCAATTCATAACATATTGGTGTCAGAGGTGGGGATGATAAAAATATCCTCCCTGTAATTCCTGACAGTCCTACACTCCTCACAGTCAGCTTGTGTCGTGTTCCTACACTCCTCAGTCAGCTTGTGTCTTGATCCTACACTCCTCAGCTTGTGTCGTGTCCCTACACTCCTCAGTCAGCTTGTGTTGTGGTCCTACACTCCTCACCGCCATCCCGCGTCGTACATTCCTCACCGTATGCTCGTGTGGTGGTCCTACACCTCTCAGTCACCTTGTGTCCTTGCATTGGTGTTTCTATCAGAATTACTCATGCACAATGGCAGGAGGCAGCAGTGTCCCTCCCATGCTCCCGGCGTTCCCTTTGCCCCATGATCTCTGCCCTCTCTATAAGATCTTCTCCTGACATCACAGGTCTCGGTTGGAGACAACACACGGAGTTATTCAGGGCGACGTTCTCCTTGACTTATTCTCAGTCACATCTCACTAAATGTCGGGAACATCTTTAATACATGAACCCAACTACTACTCTGCAGCACAGACCCTCGCCCCGTCCGGTGGGAGCACTGCTGCCGTACTGAGTATACAGTGTTACATCCATCAATAAGTACTAAAAACTAACGATGAGGGCGATCTGCATCCCCGTCCTGACTGGGACCAATGGCTGCCGATACACCGATGGTAACATTCTAATGTATGTATGTATGTATGTATGTATGTATGTATGTATGTATGTATGTGTGTATGTATATATATATATATATATATATATATATATATATATATATATATATATATATATATATATATATATATATATATATAATATATAATATATAGCAAAGTACCCATTATCTTCAAGAAGCGGCACAGCTTGTGCCATCCCACATGAGGGCACAGCTCAGACTGTCGCCCTGTGTGAGAGCACATGTGACAACACAGCATTTAATCTTAATTATTCCAGACCTTTATTTTCAGTAGCCCAGGAGACAGACTATTGTTCGTATGAGTCTGAACGTTGACTCTTGATGTAGATTGATTTTATGTTTGTAAATGGTTGACTGGCTGCTGTTTACCTCTTATATCAGCTCCTATAGGTTATTGTCTACTATCTTTGGAGGACAGTTAAGGTACCGTCACACTAAGCGACGCTGCAGCGATACCAACAACGATCCGGATCGCTGCAGCGTCGCTGTTTGGTCGCTGGAGAGCTGTCACACAGACAGCTCTCCAGCGACCAACTATGCCGGTAACCAGGGTAAACATCAGGTTACTAAGCGCAGGGCCGCGCTTAGTAACCCGATGTTTACCCTGGTTACCAGCGTAAAAGTAAAAAAAACCACTACATACTTACCTACCGCTGTCTGTCCCCGACGCTGGGCTTCTCTGCTCTGGCTGTGAGCACAGCGGCCGGAAAGCAGAGCGGTGACGTCACCGCTGTGCTTTCCGGCTGCCCGGCGCTCACAGCCAGAGCAGAGAAGCCCAGCGCCGGGGACAGACAGCGGTAGGTAAGTATGTAGTGGTTGTTTTTTTTACTTTAACGATGGTAACCAGGGTAAACATCGGGTTACTAAGCGCGGCCCTGCGCTTAGTAACCCGATGTTTACCCTGGTTACCAGCGAAGACATCGCTGAATCGGCGTCACACACGCCGATTCAGCTATGTCAGCGAAGAGCCAGCGACTAAACAAAGTGCTGGACTTTCTGCCCCGACCAGCGATATCACAGCAGGGGCCTGATCGCTGCTGCCTGTCACACTGGACGATATCGCTAGCCAGGACGCTGCAACGTCACGGATCGCTAGCGATATCGTCCAGTGTGACGGTACCTTTAAGCATGGTCATTCAACAATCAATGTTTGCTAAAATGTTAATTACCCATTGTATAAGTCCAAGTGGCCTGCAAAACAGTGAAAACCTGTGCAGACTGATTAAATACTCAAACAATGAGAGGTCATCTCATCTCACCTTCCCCCTGACCTGAGGAGCATGACTTGTAGGACAGATGTTGGTATCAAAAGATCTCTATCCTTAACAGTAAAACCTGTTCTCTTCAACATATTCATTAATGATCTGGTAGAAGGTTTACACAGTAAAATATCGATATTTGCAGATGATACAAAACTATGTAAAGCAGTTAATACAAGAGAAGATAGTATTCTGCTACAGATGGATCTGGATAAGTTGGAAACTTGGGCTGAAAGGTGGCAGATGAGGTTTAACAATGATAAATGTAAGGTTATACACATGGGAAGAAGGAATCAATGTCACCATTACACACTGAACGGGAAACCACTGGGTAAATCTGACAGGGAGAAGGACTTGGGGATCCTAGTTAATGATAAACTTACCTGGAGCAGCCAGTGCCAGGCAGCAGCTGCCAAGGCAAACAGGATCATGGGGTGCATTAAAAGAGGTCTGGATACACATGATGAGAGCATTATACTGCCTCTGTACAAATCCCTAGTTAGACCGCACATGGAGTACTGTGTCCAGTTTTGGGCACCGGTGCTCAGGAAGGATATAATGGAACTAGAGAGTACAAAGGAGGGCAACAAAATTAATAAAGGGGATGGGAGAACTACAATACCCAGATAGATTAGCGAAATTAGGATTATTTAGTCTAGAAAAAAGACGACTGAGGGGCGATCTAATAACCATGTATAAGTATATAAGGGGACAATACAAATATCTCGCTGAGGATCTGTTTATACCAAGGAAGGTGACGGGCACAAGGGGGCATTCTTTGCGTCTGGAGGAGAGAAGGTTTTTCCACCAACATAGAAGAGGATTCTTTACTGTTAGGGCAGTGAGAATCTGGAATTGCTTGCCTGAGGAGGTGGTGATGGCGAACTCAGTCGAGGGGTTCAAGAGATGCCTGGATGTCTTCCTGGAGCAGAACAATATTGTATCATACAATTATTAGGTTCTGTAGAAGGACGTAGATCTGGGGATTTATTATGATGGAATATAGGCTGAACTGGATGGACAAATGTCTTTTTTCGGCCTTACTAACTATGTTACTTCTGCAAGGGGTCTTTACAGATCAACAGCCAAGGCACCATGGCTCCATCAAGAGGAATACAGATTTGACATTCTACAGGATACCAACTTAAAAGGACTATGGCCATAGCTGGGGGAATACAAATCGGCTCCTTTGACCATCATTGAACCCATGGAGACATTTGGAGAAGCCAAGTCGGGGATCCACCGGTCTCCTGGCTCCATGGAGACGTTCAGAGAAGCTAGATTGGGACCCTCCAGTCACCTGGCTCCATGGAGACATTCGGAGAAGCTAGATTGGGACCCTCCGGTCACCTGGCTCCATGGAGACATTCGGAGAAGCCAGGTTAGGACCCTCCGGTCACCTGGCTCCATGGATACTTTCAGAGAAGTCAAGTTTGGATAATCGGGTCACCGTACTGAACTGTTATCTTCCTAAGCTTGTCATTACCTCCTCTCTCTGTTTGGGCCACAGGTGGGGTAGTCAGCCCTGGAAGCTTTGAAGTCACAGCTGCCATTATCCCGGCGAGTCAGCAGAAGGGTGAGACTAATGTGCACCATCTTGGGTACTGTACTGGGACTGTTCTACGTGTTATCTGCCCGTTTTGTGGTACAATAAAGTATTGCCACACTGTTTTACCCTCACCCTGTGTGGTCTGAGTAGTATTATGCCCATGAGGAAAGGAGAGCGGGTGTTTGGTGGGATGAGCCCTCGTCCATGCGGTTTCGGCTAATGGACTAGGGCGCCAGCTGACCCAGTTTCCTCAGCACATCTTGTCCAGAATGAGGGCACAGCTCGGACCCCCACTGGTTATCAGTAAGACTTGGTACCTTTCTATCTGGTATCACAGCATACCCCGCACTCCTCACCTTCGCTTGCTCTTGCCTTCCTCTTTGGCCTTCTGCAGGCGGCAGATGTTTCGCAGGGCTGGCAGATACTCAGTCACATTCACGGCTCTGTTCCCCAGGCCAATGAAAGCTCGATGGGACATCACGTCCCTCGCAACGGATAAGCGACTCTCCACAATGCTGTAAGAAGCATAAATTTCAGGAGGGGCCACACACCGGACACCCGGCCGTACGGACACCAGGACCCCCAAACACACCACTTACCCTGTGCTGGAAGCTGGCTGGCCGAAGTACACCTGATGGCGGGCCTGGGTCACATGCAGGGTCAGCTCCTCTGATGGGTCTTCACCAGATCGCTTGCACAGCTCTAGGGAAGCAGCCACGGATTTGTGGAGCTTGGAGGAACACTTCTGGAAGGAGAGCGCCTCCACCAGGGCACGGATGTCCCCACCGCTCTGGCTGCTCCACCAGTCCCTGCTGTCACTCCGCAGCCCGTCACACAGACCGTGCTTCAATCTGCTCCCTGTCCAGGTGGGACGGCAGGTGTGAGCGGGGTCTGCCGTGCCGCAGGTGGAGCAGTCTAGGAACGACATGTGGTCGGCAAATTCTGCCATGGAGTCCAGACACTGACAGACCAGGAGGGAAGCGGGCTGCTCCCTGGAGGAGAGCACTCTCCTCACAGGCCTCACCTCAGTGTGGGTGCAGGGCTCCGCTGGCCTCGGTTCAGGCTCCGCTGTGAGCGATGCGAGGGCCTCGTCCAAGGAGTCGCTCTCGAACAGGTCGCTGTCATTGAGCAGCACCAACTTCCTCCGGCGTCTCATGGTTGCAGACAGCTGGATGTCTGCCTCCTCGGTGATGTGGTCGGCGGCAGGCAGCGGGTTTTCAGAGGGGGCGGCCGGTTCCTCCACGTGCACAGGTAACGGCAGAAGGAACTCCAGGTTACTGGGTGTGAAGTAAACGTTCCTGGCGTGAAACTCTGCCAGCAGCCGCACGATCCCGTCCCAATGTACTGGATCCAGGATCCGCTCCTGAAAGGGAAGAGCAGAGATTGCTGCCGAATCCATGACTGATCACACGGTGGGGCCTTGGCAGGACAATCACCATCCTCTCGGGGGACGATCACCACCACCATCTTCCCAATACATGAAACTACAGGAGGATGTGCTCACCTTCACAAAGGAGATGAGGCGGTCAGTTGGGGCGATGATGTTGTCTACACCCAGCAGGTTCTCGGCACACCCGGCTTGGCGCAGGGGCTCGTCTGCAGCGCTGCCCTCGGGTGCTGTGCAGAAGGTGTCACTCATCTCCATCATCTGATTCCCTGTAACACAGACAACATGAGCCGACAATCCGGAGCCACCGGCAGCTCCAGCTCTCGCTCGCTACTGCTCTTGTGCCAGTCTGCACCCGAGCTCTAGGTGAATCAGGAGGCTGAGGATGAGCAGGTCTGTATATAACAGCCTGTGACGCTGAGCCTCACCTGCAGGCAGCCTGTCCGTCGTGCCTCCGCTGCGGGCCCAGAACTGCAGGTGCAGCATGCTCGCTCTCACATCGCAGCCAATCGCTGTCAGAAACGTCATCATATCTTTGCTTTCCGTCCGAAGGTTTTCAGCCAAACACAGCACCTGAAGGAAGCTGGCGACATTCACCTGAAAGACAGGGCCCATCAGGAAACCTTCGGGGAATGACTACAGCTCTCATCATCGCCGCAGAGGGCGGCCGCTCCCAAGCGCCGCAGAGGGCGGCCGCTCCCAAGCGCCGCAGAGGGCGGCCGCTCCCAAGCGCCGCAGAGGGCGGCCCCTCCCAACCGCCGCAGAGGGCGGCCCCTCCCAACCGCCGCAGAGGGCGGCCCCTCCCAACCGCCGCAGAGGGCGGCCCCTCCCAACCGCCGCAGAGGGCGGCCACTCCCAACCGCCGCAGAGGGCGGCCACTCCCAACCGCCGCAGAGGGCGGCCACTCCCAACCGCCTCAGAGGGCGGCCACTCCCAACCGCCACAGAGGGCGGCCACTCCCAACCGCCACAGAGGGCGGCCACTCCCAACCGCCACAGAGGGCGGCCACTCCCAACCGCCAGAGGGCGGCCACTCCCAACCGCCACAGAGGGCGGCCACTCCCAACCGCCACAGAGGGCGGCCACTCCCAACCGCCACAGAGGGCGGCCACTCCCAACCGCCACAGAGGGCGGCCACTCCCAACCGCCACAGAGGGCGGCCACTCCCAACCGCCACAGAGGGCGGCCACTCCCAACCGCCACAGAGGGCGGCCACTCCCAACCGCCACAGAGGGCGGCCACTACTTACCACAGTGGGTCCCACTACTCACCACAGAGGGTGCATGAAAGGAAAGGTCTTCAAAAGCTCCATCAAACATCATCCTGAACATCGGATCTAAGGCAACAGGAAAAAAAAAAAAAAAAAAAAAAAAGGACTTCACTGACCACAGGCATTCTGCTATGGCTGATAGCAGGGGACAATAGACTGGTGTGACTGCTCACTGTGGAACAGTCGATCATCGCACACGGACATGGCCCGCCGGCGGCCTAGGGCACTCACCATTGGTAGTGAGAATCACCGGCCTCTTGGTAGTGCTCATGAACGTCTTGATGGCGCTTAGAAATCCAGTATCATCATCGAAGATGACGTCGACCTGAGGAGACATGGAGGGGCGGACACTGAGGGGGGGGAAGACACGGAGGGGTCACTGGGCGCACAGCTCGTGCCGGAGCAGCACCCCACCACACTCACCTCCTCAAACAAGATGAGGGACGTGGCCGTTCTGCGCTGCGACTCCTCCGCCCTGGAACCTCGCTCTGCCCTTGAAGCTTTCCCATCATCATCATCGCTCTGTGGAGCTGAGCACAAGACCTCATTACCACCCCCTATAAGTGAGGAGACCCCCACAAGGTGCACAGGGGACACCAGGTACAGAGGGAATGGATGGCCGACACCTGCTGAGCGAGGAGGAGACCCGGCCCCCGGAGATGGAAGGAGCAGAGTCTGCACCTCACACCCAGGAGCCACAGGCGGCCTCTCCCCGGCCACAGGTGGCTGATAACAGGGAGAAGCAGTCATACAGACCATCGCCTGATACAAGGGACTTTGGCTGCGTGTCCTGCGGGGGGGCATGGCGTGGATCTCATTACCAACTCAGGGGATGGAGGGTCTCACCTCTGACAAGCTCCTTGATGGTTTTCTTGACTTCGGGGTTTTGCTTGGAGGCCGCTTTAAAGAAGAAGTTTAAGGACTTGGGGGCCAGTCCGTTCTTGGGGGCCAGTCCACTCTTGTGGCCGGGCCCTCGGGGCGACTTCCTCGGAGAGGACACCACTGTCTTCGGGGAGTTGAGCTTTCCTAGGATGACACATGAAGATTAGGAAACAAATCTGATAGGGAGGTCATGTGACCGTGCAACACAACTCGCAGGAGTCAGCCAGACTTACGGGGAGACTTGACGGTGCTGGAGCTGCTGAAGAAGCAGGGCTTGTGTGCGTGGACCCCCTGCTGGTCCACCTGGTGGGACTGCGTGGCTTCTTTCAGCTGGGCCAGGATCTGGCGTCCGCTGCGCTGACAGGAAGCGTTCACTTCAAACACCTGAAACAAGAGGTCAGGATAAGCACCAGAGCCCTGCCGGCAGCACAGCTCCCTCTCCCCCCCCCCCCCCCGTGACGGCAGCACAGCTACCCCCTCCTCCCGTGACGGCAGCACAGCCACCCCCTCCTCCCGTGACGGCAGCACAGCCACCCCCTCCTCCCGTGACGGCAGCACAGCCACCCCCTCCTCCCGTGACGGCAGCACAGCCACCCCCTCCTCCCGTGACGGCAGCACAGCCCCAGCACCTTAAATCCCAGCTCCTGGGCACAGGCGTACACAGCGGCCGTCTTCCCCACCCCCGGGGGCCCGGTAATGTGCAGAGTGTTACACAGGGATTCCTCGTCACTGTCCTCGCTGTCATGGAAGTCACCGGTGCTCCAGGATTCTGTACAGCAGAAAGAGATTACTGTCTGTGCGGGAGGACGGGTGAGGGGCTGGAGGAGGGAGGGCAGCCGGGGAAGGGAGGCAGGGCAGCAGAGCCCCCCGCCGGCAGCAGAGCAGCCAGGGGAACACTGGCAAGGAGTGGCTGGGGGAGTGAGGGAGAGCGGTTGGGGAAGGGAGGGAGGACAGGTGGTTGGGGAAGGGAGGGAGAATGGCCGGGGAAAGCCTTGTTCTAGTCCTCACCATCTTTATCCATTCCGGTCTTCTGCGCTCGGCTCCTCTTTTCCTCCTTCTCTGCTCGCACCTTCCACTCCTTCAACCAGCTGGGGAAAAAAAAAATGAGGCTGCGCGCACACACAACAGGGCCGGCCGCGCGCACACACACACAGCAGGGCCGGCCGCGCGCGCACACACACACAGCAGGGCCGGCCGCGCGCCCACACAGCAGGGCCGGTCGCACGCACACACAGCAGGGCCGGTCGCGCGCACACACACACAGCAGGGCCGGCCGCGCGCACACACACACACACACACACAGCAGGGCCGGCCGCGCGCACGCAGTCACAGACTCCCACCTATGTAAGCTCCGGACGGCAGCAGAATTCCCTATGACTTCCGTGGAGCTGTGCGGCTGGTACTTCTCGGTCCACAGGATGTCCTCGGAGCTGGGATCTGTGGAGAACAGGGGCAATGTAGGTATCAGCCGGCCACAGCAGCTGTAGACCCCTGGGACAGACAGACGCGCCTACCCTCCGCCAGACATGGCCGGCTCTGCTCCTCTATGACGATCACATCGGGCTCCTCGCTGACCCTCCTGTGAGCTGATGGCGGCCCCTGACAGGCAGACGGCAGGCGAGAACCGGCTGTGCTGTCACACTGGGACGCCTCCCCTCCTATGCTCGCTGCAGGTTTCCTCCTCTTAGATTTTGTGAAGGGAGAATCTTTTCGTTTCCGTTTTGTCCGGTTGCCAGCCTCCTGTTGGGTGGTCTCGTTGCCGGTCTGCTGTTGGGTGGTCTTGTCCACAGCTTTTATACACTTTTCTGTTGACTGCGATGATTCTGCACAATATAAAATATCAATAAATGGTACAATGGAGACACGAGGGGTAGCTCAAGGGCAGTGGGTGCTCTGTCTGCTGTCCCAAAACCGCATGTATGAGGGCTCATCCCACCGAACACCCGCTCTCTCCTTTCCCTGTGGGCATAATACTACTCAGACCACACAGGGTGAGGGAAACAGTAGAAACATAGAACAGTCCCAGCATATACCCCAAGATGGGGCACATTACAGAGTCTCACCCTTCTGCTGACCCCCTAGGATAGGAGCAGCTGTTTTGGCAGAGCTCCCATGGCTGAATACCCCACCTGTGGCACGCACACAGGACGTAACGACAAGCGTAGGAAGAGGACAGTCCATTCAGGTACAAGGGCAGATGACCAGAGGGTCAAAACCTGGCTTCTCCTAAAGACTCCATGAAGCCAAGTGACCAATGGGTCTCATTCCTGGCTCCCACAAATATATCCATGATGCTCATGTGATGGTAGGTGCAAATCCTGACTAACCCAAACGTATCCATGGAGCCAAGTGACCAGAAGGCCCAAACTGGGCTTCTCTGAATGTCTCTATCGGACCAGGTGACCGGTGGGTCTCAACGTGGCTTCTCCGAAAGTCTCCATGGCTTCAGAGACAGTCAATGAAGCAGTTCTGTATTCCTCCAGCTGGGGGCGTGGTACCCTAAGCTGACATCCTGTAGAATGTCAAATCTGTATTCCTCTTGATGGAGCCATGGTACCTTGGCTATTGTTCTGTAGAGATTCCCTTGTTGTGGAAGAGTAGAGATCCCTTTTTATACCCACATCTGTCCTCCAGGTCATGCTCCACAGGTCAGGGGGAAGGCGAGATGAGATTACCTCTCATTGTTTGAGTATTTAGGCACTCTGCATAGTTTGTACTTCACTGTTGCAGGTAAAAAAAAACCCACAAATTTATACAATGGGTAATCAACATATTAGCAAACATTGATTGTTCTATGTCCCTGTTGGTTCCTGTCCTCCAAAGATAGCAACACAAACTGTAGGAGCTGATAAAGGTAGACAGCAGCCAGTCAACAAGTCGGTGCACACTTGCCGACGGGCTGCAGGGCACTCCTGCCGACTGGCCGTAATTTTCAAGATCCGGAGGACGTTGTAATTAATTTTTCTAAAGACAAATATTTAGAAATATGTGAAATATTATAGCATATCAAAATCACTGAGACTCAATCTGACCCAGACCTCGCATTCAGTTTTTGATCATCTTGATTACAATACAAGACAGTGGTTATATAATTGTTAAATATCCCCATAATGTACGTCTTCAATAGAAAAGAAGTAGCCCCTCCAAATGTGCAGCATATCTGATGGATAATCTGTTATTAGATGGATGATGGATCCCATAGACGGTCTGACATTATTGTAGTCCCTCCATATGTGCAGCATATCTGCTCTGGTGTCTCTACATCTCCAGTATATATCTGATGGACAATCTATATGAGAGAGTAGATGGATGATGGATCCCATAGACATTATTGTAGTCCTTCCATATGTACAGTATATCTGCTCTGGTGTCTCCACATCTCCAGTATATATCTGATGTACAATTTATATAAGAGAATAGATGGATGATGGATCCCATAGACATTATTGTAGTCCTTCCATATGTACAGTATATCTGCTCTGGTGTCTCCACATCTCCAGTATATATCTGAAGTACAATTTATATGAGAGATTAGATGGATGCTGGATCCCATAGATATTATTGTAGTCCTTCCATATGTACAGTATATCTGCTCTGGTGTCTCCACATCTACAGTATATATCTGATGGCCAATTTATATAAGAGAATAGATGGATGATGGATCCCATAGACATTATTGTAGTCCTTCCATATGTACAGTATATCTGCTCTGGTGTCTCCACATCTCCAGTATATATATATCTGATGGATAATCCATATGAGAGATTAGATGGAAGCTGGATCCCATAGACATTATTGTAGTTGTGACGGGGTGTACGGCAGAGCAAGAAGGGACAACAGGCCGAGGGATGATTCAACAGATTTATTATCAAGAACACTGGAACAACACATGCAGGTAGATCTACAGAGTCCACAATTAGTCCAATGGAACAGGTTCAGGGGCACCTCCCGATAATCCTTGTGCCAGGTAACAAAGCAATAGTCCACAATTAGTCCAAGGGATCCCAAAACAATCTCACGAACGACGAGATATGTCCTCAGCTCAAGTCTCGCCCCGTTCGCTTCCGCAGTCCCAGATGGGCGTGGGGTCTTGCCTCAGCTAAGAATCCCCACTCCTTCTCCTTCAAGGATCAACTCACATCTGATCTCAAAATAAGAATGGATTGTCTGAGCTCCTGGGATCCGCCCATGAAGGGGGGTTAGGGGTCACACCTTCTATTCAATGGTTGGGTCCAGCAGAAGATTCTAGACTGGTTGGCTCCACTTAGTCTATTCATTATGTGCATTTGACTAGCCACCTGCTGTGAGGAAGAATGGCTATTCCTCCACTAGTGATGTTGACAAAGCTTAATTACATTATAGCGCAGGGCTGCAAGTATTGGGGGGAAGGAGACAGGTTAGTTACATACACCCCATGACATTGCAAAATGTACAGTAAATACAACGAAAGAGAAGTCGCATCACATCATGACATATTATACAAAATACAGGACAGGGAAAAAACTACATATCATGACAGTAGTCCTTCCATATGTACAGTATATCTGCTCTGGTGTCTACATCTCCAGTATATATCTAATGGATAATCTATATGAGATTAGATGGATGATGGATCCCATAGACGGTCTGACGTTCTTGTAGTCCTTCCGTATGTGCAGCATATCTGCTCTGGTGTCTCCACATCTCCAGTATATATCTGATGGATAATCTATATGAGATATTAGATGGATGATGGATTCCACAGACGTCTGACATTTTTGTAGTCCTGCTAGCAGTTTTATCTTAATGGTGACTGTCACGGGGAGGATATTTTTATCACCCCACCTCTCACATCAAGTTGTCATGAAACGGTGTTGTTTGATTGCCCAGTTCTTTTCTGAAGGGGATTTATCTATATCCAACTTCCTAGTTCCGGTTTGAAACTTGCAGCTCTCTGGCGCCCCCTTTACCCTCAGGTCAGACAGGGTACTGCACCTAGGATAATTAGTTGTCAGAAAGGCTGCCTTACTTTGTACTGACTAATGGGCACACTGCAGCGAGGGCGATATAACTACTCCCACTCAGGTGGGAACAAAAATTATCAACGCCGCCAGTCTCTACAAAGCCTCCCAACCGCACAGGACAAATCCTGCTGCCACCAGCTCCGGTTTCTTAATTATTAAAGGGGTCCGGAGCCAATCCAAATCAGTAGCGTAATTCACTTCACAGGACGTGACCGTACGTTATAGAGCAAGGAGATACAAAGCTAGTAATTTTATATATTTTACTCCAAGAAGGTAGGCAGTGTTTACAGAAGTATAAAAAGATATTATAAAGAAGATAAGTATCGTATGTACAGACAACTACAAATAAAATGGGTTTAAAGTTGAAAAAACTTACATTTCGTTCAGATCATTTCATCTCCTGACTGACCATGTGCTCAGGGGACACATCAAAATGCATATCACACATCTGTATAGCAGCTAGACCCAGGACAAAAGACACTGGAAGACTGATGTCCCACTCAGTTATCTCCCAGCCCAAAACCAAGGCTCTCCCCCTGTGGTGACCTCACTCAGAGGCTGAATCCTTCCCTTTCTTGTATGAACCTCGTATACAGACGACACAATGATCAGGAGGTGCACTACATCGGGGGGATTCTAAGTGTAAACACGGAATAGTTACATGACTCGCTTACGGAGAAACCTGCTCCTTGCACTCGGGTTTAGCTCCTAGTGATTTCCGTGAGCTATAGATCTATCGATGGACATCCAGAATATATAATCCTTATATCTCTAGCCCTGATCGGTGCCAGTATACCTAGCTTTACAAGAACAAAAGAATCCCATGCTTACTGTACCAGTTTTAGCCAGTATCAGGTGGGATGAGGGGTTTTACACAGAGGCTGGCTTTCGCAGCTCAAAGCCATAACAATTCTTCAGTGATTCGAGTGAGGGTTGCTAGCACACAGCATGTATCTGAAAAGCCATGTACCTTTTAGGTATATACTCAAAACATGGCATATTCATATTATCGTGACAGTGACGCTTTATTCTGACATGTCAGATTTAGAGAAGACCTGGAGGAATGAACAGAAGATCCTGTATTCTGCAGGAAGGATCTGATCTGTAGATACTTGTATGGTCTGAAACTAGAAATGACGAGAAGATTGATCTTTTCATGCAAGTCTCCAATTGATGCAACGCCCGAAAGTTCACAAGTTTAAGGTCTGGGATACATTGCTATAAAAGTCATTGCTGTATAGGTGCCGTTCACGCAGTGTCAGCACTCGCTCATCACATCTGAAGACACTTTGAGGGGCTTATATGACAGAAAATACCAAAAAGGGACACCATTCTAAAAACTGCTCCCCCTCCAGGTGCGCAAAACCACATTCAAGTAGTTTATTAACCCTTCAGGTGCTTCACAGGAGTTAATGAAATGTGGAAGAAAAAAAAATGAATATTAAACTTTTTTTTTTTTTTCACAAAAAAGTTTGGCCCAAATGTTTTATTTTCACAAGGGTAAAAGGAGAAAATGGACCCCAAAATTTGTTGTGCAATTTCTCCGAAACATGCAGATACCCCATATGTGGGGGAAAATCACTGTTTTGGCGCACGGTAGAGCTCAGAAGGGAAGTTTACCTTTTTTTAATGTAAAATTTTATGGAATCGAGAGGAGATGCCACGTTGCGCTTGCAGAGCCCCTGATGTGTCTTAACAGTGGAAACAGCCCACAAGTGACACCATTTTGGAAATTATACCCCTTCGGGAATATCTACAGGTGCAGTGATGATTTTGACTACATAGTGCTTTTTTCAGAAACAAGAAGTAGTGAATATAGTTGAGGGAAAATTGCATATCTTCTGTTGTAGTCACCAGTACGTTGTAGCTACCAGTACGTTGTAGCTACCAGTACGTTGTAGCTACCAGTACGTTGTAGCTACCAGTACGTTGTAGCTACCAGTACGTTGTAGCTACCAGTACGTTGTAGCTACCAGTACGTTGTAGCTACCAGTACGTTGTAGCTACCAGTACGTTGTAGCTACCAGTACGTTGTAGCTACCAGTACGTTGTAGCTACCAGTACGTTGTAGCTACCAGTACGTTGTAGCTACCAGTACGTTGTAGCTACCAGTACGTTGTAGCTACCAGTACGTTGTAGCTACCAGTACGTTGTAGCTACCAGTACGTTGTAGTCGCCAGTACGTTGCAATCACCAGTACTTTATGCCCAGCTCGAACTACTGGAGACGCGCATCGCTACAGAAATGTCCAACACGTGGATGTAAATGTGATTTAAGTTGAAGCTTTTGTTGGAAACATTTTACATAACATTTGGGATCACATTTATCCTGCACTCTACACTGAGCACTTACTTTGAGGTTTCCATCTAAATCTCTGAGTGATGTGATTCAGATAAAACCCCCAAGGGATCCATTCACTATAATGAGGCAGCAGAGTTACTCTGGACTATGTCTGGCCTCTGTTCAGCTGTGTCCTTTTCAGAGGTACACAAAACTGTGGCGGACTGTGCCGTTATGCTCGCCTAAAAAGACGGACATCGCCGAATCACAGGTCAGACAGTGTCCACCGTGCCTCCATTCTTTGCTCAGCACCAGAGGTGTCTTCTTTAGAGGAGAGCTCGTGTCCTCATCCACCACAGCTTGCGACCATTTCTGGAGCAGGGTCACGGCTTCCTTCAGACACATAAGGACGTGCGTGACTCTGTTCTTCATCACAGTGAGCTTTACCGGACAGCCCTCTTGTACAGGATGACGTTGTCTCGCAGGATTTTGGTTGCGCAACGGAAATCTTGCCTTCTGTTTAATGTATCAAGATACAGCGGAGGAAATAAGTATCTGATCCCTTGCTGACAAAGACATGAACAGTCTATAATTATAATCTGTAAATCATTAAGATTTTGAGGCTGTCGCTTGGCAACTCGGATCTTCCACTCCCTCCATAAGTTTTCTATGGGAATAAGGTCGGAGACTGGCTAGGCCACTCCATGACCTTAATGTGCTTATTTTTGAGCCACTCCTTTGTTGCCTTGGCTGTTATGTTTTGGGTCATTATCTTGCTGGAAGACCCAGCCACAGCCCATTTTTAATGTCCTGGAGGAGGGAAGGCGGTTGTCACTCAGGATTTTACGGTACAAGGCTCCATCCATTCTCCCATTGATGCGGTGAACTAGTCCTGTGCCCTTAGCAGAGAAACACCCCCAAAACATGTTTCCTCCTCCATGCTTGACAGTGGGGATGGTGTTCTTTGGGTCATACCCGGAATATCTTTTCCTCCAAACACGGCAAGTTGAGTTAATGCCAAAGAGCTCAATTTTTGTCTCACCTGACCACAGCACCTTCTCCCAATCACTCACTGAATCCTCCAGGTGATCATTGGTAGACTTCAGACGGGCCTGCACATGTGCCTTCTGGAGCAGGGGGACCTTGCGGGCAATGCAGAATTTTAAACCTCTACGACGTAATGTGTTACCAATGGTTTTCTTGGTGACTGTGGTCCCAGGTGTCTTGAGATCATTAACAAGTTCCTCCCGTGTAGTTTTAGGCCAATCTCTCACCTTCCTCATGATCATGGAAACCCCACGAGGTGAGATTATGCATGGTGCCCCAGATCGATGTTGATTGACAGTCATTTTGTATTTCTTCCATTTTCTTACTATTGCACCAACAGTTGTCTCCTTCTCACCCAGCATCTTACTTATGGTTTTGTAGCCCACTCCAGCTTTGTGTAGGTCTATGATCATGTCCCTGACATCCTTATAAAGCTCTTTGGTCTTGCCCATGTTGTAGAGGTTAGAGTCTGACTCATTGAGTCTGTGTCATGTTATCGGCGTCTGCGTGGTGTGAATGACGGACGCCATCTTGGATCTAGCTCCATGTCACTGTGAAGATCGGGATCTTACCCGGCGCTGTTTCTTCTCTTTTGGTGCGTTCAATCTGTTCAGACCACACTCCAGTTGAGCTGCCGGTCCGTTTAGCTGTTCCTTCGGCGTTTTAAAGTCCTGTGAGCCACGACGCAGGTTAGTGAAGGCACTGAGCTCCAAGTTCAGCCATAGTCCCCTTAGGAAGGGAGTTTCAAGAAAGTGGGCTTTACAGTATCCAGACCTTCCATCTGCAATACACCCAGTACTACCTACAGAAGAGAGCCAGCTCCAAAAGTATCAGATATTGTCAATCGAGTCAAGAGGGCACTTGGTGTCATGGAACATCTTCCTCTCATGACCCAGACCATCAGCACCCTCACCTGAATCTTATAACGCAAAGTGACCTGAACCATTTTCTTAGAGATGTGGATCTGCCCATAAAGTAAGGCTGAGCTCTTAGGTTCCCAGCTGCAGCAGGAAGGCTGAGCTCTTAGGTTCCCACCTACAGCAGGAAAGCCGAGCTCTTAGGTTACCGGCTGCAGCAGGAAGGCCGAGCTCTTAGGTTCCCGGCTGCAGCAGGAAGGCTAAGCTCTTAGGTTCCCGGGTACAGCAGGAAGGCTGAGCTCTTAGGTTCGCGGGTACAGCAGGAAGGCTGAGCTCTTAGGTTCGCGGGTACAGCAGGAAGGCTGAGCTCTTAGGTTCCCAGCTGCAGCAGGAAGGCCGAGCTCTTAGGTTCCCGGCTGCAGCAGGAGGGCTGAGCTTAGGTTCCCGGGTACAGCAGGAAGATCGAGCTCTTAGGTTCCTGGCTACAGCAGGAAGACCGAGCTCTTAGGCTCCTGGCTACAGCAGGAAGACCGAGCTCTTAGGTTCCTGGCTACAGCAGGAAGACCGAGCTCTTAGGTTCCTGGCTACAGCAGGAAGACCGAGCTCTTAGGTTCCTGGCTACAGCAGGAAGACCGAGCTCTTAGGTTCCTGGCTACAGCAGGAAGACCGAGCTCTAAGGTTCCCGGCTACAGCAGGAAGGCCGAGCTCTTAGGTTCCTGGCTACAGCAGGAAGGCCGAGCTCTTAGGTTCCCGGCTACAGCAGGAAGGCCGAGCTCTTAGGTTCCTGGCTACAGCAGAAAGACCGAGCTCTTGGGTTCCTGGCTACAGCAGTAAGACCGAGCTCTTAGGTTCCCAGCTGCAGCAGGAAGGCTGAGCTCTTAGGTTCCTGGCTACAGCAGAAAGACCGAGCTCTTGGGTTCCTGGCTACAGCAGTAAGACCGAGCTCTTAGGTTCCCAGCTGCAGCAGGAAGGCTGAGCTCTTAGGTTCCTGGCTACAGCAGGAAGGCTGAGCTCTTAGGTTCCCGTCTACAGCAGGAAGATCGAGCTCTTGGGTTCCTGGCTACAGCAGTAAGACCGAGCTCTTAGGTTCCCAGCTGCAGCAGGAAGGCTGAGCTCTTAGGTTCCTGGCTACAGCAGGAAGACCGAGCTCTTAGGTTCCCGGCTGCAGCAGGAAGATCGAGCTATTAGGTTCCCGGCTAATCAGTATAATCACTGACAACTAAAGATGGTTATTGTCAGAATCATGAATAAATGGCTCATTACACAGCTGAATTGGACCACATCTGAAAATATGTACAACCTTGTAATCAGCACAATCACAGAACACTCTGCAATTATCAGTTCAATCACCGGAGAACACCACTCCCCAATAAGTAGTAATCGGCACACACCTGACTGGGAATCACTTTGTTTTTTGAGGAATTGCGTGTAGAATCTTCTGACTGGGAACTGAGGGTTCTGGGAACGGATCTCAGCGAGGAGACGGCAGCGGATGACATCAGAGAGCAGCGGCCGAGTGTGAACCTGGAGACAGAGACAGTCAGATATGAGGGCACAATGTGTACCCCAGCAGTGCACCTGTATAGCACGTGCACCCCAGCAGTGCTCCTGTATAGCACGTGTAACCCGGCAGTGCTCCTGTATACAGGATCTGTGTGACCACCCGTGGTCAGGCCAGCCATCCCCTACCGCAACTCACCGGCGCAGCACGCCTCTCGATGGCAGATTCAGAGTTTACAGCTGTGAAGTCACCCAGAGAAAGTGCAAGACATGAAATGTTGGGGGTCCGGCCGCTCGGTGGAGGGAGGTCGGTCAGCAGGCAGTGGCTCGGCGAGGACAGACTCCACATGGTGCCACCTGCAGAAGGAAGATGATGAGCGACAGATCCCAAACATCCTCTGCTGGTATGCAGCTCCTCTGCTGACCTACAGTGGCTTACAAAAGTATGCACCCCCTTGGCATTTTTCGTCTTTTGCTACCTCACAACCTGGAATTTGAGGGTTTGCAGCAGTTCCTGTAAAGAACGTGCCGACAGCTGTGAACCTTTGCTTTTTTCGTTCTACTGTGCAGCAAACAACAGGACAAATAACTGAAAACTTCAGTGTGCATAACTTCACCCCCCTGAAGTCAGCGCTTTGTAGAGCCTCCTTTTGTGGCAATTACAGCTACAAGTCGCTTTGGATAAGTCTCAGTTTCACCATCTGGCATCTGGTATTTTTGCCCATTCCTCTAGGTAAAACTGCTCCAGTCCTTCAGATTAGATGTTTCCTCTGGTGAACAGCAATTTTCACTTCTGACCACAGATTCTCCGTTGGATTAAGGTCTGGACTGTGACTCGGCCACTCCAGAACATTCACACCTTTCTCCTTACACCACTCGAGTGCTGCTTTATCTGTGTGCTTTGGGCCGTTGTGTTGATGGAAGGTGAACCTCCGTCCCAGTCTCAGATCACTGAAAATCTGAAAGAGGTTTGTTCAAGAATATCCCTGTATTTTCCATCATTCATCTTCCCTTTGACTCGGACCATTTTCTCTGTCCCTGCTGCTGTAAAACATCTCCACAGTATAATACTGCCTCCACCATGTTTCACTGTGGGGATGGTGTTCTTGGGGTGATGAGCTGTGTTGGTTTGGAACCAGACATAGCGTTTACCTTGGTGGCCAAAAAGGTGGTCTAATCTATCCACAACAACTTTTATACATTTGAGGAGTCTCCAACATGTCTCCTGGCAAACTCAAACGAGCCTTACAATTTTTATGTGTAAGTAAAGACTTTTCTGCCCACTCTTCCATAAACGTCACCTCTATGGAGTGTACGGCTTATTGTGGTCATATGGACAGATGCTCTAGTCTCTGCTTGGGAACTCTGCAGATACTTCAGGGTTACCTTTGGTCTTTGTGCTGTCTCTCTGATTAATGTCCTCATTGCCCAGGCTGAGAGTTTTGGTGGGCGGCCCTCTCTTGGCATGTTTGTTGTGGTACCATGTTCTTTCCACTTGATAATGGATTTGATGGTGCTCTGTGGGGATCATCAGTGATTGGGATTGTTTATATAACCCAACAAAGACTTGTACTTCTCAACCACTTTGTCACCGACTTGTTTGGAGATCTCCTTGGTCTTCATGGTGTGGGTTGGAGATCTCCTTGGTCTTCGTGGTGTGGGTTGGAGATCTCCTTGGTCTTCGTGGTGTGGGTTGGAGATCTCCTTGGTCTTCGTGGTGTGGGTTGGAGATCTCCTTGGTCTTCGTGGTGTGGGTTGGAGATCTCCTTGGTCTTCGTGGTGTGGGTTGGAGATCTCCTTGGTCTTCGTGGTGTGGGTTGGAGATCTCCTTGGTCTTCGTGGTGTGGGTTGGAGATCTCCTTGGTCTTCGTGGTGTGGGTTGGAGATCTCCTTGGTCTTCGTGGTGTGGTTTGGAGATCTCCTTGGTCTTCGTGGTGTGGTTTGGAGATCTCCTTGGTCTTCGTGGTGTGGTTTGGAGATCTCCTTGGTCTTCGTGGTGTGGTTTTGAGATCTCCTTGGTCTTCCTGGTGTGGGTTGGAGATCTCCTTGGTCTTCCTGGTGTGGGTTGGAGATCTCCTTGGTCTTCCTGGTGTGGGTTGGAGATCTCCTTGGTCTTCCTGGTGTGGGTTGGAGATCTCCTTGGTCTTCCTGGTGTGGGTTGGAGATCTCCTTGGTCTTCCTGGTGTGGTTTGGAGATCTCCTTGGTCTTCATGGTGTGGTTTGGAGATCTCCTTGGTCTTCATGGTGTGGGTTGGAGATCTCCTTGGTCTCCATGGTGTGGGTTGGAGATCTCCTTGGTCTCCATGGTGTGGGTTGGAGATCTCCTTGGTCTTCATGGTGTGGGTTGGAGATCTCCTTGGTCTTCATGGTGTGGGTTGGAGATCTCCTTGGTCTTCATGGTGTGGTTTGGCGATCTCCTTGGTCTTCATGGTGGTGTTACGTTAGTGGTGCCTCGTTATTGGTGTTGCAGCCTCTGTGGCCATTCAGAGAAGGTAAAGTGTATATACTGACACACATGTGACATTTAGATTGCACACAAGTGGAAGACCCATCACTAAGCACAGGACTTATGGTGGGAAATTGCTTGCACCAGGGGCTTTATAGTAAAAGGGGTGAATGCACATGCCAATGTTCAGGTATTTGACCCCATAAATGTAATTTCTGCTGATAATTCTCACTTCAACATATTAGACTATTCAGTGCTGATCATCACACACATCGGAGTACACAAATATATACACAAAATTTAATGTACCAAAATAGATAAAAAGCCGAGAGGGTGAACACTTTCACAAGCCACTATGTCTAGCTACAGACACTGAGGGCGCTGCGTACACGGCGGCCGCTGACTACCCCGCGCCTCTGGCGACTCACCGTCCCTCTGCTGCACGTGGGCAATGGTCTGGAAGGAGGAGCCGGACACCGCGTAGGCCTCCATGGCAGCAGAGGTCCTGGCCATCTGCCTCCTCAGGGACTCCGGTAATCCGCTCATCAGGAACGCTCTCCGGGCTCTCTCCTGTTCCCCGTCCTGAGAGTTGTCAGACGCCTCAGAGCTGAAACAGTTGTCAGGGGTTATGGGGATTTACGGTGCGTCTGCCTGTGGTGGGGAGCAGCCGACAACCGCCCCACCGCAGGCAGCAGCATGTACAGCGTGGCATACAGTGTACGAGGACAGCACCGGATCCAGCACCGCAGCCAAGACCACAGCAAAATGCAGCCCCAGCTGCCCCCGCACATGCTTTACACTGCAGCTCTGCTCTTCCTTCACTGTCCCTGCAGCATCGCACATTACCACCAGCACAGGCAGGCTACAACTGTATCTGAAGAGGAGATAAGTCTCCAGACAGGAGGGATAAGGGCGGGGGTCCACCCCCCAGAATGGGAGGGATAAGGGCGGGGGTCCACCCCCCAGAACGGGAGATAGGGGCGGGATTACACCCCCCACACAACAGGGATAGGGGCGGGTGGGGGTCCACCCCCAGATGGGTGGGATAGATGCGGGGGGTCCACCCCAGAACGGGAGGGATAGGGGCGGGTTAGGGGCGGGTCACCCCCAGATGGGGGGGGATAGGGGCGGGGTTTTCTCAAACACAGGGGACACCGGCTGTTGGTCAGAGCATGGCTGTACTGGACGCACCCCCCCCCACCGCTCACCCGTGGCACAGCACACCCACACCCCTGTGTTGGTGCCACGTACCCGTTCTCGGTGACGGCGGATCCTTTCTCCACCTTCTTCTTGGTTTCTCTCTTTGAACCTTTCATAAAACACAACATTAATTTCCATGAAGCGATCTGTATAAATCCTGCGGGAGTGTGCTCGCCCCAGTGGGCCCCCCGCCTCACAGCGCCCGCCCCAGAGGGCCCCCCGCCTCACAGCGCTCACCCTAGAGGGCCCCCCCGCCTCACAGCTCTCGCCCCAGAGGGCCCCCCGCCTCACAGCGCTCACCCCAGAGGGCCCCCCGCCTCACAGCGCTCACGCCAGAGGGCCCCCCGCCTCACAGCGCTCACCCCAAAAGGGCCCCCCCGCCTCACAGCGCTCACCCCAAAAGGGCCCCCCGCCTCACAGCGCTCACCCCAGAGGGCCCCCCGCCTCACAGCGCTCACCCCAAAAGGGCCCCCGGACTCACAGCGCTCGCCCCATAGGGCCCCCCGCATCACAGCGCTCACCCCGGTGGGCCCCCCCGCCTCACAGCGCTCACCCCGGTGGGCCCCCCGGCCTCACAGCGCTCACCCCAAAAGGGCCCCCCCGACTCACAGCGCTCGCCCCGGAGGCCCCCCCCCCCTCACAGAACTCGCCCCGTATATTGCAGGGAATCCCAGTTTTAGCATTGAGCTCCCTGACACCACAGCTGCTGCAGAACCTCATTGCCATGAGCGCAGCAATACTGCGGCTGGGCATTAGTGTGGTACAGGCAGAGGACGCCTGCGGGGAAACAATGATCGCAATGAGAGCGAGCAAGGAGGGAAGCTCATCACAGTGAGGTTCTGCAGCAGCGGTCGTCTATAAGGACGTGTGATCCCACTGCCCCGGGCAACGGGGAATACAGTGCAGCAGCCGCTCGCTTCATGGCAGGTTACCGGCAGTGAGCGCTCGCTTCATGGCAGGTTACTGGCAGTGAGCCCTTTCTATGTGGCACCGGCTGGGAGTGCTCGCTTTATGGTACGTTAACAGAGTGAGCACTCGCTTTACGGCAGGTTACCGGCAGTGAGAGCTTGCTTTACGGCAGGTTACCGGCAGTGAGAGCTCGCTTTACGGTACGTTACCGACAGGGAGTGCTCGCTTTACGGTACGTTACTGGCAGTGAGAGCTCGCTTTACGGTACGTTACTGGCAGTGAGAGCTCGCTTTACGGCAGGTTACCGGCAGTGAGAGCTCGCTTTACGGTACGTTACCGGCAGTGAGAGCTCGCTTTACGGTACGTTACCGGCAGTGAGAGCTCGCTTTACGGTACGTTACTGGCAGTGAGAGCTCGCTTTACGGTACGTTACTGGCAGTGAGAGCTCGCTTTACGGTACGTTACTGGCAGTGAGAGCTCGCTTTACGGTACGTTACTGGCAGTGAGAGCTCGCTTTACGGTACGTTACTGGCAGTGAGAGCTCGCTTTACGGTACGTTACTGGCAGTGAGAGCTCGCTTTACGGTACGTTACTGGCAGTGAGCTCGCTTTACGGTACGTTACTGGCAGTGAGAGCTCGCTTTACTGTACGTTACTGGCAGTGAGCTCGCTTTACGGTACGTTACTGGCAGTGAGAGCTCGCTTTACGGCAGGTTACCGGCAGTGAGAGCTCGCTTTACGGTACGTTACTGGCAGTGAGAGCTCGCTTTACGGTACGTTTCTGGCAGGGAGCACTCTCTTTACAGCAGGTTACCGGCAGTGAGAGCTCGCTTTACGGTACGTTAATGGCAGGGAGTGCTCGCTTTACGATACGTTACCGGCAGTGAGCGATCGCTTTATGGCAGGTTACCGGCAGTGATTATCTTCGTCTTCACTTTCTTCCCCAGAACATCATTTAGACTCCGGAGATTTGTCGTCTTTTCCTCGTTTTTGGAGAAATCCTGCAGGAACAAAGACAGAAAGAGGCCAAGTCCCAGCACAAGCTCTGTGTGGGGGTCTTCTATACGTACAGTACAGGTGAGGGGCTGCGGTGTCCTGTGCGGCATGAGGGGTGCGAGTGTGAGAGGGGGTACACCAGGTGCCTGTGATGCAGAGGGGTGAGGGTACCTGTGGGAGTTTGAGGCTATATGCAGGGTGGAGGGGTGCAAGGCTACCTGTGTGTGTGTGTATGTGTGAGGCTACCTATGGGGTGGGGGTGTGAGGCTACCTGCGAAGCGGTGACGCGGCTCTTCTGACGTGCGGACCTTCTCTGCGGATTCTCCGCTTTCACCAGGCTATGCTGGATGGCCTTGGCCTTCTCCAGAATCTGCTTCACTTTACTGATTTTCTTGCTGCTTTGGGGAACCTGCGGATGAGACATCGGCGGATGAGACGTCGGCCCACCAGACGTCTCCCCACCAGACCTGTCAGTGAAGGATCGACCCCATGTATAAAAGCTCAGCTAACCTTCCTACATCCCGGTGTGGAGCCGTCAGCGTCCGAGTCACCCCTCCAGGAGTTATTCCTCCGTAGTCGCGTAAATCTCATTCTGAAAAGCAAAGCGGGTGACATGTTGGCACCACCTGTGGTATTATACAGCGGGCACAACTCACTAATCACAGGGGACGGTGACAGCAGAGAGGACAACACAGCGGCTCATGGGGGCCTCATCCTCTTTACTGGAGGCAACCAATGACACAGCAATCCACACACAGAGCGGAGAGGGGACGCACAGCTGACTATTGCAGGAGGCTTCCTTGTATGTACCTGGTGACCGTCCCCCGTATGGGACCTGTATGTACCCGGTGACCACCCTCCTGTACGGGACCTGTATGTACCCGGTGACCACCCTCCTGTACGGGACCTGTATGTACCCGGTGACCACCCTCCTGTACGGGACCTGTATGTACCCGGTGACCACCCTCCTGTACGGGACCTGTATGTACCCGGTGACCACCCTCCTGTACGGGACCTGTATGTACCCGGTGACCACCCTCCTGTACGGGACCTGTATGTACCCGGTGACCACCCTCCTGTACGGGACCTGTATGTACCCGGTGACCACCCTCCTGTACGGGACCTGTATGTACCCGGTGACCACCCTCCTGTACGGGACCTGTATGTACCCGGTGACCACCCTCCTGTACGGGACCTGTATGTACCCGGTGACCACCCTCCTGTACGGGACCTGTATGTACCCGGTGACCACCCTCCTGTACGGGACCTATATGTACCCGGTCACAGTCCCCCGTACGGGACCTGTATGTACCCGGTGACCACCCTCCTGTACGGGACCTGTATGTACCCGGTGACCACCCTCCTGTACGGGACCTGTATGTACCCGGTGACCACCCTCCTGTACGGGACCTGTATGTACCCGGTGACCACCCTCCTGTACGGGACCTGTATGTACCCGGTGACCACCCTCCTGTACGGGACCTGTATGTACGCGGTGACCACCCTCCTGTACAGGACCTGTATGTACCCGGTGACCACCATCCTGTACAGCACCTGTGCAGGACACATCTCTTGAGGGCTATGGTGGACGGCGGCTACCTGATTGGGGACTCTGTGTCAGATGGCACAGTGATGACTTCAGCTTTATAAATGTCGGCGTTTTGGCGGGGGGTCTGCACTTTTGGGGTGGACATCAGCAGGGGGCTTCCTGTCCTCTCCGGGGAATTTCTGGAGGGATTGGACATCTCTCTCCTCAGACTTCTCCGTAACACAGGGCTGGGTCGCATCGGTGACATCGGCTCCTCCTCTTCTGGAGGGGATTTGGGGGTCTCTGATCTTGGGGCAGATGCCCGTTTCTTTACTTTTTGTGTCTTATCCGGCTCCTTCTCTTTGTCTGGGGGCCGCTCCTTTGATGATCTGGGGATCCCTACCTTCTTCCTTTGTAATCTCTGCATCTTCTCCGGCTCCGCGGCATTGTCTGGGGGATGCTCCTTTGATGATCTGGGGATCCCTACCTTCTTCCTTCGTGATCTCTGCACCTTCTCTGGCTCCTCGGCAATGTCTGGGCGCAGCTCCTTTGATTTGAGGGTCTCTGCATTCGGTGCAGATGGCAGATTCTTCCTCCTTCTCTTGAGTTTCTGCACCTTGTCCGGCTCCTCAGCCTTGATCTCCTCATTCACAGCTTTGTCTAGCGGTTGCTCCTCAGCTTCCAGTTTAGGGGGGTCCTCTATGCCTGCGCTGGGCTCTTTTCTCCTTGCGGGGGTCTTCTTGGTGTTGGTTTTTGCAGCGTCGCCCGCTTGTCGGAAGGCTTTCATGAATTGCTGCCTTTCTGCCTGAGTGGACCTCTGCCTCGTGGGTTCCCCGGCTTCAACATCAATGACGGCCAGCTCCATGTCGTCTTCCAGGATGACCACGTTGGACTTTCTCTTAGTGACCACCGGGCTGACCTGATCAGAATCTCGGGAAGGGGTGTCTACTCTTTTTTTATCTGCTCTGTTCTTTTTGAAGATGGAGGCAATTTTTGCAGTGTTTTGTGAATGTTGAGGAGGTGAAAGGTGAACCTGCGCCTGGACGGTCACGGTTTTTGGAGAGGGAAGCAGCTCGGCCAGGTCACAGGGGTCAATCAGACTGGGACCAGATATGGACTGGTCATTCGCACCTTGGATCTTCATGAAATCTTTGAAAGATATAGTTGGGGTTCGGTGGGAGGAATTGTTCCCCAGAAGCTCCAGGCTGGAATCAAGCGTGGAAGTCGGGCCTCCTGATGAGACATTGGAGGTTCCTGAGGACAGCTGTTCTTTGGGGTCATTAGTTGGAGGCTCTTCGTTATTCTGCTCGGTCTCCACCCTGGGCCTCCTCAGGACTCGCCTTCTCTGGGTTCTTGTGGAGCCCCCAGCAGTGAACGTTTCGGATTGAAACACAACATCATCATCATCGTCGTCATTGCCCAGGTCCCCAGTCTGACTACAGATCTCTGCTAGTAACGCCGCCGTGTCGCTGCCCATAATCCCGCTGTTTGATGGCTTCCTCCCGCCGCTGTCATCACAGGCCGGGGCCAGGTCCCCGAGCCTCCTGACTAGTCTGCGCCTTCCTGGCTTCGCAGTCCTACTGGCGGGTTTGGGGGAGCCGGTGACCGGGGTAGATGGAGAGCCCCTGCTTCTGGCCCCACAGACGGGGCTGGGGGTCTGTTTTTTCGGGGTGCGTTCCTTGCTGGCGGCTGGGGAGCATCTGATGAAGTAGTCAGCGATGTTGCTGTGTTTGGGGGACAGCAGCACCCGGTCACCGGACTTGGACACTGGTGAGAAGTAATTAGTGATCGGTTTACTGGGGGGGTCCTCATCTCTCCGCTGCTTCTTACCGGGCTGTAAAAGTAACAAAAAACTATATCAGGGGACCACAACAGCAGGGAAAGGACTGGGGCAGCAACAACACCACCGTGGAGGTGAGTGGGGTCCACAACAACAGGGAAGGGACTGGGGCCAAGACAGCACCATGGGGGAGAGGGGGGCCGCAACACCACCATCGGGAATGTGAGCGGGGTCCACAACAGCAGGGAAAGGACTGGGGCAGCAACAACACCACCGTGGAGGTGAGTGGGGTCCACAACAACAGGGAAGGGACTGGGGCCAAAACAGCACCATGGGGGAGAGGGGGGCCGCAACACCACCATCGGGAATGTGAGCGGGGTCCACAACAGCAGGGAAGGGACTGGAGTCACAACAACACCATCAGGGAGAGGGGGGCCACAACACCACCATCGGGGAGAGGAGCACGGGATCCTCAACAGCGTGGAAGAGACTGGGGCAACAACACCACCATCGGGGAAGTGAGCGGGCTCCACAACAGCAGGGAAAGGATTGGGGCCACAACACCACCAGGAAGAGGAGCACGGGGTCCTCAACAGAAGAAAAGGGACTGGGGCCACAACACCACCAGGAAGAGGAGCTCGGGGTCCTCAACAGAAGAGAAGGGACTGGGGCCACAACACCACCATGAAGCGGAGCAGGAGGTCCTCAACAGCAGGGAAGAGACTGGGGCAACACCACCATCATCAGGGAAGTGAGCGGGGTCCACAACAGAAGAGAAGGGACTGGGGCCACAACACCACCAGGAAGAGGAGCACGGGGTCCTCAACAGCATGGAAGAGACTGGGGCAACAACATCACCATTGGGGAAGTGAGCGGGCTCCACAACAGCAGGGAAAGGACTGGGGCCATAACACCACCAGGAAGAGGGGCACGGGGTCCACAACAGAAGGGAAGGGACTAGGGCCACAACAACACAAGGAAGATGAGCACAGGGTCCACAACAGAAGGGAAGGGACTGGGGCCACAACAATACCGGGAAGAGGAGCCACAACAAAACCACCACCACCAGGAAGAGCAGCTGGGGGGAGCCACAACAACAACAACAACACCGGGAAGAGCAGCTGGGGGGAGCCACCACAACAACAACAACACCGGGAAGAGCAGCTGGGGGGAGCCACAACAACAACAACAACACCGGGAAGAGCAGCTGGGGGGAGCCACAACAACAGGGACAGGAGCGGGGGCCACAACAACAGCACCGGGAAGAGCAGCTGGGGGGAGCCACAACAGCACCGGGGACAGGAGCGGGGGCCACAACAACAGCACCGGGGACAGGAGCGGGGGCCACAACAACAGCACCGGGGACAGGAGCGGGGGCCACAACAACAGCACCGGGGACAGGAGCGGGGGCCACAACAACAGCACCGGGGACAGGAGCGGGGGCCACAACAACAGCACCGGGGACAGGAGCGGGGGCCACAACAACAGCACCGGGGACAGGAGCGGGGGCCACAACAACAGCACCGGGGACAGGAGCGGGGGCCACAACAACAGCACCGGGGACAGGAGCGGGGGCCACAACAACAGCACCGGGGACAGGAGCGGGGGCCACAACAACAGCACCGGGGACAGGAGCGGGGGCCACAACAACGGCACCAGGGACAGGAGCGGGGGCCACAACAACGGCACCGGGGACAGGAGCGGGGGCCACAACAACGGCACCGGGGACAGGAGCGGGGGCCACAACAACGGCACCGGGGAGAGGAGCGGGGGCCACAACAACGGCACCGGGGAGAGGAGCAGGGGCCACAACAACGGCACCGGGGAGAGGAGCGGGGGCCACAACAACGGCACCGGGGAGAGGAGCGGGGGCCACAACAACGGCACCGGGGAGAGGAGCGGGGGCCACAACAACGGCACCGGGGAGAGGAGCGGGGGCCACAACAACGGCACCGGGGAGAGGAGCGGGGGCCACAACAACGGCACCGGGGAGAGGAGCGGGGGCCACAACAACGGCACCGGGGAGAGGAGCGGGGGCCACAACAACGGCACCGGGGAGAGGAGCGGGGGCCACAACAACGGCACCGGGGAGAGGAGCGGGGGCCACAACAACGGCACCGGGGAGAGGAGCGGGGGCCACAACAACAGCAACGGGGAGAGGAGCGGGGGCCACAACAACAACACCGGGGAGAGGAGCGGGGACACAACAACACCGGGGAGAGGAGCGGGGACACAACAACAACACCGGGGAGAGGAGCGGGGGGGGCACAACAACAACACCGGGGAGAGGAGCGGGGGCCACAACAGCACCGCCAGAGGAGAGCACCCCCGCAGATTATCCGGCAGACGACGCCGCCGCTCACCTGCACCGTGTAGTCCTCCAGCGCGGCAGACACCGCGAGCACACCGACCATCTCTCCCGGGGGCAGAGGGAGGGCGCGCGGCTCCGGTAACAAATTTCCCGCGCGAAGGCCTAGATCACGTGACCAGAGCGACTGGCAACTCTAGCTCCTCCCACTCTGCTGAACAATCATCCTATTGGCTGAGGACGAATACTATTCGCTTCCCATTGGTTGAGTTTGAGGACTCTCTTGATTCCATTGGTCAGAATAATATTGGCGCCCTGACGTCAGTGGCAGCTGCAAGTGCGATACGGGCTGAGAGGAATTGGCGCCAAAAATCCTTCCAGGCAGACTGAGCAGAGAGGGCTGGCGGCGGGGCGGGCTGGTGTCACTCCCCGTGCTTGGCCGCTGTCCGCCTCCGGGTGACGTCACATCACGGAACCGCCCGGTCACAGCGATAAGCTCGAGGCGCAGAGGCGTTGTCATGGCAGCGGGGCCGTGTCTTCTGCAGTCGCCATATTGCTCCTCCAGTTGGTCCGCCTCCTCCCTGCACAGACCGGGCGCGGTGTACACAGAATGGAGGCCCCGGGTGTAACATCACTGTGACCCTGTCATGTGTGGGAATCCACAGCGCTGAGACCCCAGCGTTACCGGAGCGAGGGGCCGGACAGCGGCGTTGCCGGAGCGTGGGGCCGGAGGGCTGCGTTACCGGAGCGAGGGGCCGGACGGCGGCGTTACCGGAGCGAGGGGTCGGAGGGCTGCGTTACCGGAGCGAGGGGCCGGACGGCGGCGTTACCGGAGCGAGGGGCCGGACGGCGGTGTTACCGGAGCAAGGGGCCGGACCGCAGCGTTGCCGGAGCGAGGGGCCGGACAGCGGCGTTACCGGAGCGAGGGGCCGGACAGCGGCATCGCCGGAGCGAGGGGCCGGACGGCGGCATCGCCGGAGCGAGGGGCCGGACGGCGGCGTTACCGGAGCGAGGGGCCGGACCACGGCGTTACCGGAGCGAGGGGCCGGACAGTTGTTTTAGGGAAAAAACGCATCCTGCAAATGTCCGCAGGATGCATTTTTTACCATAGACTTGTGTATTGCCGACGGATCACGTAGTATGGCTATACATTGTGTCCGCCATTTCCTACCGCGCATGCACTGCCGGAACTCCGCCCCCTTTTCCCGGGACTTTAGAATGGGCAGCGGATGCATTGAAAAACTGCATCTGCTGCCCACGTTGTGCCGAATTTTCACAACGTCCGTTGGTAAGTCGCGCCGACGCATTGTGACGACGCAAGTGTGTAAGAAGCCTAAGTGTTGTGAATTCTGTGGCCAAGCTCCCTCCTGTGGTCGTGAGTGGTACTTCGGCTGGTTCTGTCTGTGAGCTTCCTTTTAGTGATAATCTTTAATCTTTATTTTTATATAGCGCTAACATATTCCGCAGCGCTTTACACACATTATCATTGCTGTCCCCATTGGGGCTCACAATCTAAATTCCCTGTCAGTATGTCTTTGGAATGTGGGAGGAAACCGGAGTGCCCGGAGGAAACCCACGCAAACACGGAGAGAACATACAAACTCTTTGCAGCTGTTGTCCTTAGTGGGGCTTGAACCCAGGACTCCAGCGCTGCAAGGCTGCTGTGCTAACCACTGCGCCACCGTGCTACCCCTATGTGATGGGAAATCTAGTTCATTTTGGTGATTAGTTCACCATGAACTAGTTCACTGAAAAGATTAGTTCATTTAGTTCAGTATTTCTCTGGATTCTGCTGAGAAGAGATGGATCCGTTCTAGTTCGTTACACAGAAGCTGTGGCTTCTAGGATGAGTTATAGTTTTGTTAAAATGATCAGAAATAGTTATTACATCTGATCATTACATAACAAACTTATTAAAGGGGTACTCAGTCTGGAGAAAAAAAATTCAAAAGTTATTTATTCAAGTTAGTAATTTTTTTTTTTCTTTGTGAAATATTTATTATTATTAATATTATTTAAATGGCGTGACAGATTACCCACAGAACCGCAAGCTACACTTATCACATTTGAGCAGTAGGAACATTTTGCTTTCTTCTGATCTCCACTAAGGCTACGTTCACATTAGTGTTTTGCGTGTTTGCGTCGGGCGACACATGCGTCATGCGCCCCTATATTTAACATGGGGGACGCATGGACATGTGTTGTGCGACGCATGCGTTTTTTTTTCCGCAAGCGTCGGGCGCAGAAAACGCAACAAGTTGCATTTTTCTTGCGTCCAAATATCGGCAAAAAAGGACGCATGCGTCGCAAAATGCAGCGTTTCTCCAGTCACCTTCCACGACAGCGGTACTGGAGGATGTCTCCCCGCCCTAATGGGGGACAGGAAACACAAAGAGGTTAAATACCCTCCCCTTCCTGCCATCTCCAGTGTTTTTCCTGTCCCCTATTGGGGCATGAAGAGGTCCTGCGGTAGTGCTGCCGTGGCCGGCGATCGGAGCGCTCAGGTCTTACCTAGCCGGGCAGCCTGGGTCGGGATGTGTCTCCTCCCTGCGGCGCTGCTCCCGTCTCCCCACATGGTGCGGACTCGGGACCCTTTCTCCGCTCCTCCCGCGCTCCTTCGGGAGTAAAGCGGAGCGGTGTGGTGCGGCCGGGGTCCCCGCGCGGCTCCCCGGCATTTCCGGTTCTCGGCATGTGCGTTCCAGCGGTGGAACGCACGCGCGTCGGACTGCAGTTTCTGTTGGCGGCATAGCGGTCTTTCCCCTACGCCTGGGACCGGGAGGAGGAGCACAACATGGGACGCAACTTCCACGGTATTTAACCCTGGTAGTCACCTCCAGGTAAGGCCCCCTGTCTGACTGACTGGACTACAGTGCTGACTGACCATGGAAGGTGACAGATCTATCTCTGCTTCTGCCGAGCCCTGCGTCCTCCCTCCTACCGTGAGTAGCGGGTTAAGGTCCCTTTACCCCTGTATTCCTTAGGGTGCCATATACTTAGTCCCCTTCTCTCTCTTTTTTAGGGAGACAAGGCCTCTGCCCCTAGGAAGGACAGATCTTCCAAGACAAAATCGGAAGATCGTAAATGTGGTGTTTGTGCATCAAAACTACCTTCTTCTTACAAGAAGAGACTATGCCAGCCCTGCACCGATGAAATAATTCGCTCAGAACAGCCATCCTTGTTTGAGAGCATTAAATCCCTCATTAAACAGGAAGTGCAATCCTCGGTATCGGCCCTTTCCCAGTCTCTGTTACCTCCGCCACCTCCTCCTAAAAAAAGGAAGACGACGGCGGTTACTTCTGATTCAGATTCTGGTGAAGTTCATTCCTCTGGCTCAGAGGATTTGTGGGAGAATGAGGGCTCCACTTCCACCCCCAGAGAGGAGAGTAAAAAATATTATTTTTCCTCAGAGGACATACAGGAGTTAATCAGTATGGTCAGGGGGACAATGGGTGTTGAGGAGGAGGAGAAGCCATCGGTGCAGGATGAGATGTTCGGTGGGTTGAAACCTAAAAAATTGAAAGGGTTCCCTATACATGAGAATGTACAGAGTCTCATCCTTCATGAATGGGAATCACCTGAAAAAGGTCTTTCTGTTCCCTCTGAACTTAAAAATCGTTTTTCTCTCGATGGAGATGTCTCTCTGTGGGATACCCCTAAGGTAGACGTGCAGGTCTCTAGAGTGTCAAAAAAGACAACCCTCCCTTTCGAGGATTCTTCCCAACTCAGAGACCCTATGGACCGCAAAATGGAGAGTTTACTAAGAAGATCGTGGGAGACTTCTACCAATCTCCTTAAAACAAACCTTGCGTCCACCTGCGTGGCTAGATCCCTATTTCGTTGGCTCCGCACGCTAGAAGACCACCTTACCCAGGGAACATCTAGGGAAATAATCTTAGATTCTCTCCCGCTTCTCCAGAAAGCTACGGGCTTCCTGGCCGATGCTTCGGCAGAGTCCGTAAGAGTGGCTGCCAAATCAGCAGTTCTCTCTAACTCAGCCAGAAGAGCTCTATGGCTCAAGTCTTGGAGTGGGGATATAACGTCCAAAACAAAACTGTGCCATTCCCTTTCAGGGCCGCTATCTGTTCGGGCAGGCCCTGGATGATATTCTGGATAAAGCAACGGACAAAAAGAAAGCGCTTCCGGAACAGAGAAATCCGAAGAAAAGTTTTTTTCGTCCCTCAAAAGAGCAACCCTTCCAACGGGAATTCAAAGGGAAAGGCAAATCAGGACGCTGGAGCTATCCTAAAGGGGGGAAAGGTAGAAACATCCTGGTTCCCCAGTCCCAGCAGACCCCAGAAAAGCAGTGACTACGCCCAGGGCGTTGGGGGGCGTCTCTCGAACTTTATCAACCAGTGGAGGTCCATTTCGTCGAACCAGTGGGTACTCTACACTATTCAGAATGGACTAAAATTAGAGTTCGAGAGCCCTCCCCCTCATCACATGAGGATAACCTCATTACAGAGTCTCAGCCCTCAGGGCGCATTCCTTTCCGGCCTACAGAACTTACTCCAGGAAGGAGTAATTTCCCCTGTACCTCAGCAAGAAATTGGCAGAGGACACTATTCCCATCTGTTTCTGATCAAGAAGCCTTCGGGGAAGCACCGAATAATAATCAACTTGAAGCCCCTGAATCAAGTAATAACCTACAGGAGGTTCAAGATGGAGTCGGTCAAGACAGCGATCCCTCTGATAGGACAGGACTGGGTGATGGCTACAGTAGATCTGAGGGATGCTTATTACCACGTCCCAATCCATCCAGAATTCCGGAAGTTCCTAAGATTTGCAATATCTCAGGATCGGGAGATAGTACACTATCAGTTCAACTCCCTTCCCTTCGGAATCGCCTCAGCACCCAGAGTCTTTACAAAAATCATGACAGAAGCCATTATATTCATCGTCTTCAGGGGATCTGCATAGTACCCTATCTAGACGATCTTCTCATTGTCGCTCCCTCAGTCTCCCGCCTCAGTGCCGACTTAACAAGGTCTCTAGAAATCCTAAAATCATTGGGTTGGATCCCAAATCTAGAAAAATCGGACCTTCATCCCTCCAGGAGGAAGAAGTTCCTAGGAGTCCTTCTGGACTCGGAGGCGAGGAGATCCTTTCTGCCCAGAGAACGTCAACTCGATCTGGTACAGAAGATAACGGCATTCAGAACCCTGAAGGCTCCTACTCTACGACATTCCATGTCTGTGCTGGGATCTCTAACATCTTGTATCCAGATGGTACCTTGGGCACAAGCCCACACGAGAATCCTCCAAACCCATGTCCTATCATCCTGGGACGGTCAGCAGAGTTCTCTCTCCAAGAGAGTTTGCCTTCCCAATCATGTCAAGGCATCCCTGGCATGGTGGCTACGGGTTCGAAACCTCCAAAAGGGGGTCAGTTGGGATCAGATCCCACTAAAGACACTAACATCGGATGCCAGTCAAAGGGGATGGGGAGCTATAGTCGAGGGAACCCATTTCCAGGGCACCTGGGGCCCAGACATCAGAGCAAGCTCTTCAAACTTCAGAGAACTGAAAGCAGTAGAAGAAGCATTAAGAGCTGCATCCTCCCTTGTTCAAGAACACCATGTCAGAATATATTCCGACAACATGACCACGGTAGCATACCTTCGTCATCAAGGAGGCACAAGATTCAGGAAACTAAAGACCTTAGCCTCAAACATTTTTTTCTGGGCAGAGAGACACGTTCTCTCTATCTCAGCAATTCACCTGAAGGGGTCAGCCAATACCCAGGCCGATTTCTTGAGCAGAAGGGATGTGCATCCAGGAGAATGGTGTCTGTACCAGGAGGTCTTTCTCTCCCTGATTTCCAGATGGGGGATCCCAGAGGTGGACCTTTTTGCCAACAGTCAGAATGCCAAGCTGCGAACTTATTTCTCCTTAAATATGACAGACAGAGCACTGGGCATGGATGCGTTCTCTCACCCGTGGAGGTTCGACCTTGTTTATGCATTCCCTCCGATCCCATTAATATCGAAAACTCTACAGAAGATCCGATCGGAACGAGTTACGGCGATTTTGATAGCGCCAACATGGCCAGGGAGGAGTTGGTACAGCGCCCTGTTAGACATGGCCCAGGAAGGTCCAGTGTGTCTACCTCAGAAGGAAAATCTTCTTCGTCAGGGTCCATTGCTGCATCCAAACCTTCACAGATTGAATCTTTCAGCATGGTTTCTGAGGCCGAGATACTAAAGGCAAGAGGTCTCTCAGATGGAGTAATTCATACTCTCCAGAACAGTAGAAAACCCATAACAAATGCCATTTATGCCAAAATCTGGAAGAGGTTTTCATCGTGGTATCTTCCAGACATTCCTGATCCATTTCATCCAAATATTGCCAAAATTCTGGACTTCTTGCAAAAGGGTCTAGAGTTGGGTCTTAAGCCTAACACCTTAAAGGTACAAATTTCAGCACTTAGCTCCTATTTCGATCAGGATCTAGCCAAACATCGGTGGATCAGGCGCTTTGTTACTTCAGCAACTAGAATCCGTCCCAGAGTTCTCAACAATATTCCTCCTTGGGACCTTAATCTGGTCCTTAAGAGTCTAACTCGAGATCCTTTTGAGCCTTTATCTCATATTTCATTAAAGGTTCTTACCCTAAAGACGGTCTTTTTAGTGGCTATTACCTCGGCCAGACGGATAGGAGAACTGCATGCCCTGTCCATACAAGAGCCTTACTTAAGGGTAACATCTGATAGTATAATCCTGCGTCTAGATCCTACCTTCCTACCTAAAGTAACATCAGACTTTCATAGAGGTCAGGACATAGTGTTGCCCTTGTTCTACCCAGATCCTTCTAATGTGAAAGAAGAGTCCTTCCACATTCTGGATGTCCGCAGAGTGGTGTTACATTATCTTTCACAAACAGAGAGTTGGAGGATTGACCAAAATCTCTTCATTCAACTCTCCGGGAAGAACAAAGGCAGAAAGGCTACGAAAAATACTATCGCCAACTGGATTAAACAAGCCATATCTCTGGCATACTCATCCCAGAATCTACCACCTCCTCCATCACTGAAGGCCCATTCTACACGGTCGGTGTCAACATCATGGGCAGAGAGGGGTGACGCTTCTACGGAGCAGATTTGCAGAGCTGCCACCTGGTCATCAGTACATACGTTCACCAGGCACTACAGGCTTGATTTCAACCGGGATTTAACTTTCGGCAGAACAGTTCTGCAGGCGGTTGTCCCCCCCTAAAAATTATTTGTTGGTACTACTCCAGTACCGCTGTCGTGGAAGGTGACTGGAGAAAATAGAATTATTCTTACCGTTAATTCGGTTTCTAGGAACCTTCCACGACAGCACTAATTTCCCTCCCTATCTGATGATTTTATTGGATGATTCCTGCACTTAAGTGGTAACTATACATACTACTGTGTCCAGAAAAAACACTGGAGATGGCAGGAAGGGGAGGGTATTTAACCTCTTTGTGTTTCCTGTCCCCCATTAGGGCGGGGAGACATCCTCCAGTACCGCTGTCGTGGAAGGTTCCTAGAAACCGAATTAACGGTAAGAATAATTCTATTTTTTGCATGCGTTTTGGTGCGTTTATATGTGCGTTGCGGCGCACAACGCAAATGTGAACGTAGCCTAAGTGTGAAATTATTCCATACCTGGCTTCTCTTTCTCTTCAGTGTATTATCTGCACACATTATGGTCACTTGCAGTCTCTGGTATTGAGCACTGAGCAGTCAGTATTCATTTCACACCACTGCAGTAGGTGGCAAAAGGAAGAGATGTGGTGAAACTACACAGAACTACAGATTTACCAAGCTGCCCATAGCAACCAATCACAGCTCAGATTTCACTTGGCAGAGCACTGCACTACTGCAGTATCAGAAAGCTGACCTGTGATTGGTTGCTATGGGGCAAAGAAAATCTTTCTATTAGACAGCCTGATAATTCTCCACCCTATCCTGGGAGGAGCTGATAGGGAATGCATCATGTCATGTGACCTGTGAACTAAATGAACTATGTGAACTAAATGAACTGCTGAACTAGATGTTCTGTTGAGGCTGATCCTCTACAGGAGGCCGATCTTATCACAAAGACTGGTGAGGGGCATGAACCACAGCACAGAAACACTCTCATACACACATGAGCTGTGTCTGTCTACTGTACAATTTCAGTTTGTATTGTTACTATTATATTTGTATTTACTATTTGATGTGTGGTATAGTGTTTTACTACCTTCTTTTCCAGCATCAGGAGCTATAAAGAGCAAGTTTGAGACCAGGGATCTTCAGTGTGAGGAGCTGTATGAGGGATCACTCTCTGTCTCCTCCCACTTGCTGTTTAGTTCATAATGAACTAATCTCTGTCAGGATGGTGAACTAGATGAACTAGTTCACTCTGAAGATTAGTTCATTTTGAACTACTCACTCACGAACTACCCATCACTATTCCTTTGGTGGATGAGAGTGGTACTGCGGCTTCTGAGTTTCCTTCCTCAGGTGATGAGGTTAAGTCGTTAGGTGCTGCTCTATTTAACTCCACCTAGTGCTTTGATCCTGGCCTCCAGTCAATGTTCTAGTATTGGTCTTGCTTCCTCCTGGATCGTTCCTGTGGCCTGTCTATCCTGCATAAGCTAAGTTTTGCTTGTGTTGTTTTTGTTTGCTATTTTTTCTGTCCAGCTTGCTATATTGGTTTTTCTCGCTTGCTGGAAGCTCTGAGACGCAGAGGGAGCACCTCCGTACCGTTAGTCGGTGCGGAGGGTCTTTTTGCCCCTCTGCGTGGTTGTTTGTAGGTTTTTGTGTTGACCGCAAAGCTATCTTTCCTATCCTCGGTCTATTCAGTAAGTCGGGCCTCACTTTGCTAAATCTATTTCATCTCTGTGTTTGTATTTTCATCTTTACTCACAGTCATTATATGTGGGGGGCTGCCTTTTCCTTTGGGGAATTTCTCTGAGGCAAGGTAGGCTTATTTTTCTATCTTCAGGGCTAGTTAGTTTCTCAGGCTGTGCCGAGTTGCATAGGGAGCGTTAGGCGCAATCCACGGCTACCTCTAGTGTGGTGTGATAGGATTAGGGATTGCGGTCAGCAGAGTTCCCACGTCTCAGAGCTCGTCCTATGTTTTTGGTTATTGTCAGGTCACTTTGTGTGCTCTGAACTTCAATGTCCATTGTGGTTCTGAATTACCTGTTCATAACACCTAAGATCTTGATTGGCGTGGTCTGGTTCACAGTCCTTGACCTGAGTTTTCTGAACCTGGCTCACAGGCACACAACAGCCCCTTGGATCGTGTCTCCTGGTACGCTCTGGGGTCTCTGTCTGGATGTCCCTCTTGTCTCCTTTGCCGCTGTGGCCTTTTATATTGTGGAACCGTGTAAGATGACCTGCCCTGGAGCTTTGTCTAGAACCCTTCTTCCCGAAAATGTTCCCCATAACACTGATGAAAGATCTTCCCTACTGTGGCGCATGCTGATCTGGAGCGACGCCTGGTTACTGCACGCTGAGCTGGAGCAGCACTTGATCCGGTCACTGCAAGCTGAGCTGGAGCAGCACTTGCTCCGGTCACTGCAAGCTGAGCTGGAGCAGCACTTGCTTCGGTCACTGCAAGCTGAGCTGGAGCAGCACTTGCTCCGGTCACTGCAAGCTGAGCTGGAGCAGCACTTGCTCGGGTCACTGCAAGCTGAGCTGGAGCAGCACTTGCTTGGGTCACTGCAAGCTGAGCTGGAGCAGCACTTGCTCGGGTCACTGCAAGCTGAGCTGGAGCGACGCCTGGTTACTGCACGCTGAGCTGGAGCAGCACTTGGTCCGGTCACCGCACGCTTCGCTGGAGCAGCACTTGTTCTGGTCACTGCAAGCTGAGGTGGAGCAGCACTTGCTCCGGTCACTGCAAGCTGAGGTGGAGCAGCACTTGCTCTGGTCACCGCGTGCTTAGGCCAGTTTCATGCGTCCTGATATTTCCGGTATCGGTAAACAAGTTACTGGAGATATCCATGTCCGTGTGATACATCTGTGTGGCAACTGTGTGCCGTATCAGGACCACACGGACGGCCGCCGGGAAGCAGCGCTACAGTAAGCGCTGTTCCCCTGCGTGTGGTGCTGAAGCCAGCTGTCATCCGTGTGCCCCTGAATGAAAGAGAAACAGACGTGGGGTCCCCCATATATTTTACAACCAACCTGGCAAAACTCACAGGTGCGGGCTGCTATTCTCAAGCTGGAAAGGGGTCATGGATATTGGCCCCCCAGCCTAAAAAAAAAGCAGCCCGCAGCTTCCCAGAAAAGGCACATCTATTACATGCGCCAGTTCTGGAGCTTTGCCCAATTCTTCCCACTTTCTCTGTAGCGGTGGCAAGTAGGGTAATAAGGGGTTAATATCACCTTCCTATTGTAAGGTGACATTAAGCCGTCTTTGTAATGGAGAGGCGTCAATAAGACACCTACCCATTAGTAATGAGCGACCGTGCTCGCCACTACTCGTTACTTTCCCGAGTATCACTATGCTCTGTGTACTCTGCACATATCCACATCAGTGCAAGGCCTGCAGGCACTGTATGTGAGTATATACAGTACAGCCCAAAAGTTTGGACACACCTTTAAACGGAACCTGTCACCCCCAAAATTGATGATGAGCTAAGCCCACTGGCATCAGGGGCTTATCTACAGCATTCTGTAATGCTGTAGATAAGCACCCTATGTAACCTAAAAGATGAGAAAGAGGTTATATTATACTCACATGGGAGGTCCGATCCGATAGGCGTCGCAGTTCGGGGTCCTCCCATCTTCTTAAGATGGCATCCTCTTCTGGTCTTCAAGCTGCGGCTCCGGCGCAGAGCAAAGTACTGCAGTGCGCAGGTGTCGGGAAAGGTCAGAGAGGCCCTGCGCACTGCAGTACTTTGCTCTGCCTTCAACAGGGCAGACAAAGTACGCCTGAGCCCGAGCAGCAGCGTGAAGACCAAAAGAGGACGTCATCTGATGAAAATAGGAGGCGCCTGACCGGACCACCAATCGGACCGGGGCCACCCCTGGGTGAGTATAAGCTAACCTCTTTTTCTCATCTTTTAGGATACATCGGGGGCTTATCTACATCATTCCAGAATGCTGTAGATAAGCCCCTGATGCTGGTGGGCTTACCTCACCCCCGATTTTGGGGGTGACAGGTTCCCTATAAAGATTTTTCTGTACTAGTGATGGGACTTCGGGGTTTTTTTTTTGGAATCGGCTCTTTCGGCTCGGCTCAGCAAGAAGAGCCGGCTCTTGAATCGGCTCTTCAGTAATCTCACCAAAATAATGACACAAAAGCTTCTAGTTAACAGATTAACATTGTTTATATTATTTTTCATTATAAGAACATCAAACAAATGCAAAAAATGTGCAAAACAGCAGTATAACTTAACAGTGAAACATTTTTAGAAGGTCATTAGGACAAATTGCCATTAAGAAACACTAAGTGCCTCAGTTTGGACGGGCTGATCCGGTTTCTTCTCTCTGTGATTATCTGCCCTGTTTTGGAGAAAATTCTCTCTGAAGAGACTGATGTTGCTAGGTACTAGTTTTTGGTCTAACTGATGCCTGAGGGGTGGCTGTAGACGCTGCAGCAGCAGTACCAGTAGATGATGTACTGGGGGTCACCGTCACATGGTCTGGAGCAGATACCTGCGTGCTATCTTCAATGGGCACTGTAGGGTGTGCAGTTCTGATATGCCTATGAAGGTTTGTGGTAGACCCTGCTCGAAAAGATAGTGTGTGTGCTTACAAAGTCTTCATTGAGCCTTACTGTTTCCAATGTCATCAAAGTGAACCCAAATGCTGCTTCTCTTCTGCCGTTTGTCACTCCTCTTTGATCATGTGTTTTGCACAGTAGTGTTATGATCAGTCACTTTTTACTGATGGAATTTGTCAGAAACCATACACCTTACAACACAAAGCTGTGCACTGCAGAAACTTCAGGATTCTCCATCTGCTTTCACTGTAATATGGCTGGGATTCTTGTAACAGCACATACCTCTGCCTGCCTGTCTCTAACTCTCTCCTCCAGACAGTCAGGTACCATCCGTCACTATAACACACTGAACACAGGGCAGGATGCCAATAAAGATGTAAGAAGACAGTGCATGAGGACAAGTGAAGCTTGAGCTGTGGCTGGCTGCTATGTGGTCACATGTTCTGCCTTCATTTACATCCTGCTTCTGTATTGGCCGGGTGAGTGAGATAACTGTGCGCTGCTGCCGACTCCTCTCCTACAGTACTTTCAGCAGCAGCTTTCCTCTCTCCCCCTCCAGCACACAGTCTCTCCTGGCTCCTCTCCTCCCCCTCCACCACCAGGCTGAGGGAAGGGAGGAGAGCAGAGAGCCACTAGGAGATAACAAGCGGCTCACTGATAGGTGCCAGCTCATATCGTTCACAGTGAAGAGCCGGCTCTTTCATGAACGTCACATCACTATTCTGTACCGTATTTTCATGACTATGAAAATTGTACATTCACACTGAAGGCGCCAAAACTATGAATTAACACATGTGGAATTATATACTTAACAAAAAAGTGTGAAACAACTGAAATTATGTCTTATATTCTAGGTTCTTCAAAGTAGCCACCTTTTGCTTTGATGACTGCTTTGCACACTCTTGGCATTCTCTTGATGAGCTCCAAGAGGTAGTCACCTGGATTGGTTTTCACTTCATAGGTGTGCCCTGTCAGGTTTAATAAGTGGGATTTCTTGCCTTATAAATGGGGTTGGGACCATCAGTTGTGTTGTGCAGAAGTCTGGTGGATACACAGCTGATAGTCCTACTGAATAGACTATTAGAATTTGTATTATGGCAAGAAAAAAGCAGCTAAGAAAAGAAAAACGAGTGGCCAGTCAGTCTGAAAAATTGGGAAAACTTTGAAAGTGTCCTCAAGTGCAGTGGCAAAACCATCAAGCGCTACAATGAAACTGGCTCATATGAGGACCACCCCAGGAAAGGAAGACCAAGAGTCACCTCTGCTTCTGAGGATAAGTTTATCCGAGTCACCAGCCTCAGAAATCGCAGGTTAACAGCAGCTCAGATTAGAGACCAGGTCAATGCCACACAGAGTTCTAGCAGCAGACATCTCTACAACAACTGTTAAGAGGAGACTTTGTGCAGCAGGCCTTCATGGTAAAATAGCTGCTAGGAAACCACTGCTAAGGACAGGCAACAAGCAGAAGAGACTTGTTTGGGCTAAAGAACACAAGGAATGGACATTAGACCAGTGGAAATCTGTGCTTTGGTCTGATGAGTCCAAATTTGAGATCTTTGGTTCCAACCACCGAGTCTTTGTGCGACGCAGAAAAGGTGAACGGATGGACTCTACATGCCTGGTTCCCACCGTGAAGCTTGGAGGAAGAGGTGTGATGGTGTGGGGGGCTTTACTGGTGACACTGTTGGGGATTTATTCAAAATTGAAGGCATACTGAACCAGCATGGCTACCACAGCATCTTGCAGCGGCATGCTATTCTATCCGGTTTGCCTTTAGTTGGATCATCATTTATTTTTCAACAGGACAATGACCCCAAACACACCTCCAGGCTGTGAAAGGGCTATCTGACCAAGAAGGAGAGTGATGGGGGCTACACCAGATGACCTGGCCTCCACAGTCACCAGACCTGAACCCAATCGAGATGGTTTGGGGTGAGCTGGACCGCAGAGTGAAGGCAAAAGGGTCAACAAGTGCTAAGCATCTCTGGGAACTCCTTCAAGATTGTTGGAAGATCACCTCTCGAAGCTTATCAAGAGAATGCCAAGAGTGTGCAAAGCAGTCATCAAAGCAAAAGGTGGCTACTTTGAAGAACCTAGAATCTACTATATAATTGTCTAAGGGTCACTTCCGTCTTTCTGTCCTTCTGTCTGTCCTTCTGTCACGGTTATTAATTCGCTGATTGGTCTCGGCAGCTGCCTGTCATGGCTGCCGCGACCAATCGGCGACGGGCACAGTCCGGAAGAAAATGGCCACTCCTGACTCCCCGCAGTCAGTGCCTGTCGCCCGCATACTCCCCTCCGGTCACCGCTAACAGGGTAATGCCGGCGGTAACAGACCGCGTTATGCCGCAGGTAACGCACTCAGTTACCGCCGCTATTAACCCTGTCTGTCCCCAACTTTTTACTATTGACGCTGCCTATGCGGCATCAATAGTAAAAAATGTAATGTTGAAAATAATTTAAAAAACCTGCTATACTCACCCTCCGTAGCAGCTCGCGCCGGCCACCATCTTCCGTTGCAGGTTCCGGTGGCAGAAGGACCTGCCATGACGTCACGGTCATGTGATCGCGACGTCATCACAGGCCCTGCGCGAGAAAGAACTGCCATGACGTCACGGTCATGTGACCGTGATGTCATCACAGGTCCTGCGCTAAGGCTACGTTCACATTAGCGTCATTCGACGCAGCGTCGTCGACGCACAACGACGCATGCGTCATGCGCCCCTATCTTTATCATTGGGGACGCATGCGTTGCGTTGTCATGCGTTTTTGTGAAAACGCACGACGCATGCGTCGTTTCACCGCACCTGGGTGGCGTCGGAGACGCTACATGTTGCATTTTTGTAGCGTCTATAAAACGCATGCGTCACACTTGCGTCGCTCGTGCGTCGTCATTGCGTTACAATCTCCCATTGAAACCAATTGACAACGCACGTGACGCAAGTGCGTGCGTCGTGCGTGCGTTGTGCGACGCATGCGTCGTTAAATAAAATTACACAAAAAAGTGTCTAGACAGGGAAGACAGTGATAAAAACATCCCCCATATATAAAGAAAATGTTTGGATTGTTTGTCACTTCTGCTGCAGCATCTACAGCCAACACACCAGACCAGACATCTTCTTCTGCTGTCCAGAGATGTAAGTATAGAATGATTCTGTGCATTTTCTACATGTTTTATTTTTAAATTGTTTTTGCAAGTTGTGTATTATATTCTGCACTGTGGTTGTGTAAAGACATTGTTGTATTTTTAGTCTGGTTGTGATGTATGGCGTTGTATAGGATGGCGTTTCATCGTCTCCGGCCTTGATTATTGTTCTTTCCAGGATAGATTTTTCTTTTCCATTTATTGGTTTGGGGGTGTTCTTTGTATTCAGTTGTGATGTATTTTTCTTGCGTTATATGATGGCGTTTAATTGTCTCCGGCCATATTGGTTTGATTGTAAAGTATGGTAGTATAGAATGATTCTGCGCCCTTTTATTAAATGTAATAATTTTTATTGCAAGTTGTGTATTATGTTCTGCACTGTGGTTGTGTAAAGACATTGTTGTATGTTTCTGGTTGTGATGTATGGCGTTGTATGGCCTTTTATTGTCTCCTGCCCTGTCGGTTTTATTGTAAAGTATGGTAGTATAGAATGATTCTGCGCCCTTTTATTAAATGTAATAATTTATATTGCAAGTTGTGTATTATGTTCTGCACTGTGGTTGTTTAAAGACATTGTTGTATGTTTCTGGTTGTGATGTATGGCGTTGTATGGCCTTTTATTGTCTCCGGCCCTGTCGGTTTTATTGTAAAGTATGGTGGTGTATCCAGGATTGCCGTTTCTGTCCTTAATTTTTTGGGGTTGTTAATTTTTTTCTTTCAAAAATCTATTGTGTTTTTTGGGTTGCTCCGTGCATACTGTTGTTCCAAATTTTTGTTTGCTTTTTTAATCAGTTTGGTATTTAACCCCTTCATGACCCAGCCTATTTTGACCTTAAAGACCTTGCCGTTTTTTGCAATTCTGACCAGTGTCCCTTTATGAGGTAATAACTCAGGAACGCTTCAACGGATCCTAGCGGTTCTGAGATTGTTTTTTCGTGACACATTGGGCTTCATGTTAGTGGTAAATTTAGGTCAATAAATTCTGTGTTTATTTGTGATAAAAACGGAAATTTGGCGAAAATTTTGAAAATTTCGCAATTTTCACATTTTGAATTTTTATTCTGTTAAACCAGAGAGATATGTGACACAAAATAGTTAATAAATAACATTTCCCACATGTTTACTTTACATCAGCACAATTTTGGAAACAAAATTTTTTTTTGTTAGGAAGTTATAAGGGTTAAAATTTGACCAGCGATTTGTCATTTTTACAACGAAATTTACAAAACCATTTTTTTTAGGGACCACCTCACATTTGAAGTCAGTTTGAGGGGTCTATATGGCTGAAAATACCCAAAAGTGACACCATTCTAAAAACTGCACCCCTCAAGGTACTCAAAACCACATTCAAGAAGTTTATTAACCCTTCAGGTGCTTCACAGCAGCAGAAGCAACATGGAAAGAAAAAATGAACATTTAACTTTTTAGTCACAAAAATTATCTTTTAGCAACAATTTTTTTATTTTCCCAATGGTAAAAGGAGAAACTGAACCACGAAAGTTGTTGTCCAATTTGTCCTGAGTACGCTGATACCTCATATGTGGGGGTAAACCACTGTTTGGGCGCACGGCAGGGCTTGGAAGGGAAGGAGCGCCATTTGACTTTTTGAATGAAATATTGGCTCCACTCTTTAGCGGACACCATGTCACGTTTGGAGAGCCCCCGTGTGCCTAAAAATTGGAGCTCCCCCACAAGTGACCCCATTTTGGAAACTAGACGCCCCAAGGAACTTATCTAGATGCATAGTGAGCAGTTTGAACCCCCAGGTGCTTCACAAATTGATCCGTAAAAATGAAAAAGTACTTTTTTTTCACAAAAATTCTTTTAGCCTCAATTTTTTCATTTTCACATGGGCAACAGGATAAAATGGATCCTAAAATGTGTTGGGCAATTTCTCCCGAGTACGTCGATACCTCATATGTGGGGGTAAACCACTGTTTGGGCACATGGTAAGGCTCGGAAGGGAAGGAGCGCCATTTGACTTTTTGAATGAAAAATGATTTCCATCGTTAGCGGACACCATGTCGCGTTTGGATAGCTCCTGTGTGCCTAAACATTGGCGCTCCCCCACAAGTGACCCCATTTTGGAAACTAGACCCCCCAAGGAACTTATTTAGATGCCTAGTGAGCACTTTAAACCCTCAGGTGCTTCACAAATTGATCTGTAAAAATGAAAAAGTACTTTTTTTTCACAAAAAAATTATTTTCGCCTCAATTTTTTCATTTTCACATGGGCAGTAGGATAAAATGGATCATAAAATTTGTTGGGCAATTTCTCCCGAGTACGTCGATACCTCATATGTGGGGGTAAACCACTGTTTGGGCACTCGGCAGGGCTTGGAAGGGAAGGCGCGCCATTTGACTTTTTGAATGGAAAATTAGCTCCAATTGTTAGCGGACACCATGTCGCGTTTGGAGAGCCCCTGTGTGCCTAAACATTGGAGCTCCCCCACAAGTGACCCCATTTTGGAAACTAGACCCCCCAAGGAACTTATCTAGATGCATATTGAGCACTTTAAACCCCCAGGTGCTTCACAGAAGTTTATAACGCAGAGCCATGAAAATAAAAAATAATTTTTCTTTCCTCAAAAATGATTTTTTAGCCTGGAATTTCCTATTTTGCCAAGGATAATAGGAGAAATTGGACCCCAAATATTGTTGTCCAGTTTGTCCTGAGTACGCTGATACCCCATATGTGGGGGTAAACCACTGTTTGGGCGCACGGCAGGGCTCGGAAGGGATGGCACGCCATTTGGCTTTTTAAATGGAAAATTAGCTCCAATCATTAGCGGACACCATGTCACGTTTGGAGAGCCCCTGTGTGCCTAAACATTGGAGATCCCCCAGAAATGACACCATTTTGGAAACTAGACCCCCAAAGGAACTAATCTAGATGTGTGGTGAGGACTTTGAACCCCCAAGTGCTTCACAGAAGTTTATAACGCAGAGCCATGAAAATAAAAAACAAAAATTATTTTCTCAAAAATGATCTTTTAGCCTGCAATTTTTTATTTTCCCAAGGGTAACAGGAGAAATTTGACCCCAAAAGTTGTTGTCCAGTTTCTCCTGAGTACGCTGATACCCCATATGTAGGGGTAAATCACTGTTTGGGCACATGCCGGGGCTCGGAAGTGAAGTAGTGACGTTTTGAAATGCAGACTTTGATGGAATGCTCTGTGGGCGTCACGTTGCGTTTGCAGAGCCCCTGATGTGGCTTAACAGTAGAAACCCCCCACAAGTGACCCCATTTTGGAAACTAGACCCCCAAAGGAACTTATCTAGATGTGTGGTGAGCACTTTGAACCCCCAAGTGCTTCATAGAAGTTTATAATGCAGAGCCGTGAAAATAATAAATACGTTTTCTTTCCTCAAAAATAATTATTTAGCCCAGAATTTTTTATTTTCCCAAGGGTTACAGAAGAAATTGGACCCCAAAAGTTGTTGTCCAGTTTCTCCTGAGTACGCTGATACCCCATATGTGGGGGTAAACCACTGTTTGGGCACATGCCGAGGCTCGGAAGTGAAGTAGTGACGTTTTGAAATGCAGACTTTGATGGAATGCTCTGCGGGCGTCACGTTGCGTTTGCAGAACCCCTGATGTGCCTAAACAGTAGAAACCCCCCACAAGTGACCTCATTTTGGAAACTAGACCCCGAAAGGAACTTATCTAGGTATGTGGTGAGCACTTTGAACCCCCAAGTGCTTCACAGACGTTTACAACGCAGAGCCGTGAAAATAAAAAATCATTTTTCTTTCCTCAAAAATTATGTTTTAGCAAGCATTTTTTTAGATTCACAAGGGTAACAGGAGAAATTGGACCCCAGTAATTGTTGCGCAGTTTGTCCTGAGTATGCTGGTACCCCATATGTGGGGGTAAACCACTGTTTGGGCACACGTCAGGGCTCGGAAGTGAGGGAGCACCATTTGACTTTTTGAATACGAGATTGGCTGGAATCAATGGTGGCGCCATGTTGCGTTTGGAGACCCCTGATGTGCCTAAACAGTGGTAACCCATCAATTCTAACTCCAACACTAACCCCCCCACACCCCTAACCCTAATCCCAACTGTAGCCATAACCCTAATCACAACCCTAACCACAACCCTAATTCCAACCCTAACCCTAAGGCTATGTGCCCACGTTGCGGATTCGTGTGAGATATTTCCGCACCATTTTTGAAAAATCCACGGGTAAAAGGCACTGCGTTTTACCTGCGGATTTCCAGTGTTTTTTGTGCGGATTTCACCTGCGGATTCCTATTGAGGAACAGGTGTAAAACGCTGCGGAATCCGCACAAAGAATTGACATGCTGCGGAAAATACAACGCAGCGTTTCCGCGCGGTATTTTCCGCACCATGGGCACAGCGGATTTGGTTTTTCATATGTTTACATGGTACTGTAAACCTGATGGAACACTGCTGCGAATCCGCAGCGGCCAATCCGCAGCCAAATCCGCACAGTGTGCACATAGTCTAATTCTAAAGGTATGTGCACACGCTGCGGATCCGCAGCAGTTTCCCATGAGTTTACAGTTCAATGTAAACCTACGGGAAACAAAAATCGCTGTACACATGCTGCGGAAAAACTGCACGGAAACGCAGCGGTTTACATTCCGCAGCATGTCACTTCTTTGTGCGGATTCCGCAGCGGTTTTACAACTGCTCCAATAGAAAATCGCCATTGTAAAACCGCAGTGAAATGCGCAGAAAAAAACCCGGTAAATCCGCCATAAATCCGCAGCGGTTTAGCACTGCGGATTTATCAAATCCGCAGCGGAAAAATCCGCAGAGGACCAGAATACGTGTGCACATACCGAAACCCTACCCCTAACCCTACCCCTAGCCCTACCCCTAGCCCTAGCCCTACCCCTAGCCCTACCCTTAACCCTACCCCTAACCCTACCCCTAACCCTATTCTAACATTAGTGGAAAAAAAAAATTTCTTTATTTTTTTATTGTCCCTACCTATGGGGGTGACAAAGGGGGGGGGTCATTTATTATTTTTTTTATTTTGATCACTGAGATATAATCTATCTCAATGATCAAAAAGCACTTTGGAACGAATCTGCCGGCTGGTAGATTCGGCGGGCGCACTGCGCATGCGCCCGCCATTTTGGAAGATGGCGGCGCCCAGGGAGAAGACGGACGGGACCCCGGCTGGATCGGTAAGTATGATGGGTTGGGGGGGGGACCACGGGGGGGGGGGGGGATCGGAGAGCGGGAGGGGTGGAACGGAGCACAGGGGCATGGAACGGAGCACGGGGGGCTGGAATGGAGCACGGTGGGGTGGAACGGAGCACCGGGGGGTGTGGATCGGAGTGCAGGGGGGGTGATTGGAGCACGGGGGGAGCGGACAAGAGCACGGGGGGGAGCGGAGCACTGGACGGAGGGGAGCCGGAGCAGTGTACCGGCCAGATCGGGGGGCTGGGGGGGCGATCGGTGGGGTGGGGTGGGGGCACACTAGTATTTCCAGCCATGGCCGATGATATTGCAGCATCGGCCATGGCTGGATTGTAATATTTCACCAGTTATAATAGGTGAAATATTACAAATCGCTCTGATTGGCAGTTTCACTTTCAACAGCCAATCAGAGCGATCGTAGCCACGAGGGGGTGAAGCCACCCCCCCTGGGCTAAACTACCACTCCCCCTGTCCCTGCAGATCGTGTGAAATGGGAGTTAACCCTTTCACCCGATCTGCAGGGACGCGATCTTTCCATGACGCCACATAGGCGTCATGGGTCGGATTGGCACCGACTTTCATGACGCCTACGTGGCGTCATGGGTCGGGAAGGGGTTAAGGTCTTTATATTTAGCGTTTTTTTTTTTTGTTTGTTTGTTTTTTTTAAATTGTCACGTATGGCGGTATGGTTTTGCTTTTCTTTTGACTTTTTGCAATCAATGTAGTAAACCTTTTTTTAAACAAAACTGTCTTTTTGGATTACGACATAGGGTCTGTTGTGTATTTGTTTTGTTATCTTTAGGCTTTTGTTTGCTCTGGCATTGTGTTGTCTCTGCCATTGTTTTTTGTTTCAATGTGGCAGTGTTATTTGCTCAGAGTTAGTTCAGTTGGCATTAGTGCAATGTTCTTTGTGGTTGAAATGTAAATGTATATTTTTTTTTATATTTTACTATGTTCCGCTGTATTGTGCATAGGATAAATTTTATTTTGTTTTTTATTTCAGAATTGCATCTTAGTAATGGCCAGCGAGTCAAGCCCCACCCCACCGCTGAGGAGTCCGGTGAGTACATGATCTACTGTTACTTACTATTCGGTGTCATTTGTAGATGGGTCACTCAACTTTTTTTAAACTATTTTACAGGCTTCTTCAAGTGAGGAGGAGAGCCAGGAGGAACATAGCCCTCAGGAGCAGAGACCACGGGAACAAGCTGTGGTGGCAGGATGGCGAGTAACTTTTTATGTCAAACCTATTCCTTTTTTTTCTTTAACTTTTTTTTTTTTGGGGGGGTATGGGGGGTGGTTGGGGGGGGGGGTGGATGTGGTAAGTGGTGGTGGAGGAGGTAGGGAGAACAATTTTTATCTTGCAAACATTAATATTTTCCAATTATTCTAGGTTTCACAACGGGCCCATGATGACCCACTGGACATAGACCTCATGGTTGCATCCATTCAGGAGCGAGGCCCGTTGTGGGACAGCCGTGACCCCCGGCACGCGGACCAGGGTGTGTTGCGCCGTTTGTGGATTGAGGTGGCAAAATCGCTGTGGGATGGCTTCGACAGCGCTTCCCCCGTGGGCAAAGATAAATTTCGTAAGTATTTCCGTAATGCTGCTCTGACCCATCATGCCAGGATACACAACCGTCTGTGATGTCTTCTATTGGGATTGCACACGGTTGCGTTATCAATTTCAATATTTTCTCTCAAACCAATTTTTTTTTTTTTTAACTTTATACACAGTTAAGCAATTGAAGACCAGATGGCGCTCCATGAAGGACCGTTTCAAGAGGGGCCTGAAAAAGGAGGGACAGACTCGTAGTGGTGCTGCAGCTTCAAGGACCTCAATCTACAAATACAATCGTATTTTGCAATTCCTGCGACCGGTCCTTGAAAGCCGAGAGTAAGTATAGTACCTATTCACACACCTAGTTTAGAAAACATGCATATTCACGTACTATATTACAGCCACGTAGTTTATTGCCCAGCCATTTATTTTGGCAAGTACGAAGTATACAGAACACAGAAATATAGTAGATTGGCCATGCCCGGGCAATATTTCATAGTGGAGTAGTATATTGCCCATCCAGGTGTATCCCAGATTTTTTTTAAAAAAGGAAAAATATAGTAGATACGGCATACCTTCTACTCCAAGGCAGGTTATGTTCCCATGGTTGCTCAGCTCGCAGGACCTGTGATGACGTCTCGGTCACATGACCGTGACGTCATGGCAGTTCCGATGATAAGCGTAATTGTCGGGCGTTACAAACGGCAAACATGGGTGACTATTTTGGAATAAATAAATGTATTCTATTTTTAATATTGATGCGGCATATGCAGTGTCAATATTAAAAATTGGTTAACATTAACGGCGGCAATGGATACCGCCGGTAAAGTTAATTAATGACAGGGGAGTATGCGGGCGACGGGCCTACACTGCGGGGAGTAAGGAGCGGGCATTTTAATCAGGCCTGTAACCCGTGCTGATTGGTCGCATCAGCCATGTCAGGCAGCTGGCCGGTTCAATCAGCAAACCGTTACGACTGACTGAACTAACCCTTAACAGTACTGTTAAGGGTTAGTTCAGTCAGTCGTAACGGTTTGCTGTGTGCCCTGCCCTCATATGTATATATTAATAGTGTGTGATGCAATGTTTACTTTTACACAGGTGGTGACGAATGTGAAATGTTATATTTTGTATACTAATGGTTTCCTTATGTTTTCACAGAACACACAGCAGCACCCGCGAGCCTGTCCGACCCTCTGGAGCGGTCCTTCGTGAATCGCCATCTGACCCCTCACAGCCATCCCACAGCGAGAGCAGGTCTGCACCACCACAATCTGGCGAACCGGCAGCCGGTCCATCAGATGTTCCCCTGGCCGAGGCCTCTGTCGCTCCTTCCTTCGGGTCTTCCCGACAGCGTCAGCGGGCCTCGGACAGGGCGGTCCTGCCCGAATTTTTACATTTGAGCACGGTCTTCCAGAATTGTTTCAAGGCGCTGGGCGATAGAATGGACACAGCTCTGTCCAATATCGACCGGCGTCTTGAAACAATGGAATCGGAGCTCTCGAGGCCGGCCAAACATTTTTTTTAGTGCCATTGAGAAGGGCATGGTGGAACATCTTACGCCGGAACTCCAGATTTCGGTGATGCAGACCTGCAACAATGCATATGTCACTGCTCTGCAGCAGGCTCGGGTCATGCAGTCAGCGACTACAATGCCCGCAGTACCATCGCTGGCTACCATGGCTCTGACTCCTGCTGCACAGCACCAACACAGAGCTCCGCGTGCCGAGGGCCACCGCCACCACAGAACAGAGCCCCAAACTTCTGCTCCTGCCAGGCCTTCAAGGGCACAAAGACGGGAAGCCGACCCACACCCAGAGGGAGAGAGGAGGAAAAAAAAGAAGAAGACCAGCACTACAACGTCGGCTATGGCTGCTCCAAAAACCAGCACACAAAGTACCCAGCCTGGGTCTACCCGGAGCACACCCAGTACCCAGCCTGGGTCTACCCGGAGCACACCCAGTACTCAGCCTGGGTCTACCCGGAGCAGGAGTAGCCAGCCTAGGACACTGGTCGTCCCTCCTCCCTCACCTCCTGCGTTGGCAGTATCGCCACCGTCTACTGGCTGGATTGACGTTGGCATCCCGTCTAGTGTATTAGAGTATGCTGGTTCCTCCCCCTCATCCTCCTCCTCGTTCTCCTCAACACACACACAAAGTGGAGGATATCAATCCCCCTTAATCGCTGACATTAATACCCCATAACATTTACCCATTTTTTATTTTTGTGTCCCAAATAAATTTGTTAATTTGTTCAAAAATACTGAGTTTTTCTTTGTCTAAAATAAAGTTTGCACCAAATCACACCGTGCGCCGTATAAACAAATCTTGTGTTTGTAACACCTGATGTGCAATGTCTGACACTATTTTATCAATATTTTTTAACATTTTTTTAGGGCTGTTGCTCATTGTACTATGAGATGTTACAAACACAAAGAGCATTGCACAATATATCAATTTTAAAAGGTACCATCACACAACGATTTCATTAACGATATAGTTGTTTTTTGTCACTTAGCAACGTTATCTTTTCTGAAATCGTCCAACGATCAGGCCCCTGCTGGGAGATTGTAGGTCTCAGCGAATGATCAGGAACTTTTTTGGATAACTGATCACACGCTGTCATTGTTGGATCGGCGTGTTTGACACCGATCCAGCGATGTCTTTGCTGTAAACAAGGGAATATTGGGTTACTAGCGCAGTGTTTTAAACAATCAAAAAAGTGAAAAATACCAAAAAAAACGACATACTTATTACGGTGTCAACCACGTCCCTCGCCGTCATCTTCCCGCAGTGACTGACACTGTCATTCCCGGCCGTAAAGTAAAGCAGAGCACACCGTTGACTTAATAATAAACGCTGTGCTGTGCTTTAGGGCTGGCACAGTACGGAAAGCTGACGGCGATGGACGTGTCACACACCGGAATGTAAGGGTATTTTTTTTTTTTTTTTTTACATTTAGTATGGTAAACAGGGAAAACATCGTGAGTGCGGCCATGCGCTTCATAACACAATGTTTACCCAGATTACACGGGGACTTGCTATTTTTTGGTTGCTGGAGAGCTGTCTGTGTGACAGCTCTCCAGCAACCACACGACGACTAACAACGATCACGGTCAGGTCGTATCACTGGTCGGGATCGTTGGCTAATCGTTTTATTACGGTACCTTAAGAATATTGGTCAGGTGAGGTGGTAGCAATGTTCACAGTGTCGCCACTATTTGACTCTGGACGTATTCTAGCATCCTGAGTCCAATAGTGTTAACTCAGTAGAGTTTTGCAAACATGATCGTCTCCCTCCTTGTCAAGCCAGGTTCCATATGCAAATAGTCTGCAAGATTAAAAATGGTTGACAAGGTGGGAGCCGATCATGTTATATTTCAAAACTATGGAATACACGGCTGAACAGTTTGTTTGTTTTGTCACAGTCAATTTGGGTACTGGTGCTCACATTACTAAATTTTGTGGGACACACATTAGTTTCTAGAACATTGGATTTTAAATTTTGTTTACTTTGGAAAAACATATGGGAGATTTGTTTTGTTAAAACGGAAAGGCACAAGAACTTTATTTCAAAACACAACGCAGTAGAAATTCAGGGGACATTAACAACATTTAAATAACATTACATAGGCTGGTAAAATGTCATGGACTCAACAGTGTTTACATGACAGTGTTTTTATTGTATCATAATACCAAGATGAATTAAACCATTTGATCTTGCCATGAAACACGCCCAACATCTGAAACAAAGTATACAGCAAATCGGTCCCTCATATGAGCAATGTCCAAAGTTGTCCTCAGAGGATGATCTTGATAATCGGGCAATGGATTTGGTATGGGTTCATCGAGTTCCACGTTGACTCTCTCTTTATCAATAATATAATTGTGGAGAACCACACAAGCCTTCACCACCTCATCCACTGTCTCAATTTTCAAATTTATTGCGGATCCTAAGATACGCCATTTGGAGACAAGGATTCCAAAGGCGCACTCCACAGTTCTTCTGGCCCTGTACAGTCTATAATTAAAAATACTTTTTGTGCGGTCCAACCCCCGACTGGAGTACGGTTTCAGTAGGTTGCCACTCATTTGAAACGCCTCATCCCCAACCACAACAAATGGCATGGCCGGGCCTTCGGTGTTGGGAAGAGGTCGTGGCTGGGGGAAATTAAAATTGTTCTCGTATAATCTTTGGCCCATGTCAGACTCCTTAAATGTCCGTGAATCATTTGCACGGCCAAACGCTCCAATGTCCACGGCGAGAAACCTGCAGTCCGCACCTGCAATTGCCATGAGCACGGTGGAAAAGTATTTTTTATAATTCAAAAACAGAGATCCACTTCTTGCAGGCTTTGTAATCCTAATGTGCTTCCCATCCACTGCTCCAATACAGTTAGGGAAAGAACACAGTTGTTCAAATTTTTGGGCGTTTGCCTGCCATAATTCAGTTGTAGGGATGGGTAAAAATTCCTCCCGGAGGTTGTCCCACAATGTGCGGCATGTGTCGGCAATAATACCAGAAAGTGTGGAGACTCCAATCCGAAACTGGAAATGCAGTTATCTCAAGGTCTCTCTGGTAGCCAGGAAACTGACAAGAAGAAAAATAAATAAATTTAATTAATTACATTGTTATAAAATAAATTTTCATTTTTAATTCCAATCCCCCACCCCACAAAACCAAAACACGTTACTTTAAAAAATGGCAAGAACATATAAATCCTTCACATTGCATTACGTACCGTAGAGTCACCAGCAGACGTTCCTCAGGGGAAATTGATTTACGGAGCTGCGTGTCCTGCCTGGAAATGGCTCCTTCCACCAGACGCAGCAGATATCGGAAGCTGTTTTGAGACATCCTGGTGTACTCAAAGTATTTCTCCTGGTTGTCATTTAACTCGCCAAACAAACAATGGTAGGCTCCACGACTCTCTCGGACTTCCACGATAGGGTGTAGCCAAAAACGCCGACGACTCCTTCTCCGTAGTTTTTCTCTTTTCCTCTGTTCATGACAGGCAATAGCGTAAGCAATAGCAATGGCAAAATCCAGCTCCATATTGAGGTAGATACTCTCCATGGGACGCTCCATCTTGATGCTGTATGGTAGGAATTTATCTATGCCGGGGTATATATACCACAATTCCATTATACCCACCCTCATCTATCCATTGGTGGCATTATCTAGTGTCTAGACACTAGACCCACCCTCTTCTATTCATTGGTGGTATTATCTAGTGTCTAGACACTAAATTGTGTTGAAAAATTGACAACACATGCGTTGGAAAACGCTGCGTTTTTCGGAAAACGCAACAAAAATGCACAAACGCTGCGTTTTACGACACATCCGTTCGACGCATGCGTCAAAAATGGTGCGTTTTTGCGTGCGTTTCCGATGCGTCGTGCGTTGCGTCGGCGACGCTGCGTCGCATGACGCTAATGTGAACGTAGCCTAATACCAACCCTGGGACCAGAAGCTGCCGTGGACTACAAGGGGCTCTCGGAAAGGTGAGTATATATTTTTTTGTTTTTTTTTAACCTGTGACAAACCTGACTGGCCAATATACTACGTGCCTCTATGCTGTATACTACTTCGCTGGGAAATATACTACGTGACTGGAAAATATACTACAATGGCACAGATGATTGGCCTCGGGGAGACAAAAACATCCAACACTGCGGAGACACCATCACGTGTTTCTCAACGCAGTGATTCCAGAACACTGCCCCATCCCTTATGGGAAATATGCAGATGCATGTAAAGAAGCTGCGGAGACACCATCACGTGTTTCTCGACGCAAGCAGTGAATAGCCAGGCCTTTCCCCGGGAAGGAACAACCACGGGAAGGGCAGCATCCTATGAAGGAAAGCCACCTATGCCAAGCATGGTATCCATCCACAGACAGCTGTTTCGGGGTTTTTTGCCCCTCAGCAGTGTGGAGTAGGAATCTGGCTATTAGGAGCAGTGCCTAGTAAAAAGGCTATAAAGGCACAGATGATTGGCCTCGGGGAGACCAAAACATCCAACACTGCGGAGACACCATCACGTGTTTCTCAATGCAGTGATTCCAGAACACTGCCCCCATCCCTTATGGGAAATATGCAGATGCATGTAAAGAAGCTGCGGAGACACCATCACGTGTTTCTCGACGCAAGCAGTGAATAGCCAGGCCTTTCCCCGGGAAGGAACAACCACGGGAAGGGCAGCATCCTATGAAGGAAAGCCACCTATGCCAAGCATGGTATCCATCCACAGACAGCTGTTTCGGGGTTTTTTGCCCCTCAGCAGTGTGGAGTAGTAATCTGGCTATTAGGAGCAGTGCCTAGTAAAAAGGCTATAAAGGCACAGATGATTGGCCTCGGGGAGACCAAAACATCCAACACTGCGGAGACACCATCACGTGTTTCTCAATGCAGTGATTCCAGAACACTGCCCCCATCCCTTATGGGAAATATGCAGATGCATGTAAAGAAGCTGCGGAGACACCATCACGTGTTTCTCGACGCAAGCAGTGAATAGCCAGGCCTTTCCCCGGGAAGGAACAACCACGGGAAGGGCAGCATCCTATGAAGGAAAGCCACCTATGCCAAGCATGGTATCCATCCACAGACAGCTGTTTCGGGGTTTTTTGCCCCTCAACAGTGTGGAGTAGGAATCTGGCTATTAGGAGCAGTGCCTAGTAAAAAGGCTATAAAGGCACAGATGATTGGCCACACTGATGAGGGGGAAAAACCCCGAAACAGCTGTCTGTGGATGGATACCATGCTTGGCATAGGTGGCTTTCCTTCATAGGATGCTGCCCTTCCCGTGGTTGTTCCTTCCCGGGGAAAGGCCTGGCTATTCACTGCTTGCGTCGAGAAACACGTGATGGTGTCTCCGCAGCTTCTTTACATGCATCTGCATATTTCCCATAAGGGATGGGGGCAGTGTTCTGGAATCACTGCGTTGAGAAACACGTGATGGTGTCTCCGCAGTGTTGGATGTTTTGGTCTCCCCGAGGCCAATCATCTGTGCCTTTATAGCCTTTTTACTAGGCACTGCTCCTAGTAGCCAGATTCCTACTCCACACTGATGAGGGGCAAAAAACCCTGAAACAGCTGTCTGTGGATGGATACCATGCTTAGCATAGGTGGCTTTCCTTCATAGGATGCTGCCCTTACCGTGGTTGTTCCTTCCCGGGGAAAGGCCTGGCTATTCACTGCTTGCGTCGAGAAACACGTGATGGTGTCTCCGCAGCTTCTTTACATGCATCTGGAAAATATACTACGTCACTGGGCAATATACTACGTGGCTGGGCAATATACTACGTGGGCTGTGCAATATAGTACGTGGCTGGGCAATATACTACGTCACTGGGCAATATACTACGTCACTGGGCAATATACTACGTGGATGGACAATATACTACGTGGCTCTGCTATATACTACGTGGCTGGGCAATATACTACGTGACGGGAATATACTACGTCGCTGGGCAATATACTACGTCACTGGGCAATATACTACGTCACTGGGCAATATACTACGTGACTGGGCAATATACTACGTCGCTGGGCAATATACTACGTCACTGGGCAATATACTACGTGACTGGGCAATATAGTACGTGACTGGGCAATAAACTACGTGACTGGGCAATATACTACGTGACTGGGCAATATACTACGTCGCTGGGCAATATACTACGTCACTGGGCAATATACTACGTGGGCTGTGCAATATACTACGTGACTGGGCAATATACTACGTGACTGGGCAATATACTACGTGGGCTGTGCAATATAGTACGTGGGCTGTGCAATATAGTACGTGGGCTGTGCAATATAGTACGTGGCTGGGCAATATATTACGTGGCTGGGCAATATACTACGTGGCTGGGCAATATACTACGTGGCTGGGCAATATACTACGTAACTGGGCAATATACTACGTGGCTCTGCTATATACTACGTGGCTGGGCAATATACTACGTGGCTGGGCAATATACTACGTGACTGGGCAATATACTACGTCGCTGGACAATATACTACGTCACTGGGCAATATACTACGTGACTGGGCAATATACTACGTGGGCTGTGCAATATAGTACGTGGGCTGTGCAATATAGTACGTGGGCTGTGCAATATAGTACGTGGGCTGTGCAATATACTACGTGGCTGGGCAATATACTACGTGGCTGGGCAATATACTACGTCGCTGGGCAATATACTACGTGGATGGACAATATACTACGTAACTGGGCAATATACTATGTGGCTCTGCTATATACTACGTGGCTGGGCAATATACTACGTGGATGGACAATATACTACGTCACTGGGCAATATACTACGTGGGCTGTGCAATATACTACGTGACTGGGCAATACACTGCTTGACTGGGCAATATACTACGTGGGCTGTGCAATATAGTACGTGGGCTGTGCAATATAGTACGTGGACTGTGCAATATAGTACGTGGCTGGGCAATATACTATGTGGCTGGGCAATATACTACATCGCTGGGCAATATACTACGTGGATGGACAATATACTACGTAACTGGGCAATATACTATGTGGCTCTGCTATATACTACGTGGCTGGGCAATATACTACGTGGCTGGGCAATATACTACGTGACTGGGCAATATACTACGTGACTGGGCAATATACTACGTCGCTGGGCAATATACTACATCACTGGGCAATATTCTACGTGGGCTGTGCAATATACTACGTGACTGGGCAATATACTACTTGACTGGGCAATATACTACGTGGACTGTGCAATATACTACGTGGGCTGTGCAATATAGTACGTGGGCTGTGCAATATAGTACGTGGCTGTGCAATATAGTACGTGGCTGGGCAATATAGTACGGGGCTGGGCAATATACTACGTGGCTGGGCAACATACTACGTGGCTGGGCAATATACTACGTGGATGGACAATATACTATGTGGCTGGGCAATATACTATGTGGCTGGGCAATATACTACGTGGATGGACAATATACTATGTGGCTGGGCAATATACTATGTGACTGGGCAATATACTACGTGACTGGGCAATATACTACATGTCTGGGCAATATACTACGTGGCTGGGCAATATACTACGTGACTGGGCAATATACTACGTCACTCGGCAATATACTACGTCACTCGGCAATATACTACGTCAGTCGGCAATATACTACGTGGCTGGGCAATATACTACGTGGCTGGGCAATATACTACGTGGCTGGGCAATATACTACGTGTCTGGGCAATATACTACGTGGCTGGGCAATGTACTACGTGGCTGGGCAATATACTATGTGGTTGGGCAATATACTACGTGGCTGAGCAATATAGTATGTGGTTGGGCAACATACTACGTGGCTAGGCAATATACTACGTAGCTGGGCAATATACTACATGACTGGGCAATATACTACGTGACTGGGCAATATACTACGTGGCTGGGCAATATACTACGTGACTGGGTAATATACTACGTGGCTGGGCAATATACTACGTGGCTGGGCAATATACTACGAGGACATGCATGTTCTAGAATACCCGATGCGTTAGAATCGGGCCACCATCTAGTATGACATAATTTCATTTGTTTCACACTTTTTTGTTAAGTATATAATTCCACATGTGTTAATTCATAGTTTTGATGCCTTCAGTGTGAATGTACAATTTTCATAGTCATGACAATACAGAAAAATCTTTAAATTAGGTGTGTCTAAACTTTTGGCCTGTACTGTAGCTCTCACTGCATACCTCCAAAAGCTCCGTTCCTGTCTGCTGCTGCTTATTTAATATATAGCTGCAGTTTTCTGAGGCAGTTTTTTTCTTCACCTGATACCTTCTCCTTTTATTTTAAAGCAATCCATAGCCCCCTTATTTCAACATTTATTTGGTTGGTCACGCTGCATGCTACAGGTTATTGTAATCGAAGAACGTACAAATCTACCTTTTTTTTTGTCCCAGGCACCAGATGTGAGTGCTCCACAAAATCTTTTTTTTTTTTTTAATTGTGTCATAGCCAACTTGTTCACACAATTTAGTTGTGCCCAAAAAAATCAGGGCCACATTTAGATCAGTCCGCTATCTCAGGTTCACAGCTGGTGTATCTGTGGCGGAAAAATTGTAGCTTTGCAGGCATAAGTTGCATAGTTCTGTCTGCTAGACCTGTTGTACTCATTTTCTAGTTTTTCCCAAATTTCACATACAACAGAAAATAAAATGTTACCGTGGCTGGTGCATCTGTGGTGGAAAAATCGTAGCTTCGCAGGCATGCGTAGCATAGTTCTGTGTGCTAGCCTAGTTCTTTTTTTTTCTTTTTTTTTTTTTTTTCAAAAATTAGCCCAAAAATTATTTTATACAGTCTGTTATGTCAGGCTGAGGCCTGTTGTATCTGTGGTGGAAAAATCGTAGCTTAGAAGGCATACTGATCAGATATAATTTTACTCCAAATAAATACATTTGTGCTGAGCTTTTGAAATAGTGCAGTATTCCATTTAAAATGGGAAATGGACGGGGAAGTGGACATGATGCTAATGGTGCATGCAGAGGACGAGGCAGTGGCCAAGTGGAGACATCAACACACCACTATTGAAGCCAGAGCAGTGTGAAACGGTTGTTGGTTAGATAGTGGATAATTCTTCCAGTCACTTACCACCACCACCATGTCTTCCACACGGTCAAGTCTGAGTAACCGTGTGTGGACTGGATATTCCTCACCCTGATCCTCCCACCATGCCGAGTGCCCTGAGACAACAGATCCCACATGTGGACACTCCGAAGAGCTGTTCAGTTTTCTCTTTCAAGATTCCGGACTCTCGGCCGGTCAACTTGAAGTGGGGCCAGATGAGATCGCATGTAGCGATGCCCAAAGCTTTGACCAGCTACGGTCACAGGAAGGCGATGGTGGGAAAGTGTCACAAGAGTTGGACGATGATGAGACACAATTGCCAGAAAGTCAGGAAGAGGAGCAGGGTGCGGAGCTTTGCTCAGGGTATTTTAATCCATCACTCCTGTGTTTATATTTTTCCCATCTGTTTTTGGCTTCTGATTTAAAGTGTTCAAAGCTATTTTTTTTTCTTTCTTCCTCTTTCCCACTGTTTTATGGCTTTGTTCAGCATTGGTTGTTTACCCTCCATAGTAATGCCTGCTCTGGCCTTATGCTAATTGGTTGATTGCTGATTGGGACCATTTGGTTTCTGATGCTAGCAGTCACTCGATTTCATATATATTTAGTCTGGCTGGGATAGCACGCGTGCGGGTTCGCGTGTGCAACAGATATTAAGTGCAACGGTATAAAGTGCTTTGCAGTTAGACAATGGCAGTTGGACAGGGCAGGAGACAGGTAAGGTGCATAAGTTTTTCAAACAATCATGCTTCTTGGTCAGTCATACAACATTATGCATTGATCAGATCAATCTGCTTCTTATTTGTTTTTACTTCTGCTTTCTCACAACTTGCCCGCCCTTTAACACATTCTGGGCACTCTCTCTATATCCACCCCTCCCTTCTCCCCTCTCCCATGTATAACTCTGAGGCTCTACTGACATTTCTTACCCACTCCAAACCAGCCACTACCACCATGCAGCACTCAAAACGTTCATACAAATCATCCCACCACCTGCTCTTTCTGTTTTTTTCTCCTTCTGCTAGTTGCAGGTGACATCTCCCCAAACCCTGGACCTCCCTCCACCAGCATACATTACTCTCCTCCAGCTACATATAGGAACCCTGCTAATCTTATTAGCATTCAGTGCATGCCTTCTCCTATTGCTTTCCACTGTGCTCTCTGGAATGCACGATCTGTGTGTAACAAACTAACATACATTCACGATCTTTTCCTCTCTAATTCCCTTAACCTTCTGGCTATTACAGAAACCTGGATCCAGCATTCAGACACCACTGCCGCTCTCTCGTTTGGTGGGCTGAAATTGTCACATATCACCAGACCTGAGAACAGACAGGGTGGAGGTGTTTGTTTGCTCCTTTCATCACAATGTGCTTTCCAGGTCATCCCCCCGGTTCCCTCACTTACATTTCCTTCCTTTGAAGTCCACGCCGTCAGATTCTTTAAGCCCTTCCCCTTGCCGGTGGCGGTTGTTTATCGCCCTCCAGGCTCCTCCCGCTTGTTTCTGGACCACTTTGCCACCTGGCTTACTCACTTTCTATCCTGTGACAACCCCGCCCTCATCATGGGAGACTTTACCATCCCCATCAATGATCCCCTCTCCCAATCTGCCTCTCATCTTCTCTCTCTAACTTCTTCATTCAACCTCTCACAGTTTACTAATTTCTTACGAATGAGGACGGGAATACTCTGGACCTGGTTTTCTCCCGTCCCGGAGCGCTGCACGACTTTACTAACTCCACTTTCCCACTCTCGGACCTCAACCTTCTTTCCTTCTCTGTCAAGAATTGTCTCTTCACCCGGGACAACCCCACTTACCACACTTATCGGAATACACGTACCATTAATACCAAGCAGCTTATGGACAACCTCCACACATCTTTAGCCCCCATCTCCTCCCTCTCCTGTCCAGACTTAGCATTGTCACACTTCAATATTACACTGAAGAATGCCCTGGATGAAGCAGCACCTTCTACACGCAGAAAGACCCGACACAGACAACGGCAGCCCTGGCACACTATGCAAACACGCTTTCTTCAGCGTTGCTCCAGGTGTGCAGAGCGGCAGTGGAGAAAATCTCTCTTAGTAGAAGACTTCATCCACTATAAGTTCATGCTCAAAACCTATAACTCTGCCCTTTCTCTGGCCAAACAATCCTACTTCACCACCCTCATCACCTCACTATCCAACAACCCAAAACGACTTTTTGAAACCTTAAACTCCCTCCTGAAAACTAAAGTGCAGGCCCCCATCTCCAATCTCAGTGGAGAGGATCTGGCCACTTATTTACTAGAAAAAATCAACCACATCCATCAGAATATCTCAGCCCAATCTCCTCAGTGCCTGGATCCTCTTCCCTGCCGCACCTCAAGCTCATTAGACATCTTTCAGCCTGTTTCAGAAGAAGAAGTTTCCAAGCTCCTCGCTTCTGCTCGGCCTACAACCTGCAATAGTGACCCCATTCCTTCACCTCTCCTTCAGTCTCTCTCACCAGTGGTCACCACTCACCTGACTAAAATATTTAACCTCTCTCTTTCTTCAGGTATCTTTCCCTCCTCATTTAAACATGCCATCATTACCCCTTTACTTAAAAAGCCATCCCTGGACCAGAACTGCACGACTAACTACAGACCTGTCTCTAACCTTCCCTTCATCTCTAAAATCCAGGAACGCTTGGTCCACTCCCGTCTAATCCGCTATCTCTCGGATAACTCTCTTCTTGACCCCTTACAATCTGGTTTCCGCTCTTTACATTCCACTGAAACTGCCCTCACTAAAGTCTCTAATGATCTAATAACAGCTAAATCCAAAGGTCATTGCTCCCTGCTGATTCTCCTGGATCTCTCTGCTGCATTTGATACTGTGGATCACCAGCTCCTCCTCACTATGCTCCACTCCATAGGCCTCAAGGACACAGCCCTCTCCTGGTTCTCCTCCTACCTCTCTGACTGCTCCTTCACTATCTTTTGCCGGCTCCTCTTCCTCTCCTCGTCCCCTTACTATCGGGGTTCCGCAGGGCTCAGTCCTGGGCCCCCTCCTCCTCTTCTCTCTATACACGGCCCCTATTGGACAAACAATCAGCAGATTTGGGTTCCAGTACCATCTCTATGCTGACGACACCCAATTATACACTTCTTCCCCCGACATCACCCCTACCCTAATTCAAAATACCAAGGATTGTCCGTCTGCTGTCTCTAACATCATGTCCTCCCTCTATCTGAAACTAAATCTCTCCAAAACTGAACTTCTTGTGTTTCTCCCTTCTACTAACCTCACTCTACCCAACATCGAAATTACCCTGGAGGGTTCAACCATAACTCCCAAGCAGCATGCCCGCTGTCTTGGGGTCATATTCGACACCGAACTTTCCTTTACTCCCTAGATCCGTTCACTCGCTCGCTCCTGTCACCTGCATCTTAAAAACATCTCCAGAATCCGACCTTTTCTCACCTTTGAAACTGCTAAGACTCTTACTGTCGCTCTCATTCATTCCCGTCTGGACTACTGCACCTCTCTTCTGATCGGTCTCCCTCTTTCCAAACTTTCTCCTCTCCAATCCATCTTGAATGCGGCAGCCAGGGTTATATTTCTGTCCAGCTGCTTCACTGATGCCTCCATCTTGTGCCAGTCATTACACTGGCTACCCATTCGCTACAGGGTCCAGTACAAACTCATCTCTCTCACCAGGGCCGTATTTGCCACTAGGCACTTGAGGGCACGTGCCTGGGGCGGGAGCATGCTGGGGGGCGGCACCCGAGCAAGGTGTTTTTGTTTTTTTTATTTTAGTGCGGGTTCTTAGTCTGGGGTCGGAAAGACCACCCACCCACCTCAGTCAGTCTTCAGAGCGGAGATGTTGCAGGGACGATTCATGTGACCTGCCTGTGTCACGTGGTTCCTAATTCTCAACACCAAGCAGCCAGGCTCCCTGCTCTGCCGAGTGACCTCCAGCAGGTCAGTGCTGTGTGTCCGGTCTGACTCCTGTCCTCAGTCCGCTGCAGCTGGTGTGGGGGAAGGAGGGCGGACTGCACAACCTGTTTTACTTATTGCGATGAGCATGGGAGGCAGACTTTGTGCTGAGTGTTTTAGAAGCTACAGGTGGGATATGCAGCCCCCAGTTTCTGGGGAAGGGGTTACTTACTAGCTTATAGCTGTGCAGCTTGAGTGGAACTACAGGTCCCAGCACACACTGCAGAGCCCCAGCTTAGTGGATGGTGCAAATCAGCTCCATGCATTAGAAATCTAGTGAAAAGCCAATGTTCTTACTAAATGTAATACAGAATTACTGCACAATATCACTGATCTCCAGGTCTCAAGACTTGTGCAAGATTGTTACTAGGAGACCGGACAGTGGCGGCATCAGTATGGATGTAGCGGAGCAGAGGTGGCATCAGTATGGGTGTAGCAGAGCAGAGGCGGTATCAGTATGGATGTAGCAGAGCAGAGGTGGCATCAGTATGAATGTAGCGGAGCAGAGGCGGCATCAGTATGGATGTAGCGGAGCTGAGGCGGCATCAGTATGGATGTAGCGGAGCTGAGGCGGCATCAGTATGGATGTAGCGGAGCAGAGGCGGCATCAGTATGGATGTAGCGGAGCAGAGGCGGCATCAGTATGGATGTAGCGGAGCAAAGGCGGCATCAGTATGGATGAAGCGGAGCAGAGGCGGCATCAGTATGGATGTAGCGGAGAAGAGGCGGCATCAGTATGGATGTAGCGGAGCAGAGGCAGCATCAGTATGAATCTAGCAGAGCAGAGGCTGTAGCGGAGCAGAGGTGGCATCAGTATGGATGTAGCGGAGCAGAGGCGGCATCAGTATGAATGTAGCGGAGCAGAGGCGGCATCAGTATGGATGTAGCGGAGCAGAGGCGGCATCAGTATGGATGTAGCGGAGCAGAGGCGGCATCAGTATGAATGTAGCGGAGCAGAGGCGGCATCAGTATGGATGTAGCGGAGCAGAAGCGGCATCAGTATGTATGTAGCGGAGCAGAGGCGGCATCAGTATGGATGTAGCGGAGCAGAGGCGGCATCAGTATGGATGTAGCGGAGCAGAGGCGACATCAGTATGGATGCAGCGGAGCAGAGGCGGCATCAGTATGAATGTAGCGGAGCAGAGGCGGCATCAGTATGAATGTAGCGGAGCAGAGGCGGCATCAGAATGAATGTAGCAGAGGCGGCATCAGTATGAATGTAGCAGAGCAGAGGCGGCATCAGTATGAATGTAGCAGAGGCGGCATCAGTATGGATGTAGCAGAGGCGGCATCAGTATTGATGTAGCAGAGGCGGCATCAGTATGAATGTAGCAGAGGCGGCATCAGTATGGATGTAGCGGAGCAGAGGCGGCATCAGTATGAATGTAGAGGAGCAGAAGCGGCATCAGTATGAATGTAGCGGAGCAGAGGCGGCATCAGTATGAATGTAGCGGAGCAGAGGTGGCATCAGTATGGATGTAGCGGAGCAGAGGCGGCATCAGTATGGATGTAGCTGAGCAGAGGCGGCATCAGTATGAATGTAGCGGAGCAGAGGCGGCATCAGTATGAATGTAGCGGAGCAGAGGCGGCATCAGTATGAATGTAGCAGAGGCGGCATCAGTATGAATGTAGCAGAGCAGAGGCGGCATCAGTATGAATGTAGCAGAGCAGAGCCGGCATCAGTATGAATGTAGCAGAGGCGGCATCAGTATGGATGTAGCAGAGGCGGCATCAGTATGGATGTAGCAGAGGCGGCATCAGTATGAATGTAGCAGAGGCGGCATCAGTATGGATGTAGCGGAGCAGAGGCGGCATCAGTATGAATGTAGCGGAGCAGAGGCGGCATCAGTATGATTGTAGCGGAGCAGAGGCGGCATCAGTATGAATGTAGCGGAGCAGAGGTGGCATCAGTATGGATGTAGCGGAGAAGAGGCGGCATCAGTATGGATGTAGCGGAGCAGAGGCGGCATCAGTATGAATGTAGCGTAGCAGAGGCGGCATCAGTATGAATGTAGCGGAGCAGAGGCGGCATCAGTATGAATGTAGCAGAGGCGGCATCAGTATGAATGTAGCAGAGCAGAGGCGGCATCAGTATGAATGTAGCGGAGCAAAGGCGACATCAGTATGAATGTAGCGGAGCAGAGGCGGCATCAGTATGAATGTAGCAGAGGCGGCATCAGTATGAATGTAGCGGAACAGAGGTGGCATCAGTATGGATGTAGCGGAGCAGAGGCTGCATCAGTATGGATGTAGCAGAGGCGGCATCAGTATGAATGTAGCAGAGCAGAGGCGGCATCAGTATGAATGTAGCGGAGCAGAGGCGGCATCAGTATGAAGGTAGCGGAGCAGAGGCGGCATCAGTATGAATGTAGCAGAGGCGGCATCAGTATGGATGTAGCAGAGGCGGCATCAGTATGAATGTAGCGGAGCAGAGGCGGCATCAGTATGAATGTAGCGGAGCAGAGACGGCATCAGTATGGATGTAGCGGAGCAGAGGCGGCATCAGTATGGATGTAGCGGAGCAGAGGCGGCATCAGTATGGATGTAGCGGAGCAGAGGCGGCATCAGTATGAATGTAGCGGAGCAGAGGCGGCATCAGTATGAATGTAGCAGAGCAGAGGCGGCATCAGTATGAATGTAGCGGAGCAGAGGCGGCATCAGTATGAATGTAGCAGAGGCGGCATCAGTATGTAGCGGAGCAGAGGCGGCATCAGTATGAATGTAGCAGAGCAGAGGCGGCATCAGTATGAATGTAGCAGAGCAGAGGTGGCATCAGTATGAATGTAGCAGAGCAGAGGCGGCATCAGTATGAATGTAGCGGAGCAGAGGTGGCATCAGTATAAATGTAGCAGAGGTGGCATCAGTATGAATGTAGCAGAGCAGAGGCGGCATCAGTATGAATGTAGCGGAGCAGAGGTGGCATCAGTATAAATGTAGCAGAGGTGGCATCAGTATGAATGTAGCAGAGCAGAGGCGGCATCAGTATGAATGTAGCGGAGCAAAGGCGACATCAGTATGAATGTAGCGGAGCAGAGGCGGCATCAGTATGAATGTAGCAGAGGCGGCATCAGTATGAATTTAGCGGAACAGAGGTGGCATCAGTATGGATGTAGCGGAGCAGAGGCTGCATCAGTATGGATGTAGCAGAGGCGGCATCAGTATGAATGTAGCAGAGCAGAGGCGGCATCAGTATGAATGTAGCGGAGCAGAGGCGGCATCAGTATGAAGGTAGCGGAGCAGAGGCGGCATCAGTATGAATGTAGCAGAGGCGGCATCAGTATGGATGTAGCAGAGGCGGCATCAGTATGAATGTAGCGGAGCAGAGGCGGCATCAGTATGAATGTAGCGGAGCAGAGACGGCATCAGTATGGATGTAGCGGAGCAGAGGCGGCATCAGTATGGATGTAGAGGAGCAGAGGCGGCATCAGTATGGATGTAGCGGAGCAGAGGCGGCATCAGTATGAATGTAGCGGAGCAGAGGCGGCATCAGTATGAATGTAGCAGAGCAGAGGCGGCATCAGTATGAATGTAGCGGAGCAGAGGCGGCATCAGTATGAATGTAGCAGAGGCGGCATCAGTATGTAGCGGAGCAGAGGCGGCATCAGTATGAATGTAGCAGAGCAGAGGCGGCATCAGTATGAATGTAGCAGAGCAGAGGTGGCATCAGTATGAATGTAGCAGAGCAGAGGCGGCATCAGTATGAATGTAGCGGAGCAGAGGTGGCATCAGTATAAATGTAGCAGAGGTGGCATCAGTATGAATGTAGCAGAGCAGAGGCGGCATCAGTATGAATGTAGCGGAGCAGAGGTGGCATCAGTATAAATGTAGCAGAGGTGGCATCAGTATGAATGTAGCAGAGCAGAGGCGGCATCAGTATGAATGTAGCAGAGCAGAGGCAGCATCAGTATGAATGTAGCGGAGCAGAGGCGGCATCAGTATGAATGTAGCAGAGGTGGCATCAGTATGAATGTAGCAGAGCAGAGGCGGCATCAGTATGGATGTAGCGGAACAGAGGCGGCATCATTATGAATGTAGCAGAGGCGGCATCAGTATGAATGTAGCAGAGCAGAGGTGGCATCAGTATGAACGTAGCAGAGCAGAGGCGACATGAGTATGAAGATAGCAGAGAAGAGGCGGCATCAGTATGAATGTAGCGGAGCAGAGGCTGCATCAGTATGAATGTAGCAGAGGCGGCATCAGTATGGATGTAGCAGAGCAGAGGCGGCATCAGTATGGATGTAGCAGAGCAGAGGCGGCATCAGTATGAATGTAGCAGAGCAGAGGCGGCATCAGTATGGATGTAGCGGAACAGAGGCGGCATCATTATGAATGTAGCAGAGGCGGCATCAGTATGAATGTAGCAGAGCAGAGGTGGCATCAGTATGAACGTAGCAGAGCAGAGGCGACATGAGTATGAACATAGCAGAGAAGAGGCGGCATCAGTATGAATGTAGCGGAGCAGAGGCTGCATCAGTATGAATGTAGCAGAGGCGGCATCAGTATGAATGTAGAAGAGCAGAGGCGGAATCAGTATGGATGTAGCAGAGCAGAGGCGGCATCAGTATGGATGTAGCGGAGCAGAGGCGGCATCAGTATGGATGTAGCAGAGGCGGCATCAGTATGAATGTAGCAGAGGCGGCATCAGTATGAATGTAGCGGAGCAGAGGCGGCATCAGTATCAATGTAGCAGAGCAGAGGCGGCATCAGTATGAATGTAGCAGAGGCGGCATCAGTATGGATGTAGCAGAGGCAGCATCAGTATGGATGTAGCAGAGGCGGCATCAGTATGAATGTAGCAGAGGCGGTATCAGTATGAATGTAGCAGAGGCGGCATCAGTATGGATGTAGCGGATCAGAGGCGGCATCAGTATGGATGTAGCGGAGCAGAGGCGGCATCAGTATGGATGTAGCGGAGCAGAGGCGGCGTCAGTATGGATGTAGCGGAGCAGAGGCGGCATCACTATGAATGTAGCGGAGCAGAGGCGGCATCAGTATGAATGTAGCAGAGCAGAGGCGGCATCAGTATGAATGTAGCGGAGCAGAGGCGGCATCAGTATGAATGTAGCAGAGCAGAGGCGGCATCAGTATGAATGTAGCGGAGCAGAGGCGGCATCAGTATGAATGTAGCAGAGGCGGCATCAGTATGAATGTAGCAGAGCAGAGGCGGCATCAGTATGGATGTAGCGGAGCAGAGGCGGCATCAGTATGGATGTAGCGGAGAAGAGGCGGCATCAGTATGGATGTAGCAGAGCAGAGGCGGCATCAGTATGAACGTAGCGGAGCAGAGGCGGCATCAGTATGGATGTAGCAGAGCAGAGGCGGCATCAGTATGGATGTAGCAGAGCAGAGGCGGCATCAGTATGAATGTAGCAGAGCAGAGGCGGCATCAGTATGGATGTAGCGGAACAGAGGCGGCATCATTATGAATGTAGCAGAGGCGGCATCAGTATGAATGTAGCAGAGCAGAGGTGGCATCAGTATGAACGTAACAGAGCAGAGGCGACATGAGTATGAACATAGCAGAGAAGAGGCGGCATCAGTATGAATGTAGCAGAGCAGAGGCTGCATCAGTATGAATGTAGCAGAGGCTGTCACGATATGGTATGAAATATCATAAGTTTAGTTGCTCGTCAGCTCATGAGGTGGGCTAAACCCCCCCTTCACTAGCTGACTCTACTTGTTTCTCTCTGGGCTAAGGACTGTATGCTAGAAGGGGGTTTTATTGCCCTGGGGTCGTAAATTCCAGGCTCAGAGGAAAGTCCCTCACCCCTCCCACCTTCACTAGTCAGAACTGGTAAAGTGGCTCCAAAATTCATGAAAGATCCTTTGTTTGGTTTTGGTACGATATTATGCACCATGTTTAAGCTAGGAACATGAAAATATATATTCATAGTCTCACTCGGTGTATCTACACCTCCCATGAAACTCGGGTTTCTAACTCCATCTGGTAAAGAAGTAGGGTTTTCTCTGGAAAAATGTATCCCAGATAGGACATATTTGATCTCATTAGAATGCTCACGTTAATCCGAGATGAATTATGAGTATGTTAGGACTCTGACATGTTTTGTAGTGAAGTTATAGAAATCAGAGGAAATAGTTTAAAGTTTACTCAGAATGTAGAGAGAGGAGGGTCTGGATAAGCCAGCCCTTCTGTGATGTCAAAGCCTTAAGGTATTAAGTTTGTGGCAGGCTCCCCAGCTCTCTCTTCTGCTGATGTCTCCTTCTGGACTGCTTGTCTTCTGAAGCCAGCAGCACGTCCAAATGAGCTGGGACATATGGAAAAACTCCACTAGCCTGGATGCCTGTCATGCTTTAAACATGTGAGTGTTGCTTTTCTCATTTATTCCCTTTATGTTATAATTACCCATGTACATATTTGCAATTGTCTCATGTGTAACTTTTTTTTATAAAATATTTTTGATAACGCACTGCCTAATTTTTAATGGGATTTACTATTATATGTTAGTTCTTCTCCATGCTCTAAAAACCGTACCCTAAGTCTTCTGAAGGGAAAACGCTACTGTTACTGTTGAGTTGGGTTAGCTTCGGACCCGTTTAATCGAAGCTGGTGGCAGCGAAAGTGCGCTGACTGTTGGATTATGCTGAAGCAATTGCGGGTTTGATAACTATTGTTCCTGCCTGAGTGGGAGTAGTTTACCGCGTCGCTGCAGCGTGCCCAATAGGCAGTACATAGCAGGCAGCCTTCCTGGCGACTAATTACCCAGGGTGCAGTACCTAATCTGACCTGAAAGTAAGGGGGCGCCAGAGAGCTGCAAGTGTTAAGTGGAACTGTAAGCGGGATATACATATATCCCTGCAGTTTGTGGTATATTGAAAGCAGTGGGATACCTAGAATAAGCCCCTGCTGTAAGCAAGAGGTCAATAGCCTTGTGTGTGGTTTTTCATCACATCGTGGAGTGGAGGGATAACTAAGATAAGCCCCCCTGCACATGTGATAGCCGTCTGTTGGCCTAAAGTCACCTCAATCCCTGACGTAGGGGTGACGGTCACGGTGTGAATCCTGACCCATTGGTGACAGCGGTCAGGGGAATCGTGACAATTGGTGGCAAGGCGGTGGGATATCTTAGAGCATTAGTGATTTGGTTTGAGTAATCATTCCTCTCACTAAAAACTTGCAGAAAGTTCTTGCGAGGACTCTGCGCAAATAAGTTTGGAGAACGAACTCAGTGCTTTTTAGTTGTGAGACAATTGCGTACTGGTAATTATCCCCTCCCTTTCTCTTCGTTTTTCTATCCTATCTTTTATTTGGCAACCATGGCTGCGAAAGGGGAAGCCTGGTACAACCAGCAGAAGAAGGACTTTCTTGCTGGGATATGGACGTGCCATGGCCTGAACCCCCAGGGCAAGACCAAGACTCAAATGGTCGCTGAACTGGTGCAATTTGAAGCAGACCAAGCCAGGTCACAGAGCCCAGAGGCCGCAGAAGCCAGCACAAGCGAACATGGTGCTGCAGCAGAGGTCCAACCACTGAATATGGGCCCTACTGGCAACCAGGGGGGTGCAGACCTCCTCCTGCAGCTGGCTCTGCAACAATGCTCCGCAGATGACCTAGAGAGGCGTCTGCAGCTGATCCAGTAATACCAGGAGCGAGCCGAGCGAGAGGCCGAGCGAGCTGAGCGGGAGGCTGAGAGTGCCGAGCGCCGAGCCCAGCGAGAACATGAACTGGAGATGCTCCGGCAGGGGGGGATGCCCTCCACCGCCCAGAGACGTGAGCCCAGCAGCGCTCAGATACCTAAGCCCCGGCCCGATCACTTTCCTGTTATGGAGAAGGACGGGGACTTGGACACTTTTTTGCGGGCCTTTGAGAAAGCCTGCAGGCAGTACCAGCTGCCTACAGATGAATGGGCCCGATACCTGACACCAGGGCTGAGAGGTAAAGCTCTGGAGGCGTTTGCTGCCCTCCCTCAAGAACAAGATGGTGACTATGAGGCCATCAAAAAGGCTCTGATAGCCAAGTACCAGCATACACCCGAGGTGTACCGTAGAAAGTTCCGGACCCTCCAACGTGGCCCACACGACAGTTACAGTGATGTGGTGCATGGACTGGGGACCCACTTTGACCAGTGGACCCAAGGACTGTCAGTGACCACCTTTGCACAGCTGCGAGACCTGATGATCAAAGACCAGTTCTTTCATCTTTGCCCAGCTGAGGTGCGACAGTTCGTGATGGACAGAGAACCCAAAGACGTGTCGAAAGCAGCGCAGATTGCCGATGCCTATGAGGCCAACCGTAGATCGGAAGTGCGGAAGCCAGTCACCACCAGCTGGAGAGGGGGTAAGCCTGCAACCAACGCCAGTACCCCTGCCAGCCAACACACCAGAGGTCCTGTCCCCGTGGCCAACAGCACCAGACCGACCACCGAACCTCGCACGTGTTACACCTGCCATCAGACTGGTCATATCAGTCCCTCCTGCCCAACCAAGCAGAAGAACACCCCAGCCAAGGCCCCAGGGCCTAATGCAGCAGTTCTTTTGGTGGGTGGTGTGGTTGGGAGGGTGTGTGACAACGTACAGCACGTCACTGTGGGAGGCCATGTTGCTACAGGCCTGAAGGACACCGGGGCTGAACGAACCCTCATCCGTCCCGAACTGGCGGCCCCTGAAGAAATCATTCCGGGGAAAACCCTAACTGTCACTGGGATTGGGGGCATCAGCTGTCCCTTACCGATGGCCCGGGTTTTAATTGATTGGGGTGCCGGGAGCGGGGTGAAGGAAGTGAGGCTGTCTGATAATTTGCCCACTGATGTTTTGTTGGGGACTGATTTGGGGAGGATGGTTGCATACTACGTCACTGACACCCCTCCCCAATCTACTAATAAGGGTAAAGTTAACCCTGATGATGATGATGATGGGAAATTGCATGTGTTACCTGACCATGCTTTATCTTGTAATGATGCATCTAATAACCATTTTTTCCCTAGGATTGATGGTGAAAATGTTGTACCTGTGCCAGCTGAACCTGATAATGATTTTTCTGTGAAGGTTAATGTGTCCATAGGTACAGGCGTGCCCAGCCACGTCGCTCTGCGGAGTGAGACGGCTGAGGAACCCCTAACAGGGGCAAGTGTCGGTGCTACAGGAAATGGGGAGATGCATGGGAACCGTGAGGAAGGTGATGCCATGAAAGTGACCAGTGCCACCGAGGAAGGTAACTGGCCCATAAGTAGCACTGCCCCTGGAGTGTTGGGGGTGGATGGGGAGGTAGAGCCCATAGCAGCGCCGGCTGATGGGTCTGTAGCAACCCCCGGGGAGACAGCCTACCTAGCTGCTGTCACCCGCAGTCAGAGTGCCCGGAACGCAGATAACTGTCTGCCTTCCGGACCCTCCGCAGTCATTACTGTGACTGAACCAGAGGTGGACCCAGAGCAGGTCCAAGAGGGTTCCCGTGGGGAAGGGACCCTGACGTCGCTTCTGGCTTCCCCTAGCCAGGAGTTTCAGGCCGCTCTGCACACAGATGCGAGCCTAGAGAGTTTGAGACAACTTGCTGGGACGCACTTCTCCGAGGCTGATAAGGAGAAGGTGTTCTGGGAACGAGGAAGGTTGTACCGGGAGACAGTACCCGGAGAATCACAAAAGGAGTGGTTGAGGGAAAGACAGCTGGTCGTCCCACGGCAATTCCGGGGTGAGTTGTTACGGATTGCCCATGAGATCCCGCTAGCTGGACACTTGGGGATCAGCAAAACTAAGGCCCGGCTGTCTCAACACTTCTATTGGCCTAAGATGGGGACAGATGTGTCAAACTACTGCCGCTCCTGTATCACTTGTCAAAGAGTGGGGAAAGCGGGGCCTGCCCTTAAGGCTCCCCTGATCCCTTTGCCAGTGATAGAGGAGCCTTTCCAGAGGATCGCGGTGGACATTGTGGGCCCGCTGGCCGTCCCCAGCAGCTCTGGAAAGCAATACATCCTTACTGTGGTAGACTACGCTACCCGGTACCCAGAGGCAGTAGCTCTGTCCTCAACTAGGGCAGATAAGGTGGCAGATGCCCTGTTGGCCATCTTTTCACGTGTAGGATTTCCCAGGGAAATGCTTACTGATCAAGGGACCCAATTTATGTCTCGCCTAATGGAGGCTCTCTGTAAGAGAATGCAGGTGAAGCACCTGGTATCGAGTGCGTATCACCCACAGACCGATGGCTTGTGTGAACGCTTCAATGGTACCCTCAAACAGATGCTACGCATGCTGGTTGAGACCCAAGGGCGCGACTGGGAGCGGTACCTCCCACACCTGCTGTTCGCTTACCGAGAGGTTCCGCAGGCCTCAACGGGGTTCTCCCCCTTCGAGCTCCTGTACGGCAGGCGAGTCCGGGGACCCCTTGGGTTGGTAAGAGAATCCGGGGAAGAGGAGCCGAACCCTTCTGAAGTGTCCATAGTGGAGTATGTCATGCGCTTCCGTGACAAGATGCAGACCTTGACGCAGTTGGTGCATGACAACATGACGCAGGCTCAGGCTGATCAGAAGCACTGGTACGACCAGAACGCCCGGGAGCGGACCTACCACGTGGGTCAAAAGCTGTGGGTGCTGGTCCCCGTACCAACGGATAAGCTTCAGGCCGCCTGGGAGGGCCCGTACGTCGTCCACCAACAGCTCAACCCAGTCACTTGCGTGGTCACGCTTGACCACGCTCGGGGTAGGCGAAAGGCCTTTCACGTCAACATGATGAAGGCTCATCACGAACGTGAACCTTTCGTCCTACCGGTCTGCAGCTTGCCCGAAGACGGTGAGGAAGACACCCTCCTGGACTTACTGGCCCAAGCCAAGGCCAATGGGTCCATCGAGGATGTGGAGGTAAGCGCCTCGTTAACTGAACCCCAGCGGGTGCAGTTGCAAACCACACTGGAACCTTTCCGGGTCGTGTTCTCCAACCGACCTGGGAGGACTGAGTTAGCAGTCCACGAGGTGGACACCGGGAATCACGCCCCACTACGGCGAACACCCTATCGAATCTCTGACCAGGTGCAGCAGATTATGCACCAAGAGATTGATGAGATGTTACAGCTGAGGGTGATTCGACGGTCAAAGAGTGCGTGGGCCTCACCTGTAGTTCTCGTGCCAAAGAAGGACCGGACCACCCGGTTCTGCGTGGACTACAGGGGACTCAACGCCATCACAGCCTCTGACGCGCACCCCATGCCGCGCATCGAGGATCTGCTTGAGAAGTTAGCTGGCGCAAAATACCTGATAATAATGGATTTGAGTAGAGGATACTGGCAGATTCCCCTGAGCCCCGAGGCGCAGGAGAAGTCCGCCTTTATCACGCCCTTCGGACTGTATGAGTCCACGGTCATGCCCTTTGGCATGAAGAATGCCCCTGCCACTTTCCAGCGGATGGTCAACCTCCTGCTTCAGGGACTGGAGACGTACGCCGTGGCGTACTTGGATGACATTGCCATCTTCAGTCCCTCCTGGAAGGAACACCTGCAGCATCTCGAGGAGGTGCTCAGGCGAATTCACCAAGCAGGACTGACTATCAAGCCGGGAAAGTGTCAGATGGGCATGAGGGAGGTTCACTACCTGGGGCACCGGGTAGACGGGAACACCCTGAAGCCAGAGCCTGACAAAGTGGGAGTGATCGTGAACTGGCCCACTCCCGTGACCAAGAAACAGGTGATGTCCTTCTTGGGCACTGCAGGGTACTATAGGCGCTTCGTAAAGCACTATAGTAGCCTGGCAAAACCTTTGACGGACCTCACCAGGAAGAAGCTACCTCACATTGTCAACTGGACAGATGGCTGTGAGGGGGCCTTCCAGGCGTTGAAAACTGCACTGTGCAACGCCCCTGTGTTGAAAGCAGTCGACAGCAGTCGACCGTTCTTGGTGCAGACCGACGCCAGCGAGTTTGGCCTTGGTGCTGTACTCAGCCAGGTTGACTCGGAGGACCAAGAGCACCCCGTGTTATACCTGAGCCGGAAACTTTTGCCGAGGGAAGTGGCCTACTCCACCATCGAGAAGGAGTGCCTGGCCATAGTCTGGGCCCTGCAGCGCTTGCAGCCCTACTTGTACGGTCACACATTCACTGTGGTGACCGACCACAACCCTCTGCGCTGGCTAAATGCCATGTGTGGAACCAACGGCAGGTTGCTACGCTGGAGCCTTGCCCTTCAGCAGTTTGACTTCACCATTGAACATAAAACGGGCAAAGAGCATGGGAATGCAGATGGACTCTCCCGCCAGGGTGAACCTACTGAGGTGCCCATGGAGGCATACCGTGGGGTACTGCCTCCCTAGCGCACACCAAAAGGGGGAGGTGTCACGATATGGTATGAAATATCATAAGTTTAGTTGCTCGTCAGCTCATGAGGTGGGCTAAACCCCCCCTTCACTAGCTGACTTTACTTGTTTCTCTCTGGGCTACGGACTGTATGCTAGAAGGGGGTTTATTGCCCTGGGGTTGTAAATTCCAGGCTCAGAGGAAAGTCCCTCACCCCTCCCACCTTCACTAGTCAGAACTGGTAAAGTGGCTCCAAAATTCATGAAAGATCCTTTGTTTGGTTTTGGTACGATATTATGCACCATGTTTAAGCTAGGAACATGAAAATATATATTCATAGTCTCACTCGGTGTATCTACACCTCCCATGAAACTCGGGTTTCTAACTCCATCTGGTAAAGAAGTAGGGTTTTCTCTGGAAAAATGTATCCCAGATAGGACATATTTGATCTCATTAGAATGCTCACGTTAATCCGAGATGAATTATGAGTATGTTAGGACTCTGACATGTTTTGTAGTGAAGTTATAGAAATCAGAGGAAATAGTTTAAAGTTTACTCAGAATGTAGAGAGAGGAGGGTCTGGATAAGCCAGCCCTTCTGTGATGTCAAAGCCTTAAGGTATTAAGTTTGTGGCAGGCTCCCCAGCTCTCTCTTCTGCTGATGTCTCCTTCTGGACTGCTTGTCTTCTGAAGCCAGCAGCACGTCCAAATGAGCTGGGACATATGGAAAAACTCCACTAGCCTGGATGCCTGTCATGCTTTAAACATGTGAGTGTTGCTTTTCTCATTTATTCCCTTTATGTTATAATTACCCATGTACATATTTGGAATTGTCTCATGTGTAACTTTTTTTATAAAATATTTTTGATAACGCACTGCCTAATTTTTAATGGGATATACTATTATATGTTAGTTCTTCTCCATGCTCTAAAAACCGTACCCTAAGTCTTCTGAAGGGAAAACGCTACTGTTACTGTTGAGTTGGGTTAGCTTCGGACCCGTTTAATCGAAGCTGGTGGCAGCGAAAGTGCGCTGACTGTTGGATTATGCTGAAGCAACTGCGTGTTTGATAACTATTGTTCCTGCCTGAGTGGGAGTAGTTTACCGCGTCGCTGCAGCGTGCCCAATAGCCAGTACATAGCAGGCAGCCTTCCTGGCGACTAATTACCCAGGGTGCAGTACCTAATCTGACCTGAAAGTAAGGGGGCGCCAGAGAGCTGCAAGTGTTAAGTGGAACTGTAAGCGGGATATACATAAATCCCTGCAGTTTGTGGTATATTGAAAGCAGTGGGATACCTAGAATAAGCCCCTGCTGTAAGCAAGAGGTCAATAGCCTTGTGTGTGGTTTTTCATCACATCGTGGAGTGGAGGGATAACTAAGATAAGCCCCCCTGCACATGTGATAGCCGTCTGTTGGCCTAAAGTCACCTCAATCCCTGACGTAGGGGTGACGGTCACGGTGTGAATCCTGACCCATTGGTGACAGCGGTCAGGGGAATCGTGACAGAGGCGGCATCAGTATGAATGTAGAAGAGCAGAGGCGGAATCAGTATGGATGTAGCAGAGCAGAGGCGGCATCAGTATGGATGTAGCGGAGCAGAGGCGGCATCAGTATGGATGTAGCAGAGGCGGCATCAGTATGAATGTAGCAGAGGCGGCATCAGTATGAATGTAGCAGAGGCGGCATCAGTATGAATGTAGCGGAGCAGAGGCGGCATCAGTATCAATGTAGCAGAGCCGAGGCGGCATCAGTATGGATGTAGCAGAGGCAGCATCAGTATGGATGTAGCAGAGGCGGCATCAGTATGAATGTAGCAGAGGCGGTATCAGTATGAATGTAGCAGAGGCGGCATCAGTATGGATGTAGCGGATCAGAGGCGGCATCAGTATGGATGTAGCGGAGCAGAGGCGGCATCAGTATGGATGTAGCGGAGCAGAGGCGGCATCACTATGAATGTAGCGGAGCAGAGGCGGCATCAGTATGAATGTAGCAGAGCAGAGGCGGCATCAGTATGAATGTAGTGGAGCAGAGGCGGCATCAGTATGAATGTAGCAGAGCAGAGGCGGCATCAGTATGAATGTAGCAGAGCAGAGGCGGCATCAGTATGAATTTAGCAGAGCAGAGGCGGCATCAGTATGAATGTAGCAGAGGCGGCATCAGTATGGATGTAGCGGAGCAGAGGCGGCATCAGTATGAATGTAGCGGAGCAGAGGCGGCATCAGTATGAATGTAGCGGAGCAGAGGCGGCATCAGTATTAATGTAGCAGAGCAGAGGCGGCATCAGTATGAATGTAGCGGAGCAGAGGCGGCATCAGTATGAATGTAGCAGAGGTGGCATCAGTATGAATGTAGCAGAGCAGAGGCGGCATCAGTATGAATGTAGCAGAGCAGAGGCGGCATCAGTATGAATGTAGCGGAACAGAGGCGGCATCAGTATGAATGTAGCAGAGGCGGCATCAGTATGGATGTAGCAGAGGCGGCATCAGTATGGATGTAGCAGAGGCGGCATCAGTATGAATGTAGCAGAGGCGGCATCAGTATGGATGTAGCGGAGCAGAGGCGGCATCAGTATGGATGTAGCGGAGCAGAGGCGGCATCAGTATGAATGTAGCGGAGCAGAGGCGGCATCAGTATGAATGTAGCAGAGCAGAGGCGGCATCAGTATGAATGTAGCAGAGGCGGCATCAGTATGGATGTAGCGGAGCAGAGGCGGCATCAGTATGGATGTAGCAGAGCAGAGGTGGCATCAGTATGAATGTAGCGGAGCAGAGGCGGCATCAGTATTAATGTAGCAGAGCAGAGGCGGCATCAGTATGAATGTAGCGGAGCAGAGGCGGCATCAGTATGAATGTAGCAGAAGTGGCATCAGTATGAATGTAGCAGAGCAGAGGCGGCATCAGTATGAATGTAGCAGAGCAGAGGCGGCATCAGTATGAATGTAGCGGAACAGAGGCGGCATCAGTATGAATGTAGCAGAGGCGGCATCAGTATGAATGTAGCAGAGCAGAGGCGGCATCAGTATGGATGTAGCGGAGCAGAGGCGGCATCAGTATGGATGTAGCGGAGCAGAGGCGGCATCAGTATGGATGTAGCGGAGCAGAGGCGGCATCAGTATGAATGTAGTGGAGCAGAGGCGGCATCAGTATAAATGTAGCAGAGCAGAGGCGGCATCAGTATGAATGTAGCGGAGCAGAGGCGGCATCAGTATGAATGTAGCGGAGCAGAGGCGGCATCAGTATGAATGTAGCGGAGCAGAGGCGGCATCAGTATGAATGTAGCGGAGCAGAGGCGGCATCAGTATGAATGTAGCGGAGCAGAGGCGGCATCAGTATGAATGTAGCAGAAGCGGCATCAGTATGGATGTAGCAGAGGCGGCATCAGTATGGATGTAGCAGAGGCGGCATCAGTATGAATGTAGCAGAGGCGGCATCAGTATGGATGTAGCGGAGCAGAGGCGGCATCAGTATGGATGTAGCGGAGCAGAGGCGGCATCAGTATGGATGTAGCGGAGCAGAGGCGGCATCAGTATGGATGTAGCGGAGCAGAGGCGGCATCAGTATGGATGTAGCGGAGCAGAGGCGGCATCAGTATGAATGTAGCGGAGCAGAGGCGGCATCAGTACGAATGTAGCAGAGCAGAGGCGGCATCAGTATGAATGTAGCAGAGGTGGCATCACTATGAATGTAGCAGAGGTGGCATCAGTATGAATGTAGCAGAGCAGAGGCGTCATCAGTATGGATGTAGCGGAGCAGGGGCGGCATCAGTATGGATGTAGCGGAGCAGAGGCGGCATCAGTATGGATGTAGCGGAGCAGAGGCGGCATCAGTATGGATGTAGCGGAGCAGAGGCGGCATCAGTATGAATGTAGCAGAGCAGAGGCGGCATCAGTATGAATGTAGCGGAGCAGAGGCGGCATCAGTATGAATGTAGCAGAGGTGGCATAAGTATGAATGTAGCAGAGGTGGCATCAGTATGAATGTAGTGGAGCAGAGGCGGCATCAGTATGAATGTAGCAGAGGTGGCATCAGTATGAATGTAGCAGAGCAGAGGCGGCATCAGTATGAATGTAGCAGAGCAGAGGCGGCATCAGTATGAATGTAGCGGAGCAGAGGTGGCATCAGCATGAATGTAGCAGAGGCGGCATCAGTATGAATGTAGCAGAGGCGGCATCAGTATGAATGTAGCAGAGCAGAGGCGGCATCAGTATGAATGTAGCGGAGCATAGGCGGCATCAGTATGAATGTAGCAGAAGAGGCATCAGTATGGATGTAGCAGAGGCGGCATCAGTATGAATGTAGCAGAGGCGGCATCAGTATCGATGTAGCGGAGCAGAGGCGGCATCAGTATGGATGTAGCGGAGCAGAGGCGGCATCAGTATGGATGTAGCGGAGCAGAGGCAGCATCAGTATGAATGTAGCGGAGCAGAGGCGGCATCAGTATAAATGTAGCAGAGCAGAGGCGGCATCAGTATGAATGTAGCGGAGCAGAGGCGGCATCAGTATGAATGTAGCGGAGCAGAGGCGGCATCAGTATGAATGTAGCAGAGCAGAGGCGGCATCAGTATGAATGTAGCGGAGCAGAGGCGGCATCAGTATGAATGTAGCAGAAGCGGCATCAGTATGGATGTAGCAGAGGCGGCATCAGTATGGATGTAGCAGAGGCGGCATCAGTATGAATGTAGCAGAGGCGGCATCAGTATGGATGTAGCGGAGCAGAGGCGGCATCAGTATGGATGTAGCGGAGCAGAGGCGGCATCAGTATGGATGTAGCGGAGCAGAGGCGGCATCAGTATGGATGTAGCGGAGCAGAGGCGGCATCAGTATGAATGTAGCGGAGCAGAGGCGGCATCAGTATGAATGTAGCAGAGCAGAGGCGGCATCAGTATGAATGTAGCGGAGCAGAGGCGGCATCAGTATGAATGTAGCAGAGGCGGCATCAGTATGAATGTAGCGGAGCAGAGGCGGCATCAGTATGAATGTAGCAGAAGCGGCATCAGTATGGATGTAGCAGAGGCGGCATCAGTATGAATGTAGCAGAGGCGGCATCAGTATGGATGTAGCGGAGCAGAGGCGGCATCAGTATGGATGTAGTGGAGCAGAGGCGGCATCAGTATGAATGTAGCGGAGCAGAGGCGGCATCAGTATGAATGTAGCAGAGCAGAGGCGGCATCAGTATGAATGTAGCAGAGCAGAGGCGGCATCAGTATGAATGTAGCAGAGGCGGCATCAGTATGGATGTAGCGGAGCAGAGGCGGCATCAGTATGGATGTAGCAGAGCAGAGGTGGCATCAGTATGAATGTGGCTGAGCAGAGGCTGCATCAGTATGAATGTAGCGGAGCAGAGGCGGCATCAGTATGAATGTAGCAGAGGTGGCATCAGTATGAATGTAGCAGAGCAGAGGCGGCATCAGTATCAATGTAGCAGAGCAGAGGTGGCATCAGTATGAATGTAGCAGAGGCGGCATCAGTATGGATGTAGCAGCGGCAGCATCAGTATGGATGTAGCAGAGGCAGCATCAGTAGGAATGTAGCAGAGGCGGTATCAGTATGAATGTAGCAGAGGCGGCATCAGTATGGATGTAGCGGATCAGAGGCGGCATCAGTATGGATGTAGCGGAGCAGAGGCGGCATCAGTATGGATGTAGCAGAGCAGAGGCGGCATCAGTATGGATGTAGCAGAGCAGAGGCGGCATCAGTATGGATGTAGCAGAGCAGAGTCGGCATCAGTATGGATGTAGCAGAGCAGAGGCGGCATCAGTATGAACGTAGCGGAGCAGAGGCGGCATCAGTATGGATGTAGCAGAGCAGAGGCGGCATCATTATGGATGTAGCAGTGCAGAGGCGGCATCAGTATGAATGTAGCAGAGCAGAGGCGGCATCAGTATGGATGTAGCCGAACAGAGGCGGCATCATTATGAATGTAGCAGAGGCGGCATCAGTATGAATGTAGCAGAGCAGAGATGGCATCAGTATGAATGTAGCAGAGCAGAGGCGACATGAGTATGAACATAGCAGAGAAGAGGCGGCATCAGTATGAATGTAGCCGAGCAGAGGCTGCATCAGTATGAATGTAGCAGAGGCGGCATCAGTATGAATGTAGAAGAGCAGAGGCGGAATCAGTATGGATGTAGCAGAGCAGAGGCGGCATCAGTATGGATGTAGCGGAGCAGAGGCGGCATCAGTATGGATGTAGCAGAGGCGGCATCAGTATGAATGTAGCAGAGGCGGCATCAGTATGAATTTAGCGGAGCAGAGGCGGCATCAGTATCAATGTAGCAGAGCAGAGGCGGCATCAGTATGAATGTAGCAGAGGCGGCATCAGTATGGATGTAGCAGCGGCAGCATCAGTATGGATGTAGCAGAGGCGGCATCAGTAGGAATGTAGCAGAGGCGGTATCAGTATGAATGTAGCAGAGGCGGCATCAGTATGGATGTAGCGGATCAGGGGCGGCATCAGTATGGATGTAGCGGAGCAGAGGCGGCATCAGTATGGATGTAGCGGAGCAGAGGTGGCATCAGTATGGATGTAGCGGAGCAGAGGCGGCATCATTATGAATGTAGCGGAGCAGAGGCGGCATCAGTATGAATGTAGCAGAGCAGAGGCGGCATCAGTATGAATGTAGCGGAGCAGATCCGGCATCAGTATGAATGTAGCAGAGCAGAGGCGGTATCAGTATGAATGTAGCAGAGCACAGGCGGCATCAGTATGAATTTAGCAGAAGCGGCATCAGTATGAATGTAGCAGAGGCGGCATCAGTATGGATGTAGCAGAGGCGGCATCAGTATGAATGTAGCGGAGGCGGAATCAGTATGGATGTAGCGGAGCAGAGGCGGCATCAGTATGGATGTAGCGGAGCAGAGGCGGCATCAGTATGAATGTAGCGGAGCAGAGGCGGCATCAGTATGAATGTAGCAGAGCAGAGGCGGCATCAGTATGAATGTAGCAGAGGCGGTATCATTATGTATGTAGCGGAGCAGAGGCGGCATCAGTATGGATGTAGCAGAGCAGAGGTGGCATCAGTATGAATGTAGCGGAGCAGAAGTGGCATCAGTATTAATGTAGCTGAGCAGAGGCGGCATCAGTATGAATGTAGCGGAGCAGAGGCGGCATCAGTATGAATGTAGCAGAGGTGGCATCAGTATGAATGTAGCAGAGCAGAGGCGGCATCAGTATGAATGTAGCAGAGGCGGCATCATTATGGATGTAGCGGAACAGAGGCGGCATCAGTATGGATGTAGCAGAGCAGAGGTGGCATCAGTATGAATGTAGCGGAGCAGAAGTGGCATCAGTATTAATGTAGCAGAGCAGAGGCGGCATCAGTATGAATGTAGCAGAGCAGAGGCGGCATCAGTATGAATGTAGCGGAGCAGAGGCGGCATCAGTATGAATGTAGCAGAGGCGGCATCAGTATGAATGTAGCAGAGCAGAGGCGGCATCAGTATGGATGTAGCGGAGCGGAGGCGGCATCAGTATGGATGTAGCGGAGCAGAGGCGGCATCAGTATGAATGTAGCGGAGCAGAGGCGGCATCAGTATGAATGTAGCAGAGCACAGGCGGCATCAGTATGAATGTAGCAAAGCAGAGGCAGCATCAGTATGAATGTAGCGGAGGCGGCATCAGTATGGATGTAGCGGAGCATAGGCGGCATCAGTATGGATGTAGCAGAGCAGAGGTGGCATCAGTATGAATGTAGCAGAGCAGAGGTCGCATCAGTATTAATGTAGCAGAGCAGAGGCGGCATCAGTATGAATGTAGCGGAGCAGAGGCGGCATCAGTATGAATGTAGCAGAGGTGGCATCAGTATGAATGTAGCAGAGCAGAGGCGGCATCAGTATGAATGTAGCAGAGCAGAGGCGGCATCAGTATGAATGTAGCGGAGCAGAGGCGGCATCAGTATGAATGTAGCAGAGGCGGCATCAGTATGAATGTAGCAGAGCAGAGGCGGCATCAGTATGAATGTAGCGGAGCAAAGGCGGCATCAGTATGAATGTAGCAGAGGCGGCATCAGTATGGATGTAGCAGAGGCGGCATCAGTATGAATGTAGCAGAGGCGGCATCAGTATGAATGTAGCAGAGGCGGCATCAGTATGGATGTAGCGGAGCAGAGGCGGCATCAGTGTGGATGTAGCGGAGCAGAGGCGGCATCAGTATGGATGTAGCAGAGCAGAGGTTGCATCAGTATGGATGTAGCGGAGCACAGGCGGCATCAGTATGAATGTAGCGGAGCAGAGGCGGCATCAGTATGAATGTAGCAGAGCAGAGGCGGCATCAGTATGAATGTAGCGGAGCAGAGGCGGCATCAGTATGAATGTAGCAGAGCAGAGGCGGCATCAGTATGAATGTAGCAGAGCAGAGGCGGCATCTGTATGGATGTAGCGGAGCAGAGGCGGCATCAGTATGAATGTAGCTGAGCAGATGTGGCATCAGTATGAATGTAGCAGAGCAGAGGCGGCATCAGTATGGATGTAGCGGAGCAGAGGCGGCATCAGTATGGATGTAGCAGAGCAGAGGTGGCATCAGTATGAATGTAGCGGAGCAGAGGCGGCATCAGTATTAATGTAGCAGAGCAGAGGGGGCATCAGTATGAATGTAGCGGAGCAGAGGCGGCATCAGTATGAATGTAGCAGAGGTGGCATCAGTATGAATGTAGCAGAGCAGAGGCGGCATCAGTATGAATGTAGCAGAGCAGAGGCGGCATCAGTATGAATGTAGCGGAGCAGAGGCGGCATCAGTATGAATGTAGCAGAGGCGGCATCAGTATGAATGTAGCAGAGCAGAGGCGGCATCAGTATGGATGTAGCGGAGCAGAGGCGGCATCAGTATGGATGTAGCGGAGCAGAGGCTGCATCAGTATGGATGTAGCAGAGCAGAGGCGGCATCAGTATGAACGTAGTGGAGCAGAGGCGGCATCAGTATGGATGTAGCAGAGCAGAGGCGGCATCAGTATGGATGTAGCAGAGCAGAGGCGGCATCCGTATGAATGTAGCAGAGCAGAGGCGGCATCTGTATGGATGTAGCAGAACAGAGGCGGCATCATTATGAATGTAGCAGAGGCGGCATCAGTGTGAATGTAGCAGAGCAGAGGTGGCATCAGTATGAATGTAGCAGAGCAGAGGCGGCATGAGTATGAACGTAGCAGAGAAGAGGCGGCATCAGTATGAATGTAGCGGAGCAGAGGCTGCATCAGTATGAATGTAGCAGAGGCGGCATCAGTATGAATGTAGCAGAGCAGAGGCGGCATCAGTATGGATGTAGCAGAGCAGAGGCGGCATCAGTATGGATGTAGCGGAGCAGAGGTGCCATCAGTATGGATGTAGCAGAGGCGGCATCAGTATGAATGTAGCAGAGCAGAGGCGGCATCAGTATGAATGTAGCGGAGCAGCGGCGGCATCAGTATGAATGTAGTGGAGCAGAGGCGGCATCAGTATGAATGCAGCAGAGGCAGCATCAGTATGGATGTAGCAGAGGCGGCATCAGTATGGATGTAGCAGAGGCGGCATCAGTATGAATGTAGCAGAGGCGGCATCAGTATGAATGTAGCAGAGGTGGCATCAGTATGGATGTAGCGGAGCAGAGGCAGGATCAGTATGGATGTAGCGGAGCAGAGGCGGCATCAGTATGGATGTAGCGGAGCAGAGGTGGCATCAGTATGGATGTAGCGGAGCAGAGGCGGCATCAGTATGGATGTAGCGGAGCAGAGGCAGGATCAGTATGGATGTAGCGGAGCAGAGGCGGCATCAGTATGGATGTAGCGGAGCAGAGGCGGCATCAGTATGGATGTAGCGGAGCAGAGGCGGCATCAGTATGAATGTAGCGGAGCAGAGGCGGCATCAGTATGAATGTAGCAGAGGCGGCATCAGTATGGATATAGCAGAGGTGGCATCAGTATGGATGTAGCAGAGGCGGCATCAGTATGAATGTAGCAGAGGCGGCATCAGTATGGATGTAGCGGAGGGATGTAGCGGAGAAGAGGCGGCATCAGTATGAATGTAGCGGAGCAGAGGCGGCATCAGTATGAATGTAGCAGAGCAGAGGCGGCATTAGTATGAATGTAGCGGAGCAGAGGCGGCATCAGTATGAATGTAGCAGAGCAGAGGCGGCATCAGTATGGATGTAGCAGAGCAGAGGCGGCATCAGTATGAACGTAGCGGAGCAGAGGCGGCATCAGTATGAATGTAGTAGAGCAGAGGCGGCATCAGTATGGATGTAGCGGAGCAGAGGCGGCATCAGTATGAATGTAGCGGAGCAGAGGCAGCATCAGTATGAATGTAGCAGAGCAGAGGTGGCATCAGTATGAATATAGCGGAGCAGAGGCGGCATCAGTATGAATGTAGCAGAGGCATGTTAAAAATGATTATTATGCAAAAATATCTAATCAAGACTTAACCAGGTGCGTTATTCTTAAAAGAAAAATGTCATAATATTCTGATGAAAAGTATAGTGGTTTATTGAATTATCCACCATTGCAGCAAAAACATAAAAGTAGATGAAATAGTTACTAACAGATTGTCCAAGTGTAAATATCAGCGCTTGTCTTCTTACTCATCTTTCCCAAGGTCCTGAATGGTAAAACCGTCTGTCTGTGTGAAGTTTGAAGGTCATCATGGATACCGGCTGTTGTTCCTCGTGTCTTGTCTCATGTCCATGGAGAATGAAGGTGAAGCAGGAGGTGGCAACCCCCATGTGACAAAAAAAAACTCCACCCTCCTTAGAGACGTTATTTATATGTCCAACACAGACCACGTGTTCCCTGTTTATGGTGATAACTTATGCTCTGAGCTACATACACAGAAATAGCTTTTGTAATGTCCGCAAGAAGAAATGTGCTCAGTACAGAATTGAGAATATGAATGATTCAATTAATATTTAACAAGGCGGCATCAGTATGAATGTAGCAGAGCAAAGGCGGCATCAGTATGGATGTAGCGGAGTAGAGGCGGCATCAGTATGAATGTAGCAGAGCAGAGGCGGCATCAGTATGAATGTAGCAGAGCAGAGGCGTCATCAGTATGGATGTAGCGGAGAAGAGGCGGCATCAGTATGGATGTAGCGGAGCAGAGGCGGCATCAGTATGGATGTAGCAGAGCAGAGGCGGCATCAGTATGGATGTAGCAGAGCAGAGGCGGCATCAGTATGGATGTAGCAGAGCAGAGGCGGCATCAGTATGAACGTAGCGGAGCAGAGGCGGCATCAGTATGAATGTAGCAGAGCAGAGGCGGCATCCGTATGGATGTAGCAGAGCAGAGGCGGCATCAGTATGAATGTAGCAGAGCAGAGGCGGCATCACTATGGATGTAGCGGAGCTGAGGCGGCATCAGTATGGATGTAGTGGAGCAGAGGCGGCATCAGTATGGATGTAGCAGAGCAGAGGCGGCATCAGTATGACCGTAGCGGAGCAGAGGCGGCATCAGTATGAATGTAGCAGAGCAGAGGCGGCATCAGTATGGATGTAGCAGAGCAGAGGCGGCATGAGTATGAACGTAGCGGAGCAGAGGCGGCATCAGTATGAATGTAGCAGAGCAGAGGCGGCATCAGTATGGATGTAGCAGAGCAGAGGCGGCATCAGTATGAACGTAGCGGAGCAGAGGCGGCATCAGAATGAATGTAGCAGAGAAGAGGCGGCATCAGTATGGATGTAGCAGAGCAGAGGCGGCATCAGTATGAATGTAGCAGACCAGAGGCGGCATCAGTATGGATGTAGCGGAGCTGAGGCGGCATCAGTATGGATGTAGCAGAGCAGAGGCGGCATCAGTATGGATGTAGCAGAGCGGAGGCGGCATGAGTATGAATGTAGCGGAGCAGAGGCAGCATCAGTATGAATGTAGCAGAGCAGAGGCGGCATCAGTATGGATGTAGCAGAGCAGAGGCGGCATCAGTATGAACGTAGCAGAGCAGAGGCGGCATCAGTATGGATGTAGCAGAGAAGAGGCGGCATCAGTATGGATGTAGCAGAGCAGAGGCGGCATCAGTATGAATGTAGCGGAGCAAAGGTGGCATCAGTATGGATGTAGCGGAGCAGAGGCGGCATCAGTATGGATGTAGCAGAGCAGAGGCGGCATCAGTATGGATGTAGCGGAGCAGAGGCGGCATCAGTATGGATGTAGCGGAGCAGAGGCGGCATCAGTATGAATGTAGCAGAGCAAAGGTGGCATCAGTATGGATGTAGCGGAGCAAAGGTGGCATCAGTATGGATGTAGCGGAGCAGAGGCGGCATCAGTATGGATGTAGCGGAGCAGAGGCGGCATCAGTATGGATGTAGCGGAGCAGAGGCGGCATCAGTATGAACGTAGCGGAGCAGAGGCGGCATCAGTATGGATGTAGAAGAGCTGAGGGAGTCGTGTGTTATCTGGGGAATCTTATATACCACATTTATTGAGCATCACGCGCCTCTGCTCACATTACGTCTTGCACTAATGTCCCATCATGCTCCTCTGCTCACATTCTGTCTTGCACTAATGTCCCATCATGCTCCTCTGCGATGCTCTGACATAACCCTGGGGGCTGCTGGGCTAATACACGGCACATACAGTGCAACATGACCGCTCCAGCTCTGCTACATCTGATGGTTTACAGTTATGTGCAGCTATCCTGATGTGTCCCATCTCCCCTCTCTAAAAGAGGACGGGGCTCAGCAGTTAGTGGAACTACAAGTCTAAGAATCTCCTTTATCAATACAATGGGACTTGTTTGATTATATTATCCCCTTCATGACTGGAGCTTTTTTCATTTTTCGCTCCCCTTCTTCCCAGAGCCATAACCTCTTTATTTTTCCGTCAATACGGCCATGTGAGGGCTTATTTTTTGTAGGACTAGTTGTACATTTGAACGACACCACTGGTTTTACCGTATTGTGTGTTATGAACTGGTGGTTTAGGAGCAACATGGGACGAGCTCTGAAGGAGGTGGTACCTGTACTGACCGCAGTCCCTAAGCTCAACACACTAGAAGTAGCCGTGGGATGCTCCTGTCACTCCCTAGGCACCTCGTCACAGCCTGAGAATTAACTACCCCTAAAGATAGAAACAGGAAAACTATCTTGCCTCAGAGAAAATCCCCAAAGGATAGATAGCCCCCCACAAATAATGACTGTGAGTGGAGAGGGAAAAGACATACACAGAATGAAACCAGGATGTAGCACAGGAGGCCAGTCTAGCTAGATAGATAGGACAGGATAGAATACTGTGCGGTCAGTATTAAAAACTACAAAAATCCACACAGAGTTTACAAAAGTCTCCACACCTGACTAAAGGTGTGGAGGGTAAATCTGCTTCCCAGAGCTTCCAGCTTAACTGAATTAATCCATACTGACAAGCTGGACAAAACATAGAATGCACAGAACGAATAAGTCCACAACATGTGGACAGAAAAGAGCAAAGCAAGGACAATTTTAGAGAACCGGTCACAAACAACCCAGATAACAGACATCTTCTGGGAAACAGGAAGATCCGAAATAAAATCCATGGAAATATGCGTCCAGGGCCTCTCAGGGACCGGCAAAGGCAAAAGCAACCCACTAGCGCGGGAACAACAAGGCTTGGCCCGGGCGCAAGTCCCACAGGACTGCACAAAAGCACGCACATCGCTCGACAAGGAAGGCCACCAAAAGGACCTAGCAACCAAATCTCTGGTACCAAAAATCCCAGGATGACCAGCCAACACTGAACAATGAACCTCAGAAATTACCTTACTTGTCCATCTATCAGGAACAAACAGCTTCCCCACTGGACAGCGGTCAGGCCTATCAGCCTGAAATTCCTGAAGCACCCGCCGCAAATCAGGGGAGATGGCAGAAAGAATCACCCCTTCCTTAACCCCTTCCCGACCCATGACGCCACGTAGGCGTCATGAAAGTCGGTGCCAATCCGACCCATGACGCCTATGTGGCGTCATGGAAAGATCGCGTCCCTGCAGATCGGGTGAAAGGGTTAACTCCCATTTCACCCGATCTGCAGGGACAGGGGGAGTGGTAGTTTAGCCCGGGGGGGTGGCTTCACCCCCTCGTGGCTACGATCGCTCTGATTGGCTGTTGAAAGTGAAACTGCCAATCAGAGCGATTTGTAATATTTCACCTATTATAACTGGTGAAATATTACAATCCAGCCATGGCCGATGCTGCAATATCATCGGCCATGGCTGGAAACACTAATGTGCCCCCACCCCACCCCACCGATCGCCCCCCCAGCCCTCCGATCTGTCCGGTACACTGCTCCGGCTCCCCTCCGTCCTGTGCTCCGCTCCCCCCATGCTCATGTCCGCTCACCCCCGTGCTCCAATCACCCCCCCGTGCTCCAATCACCCCCCCTGCACTCCGATCCACCCCCCCCCGTGCTCCGTTCCACCCCCCGTGCTCCGTTCCACCACCCCCGTGCTCCGTTCCACCCCCCCGTGCTCCGTTCCACCCCCCCGTGCTCCGATCCACCCCCCCATGCTCCGATCCCCCCCCGTGCTCCCCCCCACCCCATCATACTTAGCGATCCTGCCGGGGTCCGTCCGTCTTCTCCCTGGGCGCCGCCATCTTCCAAAATGGCGGGCGCATGTGCAGTGCGCCCGCCGAATCTGCCGGCCGGCAGATTCATTCCAAAGTGCATTTTGATCACTGAGATATAATCTATCACAGTGATCAAAATAAAAAAAATAATAAATGACCCCCCCCCCTTTGTCACCCCCATAGGTAGGGACAATAAAAAAATAAATAATTTTTTTTCCCACTAATGTTAGAGTAGGGGTAGGGTTAGGGGTAGCGTTAGGGTTAGGGTTAGGGCTAGGGTTAGGGGTAGGGTTAGGGGTAGGGTTAGGGTTAGGGCTAGGGTTAGGGCTAGGGTTAGGGTTAGGGTTTCGGTATGTGCACACGTATTCTGGTCCTCTGCGGATTTTTCTGCAGCGGATTTGATAAATCCTCAGTGCTAAACCGCTGCGGATTTATGGCGGATTTACCGCGGTTTTTCTGCGCATTTCACTGCGGTTTTACAACTGCGATTTTCTATTTGAGCAGTTGTAAAACCGCTGCGGAATCCGCACAAAGAAGTGACATGCTGCGGAATGTAAACCGCTGCGTTTCCGTGCAGTTTTTCCGCAGCATGTGTACAGCGATTTTTGTTTCCCGTAGGTTTACATTGAACTGTAAACTCATGGGAAACAGCTGCGGATCCGCAGCGTTTTCCGCAGCGTGTGCACATACCTTTAGTATTAGGCTACGTGCACACGGTGCGGATTTGGCTGCGGATCCGCAGCGGATTGGCCGCTGCGGATTCGCAGCAGTGTTCCATCAGGTTTACAGTACCATGTAAACCTATGGAAAACCAAATCCGCTGTGCCCATGGTGCGGAAAATACCGCGCGGAAACGCTGCGTTGTATTTTCCGCAGCATGTCAATTCTTTGTGCGGATTCCGCAGCGTTTTACACCTGTTCCTCAATAGGAATCCGCAGGTGAAATCCGCACAAAAACCACAGGAAATCCGTGGAAAATCCGCAGGTAAAACGCAGTGCCCTTTACCCGCGGATTTTTCAAAAATGATGCTGAAAAATCTCACACGAATCCGCAACGTGGGCACATAGCCTTAGGGTTAGGGTTGGAATTAGGGTTGTGGTTAGGGTTGTGATTAGGGTTATGGCTACAGTTGGGATTAGGGTTAGGGGTGTGTTGGGGTTAGTGTTGGAGGTAGAATTGAGGGGTTACCACTGTTTAGGCACATCAGGGGTCTCCAAACGCAACATGGCGCCACCATTGATTCCAGCCAATCTCGTATTCAAAAAGTCAAATGGTGCTCCCTCAATTCCGAGCCCCGACGTGTGCCCAAACAGTGGTTTACCCCCACATATGGGGTATCAGCATACTCAGGATAAACTGCGCAACAATTACTGGGGTCCAATTTCTCCTGTTACCCTTGTGAAAATAAAAAAAATGCTTGCTAAAACATAATTTTTGAGGAAAGAAAAATGATTTTTTATTTTCACGGCTCTGCGTTGTAAACGTCTGTGAAGCACTTGGGGGTTCAAAGTGCTCACCACATATCTAGATAAGTTCCTTGGGGGGTCTAGTTTTTTAAAATGGGGTCACTTGTGGGGGGTTTCTACTGTTTAGGCACACCAGGGGCTCTGCAAACGCAACGTGACGCCCGCAGACCATTCCATCAAAGTCTGCATTTCAAAAGTCACTACTTCCCTTCTGAGCCCCGACGTGTGCCCAAACAGTGGTTTACCTCCACACATGGGGTATCAGCGTACTCAGGAGAAACTGGACAACAACTTTTGGGGTCCAATTTCTCCTGTAACCCTTGGGAAAATAAAAAATTCTGGGCTAAATAATTATTTTTGAGGAAAGAAAACGTATTTATTATTTTCACGGCTCTGCATTATAATCTTCTATGAAGCACTTGGGGGTTCAAAGTGCTCACCACACATCTAGATAAGTTCCTTTCGGGGTCTAGTTTCCAAAATGGGGTCACTTGTGGGGGGTTTCTACTGTTTAGCCATATCAGGGGCTCTGCAAACGCAACGTGACGCCCGCAGAGCATTCCATCAAAGTCTGCATTTCAAAACGTCACTACTTCAATTCCGAGCCCCGGCATGTGCCCAAACAGTAGTTTACCCCCACATATGGGGTATCACCGTACTCAGGAGAAACTGGACAACAAATATTGGGGTCAAATTTCTCCTGTTACCCTTGGGAAAATTAAAAAATTCTGGGTTAAATAATTATTTTTGAGGAAAGAAAACGTATTTATTATTTTCACGGCTCTGCATTATAAACTTCTGTGAAGCACTTGGGGGTTCAAAGTGCTCACCACACATCTAGATAAGTTCCTTTGGGGGTCTAGTTTCCAAAATGGGGTCACTTGTGGGGGGTTTCTACTGTTTAGCCACATCAGGGGCTCTGCAAACGCAACGTGACGCCCACAGAGCATTCCATCAAAGTCTGCATTTCAAAACGTCACTACTTCACTTCCGAGCCCCGGCATGTGCCCAAACAGTGGTTTACCCCCACATATGGGGTATCAGTGTACTCAGGAGAAACTGGACAACAACTTTTGGGGTCAAATTTCTCCTGTTACCCTTGGGAAAATAAAAAATTGCAGGCTAAAAATCATTTTTGAGAAAATAATTTTTTATTTTTATTTTCATGGCTCTGCGTTATAAACTTCTGTGAAGCACTTGGGGGTTCAAAGTCCTCACCACACATCTAGATTAGTTCCTTTGGGGGTCTAGTTTCCAAAATGGGGTCATTTCTGGGGGATCTCCAATGTTTAGGCACACAGGGGCTCTCCAAACGTGACATGGTGTCCGCTAATGATTGGAGCTAATTTTCCATTTAAAAAGCCAAATGGCGTGCCATCCCTTCCGAGCCCTGCCGTGCGCCCAAACAGTGGTTTACCCCCACATATGGGGTATCAGCGTACTCAGGACAAACTGGACAACAACATTTGGGGTCCAATTTCTCCTATTACCCTTGGCAAAATAGGAAATTCCAGGCTTAAAAATCATTTTTGAGGAAAGAAAAATTATTTTTTATTTTCATGGCTCTGCGTTATAAACTTCTGTGAAGCACCTGGGGGTTTAAAGTGCTCACTAGGCATCTAGATAAGTTCCTTGGGGGGTCTAGTTTCCAAAATGTGGTCACTTGTGGGGGAGCTCCAATGTTTAGGCACACAGGGGCTCTCCAAACGCGACATGGTGTCCGCTAACAATTGGAGCTAATTTTCCATTCAAAAAGTCAAATGGCGCGCCTTCCCTTCCGAGCCCTGCCGTGTGCCCAAACAGTGGTTTACCCCCACATATGAGGTATCGGCGTACTCGGGAGAAATTGCCCAACAAATTTTATGATCCATTTTATCCTATTACCCATGTTAAAATGAAAAAATTGAGGCGAAAAGAATTTTTTTGTGAAAAAAAAGTACTTTTTCATTTTTACAGATCAATTTGTGAAGCACCTGAGGGTTTAAAGTGCTCACTAGGCATCTAGATAAGTTCCTTGGGGGGTCTAGTTTCCAAAATGGGGTCACTTGTGGGGGAGCGCCAATGTTTAGGCACACGGGGGCTCTCCAAACGCGACATGGTGTCCGCTAACGATGGAGATAATTTTTCATTCAAAAAGTCAAATGGCACTCTTTCCCTTCCGAGCCTTACCATGTGCCCAAACAGTGGTTTACCCCCACATGTGAGGTATTGGTGTACTCAGGAGAAATTGCCCAACAAATTTTAGGATCCATTTTATCCTGTTGCCCATGTGAAAATGAAAAAATTGAGGCTAAAACAATTTTTTTGTGAAAAAAAAGTACTTTTTCATTTTTACGGATCAATTTGTGAAGCACCTGGGGGTTCAAAGTGCTCACTATGCATCTAGATAAGTTCCTTGGGGCGTCTAGTTTCCAAAATGGGGTCACTTGTGGGGGAGCTCCAATTTTTAGGTACACGGGGGCTCTCCAAACGTGACATGGTGTCCGCTAAAGAGTGGAGCCAATTTTTCATTCAACAAGTCAAATGGCGCTCCTTCCCTTCCAAGCCCTGCCGTGGGCCAAACAGTGGTTTACCCCCACATATGCGGTATCAGCGTAATCAGGACAAATTGGACAACAACTTTCGTGGTTCAGTTTCTCCTTTTATCATTGGGAAAATAAAAAAATTGTTGCTAAAAGATAATTTTTGTGACTAAAAAGTTAAATGTTCATTTTTTCCTTCCATGTTGCTTCTGCTGCTGTGAAGCACCTGAAGGGTTAATAAACTTCTTGAATGTGGTTTTGAGTACCTTGAGGGGTGCAGTTTTTAGAATGGTGTCACTTTTGGGTATTTTCAGCCATATAGACCCCTCAAACTGACTTCAAATGTGAGGTGGTCCCTAAAAAAAATGGTTTTGTAAATTTTGTTGTAAAAATGAGAAATCGCTGGTCAAATTTTAACCCTTATAACTTCCTAGCAAAAAAAAATTTTGTTTCCAAAATTGTGCTGATGTAAGGTATACATGTGGGAAATGTTATTTATTAACTATTTTGTGTCACATAACTCTCTGGTTTAACAGAATAAAAATTCAAAATGTGAAAATTGCGAAATTTTCAAAATTTTCGCCAAATTTCCGTTTTTATCACAAATAAACGCAGAATTTATTGACCTAAATTTACCACTAACATGAAGCCCAATATGTCACGAAAAAACAATCTCAGAACCGCTAGGATCCGTTGAAGCGTTCTTGAGTTATTACCTCATAAAGGGACACTGGTCAGAATTGCAAAAAACGGCAAGGTCTTTAAGGTCAAAATAGGCTGGGTCATGAAGGGGTTAAGAATGCCAACTGGCTCAAGGACTCCAGGAGAATCAGGCAAAAAACTCGTAGAGAGGGCATCAGCCTTAACATTCTTAGATCCCGGAAGATACGAGACCACAAAATCAAAACGGGAGAAAAACAGGGACCATCGAGCCTGTCTAGGATTCAGCCGCTTGGCAGACTCGAGGTAAATCAGATTCTTATGATCAGTCAAGACCACAACGCGGTGCTTAGCTCCCTCAAGCCAATGTCGCCACTCCTCAAACGCCCACTTCATAGCCAACAACTCCCGATTGCCGACATCATAATTGCGTTCCGCAGGCGAAAACTTTCTGGGAAAAAAAGCACACGGTTTCATCAAAGAACCATCAGTATCCCTCTGAGACAAAACTGCCCCTGCACCAATCTCAGAAGCGTCAACCTCAACCTGAAAAGGAAGAGAAACATCCGGCTGACGCAACACAGGGGCAGAAGTAAATCGGCGTTTAAGCTCCCGAAAGGCCTCCACAGCCGCAGAGGACCAATTCGTCACATCAGCGCCTTTCTTCGTCAAATCAGTAAGGGGCTTAACCACACTGGAAAAGTTGGCAATGAAACGGCGATAGAAATTAGCAAAGCCCCAAAATTTTTGAAGGCTCTTCACAGATTTGGGTTGAATCCAGTCATGAATAGCTTGGACCTTAACAGGATCCATTTCCATAGACGAGGGAGAAAAAATAAAACCCAAAAAACAAATCAGGAGTAGGAATTTTAGGCTCCAAAGCCGGATTCTGGACAACATAATCTTGGATACTCTGTACTCTTGCAGCAAGTTGATCCACACGAGAAAACAAACCCTGAACATCCATGCCAGAGCATAAATCCTGAACCACCCAGAGATCAAGAGGAAAAAAAAAGACAAAACAGAGCACAGAAAAAAAAATGGCTCAGAATTTTTTTTTTCCTTATTTTGAGATGCATTTAATTCATTTTTGGCCACTTGTACTGTTATGAACTGGTGGTTTAGGAGCAACATGGGACGAGCTCTGAAGGAGGTGGTACCTGTACTGACCGCAGTCCCTAAGCTCAACACCACACTAGAAGTAGCCGTGGGATGCTCCTGTCACTCCCTAGGCACCTCGTCACAGCGTGAAGCCTGAGAACTAACTACCCCTAAAGATAGAAACAGGAAAACTATCTTGCCTCAGAGAAAATCCCCAAAGGATAGATAGCCAGTCTAGCTAGATAGATAGGACAGGATAGAATACTGTGCGGTCAGTATTAAAAACTACAAAAATCCACACAGAGTTTACAAAAGTCTCCACACCTGACTAAAGATGTGGAGGGTAAATCTGCTTCCCAGAGCTTCCAGCTTAACTGAATTAATCCATACTGACAAGCTGGACAAAACATAGAATGCACAGAACGAATAAGTCCACAACATGTGGACAGAAAAGAGCAAAGCAAGGACTTATCTTTGCAGAACTGGTCAGGATATCAGGGAAATCCAAGAGAGATGTGAATCCAACCAGGAACCATTGACAAGTGGCACTGGCTGAAGTAAGAGCCAGGCAGAAATAGCCGAGCAGAAAGACAATCAGTGGAAGCAGCTGCAGACTGCTAAATCCAAGGAGCAGCCATTCCACTTAAAACCACCGGAGGGAGCCCAAGAGCAGAACTCACAAAAGTGCCACTTACAACCACCGGAGGGAGCCTAAGAGCGGAATTCACAACAATTGTGTACTCGAAAATGGGGGGGGGGGGGGGAGTCCATGTGCGGTGAGATTGCAAAAGAAGTGCAGTCCCACACTTGTTTTTGTTTGGCTTTTTTGCTAGGTTCACTAAATGCTAAAACTGAGCTGATATTATGATTCTCCAGGTCATTACGAGTTCATAGACACCAGACATGTCCTGGTTCTCTTTTATCTGAGTGGTGAAAAAAATGGGAGTTGTGGACATGTGCAGCACTTGCGGTTTTGCACTTGTGGTGAGACAAAAAAACACCGCTAGCAGCGTTTTTTTCCATTGCTGCAAGTACTGCATTTGCAGGATCGCGGCAAAACCGCAAGTGCCGCACATGTCCGCAAGTCCCATAGGGAATGAATGAGGCCGAACGCAGTGTTGCCGTAAGTGATCCGTTACGTGGCACATGCGGAAAAACTGCCGGATCTGCTGCAAATGGCAAAAATCGCTGATGTGAAAGTAGCCTAAGTCACTGCCGACAGTCTCTGCATTAGGCCGGGATCACACACAGCGAGATACGGCCGAGTTTCGCAGGTTACATACAAGCTCTGGCATCGGGACTACAGAGCGGAGCATGCTGCCGCACAGCGATACATGGAGCCGCACGCTCCGCTCTGGAGTGCCGGTGCCAGAGCTTGTATGTAACCTGCGAGACTCGGCCGTATCTCGCTGTGTGTGATCCCGGCCTTAGTCATACTGACCAATGGGGGAGGCAGCGCGAAAAGTGCCTAGGGCAGCAGAAACTCTAAATACGGCCTTGTCTCTCACCCACAAAGCCCTCCGCAGTTCTGCACCGCCTTATATCTCCTCTCTCATCTCCGTCTATCGCCCTACACGTGCCCTCCGTTCTACAAATGACCTAAGGCTAACATCCCCAGTAATCCGAACCTCGCACCTCCAACTCCAAGACTTCTCTCGTGCTGCGCCAACTCTCTGGAATGCACTTCCCCAGACGATCAGACTGATACCTAGCCCCGACCTATTCAAGCGCGCTTTAAAAACCCATCTCTTCAAACAAGCCTACCACATCAACTACTCAGTAAACTAACATTGCCCTGTTCCCTCCTTCCAAATATTACTACGAATCTGCCCCCTACTATTCATCTGTCTCCACACCCTCCATTCACACGATAACTGCACTTGATACTTGACTATTGCACTTAAACACACGGGCTGATGACCGGATCATGCAGCTTTATATGAAAATCCCTATTTATTATAATTGCCAGACCTGAAATAACAAGCACTTTTCACCTATTGTGTCCCCCCATTTCCTTGTAGATTGTAAGCTTGCGAGCAGGGACCTCACCCCTAAAGGCCCCGTCACACACAGCGAGATCGCTAGCGAGAACGCTGCTGAGTCACAAGTTTTGTGACGCAACAGCGATCTCAGTAGCGATCTCGCTATGTGTGACACGTACCAGCGATCAGGCCCCTGCTGTGAGATCGCTGGTCGTGTCGGAATGGCCTGGGCCATTTTTTGATCGTTGAGGTCCCGCTGACATCGCTGAATCGGCGTGTGTGACGCCGATTCAGCGATGTCTTCGCTGGTAACCAGGGTAAACATCGGGTAACTAAGCGCAGGGCCGCGCTTAGTAACCCGATGTTTACCCTGGTTACCATCCTAAAAGTAAAAAAACAACCGCTACATACTTACCTATCGCTGTCTGTCCTCGGCGCTCTGCTTCTCTGGTCTGGCTGTGAGCGCCGGTCAGCCGGAAAGCAGAGCGGTGACGTCACCTCTCTGCTTTCCGGCTGCCTGCCGCTCACAGCCAGACCAGAGAAGCAGAGCACCGAGGACAGAGCGATAGGTAAGTATGTAGCGTTTTTTTTTTTTTTTTACTTTAACGATGGTAACCAGGGTAAACATCGGGTTACTAAGCGCGGCCCTGCGCTTAGTTACCCGATGTTTACCCTGGTTACCGGGGACCTCGGGATCGTTGGTCGCTGGAGAGCTGTCTGTGTGACAGCTCTCCAGCGACCAAACAGCGACGCTGCAGCGATCCGGATCGTTGTCGGTATCGCTGCAGCGTCGCTATGTGTGACGGGGGCCTAATGTCACTGTTTACATTGTCTTAACTTGTACTGAATTTATTGTCTGTACATGTCCCCGCTTAATTGTAAAGTGCTGCGGAATTTGTTGGCGCTATATAAATAAAAATTAATATTATTATTCCTTTCTGCATCTTTTTTGATACACAATCCACAGCTAATCCGTAGACCTTTTTACACCTGCGGTTTAGCTGCGGATTTGGCTTACGCAATGTAAGTCGATGGGTGCAGAAACGCTGCAGATCCACAAAAAGAATTGACACGCTGCTGAAAATAAAACTCTGGGAATCAGTGCGGAATTTTCCGCAGCATGTGCACACCAATTCTGGATTCCAATTGATCAACATTACCTGAGCACCCTTTGTGGATTTGGTGTAAATCAGCGTGGAAAAAACACTGCTGATCCGCAAACAAATCTGCAAAGTGTGCACATAACCTAAACGTTGATCAGTGATTTTTCATTTTTACAACAAATTTTACAAAACCATTTTTTTAAAGGACCACATCACATTTTTATTATTATTATTATTATAGAGCCATTAATTCCATGGCGCTTTACATATGACGAGGGGTATACATAATAAAAAACAAGTACATACATAATAAAAAACAAGTACAATAATCTTAATCAATACAAGTCACGACTGGTACAGGAGGAGAGAGGACCCTGCCCGCGAAGGCTCACAATCTACAAGGGATGGGTGAGGATACAGGAGGAGAGAGGACCCTGCCCGCGAGGGCTCACAATCTGCAAGGGATGAGTGAGAATACAGGAGGAGAGAGGACCCTGCCCGCGAGGGCTCACAATCTACAAGGGCTGGGTGAGGATACAGGAGGAGAGAGGACCCTGCCCGCGAGGGCTCACAATCTACAACGGATGGGTGAGGATACAGTAGGAGAGAGGACCCTGCCCGCGAGGGCTCACAGTCTACAAGGGATGGGTGAGGAAACAGGAGGAGAGAGGACCCTGCCCACGAGGGCTCACAGTCTACAAGGGATGGGTGAGGATACAGGAGGAGAGAGGACCCTGCCCACGAAGGCTCACAATCTACAAGGGATGGGTGAGGATACAGGAGGAGAGAGGACCCTGCCCACGAGGGCTCACAATCTACAAGGGATGGGTGAGGATACAGGAGGAGAGAGGACCCTGCCCACGAAGGCTCACAATCTACAAGGGATGGGTGAGGATACAGGAGGAGAGAGGACCCTGCCGGCAAGGGCTCACAATCTACAAGGGATGGGTGAGGATACAGGAGGAGAGAGGACCCTGCCTGCGAAGGCTCACAATCTACAAGGGATGGGTGAGGATACAGGAGGAGAGAGGACCCTGCCGGCAAGGGCTCACAATCTACAAGGGATGGGTGAGAATACAGTAGGAGAGAGGACCCTGCCCGCGAGGGCTCACAATCTACAAGGGATGGGTGAGGATACAGGAGAAGAGAGGACCCTGCCCGCGAGGGCTCACAATCTACAAGGGATGGGTGAGAATACAGGAGGAGAGAGGACCCTGCCCGCGAGGGCTCACAATCTACAAGGGATGGGTGAGGATACAGGAGGAGAGAGGACCCTGCCCACGAGGGCTCACAGTCTACAAGGGATGGGTGAGGATACAGGAGGAGAGAGGACCTTGCCCACGAAGGCTCATAATCTACAAGGGATGGGTGAGGATACAGGAGGAGAGAGGACCCTGCCCACGAGGGCTCACAATCTACAAGGGATGGGTGAGGATACAGGAGGAGAGAGGAGCCTGCCCGCGAAGGCTCACAATCTACAAGGGATGGGTGAGGAGAGAGGACCCTGCCGGCAAGGGCCCACAATCTACAAGGGATGGGTGAGGATACAGGAGGAGAGAGGACCCTGCCCGCGAAGGCTCACAATCTACAAGGGATGGGTGAGGATACAGTAGGAGAGAGGACCCTGCCCGCGAGGGCTCACAATCTACAAGGGATGGGTGAGGATACAGGAGGAGAGAGGATCCTGCCCGCGAAGGCTCACAATCTACAAGGGATGGGTGAGAATACAGGAGGAGAGAGGACCCTGCCCGCGAAGGCTCACAATCTACAAGGGATGGGTGAGGATACAGGAGGAGAGAGGACCCTGCTGGCAAGGGCTCACAATCTACAAGGGATGGGTGAGCATACAGGAGGAGAGAGGACCCTGCCCACGAGGGCTCACAATCTACAAGGGATGGGTGAGGATACAGGAAGAGAGAGGATCCTGCCCGCGAAGGCTCACAATCTACAAGGGATGGGTGAGGATACAGGAGGAGAGAGGACCCTGCCGGCAAGGGCTCACAATCGACAAGGGATGGGTGAGGATACAGGAGGAGAGAGGACCCTGCCCGCGAGGGCTCACAATCTACAAGGGCTGGATGAGGATACAGGAGGAGAGAAGACCCTGCCTGCGAGGGCTCACAATCTACAAGGGTTGGGTGAGGGTACAGGAAGAGAGAGGACCCTGCCCGCGAGGGCTCACAATCTACAAGGGATGGGTGAGGATACAGGAGGAGAGAGGACCCTGCCCGCGAAGGCTCACAATCTGCAAGGGAGGGGTGAGGATACAGGAGGAGAGAGGACCCTGTCCGCGAAGGCTCACAATCTACAAGGGATGGGTGAGGATACAGGAGGAGAGAGGACCCTGCCGGCAAGGGCTCACAATCTACAAGGGATGGGTGAGGATACAGGAGGAGAGAGGACCCTGCCCACGAGGGCTCACAATCTACAAGGGATGGGTGAGGATACAGGAGGAGAGAGGACCCTGCCCACGAAGGCTCACAATCTACAAGGGATGGGTGAGGATACAGGAGGAGAGAGGACCCTGCCCACGAGGGCTCACAATCTACAAGGGCTGGGTGAGGATACAGGAGGAGAGAGGACCCTGCCCGCGAAGGCTCACAATCTACAAGGGATGGGTGAGGATACAGGAGGAGAGAGGACCCTGCCGGCAAGGGCTCACAATCTACAAGGGATGGGTGAAAATACAGTAGGAGAGAGGACCCTGCCCGCGAGGGCTCACAATCTACAAGGGATGGGTGAGGATACAGGAGGAGAGAGGACCCTGCCCGCGAAGGCTCACAATCTACAAGGGCTGGGTGAGGATACAGGAGGAGAGAGGACCCTGCCCGCGAAGGCTCACAATCTACAAGGGATGGGTGAGGATACAGGAGAGAGGACCCTGCCGGCAAGGGCTCACAATCTACAAGGGATGAGTGAGGATACAGGAGGTGAGAGGACCCTGCCCACGAGGGCTCACAATCTACAAGGGATGGGTGAGGATACAGGAGGAGAGAGGACCCTGCCCACGAAGGCTCACAATCTACAAGGGATGGGTGAGGATACAGGAGGAGAGAGGACCCTGCCTGCAAGGGCTCACAATCTACAAGGGATGGGTGAGGATACAGGAGGAGAGAGGACCCTGCCCGCGAGGGCTCACAATCTACAAGGGCTGGATGAGGATACAGGAGGAGAGAGGTACCTGCCCGCGAGGGCTCACAATCTACAAGGGCTGGGTGAGGGTACAGGAGGAGAGAGGACCCTGCCCGCGACGGCTCACAATCTACAAGGGATGGGTGAGGATACAGGAGGAGAGAGGACCCTGCCCGCGAGGGCTCATAATCTACAAGGGATGGGTGAGGAAACAGGAGGAGAGAGGACCCTGCCCACGAGGGCTCACAATCTACAAGGGATGGGTGAGGATACAGGAGGAGAGAGGACCCTGCCCGCGAGGGCTCACAATCTACAAGGGATGGGTGAGGATACAGGAGGAGAGAGGACCCTGCCCGCGAGGGCTCACAATCTACTAGGGATGGGTGAGGATAAAGGAGGAGAGAGGACCCTGCCTGCGAGGGCTCACAGTCTACAAGGGATGGGTGAGGATACAGGAGGAGAGAGGACCCTGCCCACGAGGGCTCACAATCTACAAGGGATGGGTGAGGATACAGGAGGAGAGAGGACCCTGCCCGCGAGGGCTCACAATCTACAAGGGATGGGTGAGGATACAGGAGGAGAGAGGACCCTGCCCGCGAGGGCTCATAATCTACAAGGGATGGGTGAGGATACAGGAGGAGAGAGGACCCTGCCCGCGAGGGCTCACAATCTACAAGGAATGGGTGAGGATACAGGAGGAAAGAGGACCCTGCCCGCGAGGGCTCACAATCTACACGGGATGGGTGAGGATACAGGAGGAGAGAGGACCCTGCCTGCGAGGGCTCACAATCTACAAGGGATGGGTGAGGATACAGGAGGAGAGAGGACCCTGCCAGCAAGGGCTCACAATCTACAAGCCTACCATATCAACTACTCGGTAAACTAACTTTGTCCTGTTCCCTCCTTCCAAATATTACTCTGAATCTGCCCCCTACTATTCATCTGTCCCCACACCCTCCATACACACGATAACTGCACTTGATACTTAACTATTGCACTTAAACACACGGGCTGATGACCGGATTATGCAGCTTTATATGAAAATCCCTATTTATTATAATTGCTAGACCTGAAATAACAAGCACTTTTCACCTATTGTGTCCCCCCCATTTCCTTGTAGATTGTAAGCTTGCGAGCAGGGACCTCACCCCTAATGTCACTGTTTAAATTGTCTTAACTTGTACCGAATTTATTGTCTGTACATGTCCCCGCTTATTGTAAAGTGCTGCGGAATTTGTTGGCGCTATATAAACAAAAATTATTATTATTATTATTCCTTTCTGCATCTTTTTGATACACAATCCACAGCTAATCCGTAGACCTTTTTACACCTGCCGTTTAGCTGCGGATTTGGCTGACGCAATGTAAGTCGATGGGTGCAGAAACGCTGCAGATCCACAAAAAGAATTGACACGCTGCTGAAAATAAAACGCTGAGAATCCGTGCAGAATATTCCGCAGCATGTGCACACCAATTCTGGATTCCAATTGATTAACATTACCTGAACACTCTTTGTGGATTTGGTGCAAATCAGCGTGGAAAAAAACACTGCTGATCCGCAAACAAATCTGCAAAGTGTGCACATAACCTAAACGTTGACCAGTGATTTTTCATTTACAACAAATTTTACAAAACCATTTTTTTAAGGGACCACATCACATTTTTATTATTATTTATTATTATAGAGCCATTGATTCCATGGCGCTTTACATGTGACGAGGGCTATACATAATAAAAAACAAGTACAATAATCTTAATCAATACAAGTCACGACTGGTACAGGAGGAAAGAGGACCCTGCCCACGAAGGCTCACAATCTACAAGGGATGGGTGAGGATACAGGAGGAGAGAGGACCCTGCCTGCAAGGGCTCACAATCTACAAGGGATGGGTGAGGATACAGGAGGAGAGAGGACCCTGCCCGCGAGGGCTCACAATCTACAAGGGCTGGATGAGGATACAGGAGGAGAGAGGTACCTGCCCGCGAGGGCTCACAATCTACAAGGGCTGGGTGAGGGTACAGGAGGAGAGAGGACCCTGCCCGCGACGGCTCACAATCTACAAGGGATGGGTGAGGATACAGGAGGAGAGAGGACCCTGCCCGCGAGGGCTCATAATCTACAAGGGATGGGTGAGGAAACAGGAGGAGAGAGGACCCTGCCCACGAGGGCTCACAATCTACATGGGATGGGTGAGGATACAGGAGGAGAGAGGACCCTGCCCGCGAGGGCTCATAATCTACAAGGGATGGGTGAGGATACAGGAGGAGAGAGGACCCTGCCCGCGAGGGCTCACAATCTACTAGGGATGGGTGAGGATAAAGGAGGAGAGAGGACCCTGCCTGCGAGGGCTCACAGTCTACAAGGGATGGGTGAGGATACAGGAGGAGAGAGGACCCTGCCCACGAGGGCTCACAATCTACAAGGGATGGGTGAGGATACAGGAGGAGAGAGGACCCTGCCCGCGAGGGCTCACAATCTACAAGGGATGGGTGAGGATACAGGAGGAGAGAGGACCCTGCCCGCGAGGGCTCATAATCTACAAGGGATGGGTGAGGATACAGGAGGAGAGAGGACCCTGCCCGCGAGGGCTCACAATCTACAAGGAATGGGTGAGGATACAGGAGGAAAGAGGACCCTGCCCGCGAGGGCTCACAATCTACACGGGATGGGTGAGGATACAGGAGGAGAGAGGACCCTGCCTGCGAGGGCTCACAATCTACAAGGGATGGGTGAGGATACAGGAGGAGAGAGGACCCTGCCAGCAAGGGCTCACAATCTACAAGCCTACCACATCAACTACTCGGTAAACTAACTTTGTCCTGTTCCCTCCTTCCAAATATTACTCTGAATCTGCCCACTACTATTCATCTGTCCCCACACCCTCCATACACACGATAACTGCACTTGATACTTAACTATTGCACTTAAACACACGGGCTGATGACCGGATTATGCAGCTTTATATGAAAATCCCTATTTATTATAATTGCTAGACCTGAAATAACAAGCACTTTTCACCTATTGTGTCCCCCCCATTTCCTTGTAGATTGTAAGCTTGCGAGCAGGGACCTCACCCCTAATGTCACTGTTTAAATTGTCTTAACTTGTACCGAATTTATTGTCTGTACATGTCCCCGCTTATTGTAAAGTGCTGCGGAATTTGTTGGCGCTATATAAATAAAAATTATTATTATTATTATTCCTTTCTGCATCTTTTTGATACACAATCCACAGCTAATCCGTAGACCTTTTTACACCTGCCGTTTAGCTGCGGATTTGGCTGACGCAATGTAAGTCGATGGGTGCAGAAACGCTGCAGATCCACAAAAAGAATTGACACGCTGCTGAAAATAAAACGCTGAGAATCCGTGCAGAATATTCCGCAGCATGTGCACACCAATTCTGGATTCCAATTGATTAACATTACCTGAACACTCTTTGTGGATTTGGTGCAAATCAGCGTGGAAAAAAACACTGCTGATCCGCAAACAAATCTGCAAAGTGTGCACATAACCTAAACGTTGACCAGTGATTTTTCATTTACAACAAATTTTACAAAACCATTTTTTTAAGGGACCACATCACATTTTTATTATTATTTATTATTATAGAGCCATTGATTCCATGGCGCTTTACATGTGACGAGGGCTATACATAATAAAAAACAAGTACAATAATCTTAATCAATACAAGTCACGACTGGTACAGGAGGAAAGAGGACCCTGCCCGCGAAGGCTCACAATCTACAAGGGATGGGTGAGGATACAGGAGGAGAGAGGACCCTGACCACGAAGGCTCACAGTCTACAAGGGATGGGTGAGGATAAAGGAGTAGAGAGGACCCTGCCTGCGAGGGCTCACAATCTACAAGGGATGGGTGAGAATACAGGAGGAGAGAGGACCCTGCCCGCGAGGGCTCACAATCTACAAGGGCTGGGTGAGGATACAGGAGGAGAGAGGACCCTGCCCGCGAGGGCTCACAATCTACAACGGATGGGTGAGGATACAGTAGGAGAGAGGACCCTGCCCGCGAGGGCTCACAGTCTACAAGGGATGGGTGAGGATACAGGAGGAGAGAGGACCCTGCCCACGAAGGCTCACAATCTACAAGGGATGGGTGAGGATACAGGAGGAGAGAGGACCCTGCCCACGAGGGCTCACAATCTACAAGGGATGGGTGAGGATACAGGAGGAGAGAGGACCCTGCCGGCAAGGGCTCACAATCTACAAGGGATGGGTGAGGATACAGGAGGAGAGAGGACCCTGCCCACGAAGGCTCACAATCTACAAGGGATGGGTGAGGATACAGGAGGAGACAGGACCCTGCCCGCGAAGGCTCACAATCTACAAGGGATGGGTGAGGATACAGGAGGAGAGAGGACCCTGCCGGCAAGGGCTCACAATCTACAAGGGATGGGTGAGGATACAGGAGGAGAGAGGACCCTGCCCGCGAAGGTCACAATCTACAAGGGATGGGTGAGGATACAGGAGGAGAGAGGACCCTGCCGGCAAGGGCTCACAATCTACAAGGGATGGGTGAGAATACAGTAGGAGAGAGGACCCTGCCCGCGAGGGCTCACAATCTACAAGGGATGGGTGAGGATACAGGAGGAGAGAGGACCCTGCCCGCGAAGGCTCACAATCTACAAGGGATGGGTGAGGATACAGGAGGAGAGAGGACCCTGCCGGCAAGGTCTCACAATCTACAAGGGATGGGTGAGGATACAGGAGGAGATAGGACCCTGCCCACGAGGGCTCACAATCTACAAGGGATGGGTGAGGATACAGGAGGAGAGAGGACCCTGCCCGCGAGGGCTCACAATCTACAAGGGCTGGATGAGGATACAGGAGGAGAGAGGACCCTGCCCGCGAGGGCTCACAATCAACAAGGGCTGGGTGAGGATACAGGAGGAGAGAGGACCCTGCCCGCGACGGCTCACAATCTACAAGGGATGGGTGAGGATACAGGAGGAGAGAGGACCCTGCCCGCGAGGGCTCATAATCTAAAAGGGATGGGTGAGGATACAGGAGGAGAGAGGACCCTGCCCACGAGGGCTCACAATCTACAAGGGATGGGTGAGGATACAGGAGGAGAGAGGACCCTGCCCGCGAAGGCTCACAATCTACAAGGGATGGGTGAGGATACAGGAGGAGAGAGGACCCTGCCGGCAAGGGCTCACAATCTACAACGGATGGGTGAGGATACAGGTGGAGAGAGGACCCTGCCCGCGAAGGCTCACAATCTACAAGGGATGGGTGAGGATACAGGAGGAGAGAGGACCCTGCCGGCCAGGGCTCACAATCTACAAGGGATGGGTGAGAATACAGTAGGAGAGAGGACCCTGCCCGCGAGGGCTCACAATCTACAAGGGATGGGTGAGGATACAGGAGGAGAGAGGACCCTGCCCGCGAAGGATCACAATCTACAAGAGATGGGTGAGGATACAGGAGGAGAGAGGACCCTGCCGGCGAAGGCTCACAATCTACAAGGGATGGGTGAGGATACAGGAGGAGAGAGGACCCTGCCTGCGAGGGCTCACAGTCTACAAGGGATGGGTAAGGATACAGGAGGAGAGAGGACCCTGCCCGCGAGGGCTCACAATCTACAAGGGATGGGTGAGGATACAGGAGGAGAGAGGGCCCTGCCCGCGAGGGCTCACAATCTACAAGGGATGGGTGAGGATACAGGTGGAGAGAGGACCCTGCCCGCGAAGGCTCACAATCTACAAGGGATGGGTGAGGATACAGGAGGAGAGAGGACCCTGCCGGCCAGGGCTCACAATCTACAAGGGATGGGTGAGAATACAGTAGGAGAGAGGACCCTGCCCGCGAGGGCTCACAATCTACAAGGGATAGGTGAGGATACAGGAGGAGAGAGGACCCTGCCCGCGAAGGATCACAATCTACAAGAGATGGGTGAGGATACAGGAGGAGAGAGGACCCTGCCGGCGAAGGCTCACAATCTACAAGGGATGGGTGAGGATACAGGAGGAGAGAGGACCCTGCCGGCAAGGGCTCACAATCTACAAGGGATGGGTGAGGATACAGGAGGAGAGAGGACCCTGCCCGCGAGGGCTCATAATCTACAAGGGATGGGTGAGGATACAGGAGGAGAGAGGACCCTGCCCTCGAGGGCTCACAATCTACAAGGGATGGGTGAGGATACAGGAGGAGAGAGGACCCTGCCTGCGAGGGCTCACAGTCTACAAGGGATGGGTGAGGATACAGGAGGAGAGAGGACCCTGCCCGCGAGGGCTCACAATCTACAAGGGATGGGTGAGGATACAGGAGGAGAGAGGACCCTGCCCGCGAGGGCTCACAATCTACAAGCCTACCACATCAACTACTCGGTAAACTAACTTTGTCCTGTTCCCTCCTTCCAAATATTACTCTGAATCTGCCCCCTACTATTCATCTGTCCCCACACCCTCCATACACACGATAACTGCACTTGATACTTAACTATTGCACTTAAACACACGGGCTGATGACCGGATTATGCAGCTTTATATGAAAATCCCTATTTATTATAATTGCTAGACCTGAAATAACAAGCACTTTTCACCTATTGTGTCCCCCCCCCCATTTCCTTGTAGATTGTAAGCTTGCGAGCAGGGACCTCACCCCTAATGTCACTGTTTAAATTGTCTTAACTTGTACCGAATTTATTGTCTGTACATGTCCCCGCTTATTGTAAAGTGCTGCGGAATTTGTTGGCGCTATATAAATAAAAATTATTATTATTATTATTCCTTTCTGCATCTTTTTGATACACATTCCACAGCTAATCCGTAGTCCATTTTACACCTGCCGTTTAGCTGCGGATTTGGCTGACGCAATGTAAGTCGATGGGTGCAGAAACGCTGCAGATCCACAAAAAGAATTGACACGCTGCTGAAAATAAAACGCTGAGAATCCGTGCAGAATTTTCCGCAGCATGTGCACACCAATTCTGGATTCCAATTGATTAACATTACCTGAACACTCTTTGTGGATTTGGTGCAAATCAGCGTGGAAAAAAACACTGCTGATCCGCAAACAAATCTGCAAAGTGTGCACATAACCTAAACGTTGACCAGTGATTTTTCATTTACAACAAATTTTACAAAACCATTTTTTTAAGGGACCACATCACATTTTTATTATTATTTATTATTATAGAGCCATTGATTCCATGGCGCTTTACATGTGACGAGGGCTATACATAATAAAAAACAAGTACAATAATCTTAATCAATACAAGTCACGACTGGTACAGGAGGAAAGAGGACCCTGCCCACGAAGGCTCACAATCTACAAGGGATGGGTGAGGATACAGGAGGAGAGAGGACCCTGCCTGCAAGGGCTCACAATCTACAAGGGATGGGTGAGGATACAGGAGGAGAGAGGACCCTGCCCGCGAGGGCTCACAATCTACAAGGGCTGGATGAGGATACAGGAGGAGAGAGGTACCTGCCCGCGAGGGCTCACAATCTACAAGGGCTGGGTGAGGGTACAGGAGGAGAGAGGACCCTGCCCGCGACGGCTCACAATCTACAAGGGATGGGTGAGGATACAGGAGGAGAGAGGACCCTGCCCGCGAGGGCTCATAATCTACAAGGGATGGGTGAGGAAACAGGAGGAGAGAGGACCCTGCCCACGAGGGCTCACAATCTACAAGGGATGGGTGAGGATACAGGAGGAGAGAGGACCCTGCCCGCGAGGGCTCATAATCTACAAGGGATGGGTGAGGATACAGGAGGAGAGAGGACCCTGCCCGCGAGGGCTCACAATCTACTAGGGATGGGTGAGGATAAAGGAGGAGAGAGGACCCTGCCTGCGAGGGCTCACAGTCTACAAGGGATGGGTGAGGATACAGGAGGAGAGAGGACCCTGCCCACGAGGGCTCACAATCTACAAGGGATGGGTGAGGATACAGGAGGAGAGAGGACCCTGCCCGCGAGGGCTCACAATCTACAAGGGATGGGTGAGGATACAGGAGGAGAGAGGACCCTGCCCGCGAGGGCTCATAATCTACAAGGGATGGGTGAGGATACAGGAGGAGAGAGGACCCTGCCCGCGAGGGCTCACAATCTACAAGGAATGGGTGAGGATACAGGAGGAAAGAGGACCCTGCCCGCGAGGGCTCACAATCTACACGGGATGGGTGAGGATACAGGAGGAGAGAGGACCCTGCCTGCGAGGGCTCACAATCTACAAGGGATGGGTGAGGATACAGGAGGAGAGAGGACCCTGCCAGCAAGGGCTCACAATCTACAAGCCTACCACATCAACTACTCGGTAAACTAACTTTGTCCTGTTCCCTCCTTCCAAATATTACTCTGAATCTGCCCCCTACTATTCATCTGTCCCCACACCCTCCATACACACGATAACTGCACTTGATACTTAACTATTGCACTTAAACACACGGGCTGATGACCGGATTATGCAGCTTTATATGAAAATCCCTATTTATTATAATTGCTAGACCTGAAATAACAAGCACTTTTCACCTATTGTGTCCCCCCCATTTCCTTGTAGATTGTAAGCTTGCGAGCAGGGACCTCACCCCTAATGTCACTGTTTAAATTGTCTTAACTTGTACCGAATTTATTGTCTGTACATGTCCCCGCTTATTGTAAAGTGCTGCGGAATTTGTTGGCGCTATATAAATAAAAATTATTATTATTATTATTCCTTTCTGCATCTTTTTGATACACAATCCACAGCTAATCCGTAGACCTTTTTACACCTGCCGTTTAGCTGCGGATTTGGCTGACGCAATGTAAGTCGATGGGTGCAGAAACGCTGCAGATCCACAAAAAGAATTGACACGCTGCTGAAAATAAAACGCTGAGAATCCGTGCAGAATATTCCGCAGCATGTGCACACCAATTCTGGATTCCAATTGATTAATATTACCTGAACACTCTTTGTGGATTTGGTGCAAATCAGCGTGGAAAAAAACACTGCTGATCCGCAAACAAATCTGCAAAGTGTGCACATAACCTAAACGTTGACCAGTGATTTTTCATTTACAACAAATTTTACAAAACCATTTTTTTAAGGGACCACATCACATTTTTATTATTATTTATTATTATAGAGCCATTGATTCCATGGCGCTTTACATGTGACGAGGGCTATACATAATAAAAAACAAGTACAATAATCTTAATCAATACAAGTCACGACTGGTACAGGAGGAAAGAGGACCCTGCCCGCGAAGGCTCACAATCTACAAGGGATGGGTGAGGATACAGGAGGAGAGAGGACCCTGACCACGAAGGCTCACAGTCTACAAGGGATGGGTGAGGATACAGGAGTAGAGAGGACCCTGCCTGCGAGGGCTCACAATCTACAAGGGATGGGTGAGAATACAGGAGGAGAGAGGACCCTGCCCGCGAGGGCTCACAATCTACAAGGGCTGGGTGAGGATACAGGAGGAGAGAGGACCCTGCCCGCGAGGGCTCACAATCTACAACGGATGGGTGAGGATACAGTAGGAGAGAGGACCCTGCCCGCGAGGGCTCACAGTCTACAAGGGATGGGTGAGGATACAGGAGGAGAGAGGACCCTGCCCACGAAGGCTCACAATCTACAAGGGATGGGTGAGGATACAGGAGGAGAGAGGACCCTGCCCACGAGGGCTCACAATCTACAAGGGATGGGTGAGGATACAGGAGGAGAGAGGACCCTGCCGGCAAGGGCTCACAATCTACAAGGGATGGGTGAGGATACAGGAGGAGAGAGGACCCTGCCCACGAAGGCTCACAATCTACAAGGGATGGGTGAGGATACAGGAGGAGACAGGACCCTGCCCGCGAAGGCTCACAATCTACAAGGGATGGGTGAGGATACAGGAGGAGAGAGGACCCTGCCGGCAAGGGCTCACAATCTACAAGGGATGGGTGAGGATACAGGAGGAGAGAGGACCCTGCCCGCGAAGGTCACAATCTACAAGGGATGGGTGAGGATACAGGAGGAGAGAGGACCCTGCCGGCAAGGGCTCACAATCTACAAGGGATGGGTGAGAATACAGTAGGAGAGAGGACCCTGCCCGCGAGGGCTCACAATCTACAAGGGATGGGTGAGGATACAGGAGGAGAGAGGACCCTGCCCGCGAAGGCTCACAATCTACAAGGGATGGGTGAGGATACAGGAGGAGAGAGGACCCTGCCGGCAAGGTCTCACAATCTACAAGGGATGGGTGAGGATACAGGAGGAGATAGGACCCTGCCCACGAGGGCTCACAATCTACAAGGGATGGGTGAGGATACAGGAGGAGAGAGGACCCTGCCCGCGAGGGCTCACAATCTACAAGGGCTGGATGAGGATACAGGAGGAGAGAGGACCCTGCCCGCGAGGGCTCACAATCAACAAGGGCTGGGTGAGGATACAGGAGGAGAGAGGACCCTGCCCGCGACGGCTCACAATCTACAAGGGATGGGTGAGGATACAGGAGGAGAGAGGACCCTGCCCGCGAGGGCTCATAATCTAAAAGGGATGGGTGAGGATACAGGAGGAGAGAGGACCCTGCCCACGAGGGCTCACAATCTACAAGGGATGGGTGAGGATACAGGAGGAGAGAGGACCCTGCCCGCGAAGGCTCACAATCTACAAGGGATGGGTGAGGATACAGGAGGAGAGAGGACCCTGCCGGCAAGGGCTCACAATCTACAACGGATGGGTGAGGATACAGGTGGAGAGAGGATCCTGCCCGCGAAGGCTCACAATCTACAAGGGATGGGTGAGGATACAGGAGGAGAGAGGACCCTGCCGGCCAGGGCTCACAATCTACAAGGGATGGGTGAGAATACAGTAGGAGAGAGGACCCTGCCCGCGAGGGCTCACAATCTACAAGGGATGGGTGAGGATACAGGAGGAGAGAGGACCCTGCCTGCGAGGGCTCACAGTCTACAAGGGATGGGTAAGGATACAGGAGGAGAGAGGACCCTGCCCGCGAGGGCTCACAATCTACAAGGGATGGGTGAGGATACAGGAGGAGAGAGGGCCCTGCCCGCGAGGGCTCACAATCTACAAGGGATGGGTGAGGATACAGGTGGAGAGAGGACCCTGCCCGCGAAGGCTCACAATCTACAAGGGATGGGTGAGGATACAGGAGGAGAGAGGACCCTGCCGGCCAGGGCTCACAATCTACAAGGGATGGGTGAGAATACAGTAGGAGAGAGGACCCTGCCCGCGAGGGCTCACAATCTACAAGGGATGGGTGAGGATACAGGAGGAGAGAGGACCCTGCCCGCGAAGGATCACAATCTACAAGAGATGGGTGAGGATACAGGAGGAGAGAGGACCCTGCCGGCGAAGGCTCACAATCTACAAGGGATGGGTGAGGATACAGGAGGAGAGAGGACCCTGCCGGCAAGGGCTCACAATCTACAAGGGATGGGTGAGGATACAGGAGGAGAGAGGACCCTGCCCGCGAGGGCTCATAATCTACAAGGGATGGGTGAGGATACAGGAGGAGAGAGGACCCTGCCCTCGAGGGCTCACAATCTACAAGGGATGGGTGAGGATACAGGAGGAGAGAGGACCCTGCCTGCGAGGGCTCACAGTCTACAAGGGATGGGTGAGGATACAGGAGGAGAGAGGACCCTGCCCGCGAGGGCTCACAATCTACAAGGGATGGGTGAGGATACAGGAGGAGAGAGGACCCTGCCCGCGAGGGCTCACAATCTACAAGCCTACCACATCAACTACTCGGTAAACTAACTTTGTCCTGTTCCCTCCTTCCAAATATTACTCTGAATCTGCCCCCTACTATTCATCTGTCCCCACACCCTCCATACACACGATAACTGCACTTGATACTTAACTATTGCACTTAAACACACGGGCTGATGACCGGATTATGCAGCTTTATATGAAAATCCCTATTTATTATAATTGCTAGACCTGAAATAACAAGCACTTTTCACCTATTGTGTCCCCCCCCCATTTCCTTGTAGATTGTAAGCTTGCGAGCAGGGACCTCACCCCTAATGTCACTGTTTAAATTGTCTTAACTTGTACCGAATTTATTGTCTGTACATGTCCCCGCTTATTGTAAAGTGCTGCGGAATTTGTTGGCGCTATATAAATAAAAATTATTATTATTATTATTCCTTTCTGCATCTTTTTGATACACATTCCACAGCTAATCCGTAGTCCATTTTACACCTGCCGTTTAGCTGCGGATTTGGCTGACGCAATGTAAGTCGATGGGTGCAGAAACGCTGCAGATCCACAAAAAGAATTGACACGCTGCTGAAAATAAAACGCTGAGAATCCGTGCAGAATTTTCCGCAGCATGTGCACACCAATTCTGGATTCCAATTGATTAACATTACCTGAACACTCTTTGTGGATTTGGTGCAAATCAGCGTGGAAAAAAACACTGCTGATCCGCAAACAAATCTGCAAAGTGTGCACATAACCTAAACGTTGACCAGTGATTTTTCATTTACAACAAATTTTACAAAACCATTTTTTTAAGGGACCACATCACATTTTTATTATTATTTATTATTATAGAGCCATTGATTCCATGGCGCTTTACATGTGACGAGGGGTATACATAATAAAAAACAAGTACAATAATCTTAATCAATACAAGTCACGACTGGTACAGGAGGAAAGAGGACCCTGCCCGCGAAGGCTCACAATCTACAAGGGATGGGTGAGGATACAGGAGGAGAGAGGACCCTGCCCACGAAGGCTCACAGTCTACAAGGGATGGGTGAGGATACAGGAGGAGAGAGGACCCTGCCCACGAGGGCTCACAGTCTACAAGGGATGGGTGAGGATACAGGAGTAGAGAGGACCCTGCCCGCGAGGGCTCACAATCTACAAGGGATGGGTGAGAATACAGGAGGAGAGAGGACCCTACCCGCGAGGGCTCACAATCTATAAGGGCTGGGTGAGGATACAGTAGGAGAGAGGACCCTGCCCGCGAGGGCTCACAGTCTACAAGGGATGGGTGAGGATACAGGAGGAGAGAGGACCCTGCCCACGAGGGCTCACAGTCTACAATGGATGGGTGAGGATACAGGAGGAGAGAGGACCCTGCCCACGAAGGCTCACAATCTACAAGGGATGGGTGAGGATACAGGAGGAGAGAGGACCCTGCCCAAGAGGGCTCACAATCTACAAGGGATGGGTGAGGATACACGAGGAGAGAGGACCCTGCCGGCAAGGGCTCACAATCTACAAGGGATGGGTGAGGATACAGGAGGAGAGAAGACCCTGCCCACGAAGGCTCACAATCTACAAGGGATGGGTGAGGATACAGGAGGAGAGAGGACCCTGCCCGCGAAGGCTCACAATCTACAAGGGATGGGTGAGGATACAGGAGGAGAGAGGACCCTGCCGGCAAGGGCTCACAATCTACAAGGGATGGGTGAGGATACAGGAGGAGAGAGGACCCTGCCCGCGAAGGTCACAATCTACAAGGGATGGGTGTGGATACAGGAGGAGAGAGGATCCTGCCGGCAAGGGCTCACAAGCAACAAGGGATGGGTGAGAATACAGTAGGAGAGAGGACCCTGCCCGCGAAGGCTCACAATCTACAAGGGATGGGTGAGGATACAGCAGGAGAGAGGACCCTGCCCGCGAAGGCTCACAATCTACAAGGGATGGGTGAGGATACAGGAGGAGAGAGGACCCTGCCCGCGAAGGCTCACAATCTACAAGGGATGGGTGAGGATACAGGAGGAGAGAGGACCCTGCCGGCAAGGTCTCACAATCTACAAGGGATGGGTGAGGATACAGGAGGAGAGAGGACCCTGCCCGCGAGGGCTCACAATCTACAAGGGCTGGATGAGGATACAGGAGGAGAGAGGACCCTGCCCGCGAGGGCTCACAATCTACAAGGGCTGGGTGAGGATACAGGAGGAGAGAGGACCCTGCCCGCGACGGCTCACAATCTACAAGGGATGGGTGAGGATACAGGAGGAGAGAGGACCGTGCCCGCGAGGGCTCATAATCTAAAAGGGATGGGTGAGGATACAGGAGGAGAGAGGACCCTGCCCACGAGGGCTCACAATCTACAAGGGATGGGTGAGGATGCAGGAGGAGAGAGGACCCTGCCCGCGAAGGCTCACAATCTACAAGGGATGGGTGAGGATACAGGAGGAGAGAGGACCCTGCCGGCGAGGGCTCACAATCTACAAGGGATGGGTGAGGATACAGGTGGAGAGAGGACCCTGCCCGCGAAGGCTCACAATCTACAAGGGATGGGTGAGGATACAGGAGGAGAGAGGACCCTGCCGGCAAGGGCTCACAATCTACAAGGGATGGGTGAGGATACAGGAGGAGAGAGGACCCTGCCCACGAGGGCTCACAATCTACAAGGGATGGGTGAGGATACAGGAGGAGAGAGGACCCTGCCCGCGAAGGCTCACAATCTACAAGAGATGGGTGAGGATACAGGAGGAGAGAGGACCCTGCCCGCGAAGGCTCACAATCTACAAGGGATCCGTGAGGATACAGGAGGAGAGAGGACCCTGCCGGCAAGGGCTCACAATCTACAAGGGATGGGTGAGGATACAGGAGGAGAGAGGACCCTGCCCACGAGGGCTCACAATCTACAAGGGATGGGTGAGGATACAGGAGGAGAGAGGACCCTGCCCACGAGGGCTCACAATCTACAAGGGATGGGTGAGGATACAGGAGGAGAGAGGACCCTGCCCGCGAGGGCTCATAATCTACAAGGGATGGGTGAGGATACAGGAGGAGAGAGGACCCTGCCGGCGAAGGCTCACAATCTACAAGGGATGGGTGAGGATACAGGAGGAGAGAGGACCCTGCCCGCGAGGGCTCACAGTCTACAAGGGATGGGTGAGGATACAGGAGGAGAGAGGACCCTGCCCGCGAGGGCTCACAATCTACAAGGGATGGGTGAGGATACAGGAGGAGAGAGGACCCTGCCCGCGAGGGCTCACAATCTACAAGGGATGGGTGAGGATATAGGAGGAGAGAGGACCCTGCCCGCGAGGGCTCATAATCTACAAGGGATGGGTGAGGATACAGGAGGAGAGAGGACCCTGCCCGCAAAGGCTCACAATCTACAAGGGATGGGTGAGGACACAGGAGGAGAGAGGACCCTGCCCGCGAAGGCTCACAATCTACAAGGGATGGGTGAGGATACAGGAGGAGAGAGGACCCTGCCGGCAAGGTCTCACAATCTACAAGGGATGGGTGAGGATACAGGAGGAGAGAGGACCCTGCCCACGAGGGCTCACAATCTACAAGGGATGGGTGATGATACAGGAGGAGAGAGGACCCTGCCCGCGAGAGCTCACAATCTACAAGGGCTGGATGAGGATACAGGAGGAGAGAGGACTCTGCCCGCGAGGGCTCACAATCTACAAGGGCTGGGTGAGGATACAGGAGGAGAGAGGACCCTGCCCGCGACGGCTCACAATCTACAAGGGATGGGTGAGGATACAGGAGGAGAGAGGACCCTGCCCGCAAGGGCTCATAATCTAAAAGGGATGGGTGAGGATACAGGATGAGAGAGGACCCTGCCCACGAGGGCTCACAATCTACAAGGGATGGGTGAGGATACAGGAGGAGAGGGGACTCTGCCCGCGAAGGCTCACAATCTACAAGGGATGGGTGAGGATACAGGTGGAGAGAGGACCCTGCCGGCAAGGGCTCACAATCTACAAGGGATGGGTGAGGATACAGGTGGAGAGAGGACCCTGCCCACGAAGGCTCACAATCTACAAGGGATGGGTGAGGATACAGGAGGAGAGAGGACCCTGCCAGCCAGGGCTCACAATCTACAAGGGATGGGTGAGAATACAGTAGGAGAGAGGACCCTGCCCGCGAGGGCTCACAATCTACAAGGGATGGGTGAGTATACAGGAGGAGAGAGGCCCCTGCCCGCGAAGGCTCACAATCTACAAGAGATGGGTGATACAGGAGGAGAGAGGACCCTGCCCGCGAAGGCTCACAATCTACAAGGGATGGGTGAGGATACAGGAGGAGAGAGGACCCTGCCGGCAAGTGCTCACAATCTACAAGGGATGGGTGAGGATACAGGAGGAGAGAGGACCCTGCCCACGAGGGCTCACAATCTACAAGGGATGGGTGAGGATACAGGAGGAGAGAGGACCCTGCCCACGAGGGCTCACAATCTACAAGGGATGGGTGAGGATACAGGAGGAGAGAGGACCCTGCCCGCGAGGGCTCATAATCTACAAGGGATGGGTGAGGATACAGGAGGAGAGAGGACCCTGCCCGCGAGAGCTCACAATCTACAAGGGATGGGTGAGGATACAGGAGGAGAGAGGACCCTGCCTGCGAGGGCTCACAATCTACAAGGGATGGGTGAGGATACAGGAGGAGAGAGGACCCTGCCCGCGAGGGCTCACAATCTACAAGGGATGGGTGAGGATACAGGAGGAGAGAGGACCCTGCCCGCGAGGGCTCACAATCTACAAGCCTACCACATCAACTACTCGGTAAACTAACTTTGTCCTGTTCCCTCCTTCCAAATATTACTCTGAATCTGCCCCTACTATTCATCTGTCCCCACACCCTCCATACACACGATAACTGCACTTGATACTTAACTATTACACTTAAACACACGGGCTGATGACCGGATTATGCAGCTTTATATGAAAATCCCTATATATTATAATTGCTAGACCTGAAATAACAAGCACTTTTCACCTATTGTGTCCCCCCCATTTCCTTGTAGATTGTAAGCTTGCGAGCAGGGACCTCACCCCTAATGTCACTGTTTAAATTGTCTTAACTTGTACCGAATTTATTGTCTGTACATGTCCCCGCTTATTGTAAAGTGCTGCGGAATTTGTTGGCGCTATATAAATAAAAATTATTATTATTATTATTTCTTTCTGCATCTTTTTGATACACAATCCACAGCTAATCCGTAGACCTTTTTACACCTGCCGTTTAGCTGCGGATTTGGCTGACGCAATGTAAGTCGATGGGTGCAGAAACGCTGCAGATCCACAAAAAGAATTGACACGCTGCTGAAAATAAAACGCTGAGAATCCGTGCAGAATATTCCGCAGCATGTGCACACCAATTCTGGATTCCAATTGATTAACATTACCTGAACACTCTTTGTGGATTTGGTGCAAATCAGCGTGGAAAAAAACACTGCTGATCCGCAAACAAATCTGCAAAGTGTGCACATAACCTAAACGTTGACCAGTGATTTTTCATTTACAACAAATTTTACAAAACCATTTTTTTAAGGGACCACATCACATTTTTATTATTATTTATTATTATAGAGCCATTGATTCCATGGCGCTTTACATGTGACAAGGGCTATACATAATAAAAAACAAGTACAATAATCTTAATCAATACAAGTCACGACTGGTACAGGAGGAAAGAGGACCCTGCCCGCGAAGGCTCACAATCTACAAGGGATGGGTGAGGATACAGGAGGAGAGAGGACCCTGACCACGAAGGCTCACAGTCTACAAGGGATGGGTGAGGATACAGGAGGAGAGAGGACCCTGCCTGCGAGGGCTCACAATCTACAAGGGATGGGTGAGAATACAGGAGGAGAGAGGACTCTGCCCGCGAGGGCTCACAATCTACAAGGGCTGGGTGAGGATACAGGAGGAGAGAGGACCCTGCCCGCGAGGGCTCACAATCTACAACGGATGGGTGAGGATACAGTAGGAGAGAGGACCCTGCCCGCGAGGGCTCACAGTCTACAAGGGATGGGTGAGGATACAGGAGGAGAGAGGACCCTGCCCACGAGGGCTCACAGTCTACAAGGGATGGGTGAGGATACAGGAGGAGAGAGGACCCTGCCAAGAAGGCTCACAATCTACAAGGGATGGGTGAGGATACAGGAGGAGAGAGGACCCTGCCCACGACGGCTCACAATCTACAAGGGATGGGTGAGGATACAGGAGGAGAGAGGACCCTGCCGGCAAGGGCTCACAATCTACAAGGGATGGGTGAGGATACAGGAGGAGAGAGGACCTTGCCCACGAAGGCTCACAATCTACAAGGGATGGGTGAGGATACAGGAGGAGAGAGGACCCTGCCCGCGAAGGCTCACAATCTACAAGGGATGGGTGAGGATACAGGAGGAGAGAGGACCCTGCCGGCAAGGGCTCACAATCTACAAGGGATGGGTGAGGATACAGGAGGAGAGAGGACCCTGCCCGCGAAGGTCACAATCTACAAGGGATGGGTGAGGATACAGGAGGAGAGAGGACCCTGCCGGCAAGGGCTCACAATCTACAAGGAATGGGTGAGAATACAGTAGGAGAGAGGACCCTGCCCGCGAGGGCTCACAATCTACAAGGGATGGGTGAGGATACAGGAGGAGAGAGGACCCTGCCCGCGAAGGCTCACAATCTACAAGGGATGGGTGAGGATACAGGAGGAGAGAGGACCCTGCCTGCGAAGGCTCACAATCTACAAGGGATGGGTGAGGATACAGGAGGAGAGAGGACCCTGCCGGCAAGGTCTCACAATCTACAAGGGATGGGTGAGGATACAGGAGGAGAGAGGACCCTGCCCACGAGGGCTCACAATCTACAAGGGATGGGTGAGGATACAGGAGGAGAGAGGACCCTGCCCGCGAGGGCTCACAATCTACAAGGGCTGGATGAGGATACAGGAGGAGAGAGGACCCTGCCCGCGAGGGCTCACAATCAACAAGGGCTGGGTGAGGATACAGGAGGAGAGAGGACCCTGCCCGCGACGGCTCACAAACTACAAGGGATGGGTGAGGATACAGGAGGAGAGAGGACCCTGCCCGCGAGGGCTCATAATCTAAAAGGGATGGGTGAGGATACAGGAGGAGAGAGGACCCTGCCCACGAGGGCTCACAATCTACAAGGGATGGGTGAGGATACAGGAGGAGAGAGGACCCTGCCCGCGAAGGCTCACAATCTACAAGGGATGGGTGAGGATACAGGAGGAGAGAGGACCCTGCCGGCAAGGGCTCACAATCTACAAGGGATGGGTGAGGATACAGGTGGAGAGAGGACCCTGCCCGCGAAGGCTCACAATCTACAAGGGATGGGTGAGGATACAGGAGGAGAGAGGACCCTGCCGGCCAGGGCTCACAATCTACAAGGGATGGGTGAGAATACAGTAGGAGAGAGGACCCTGCCCGCGAGGGCTCACAATCTACAAGGGATGGGTGAGGATACAGGAGGAGAGAGGACCCTGCCCGCGAAGGATCACAATCTACAAGAGATGGGTGAGGATACAGGAGGAGAGAGGACCCTGCCGGCGAAGGCTCACAATCTACAAGGGATGGGTGAGGATACAGGAGGAGAGAGGACCCTGCCGGCAAGGGCTCACAATCTACAAGGGATGGGTGAGGATACAGGAGGAGAGAGGACCCTGCCCACGAGGGCTCACAATCTACAAGGGATGGGTGAGGATACAGGAGGAGAGAGGACCCTGCCCACGAGGGCTCACAATCTACAAGGGATGGGTGAGGATACAGGAGGAGAGAGGACCCTGCCCGTGAGGGCTCATAATCTACAAGGGATGGGTGAGGATACAGGAGGAGAGAGGATCCTGCCCGTGAGGGCTCATAATCTACAAGGGCTGGATGAGGATACAGGAGGAGAGAGGACCCTGCCCGCGAGGGCTCACAATCAACAAGGGCTGGGTGAGGATACAGGAGGAGAGAGGACCCTGCCCGCGACGGCTCACAAACTACAAGGGATGGGTGAGGATACAGGAGGAGAGAGGACCCTGCCCGCGAGGGCTCATAATCTAAAAGGGATGGGTGAGGATACAGGAGGAGAGAGGACCCTGCCCACGAGGGCTCACAATCTACAAGGGATGGGTGAGGATACAGGAGGAGAGAGGACCCTGCCCGCGAAGGCTCACAATCTACAAGGGATGGGTGAGGATACAGGAGGAGAGAGGACCCTGCCGGCAAGGGCTCACAATCTACAAGGGATGGGTGAGGATACAGGTGGAGAGAGGACCCTGCCCGCGATGGCTCACAATCTACAAGGGATGGGTGAGGATACAGGAGGAGAGAGGACCCTGCCGGCCAGGGCTCACAATCTACAAGGGATGGGTGAGAATACAGTAGGAGAGAGGACCCTGCCCGCGAGGGCTCACAATCTACAAGGGATGGGTGAGGATACAGGAGGAGAGAGGACCCTGCCCGCGAAGGATCACAATCTACAAGAGATGGGTGAGGATACAGGAGGAGAGAGGACCCTGCCGGCGAAGGCTCACAATCTACAAGGGATGGGTGAGGATACAGGAGGAGAGAGGACCCTGCCGGCAAGGGCTCACAATCTACAAGGGATGGGTGAGGATACAGGAGGAGAGAGGACCCTGCCCACGAGGGCTCACAATCTACAAGGGATGGGTGAGGATACAGGAGGAGAGAGGACCCTGCCCACGAGGGCTCACAATCTACAAGGGATGGGTGAGGATACAGGAGGAGAGAGGACCCTGCCCGTGAGGGCTCATAATCTACAAGGGATGGGTGAGGATACAGGAGGAGAGAGGACCCTGCCCTCGAGGGCTCACAATCTACAAGGGATGGGTGAGGATACAGGAGGAGAGAGGACCCTGCCTGCGAGGGCTCACAGTCTACAAGGGATGGGTGAGGATACAGGAGGAGAGAGGACCCTGCCTGCGAGGGCTCACAATCTACAAGGGATGGGTGAGGATACAGGAGGAGAGAGGACCCTGCCCGCGAGGGCTCACAATCTACAAGCCTACCACATCAACTACTCGGTAAACTAACTTTGTCCTGTTCCCTCCTTCCAAATATTACTCTGAATCTACCCCCTACTATTCATCTGTCCCCACACCCTCCATACACACGATAACTGCACTTGATACTTAACTATTGCACTTAAACACACGGGCTGATGACCGGATTATGCAGCTTTATATGAAAATCCCTATATATTATAATTGCTAGACCTGAAATAACAAGCACTTTTCACCTATTGTGTCCCCCCCATTTCCTTGTAGATTGTAAGCTTGCGAGCAGGGACCTCACCCCTAATGTCACTGTTTAAATTGTCTTAACTTGTACCGAATTTATTGTCTGTACATGTCCCCGCTTATTGTAAAGTGCTGCGGAATTTGTTTGCGCTATATAAATAAAAATTATTATTATTATTCCTTTCTGCATCTTTTTGATACACAATCCACAGCTAATCCGTAGTCCTTTTTACACCTGCCGTTTAGCTGCGGATTTGGCTGACGCAATGTAAGTCGATGGGTGCAGAAACGCTGCAGATCCACAAAAAGAATTGACACGCTGCTGAAAATAAAACGCTGAGAATCCGTGCAGAATTTTCCGCAGCATGTGCACACCAATTCTGGATTCCAATTGATTAACATTACCTGAACACTCTTTGTGGATTTGGTGCAAATCAGCGTGGAAAAAAACACTGCTGATCCGCAAACAAATCTGCAAAGTGTGCACATAACCTAAACGTTGACCAGTGATTTTTCATTTACAACAAATTTTACAAAACCATTTTTTTAAGGGACCACATCACATTTTTATTATTATTTATTATTATAGAGCCATTGATTCCATGGCGCTTTACATGTGACGAGGGGTATACATAATAAAAAACAAGTACAATAATCTTAATCAATACAAGTCACGACTGGTACAGGAGGAAAGAGGACCCTGCCCGCGAAGGCTCACAATCTACAAGGGATGGGTGAGGATACAGGAGGAGAGAGGACCCTGCCCACGAAGGCTCACAGTCTACAAGGGATGGGTGAGGATACAGGAGGAGAGAGGACCCTGCCCACGAGGGCTCACAGTCTACAAGGGATGGGTGAGGATACAGGAGTAGAGAGGACCCTGCCCGCGAGGGCTCACAATCTACAAGGGATGGGTGAGAATACAGGAGGAGAGAGGACCCTACCCGCGAGGGCTCACAATCTACAAGGGCTGGGTGAGGATACAGGAGGAGAGAAGACCCTGCCCGCGAGGGCTCACAATCTACAAGGGATGGGTGAGGATACAGTAGGAGAGAGGACCCTGCCCGTGAGGGCTCACAGTCTACAAGGGATGGGTGAGGATACAGGAGGAGAGAGGACCCTGACCACGAGGGCTCACAATCTACAAGGGATGGGTGAGGATACAGGAGGAGAGAGGACCCTGCCGGCAAGGGCTCACAATCTACAAGGGATGGGTGAGGATACAGGAGGAGAGAGGACCCTGCCCGCGAAGGTCACAATCTACAAGGGATGGGTGTGGATACAGGAGGAGAGAGGACCCTGCCGGCAAGGGCTCACAATCAACAAGGGATGGGTGAGAATACAGTAGGAGAAAGGACCCTGCCCGCGAGGGCTCACAATCTACAAGGGATGGGTGAGGATACAGGAGGAGAGAGGACCCTGCCCGCGAAGGTCACAATCTACAAGGGATGGGTGTGGATACAGGAGGAGAGAGGACCCTGCCGGCAAGGGCTCACAATCAACAAGGGATGGGTGAGAATACAGTAGGAGAGAGGACCCTGCCCGCGAGGGCTCACAATCTACAAGGGATGGGTGAGGATACAGGAGGAGAGAGGACCCTGCCCGCGAAGGCTCACAATCTACAAGGGATGGGTGAGGATACAGGAGGAGAGAGGACCCTGCCCGCGAAGGCTCACAATCTACAAGGGATGGGTGAGGATACAGGAGGAGAGAGGACCCTGCCGGCAAGGTCTCACAATCTACAAGGGATGGGTGAGGATACAGGAGGAGAGAGGACCCTGCCCACGAGGGCTCACAATCTACAAGGGATGGGTGAGGATACAGGAGGAGAGAGGACCCTTCCCGCGAGGGCTCACAATCTACAAGGGCTGGATGAGGATACAGGAGGAGAGAGGACCCTGCCCGCGAGGGCTCACAATCTACAAGGGCTGGGTGAGGATACAGGAGGAGAGAGGACCCTGCCCGCGACGGCTCACAATCTACAAGGGATGGGTGAGGATACAGGAGGAAAGAGGACCGTGCCCGCGAGGGCTCATAATCTAAAAGGGATGGGTGAGGATACAGGAGGAGAGAGGACCCTGCCCACGAGGGCTCACAATCTACAAGGGATGGGTGAGGATACAGGAGGAGAGAGGACCCTGTCCGCGAAGGCTCACAATCTACAAGGGATGGGTGAGGATACAGGAGGAGAGAGGACCCTGCCAAAGAGGGCTCACAATCTACAAGGGATGGGTGAGGATACAGGTGGAGAGAGGACCCTGCCGGCAAGGGCTCACAATCTACAAGGGATGGGTGAGGATACAGGAGGAGAGAGGACCCTGCCGGCAAGGGCTCACAATCTACAAGGGATGGGTGAGAATACAGTAGGAGAGAGGACCCTGCCCACGAGGGCTCACAATCTACAAGGGATGGGTGAGGATACAGGAGGAGAGAGGACCCTGCCCGCGAAGGCTCACAATCTACAAGACATGGGTGAGGATACAGGAGGAGAGAGGACCCTGCCCGCGAAGGCTCACAATCTACAAGGGATCCGTGAGGATACAGGAAGAGAGAGGACCCTGCCGGCAAGGGCTCACAATCTACAAGGGATGGGTGAGGATACAGGAGGAGAGAGGACCCTGCCCACGAGGGCTCACAATCTACAAGGGATGGGTGAGGATACAGGAGGAGAGAGGACCCTGCCCGCGAGGGCTCATAATCTACAAGGGATGGGTGAGGATACAGGAGGAGAGAGGACCCTGCCCGCGAGGGCTCACAATCTACAAGGGATGGGTAAGGATACAGGAGGAGAGAGGACCCTGCCTGCGAGGGCTCACAGTCTACAAGGGATTGGTGAGGATACAGGAGGAGAGAGGACCCTGCCCGCGAGGGCTCACAATCTACAAGGGATGGGTGAGGATACAGGAGGAGAGAGGACCCTGCCCGCGAGGGCTCACAATCTACAAGGGATGGGTGAGGATATAGGAGGAGAGAGGACCCTGCCCGCGAGGGCTCATAATCTACAAGGGATGGGTGAGGATACAGGAGGAAAGAGGACCCTGCCCGCGAAGGCTCACAATCGACAAGGGATGGGTGAGGATACAGGAGGAGAGAGGACCCAGCCCGCGAAGGCTCACAATCTACAAGGGATGGGTGAGGATACAGGAGGAGAGAGGACCCTGCCGGCAAGGTCTCACAATCTACAAGGGATGGGTGAGGATACAGGAGGAGAGAGGACCCTGCCCACGAGGGCTCACAATCTACAAGGGATGGGTGATGATACAGGAGGAGAGAGGACCCTGCCCGCGAGGGCTCACAATCTACAAGGGCTGGATGAGGATACAGGAGGAGAGAGGACTTTGCCCGCGAGGGCTCACAATCTACAAGGGCTGGGTGAGGATACAGGAGGAGAGAGGACCCTGCCCGCGACGGCTCACAATCTACAAGGGATGGGTGAGGATACAGGAGGAGAGAGGACCCTGCCCGCGAAGGCTCACAATCTACAAGGGATGGGTGAGGATACAGGTGGAGAGAGGACCCTGCCGGCAAGGGCTCACAATCTACAAGGGATGGGGGAGGATACAGGTGGAGAGAGGCCCCTGCCCGCGAAGGCTCACAATCTACAAGTGATGGGTGAGGATACAGGAGGAGAGAGGACCCTGCCGGCCAGGGCTCACAATCTACAAGGGATGGGTGAGAATACAGTAGGAGAGAGGACCCTGCCCGCGAGGGCTCACAATCTACAAGGGATGGGTGAGGATACAGGAGGAGAGAGGACCCTGCCCGCGAAGGCTCACAATCTACAAGGGATGGGTGAGGATACAGGAGGAGAGAGGACCCTGCCGGCAAGTGCTCACAATCTACAAGGGATGGGTGAGGATACAGGAGGAGAGAGGACCCTGCCCACGAGGGCTCACAATCTACAAGGGATGGGTGAGGATACAGGAGGAGAGAGGACCCTGCCCACGAGGGCTCACAATCTACAAGGGATGGGTGAGGATACAGGAGGAGAGAGGACCCTGCCCGCGAGGGCTCATAATCTACAAGGGTTGGGTGAGGATACAGGAGGAGAGAGGACCCTGCCCGCGAGGGCTTACAATCTACAAGGGATGGGTGAGGATACAGGAGGAGAGAGGACCCTGCCCGCGAGGGCTCACAATCTAAAAGGGATGGGTGAGGATACAGGAGGAGAGAGGACCCTGCCCGCGAGGGCTCACAATCTACAAGGGATGGGTGAGGATACAGGAGGAGAGAGGACCCTGCCCGCGAGGGCTCACAATCTACAAGCCTACCACATCAACTACTCGGTAAACTAACTTTGTCCTGTTCCCTCCTTCCAAATATTACTCTGAATCTGCCCCTACTATTCATCTGTCCCCACACCCTCCATACACACGATAACTGCACTTGATACTTAACTATTGCACTTAAACACACGGGCTGATGACCGGATTATGCAGCTTTATATGAAAATCCCTATTTATTATAATTGCTAGACCTGAAATAACAAGCACTTTTCACCTATTGTGTCCCCCCCCCCATTTCCTTGTAGATTGTAAGCTTGCGAGCAGGGACCTCACCCCTAATGTCACTGTTTAAATTGTCTTAACTTGTACCGAATTTATTGTCTGTACATGTCCCCGCTTATTGTAAAGTGCTGCGGAATTTGTTGGCGCTATATAAATAAAAATTATTATTATTATTATTCCTTTCTGCATCTTTTTGATACACAATCCACAGCTTATCCGTAGTCCTTTTTACACCTGCCGTTTAGCTGCGGATTTGGCTGACGCAATGTAAGTCGATGGGTGCAGAAACGCTGCAGATCCACAAAAAGAATTGACACGCTGCTGAAAATAAAACGCTGAGAATCCGTGCAGAATTTTCCGCAGCATGTGCACACCAATTCTGGATTCCAATTGATTAACATTACCTGAACACTCTTTGTGGATTTGGTGCAAATCAGCGTGGAAAAAAACACTGCTGATCCACAAACAAATCTGCAAAGTGTGCACATAACCTAAACGTTGACCAGTGATTTTTCATTTACAACAAATTTTACAAAACCATTTTTTTAAAGGACCACATCACATTTTTATTATTATTTATTATTATAGAGCCATTGATTCCATGGCGCTTTACATGTGACGAGGGGTATACATAATAAAAAACAAGTACAATAATCTTAATCAATACAAGTCACGACTGGTACAGGAGGAAAGAGGACCCTGCCCGCGAAGGCTCACAATCTACAAGGGATGGGTGAGGATACAGGAGGAGAGAGGACCCTGCCCACGAAGGCTCACAGTCTACAAGGGATGGGTGAGGATACAGGAGGAGAGAGGACCCTGCCCACGAGGGCTCACAGTCTACAAGGGATGGGTGAGGATACAGGAGTAGAGGACCCTGCCCGCGAGGGCTCACAATCTACAAGGGATGGGTGAGAATACAGGAGGAGAGAGGACCCTACCCACGAGGGCTCACAATCTACAAGGGCTGGTTGAGGATACAGGAGGAGAGAAGACCCTGCCCGCGAGGGCTCACAATCTACAAGGGATGGGTGAGGATACAGTAGGAGAGAGGACCCTGCCCGCGAGGGCTCACAGTTTACAAGGGATGGGTGAGGATACAGGAGGAGAGAGGACCCTGCCCACGAGGGCTCACAGTCTACAAGGGATGGGTGAGGATACAGGAGGAGAGAGGACCCTGCCCACGAAGGCTCACAATCTACAAGGGATGGGTGAGGATACAGGAGGAGAGAGGACCCTGCCCACGAGGGCTCACAATCTACAAGGGATGGGTGAGGATACAGGAGGAGAGAGGACCCTGCCGGCAAGGGCTCACAATCTACAAGGGATGGGTGAGGATACAGGAGGAGAGAGGACCCTGCCCACGAAGGCTCACAATCTACAAGGGGTGGGTGAGGATACAGGAGAGAGGACCCTGCCAGCGAAGGCTCACAATCTACAAGGGATGGATGAGGATACAGGAGGAGAGAGGACCCTGCCGGCAAGGGCTCACAATCTACAAGGGATGGGTGAGGATACAGGAGGAGAGAGGACCCTGCCCGCGAAGGTCACAATCTACAAGGGATGGGTGAGGATACAGGAGGAGAGAGGACCCTGCCGGCAAGGGCTCACAATCTACAAGGGATGGGTGAGAATACAGGAGGAGAGAGGACCCTGCCTGCGAGGGCTCACAATCTACAAGGGATGGGTGAGGATACAGGAGGAGAGAGGAACCTGCCCGCGAAGGCTCACAATCTACAAGGGATGGGTGAGGATACAGGAGGAGAGAGGACCCTGCCGGCAAGGTCTCACAATCTGCAAGGGATGGGTGAGGATACAGGAGGAGAGAGGACCCTGCCCACGAGGGCTCACAATCTACAAGGGATGGGTGAGGATACAGGAGGAGAGAGGACCCTGCCCGCGAGGGCTCACAATCTACAAGGGCTGGATGAGGATACAGGAGGAGAGAGGACCCTGCCCGCGAGGGCTCACAATCAACAAGGGCTGGGTGAGGATACAGGAGGAGAGAGGACCCTGCCCGCGACGGCTCACAATCTACAAGGGATGGGTGAGGATACAGGAGGAGAGAGGACCCTGCCCGCGAGGGCTCATAATCTAAAAGGGATGGGTGAGGATACAGGAGGAGAGAGGACCCTGCCCACGAGGGCTCACAATCTACAAGGGATGGGTGAGGATACAGGAGGAGAGAGGACCCTGCCCGCGAAGGCTCACAACCTACAAGGGATGGGTGAGGATACAGGAGGAGAGAGGACCCTGCCGGCAAGGGCTCACAATCTACAAGGGATGGGTGAGGATACAGGTGGAGAGAGGACCCTGCCCGCGAAGGCTCACAATCTACAAGGGATGGGTGAGGATACAGGAGGAGAGAGGACCCTGCCGGCCAGGGCTCACAATCTACAAGGGATGGGTGAGAATACAGTAGGAGAGAGGACCCTGCCTGCGAGGGCTCACAATCTACAAGGGATGTGTGAGGATACAGGAGGAGAGAGGACCCTGCCCGCGAACGATCACAATCTACAAGAGATGGGTGAGGATACAGGAGGAGAGAGGACCCTGCCGGCGAAGGCTCACAATCTACAAGGGATGGGTGAGGATACAGGAGGAGAGAGGACCCTGCCGGCAAGGGCTCACAATCTACAAGGGATGGGTGAGGATACAGGAGGAGAGAGGACCCTGCCCACGAGGGCTCACAATCTACAAGGGATGGGTGAGGATACAGGAGGAGAGAGGACCCTGCCCACGAGGGCTCACAATCTACAAGGGATGGGTGAGGATACAGGAGGAGAGAGGACCCTGCCCGCGAGGGCTCATAATCTACAAGGGATGGGTGAGGATACAGGAGGAGAGAGGACCCTGCCCTCGAGGGCTCACAATCTACAAGGGATGGGTGAGGATACAGGAGGAGAGATGACCCTGCCTGCGAGGGCTCACAGTCTACAAGGGATGGGTGAGGATACAGGAGGAGAGAGGACCCTGCCTGCGAGGGCTCACAATCTACAAGGGATGGGTGAGGATACAGGAGGAGAGAGGACCCTGCCCGCGAGGGCTCACAATCTACAAGCCTACCACATCAACTACTCGGTAAACTAACTTTGTCCTGTTCCCTCCTTCCAAATATTACTCTGAATCTGCCCCCTACTATTCATCTGTCCCCACACCCTCCATACACACGATAACTGCACTTGATACTTAACTATTGCACTTAAACACACGGGCTGATGACCGGATTATGCAGCTTTATATGAAAATCCCTATTTATTATAATTGCTAGACCTGAAATAACAAGCACTTTTCACCTATTGTGTCCCCCCCATTTCCTTGTAGATTGTAAGCTTGCGAGCAGTAACCTCACCCCTAATGTCACTGTTTAAATTGTCTTAACTTGTACCGAATTTATTGTCTGTACATGTCCCCGCTTATTGTAAAGTGCTGCGGAATTTGTTGGCGCTATATAAATAAAAATTATTATTATTATTATTCCTTTCTGCATCTTTTTGATACACAATCCACAGCTAATCCGTAGTCCTTTTTACACCTTTTGACACGCTGCTGAAAATAAAACGCTGAGAATCCGTGCAGAATATTCCGCAGCATGTGCACACCAATTCTGGATTCCAATTGATTAACATTACCTGAACACTCTTTGTGGATTTGGTGCAAATCAGCGTGGAAAAAAACACTGCTGATCCGCAAACAAATCTGCAAAGTGTGCACATAACCTAAACGTTGACCAGTGATTTTTCATTTACAACAAATTTTACAAAACCATTTTTTTAAGGGACCACATCACATTTTTATTATTATTTATTATTATAGAGCCATTGATTCCATGGCGCTTTACATGTGACAAGGGCTATACATAATAAAAAACAAGTACAATAATCTTAATCAATACAAGTCACGACTGGTACAGGAGGAAAGAGGACCCTGCCCGCGAAGGCTCACAATCTACAAGGGATGGGTGAGGATACAGGAGGAGAGAGCACCCTGACCACGAAGGCTCACAGTCTACAAGGGATGGGTGAGGATACAGGAGGAGAGAGGACCCTGCCTGCGAGGGCTCACAATCTACAAGGGATGGGTGAGAATACAGGAGGAGAGAGGACTCTGCCCGCGAGGGCTCACAATCTACAAGGGCTGGGTGAGGATACAGGAGGAGAGAGGACCCTGCCCGCGAGGGCTCACAATCTACAACGGATGGGTGAGGATACAGTAGGAGAGAGGACCCTGCCCGCGAGGGATCACAGTCTACAAGGGATGGGTGAGGATACAGGAGGAGAGAGGACCCTGCCCACGAGGGCTCACAGTCTACAAGGGATGGGTGAGGATACAGGAGGAGAGAGGACCCTGCCCACGAAGGCTCACAATCTACAAGGGATGGGTGAGGATACAGGAGGAGAGAGGACCCTGCCCACGACGGCTCACAATCTACAAGGGATGGGTGAGGATACAGGAGGAGAGAGGACCCTGCCGGCAAGGGCTCACAATCTACAAGGGATGGGTGAGGATACAGGAGGAGAGAGGACCCTGCCCACGAAGGCTCACAATCTACAAGGGATGGGTGAGGATACAGGAGGAGAGAGGACCCTGCCCGCGAAGGCTCACAATCTACAAGGGATGGGTGAGGATACAGGAGGAGAGAGGACCCTGCCGGCAAGGGCTCACAATCTACAAGGGATGGGTGAGGATACAGGAGGAGAGAGGACCCTGCCCGCGAAGGTCACAATCTACAAGGGATGGGTGAGGATACAGGAGGAGAGAGGACCCTGCCGGCAAGGGCTCACAATCTACAAGGAATGGGTGAGAATACAGTAGGAGAGAGGACCCTGCCCGCGAGGGCTCACAATCTACAAGGGATGGGTGAGGATACAGGAGGAGAGAGGACCCTGCCCGCGAAGGCTCACAATCTACAAGGGATGGGTGAGGATACAGGAGGAGAGAGGACCCTGCCTGCGAAGGCTCACAATCTACAAGGGATGGGTGAGGATACAGGAGGAGAGAGGACCCTGCCGGCAAGGTCTCACAATCTACAAGGGATGGGTGAGGATACAGGAGGAGAGAGGACCCTGCCCACGAGGGCTCACAATCTACAAGGGATGGGTGAGGATACAGGAGGAGAGAGGACCCTGCCCGTGAGGGCTCATAATCTACAAGGGATGGGTGAGGATACAGGAGGAGAGAGGATCCTGCCCGTGAGGGCTCATAATCTACAAGGGCTGGATGAGGATACAGGAGGAGAGAGGACCCTGCCCGAGAGGGCTCACAATCAACAAGGGCTGGGTGAGGATACAGGAGGAGAGAGGACCCTGCCCGCGACGGCTCACAAACTACAAGGGATGGGTGAGGATACAGGAGGAGAGAGGACCCTGCCCGCGAGGGCTCATAATCTAAAAGGGATGGGTGAGGATACAGGAGGAGAGAGGACCCTGCCCACGAGGGCTCACAATCTACAAGGGATGGGTGAGGATACAGGAGGAGAGAGGACCCTGCCCGCGAAGGCTCACAATCTACAAGGGATGGGTGAGGATACAGGAGGAGAGAGGACCCTGCCGGCAAGGGCTCACAATCTACAAGGGATGGGTGAGGATACAGGTGGAGAGAGGACCCTGCCCGCGAAGGCTCACAATCTACAAGGGATGGGTGAGGATACAGGAGGAGAGAGGACCCTGCCGGCCAGGGCTCACAATCTACAAGGGATGGGTGAGAATACAGTAGGAGAGAGGACCCTGCCCGCGAGGGCTCACAATCTACAAGGGATGGGTGAGGATACAGGAGGAGAGAGGACCCTGCCCGCGAAGGATCACAATCTACAAGAGATGGGTGAGGATACAGGAGGAGAGAGGACCCTGCCAGCGAAGGCTCACAATCTACAAGGGATGGGTGAGGATACAGGAGGAGAGAGGACCCTGCCGGCAAGGGCTCACAATCTACAAGGGATGGGTGAGGATACAGGAGGAGAGAGGACCCTGCCCACGAGGGCTCACAATCTACAAGGGATGGGTGAGGATACAGGAGGAGAGAGGACCCTGCCCACGAGGGCTCACAATCTACAAGGGATGGGTGAGGATACAGGAGGAGAGAGGACCCTGCCCGTGAGGGCTCATAATCTACAAGGGATGGGTGAGGATACAGGAGGAGAGAGGACCCTGCCCTCGAGGGCTCACAATCTACAAGGGATGGGTGAGGATACAGGAGGAGAGAGGACCCTGCCTGCGAGGGCTCACAGTCTACAAGGGATGGGTGAGGATACAGGAGGAGAGAGGACCCTGCCTGCGAGGGCTCACAATCTACAAGGGATGGGTGAGGATACAGGAGGAGAGAGGACCCTGCCCGCGAGGGCTCACAATCTACAAGCCTACCACATCAACTACTCGGTAAACTAACTTTGTCCTGTTCCCTCCTTCCAAATATTACTCTGAATCTACCCCCTACTATTCATCTGTCCCCACACCCTCCATACACACGATAACTGCACTTGATACTTAACTATTGCACTTAAACACACGGGCTGATGACCGGATTATGCAGCTTTATATGAAAATCCCTATTTATTATAATTGCTAGACCTGAAATAACAAGCACTTTTCACCTATTGTGTCCCCCCCATTTCCTTGTAGATTGTAAGCTTGCGAGCAGGGACCTCACCCCTAATGTCACTGTTTAAATTGTCTTAACTTGTACCGAATTTATTGTCTGTACATGTCCCCGCTTATTGTAAAGTGCTGCGGAATTTGTTGGCGCTATATAAATAAAAATTATTATTATTATTCCTTTCTGCATCTTTTTGATACACAATCCACAGCTAATCCGTAGTCCTTTTTACACCTGCCGTTTAGCTGCGGATTTGGCTGACGCAATGTAAGTCGATGGGTGCAGAAACGCTGCAGATCCACAAAAAGAATTGACACGCTGCTGAAAATAAAACGCTGAGAATCCGTGCAGAATTTTCCGCAGCATGTGCACACCAATTCTGGATTCCAATTGATTAACATTACCTGAACACTCTTTGTGGATTTGGTGCAAATCAGCGTGGAAAAAAACACTGCTGATCCGCAAACAAATCTGCAAAGTGTGCACATAACCTAAACGTTGACCAGTGATTTTTCATTTACAACAAATTTTACAAAACCATTTTTTTAAGGGACCACATCACATTTTTATTATTATTTATTATTATAGAGCCATTGATTCCATGGCACTTTACATGTGACGAGGGGTATACATAATAAAAAACAAGTACAATAATCTTAATCAATACAAGTCACGACTGGTACAGGAGGAAAGAGGACCCTGCCCGCGAAGGCTCACAATCTACAAGGGATGGGTGAGGATACAGGAGGAGAGAGGACCCTGCCCACGAAGGCTCACAGTCTACAAGGGATGGGTGAGGATACAGGAGGAGAGAGGACCCTGCCCACGAGGGCTCACAGTCTACAAGGGATGGGTGAGGATACAGGAGTAGAGAGGACCCTGCCCGCGAGGGCTCACAATCTACAAGGGATGGGTGAGAATACAGGAGGAGAGAGGACCCTACCCGCGAGGGCTCACAATCTACAAGGGCTGGGTGAGGATACAGGAGGAGAGAAGACCCTGCCCGCGAGGGCTCACAATCTACAAGGGATGGGTGAGGATACAGTAGGAGAGAGGACCCTGCCCGCGAGGGCTCACAGTCTACAAGGGATGGGTGAGGATACAGGAGGAGAGAGGACCCTGACCACGAGGGCTCACAATCTACAAGGGATGGGTGAGGATACAGGAGGAGAGAGGACCCTGCCGGCAAGGGCTCACAATCTACAAGGGATGGGTGAGGATACAGGAGGAGAGAGGACCCTGCCCGCGAAGGTCACAATCTACAAGGGATGGGTGTGGATACAGGAGGAGAGAGGACCCTGCCGGCAAGGGCTCACAATCAACAAGGGATGGGTGAGAATACAGTAGGAGAGAGGACCCTGCCCGCGAGGGCTCACAATCTACAAGGGATGGGTGAGGATACAGGAGGAGAGAGGACCCTGCCCGCGAAGGTCACAATCTACAAGGGATGGGTGTGGATACAGGAGGAGAGAGGACCCTGCCGGCAAGGGCTCACAATCAACAAGGGATGGGTGAGAATACAGTAGGAGAGAGGACCCTGCCCGCGAGGGCTCACAATCTACAAGGGATGGGTGAGGATACAGGAGGAGAGAGGACCCTGCCCGCGAAGGCTCACAATCTACAAGGGATGGGTGAGGATACAGGAGGAGAGAGGACCCTGCCCGCGAAGGCTCACAATCTACAAGGGATGGGTGAGGATACAGGAGGAGAGAGGACCCTGCCGGCAAGGTCTCACAATCTACAAGGGATGGGTGAGGATACAGGAGGAGAGAGGACCCTGCCCACGAGGGCTCACAATCTACAAGGGATGGGTGAGGATACAGGAGGAGAGAGGACCCTTCCCGCGAGGGCTCACAATCTACAAGGGCTGGATGAGGATACAGGAGGAGAGAGGACCCTGCCCGCGAGGGCTCACAATCTACAAGGGCTGGGTGAGGATACAGGAGGAGAGAGGACCCTGCCCGCGACGGCTCACAATCTACAAGGGATGGGTGAGGATACAGGAGGAAAGAGGACCGTGCCCGCGAGGGCTCATAATCTAAAAGGGATGGGTGAGGATACAGGAGGAGAGAGGACCCTGCCCACGAGGGCTCACAATCTACAAGGGATGGGTGAGGATACAGGAGGAGAGAGGACCCTGTCCGCGAAGGCTCACAATCTACAAGGGATGGGTGAGGATACAGGAGGAGAGAGGACCCTGCCAAAGAGGGCTCACAATCTACAAGGGATGGGTGAGGATACAGGTGGAGAGAGGACCCTGCCGGCAAGGGCTCACAATCTACAAGGGATGGGTGAGGATACAGGAGGAGAGAGGACCCTGCCGGCAAGGGCTCACAATCTACAAGGGATGGGTGAGAATACAGTAGGAGAGAGGACCCTGCCCACGAGGGCTCACAATCTACAAGGGATGGGTGAGGATACAGGAGGAGAGAGGACCCTGCCCGCGAAGGCTCACAATCTACAAGACATGGGTGAGGATACAGGAGGAGAGAGGACCCTGCCCGCGAAGGCTCACAATCTACAAGGGATCCGTGAGGATACAGGAAGAGAGAGGACCCTGCCGGCAAGGGCTCACAATCTACAAGGGATGGGTGAGGATACAGGAGGAGAGAGGACCCTGCCCACGAGGGCTGTTGTGAATTCTGTGGCTGAGTTCACTTCTGTGGTCACAAGTGGTATTGCAGTCTCTGGGCTTCCTCCCTCAGGTGTTTTGGTGAGCTCGTTGGCTGCCTTGCTATTTAGCTCCACCTGAGTCTGTCTTCCTTGCTCCTTGTCAATGTTCCAGTGTTGGATCTGGTCTACTGCATCTTTCCTTGGGCCTGCTGCTCTGCTAGATAAGTGCTTCTAGTTTGTTTTCTGTTTTTTTCTGTCCAGCTTGCTATTGTCTTTTGCTGGAAGCTCTGAGAAGCAGAGGGGTGCACCGCCGTGCTGTTAGTTCAGCACGGTGGGTCTTTTTGCCCCTTTGCGTTGTTTTCGTTTTAGGGTTTTTTGTAGACTGCATAGTTCTCTTTGCTATGCTCACTCTGTCTAGAATATCGGGCCTCACTTTGCTGAATCTATTTCATTCCTACGTTTGTCTTTTCATCTTGCTAACAGTCATTATATGTGGGGGGCTGCCTATTCCTTTGGGGTATTTCTCTGAGGTAAGTCAGGCTTGTATTTCTATCTTCAGGCTAGTCAGCTCCTCAGGCAGTGCCGAGTTGCATAGGTAGTTGTTAGGCGCAATCCACTGCTGCTTATAGTTGTGTGAGGATAGATCAGGTACTGCAGTCTACAGAGATTCCACGTCTCAGAGCTCGTCCTATTGTTTTTGGTTATTGCCAGATCTCTGTATGTGCGCTGATTACTGCACGCTGTGTTGCCTGATTGCCAGCCATAACAGTACAAGGAGCCTCACCAATGATTCCCAATAGAGGGAAAAAAGAAATCCTGACATCATTTTTTTTTCTTAGCTCTGTCTTCAGTCTTTTTTTTCCCCTAGACATTAGAGTGCTTCAGGACACAGCTGTGGACATGGATATTCAGGCTCTGTGCTCCTCAATGGATAATCTCGTTGTAAATGTACAAAAGATTCAAGATACTATTGATCAGAAATCGATGCTAGAACCAAGAATTCCGATTCCTGATTTGTTTTTTGGTGACAGAACTAAGTTCCTGAGCTTCAGAAATAATTGTAAGCTATTTTTGGCCTTGAAACCTCATTCTTCTGGTAATCCTATTCAACAGGTTTTGATTATTATTTCTTTTTTGCGCGGCGACCCACAGGACTGGGCGTTTTCTCTTGCACCAGGAGATTCTGCATTGAGTAATGTTGATGCATTTTTCCTGGCGCTCGGATTGCTTTACGATGAGCCTAATTCAGTGGATCAGGCTGAGAAAAATCTGCTGGCTTTATGCCAGGGTCAGGATGATGTAGAAGTATATTGTCAGAAATTTAGGAAATGGTCAGTACTCACTCTGTGGAATGAATCTGCACTAGCGGCTTTGTTCAGAAAGGGTCTCTCTGAAGCTCTTAAGGATGTAATGGTGGGATTTCCTATGCCTGCTGGGTTGAATGAGTCTATGTCCTTGGCCATTCAGATCGGTCGTCGCTTGCGCGAGCGTAAATCTGTGCACCATCTGGCGGTACTGCCTGAGAGTAAACCTGAGCCTATGCAGTGCGACAGGACTATGACTAAAGTAGAACGGCAAGAACACAGACGTCTGAACAGACTGTGTTTCTATTGTGGTGATTCTACTCATGCTATTTCTAATTGTCCTAAACGCACTAGGCGGTTCGATAGCTCTGCCGTTATTGGTACTGTACAGTCCAAATTCCTTTTGTCCATTACCTTAATGTGCTCTTTGTCATCGTATTCTGTCATGGCGTTTGTGGATTCAGGCGCTGCCCTGAATCTGATGGATTTGGATTATGCTAAACGTTGTGGATTTTTCTTGGAGCCTTTGCGGTGTCCTATTCCGTTGAGAGGAATTGATGCTACACCTTTGGCCAAGAATAAGCCTCAGTACTGGGCCCAGCTGACCATGTGCATGGCTCCTGCACATCAGGAAGTTATTCGCTTTCTGGTACTGCATAATTTGCATGATGTGGTCGTGTTGGGGTTGCCATGGCTACAAACCCATAATCCAGTATTGGATTGGAACTCTATGTCGGTAACCAGCTGGGGTTGTCAGGGAGTACATGGTGATGTTCCATTTTTGTCTATTTCGTCATCCATTCCTTCTGACATCCCAGAGTTCTTGTCGGATTTTCAGGATGTATTTGAAGAGTCCAAGTCTGATGCCCTACCTCCGCATAGGAATTGTGATTGTGCTATCGATTTGATTCCTGGTAGTAAATTCCCTAAGGGTCGTTTATTTAATTTGTCCGTACCTGAACACACCGCTATGCGCAGTTATGTGAAGGAGTCCCTGGAGAAGGGACATATTCGCCCATCGTCGTCACCATTGGGAGCAGGGTTCTTTTTTGTAGCCAAGAAGGATGGTTCGCTAAGACCGTGTATTGATTACCGCCTTCTTAATAAGATCACTGTTAAGTTTCAGTATCCCTTGCCATTGATTTCTGACTTGTTTGCTCGGATTAAGGGGGCTAGTTGGTTTACTAAGATTGATCTTCGTGGTGCGTATAATCTGGTGAGAATCAGGCAGGGAGATGAATGGAAAACGGCATTTAATACGCCCAAGGGTCATTTTGAGTATCTGGTGATGCCGTTCGGACTTGCCAATGCTCCATCTGTTTTTCAGTCTTTTATGCATGACATTTTCCGTGAGTATCTGGATAAATTCTTGATTGTTTACTTGGATGACATTTTGATCTTCTCAGATGATTGGGAGTCTCATGTGAAGCAAGTCAGAATGGTTTTCCAGGTACTGCGTGCTAATTCCTTGTTCGTGAAGGGATCAAAGTGTCTCTTCGGTGTGCAGAAAGTTTCATTTTTGGGGTTCATCTTTTCCCCTTCTACTATCGAGATGGATCCGGTTAAGGTTCAGGCCATCCAGGATTGGACTCAGCCGACATCTCTAAAAAGTCTGCAGAAATTCCTGGGCTTTGCTAATTTTTATCGTCGCTTCATCTGTAATTTTTCTAGCATTGCCAGACCATTGACCGATTTGACCAAGAAGGGTGCTGATTTGGTTAATTGGTCTTCTGCTGCCGTGGAAGCTTTTCAGGAGTTGAAGCATCGTTTTTGCTGTGCCCCTGTGTTGTGTCAACCTGATGTTTCTCTTCCGTTCCAGGTCGAGGTTGATGCTTCTGAGATTGGTGCAGGGGCGGTTTTGTCACAGAGAGGTTCTGGTTGCTCAGTGTTCAAACCATGTGCTTTCTTTTCCAGGAAATTTTCTGCTGCTGAGCGTAATTATGATGTGGGCAACCGAGAGTTGCTGGCCATGAAGTGGGCATTCGAGGAGTGGCGTCATTGGCTTGAGGGTGCTAAGCATCGCGTGGTGGTATTGACTGATCATAAGAACTTGACTTATCTCGAGTCTGCCAAGCGCTTGAATCCTAGACAGGCCCGTTGGTCGTTATTTTTTGCTCGTTTTGATTTTGTGATTTCATACCTTCCGGGCTCTAAAAATGTGAAGGCGGATGCTCTGTCTAGGAGTTTTGTGCCCGACTCTCCGGGGTTATCTGAGCCGGCGAGTATCCTCAAGGAAGGAGTCATTGTGTCTGCCATCTCCCCTGATTTGCGGAGAGTGTTGCAGAAATTTCAGGCTAATAAACCTGATCGTTGTCCGGCCGAGAAACTGTTCGTCCCTGATAGGTGGACTAGTAAAGTTATCTCTGAACTTCATTGTTCGGTGCTGGCCGGTCATCCAGGAATCTTTGGTACCAGGGAGTTGGTTGCTAGATCCTTCTGGTGGCCATCTCTGTCACGGGATGTGCGTGCTTTTGTGCAGTCCTGTGGAATTTGTGCTAGGGCTAAGCCCTGCTGTTCACGTGCCAGTGGGTTGCTTTTGCCCTTGCCGGTCCCGAAGAGGCCTTGGACACATATTTCGATGGATTTCATTTCTGACCTTCCCGTTTCTCAAAAAATGTCGGTCATTTGGGTGGTCTGTGATCGCTTTTCTAAAATGGTCCATCTGGTGCCCTTGGTTAAATTGCCTTCCTCCTCTGATTTGGTGCCTTTGTTCTTCCAGCATGTGGTTCGTTTACATGGCATTCCTGAGAATATTGTTTCTGACAGAGGTTCCCAGTTTGTCTCGAGGTTCTGGCGAGCCTTTTGTGGTAGGATGGGCATTGACCTATCTTTCTCCTCGGCCTTCCATCCTCAGACTAATGGCCAGACCGAACGAACCAATCAGACCTTGGAAACATATCTGAGATGTTTTGTTTCTGCTGACCAGGATGATTGGGTGTCATTTTTGCCGTTGGCTGAGTTCGCCCTTAATAATCGGGCCAGCTCGGCTACCTTGGTCTCTCCATTTTTCTGCAATTCTGGGTTCCATCCTCGTTTCTCTTCAGGACAGGTTGAGTCTTCGGACTGTCCTGGTGTGGATTCTGTGGTGGACAGGTTGCAGCAGATCTGGACTCAGGTAGTGGACAATTTGACCTTGTCCCAGGAGAAGGCTCAGCTTTTCGCTAATCGCAGACGCCGTGTGGGACCCCGACTTCGTGTTGGGGATTTGGTTTGGTTATCTTCTCGTCATATTCCTATGAAGGTTTCCTCTCCTAAATTTAAACCTCGTTTTATTGGTCCGTATAGGATTTCTGAGATTCTCAATCCGGTGTCTTTTCGTCTGACCCTCCCAGACTCCTTTTCCATACATAATGTATTCCATAGGTCGTTGTTGAGGAGATACGTGGCACCTATGGTTCCATCTGTGGAGCCTCCTGCCCCTGTTTTGGTGGAGGGGGAATTGGAGTATATTGTGGAGAAGATTTTGGATTCTCGTGTCTCTAGACGGAAACTCCAGTATCTGGTCAAATGGAAGGGTTATGCTCAGGAAGATAATTCCTGGGTTTTTGCCTCTGATGTCCATGCCCCAGATCTTGTTCGTGCCTTTCATGTGGCTCATCCTGGTCGGCCTGGGGGTTCTGGTGAGGGTTCGGTGACCCCTCCTCAAGGGGGGGGTACTGTTGTGAATTCTGTGGCTGAGTTCACTTCTGTGGTCACAAGTGGTATTGCAGTCTCTGGGCTTCCTCCCTCAGGTGTTTTGGTGAGCTCGTTGGCTGCCTTGCTATTTAGCTCCACCTGAGTCTGTCTTCCTTGCTCCTTGTCAATGTTCCAGTGTTGGATCTGGGCTACTGCATCTTTCCTTGGGCCTGCTGCTCTGCTAGATAAGTGCTTCTAGTTTGTTTTCTGTTTTTTTCTGTCCAGCTTGCTATTGTCTTTTGCTGGAAGCTCTGAGAAGCAGAGGGGTGCACCGCCGTGCTGTTAGTTCAGCACGGTGGGTCTTTTTGCCCCTTTGCGTGGTTTTCGTTTTAGGGTTTTTTGTAGACTGCATAGTTCTCTTTGCTATCCTCGCTCTGTCTAGAATATCGGGCCTCACTTTGCTGAATCTATTTCATTCCTACGTTTGTCTTTTCATCTTGCTAACAGTCATTATATGTGGGGGGCTGCCTATTCCTTTGGGGTATTTCTCTGAGGTAAGTCAGGCTTGTATTTCTATCTTCAGGCTAGTCAGCTCCTCAGGCAGTGCCGAGTTGCATAGGTAGTTGTTAGGCGCAATCCACTGCTGCTTATAGTTGTGTGAGGATAGATCAGGTACTGCAGTCTACAGAGATTCCACGTCTCAGAGCTCGTCCTATTGTTTTTGGTTATTGCCAGATCTCTGTATGTGCGCTGATTACTGCACGCTGTGTTGCCTGATTGCCAGCCATAACAGAGGGCTCACAATCTACAAGGGATGGGTGAGGATACAGGAGGAGAGAGGACCCTGCCCGCGAGGGCTCATAATCTACAAGGGATGGGTGAGGATACAGGAGGAGAGAGGACCCTGCCCGCGAGGGCTCACAATCTACAAGGGATGGGTAAGGATACAGGAGGAGAGAGGACCCTGCCTGCGAGGGCTCACAGTCTACAAGGGATTGGTGAGGATACAGGAGGAGAGAGGACCCTGCCCGCGAGGGCTCACAATCTACAAGGGATGGGTGAGGATACAGGAGGAGAGAGGACCCTGCCCGCGAGGGCTCACAATCTACAAGGGATGGGTGAGGATATAGGAGGAGAGAGGACCCTGCCCGCGAGGGCTCATAATCTACAAGGGATGGGTGAGGATACAGGAGGAGAGAGGACCCTGCCCGCGAAGGCTCACAATCGACAAGGGATGGGTGAGGATACAGGAGGAGAGAGGACCCAGCCCGCGAAGGCTCACAATCTACAAGGGATGGGTGAGGATACAGGAGGAGAGAGGACCCTGCCGGCAAGGTCTCACAATCTACAAGGGATGGGTGAGGATACAGGAGGAGAGAGGACCCTGCCCACGAGGGCTCACAATCTACAAGGGATGGGTGAGGATACAGGAGGAGAGAGGACCCTGCCCGCGAGGGCTCACAATCTACAAGGGCTGGATGAGGATACAGGAGGAGAGAGGACTTTGCCCGCGAGGGCTCACAATCTACAAGGGCTGGGTGAGGATACAGGAGGAGAGAGGACCCTGCCCGCGACGGCTCACAATCTACAAGGGATGGGTGAGGATACAGGAGGAGAGAGGACCCTGCCCGCGAAGGCTCACAATCTACAAGGGATGGGTGAGGATACAGGTGGAGAGAGGACCCTGCCGGCAAGGGCTCACAATCTACAAGGGATGGGGGAGGATACAGGTGGAGAGAGGCCCCTGCCCGCGAAGGCTCACAATCTACAAGGGATGGGTGAGGATACAGGAGGAGAGAGGACCCTGCCGGCCAGGGCTCACAATCTACAAGGGATGGGTGAGAATACAGTAGGAGAGAGGACCCTGCCCGCGAGGGCTCACAATCTACAAAGGATGGGTGAGGATACAGGAGGAGAGAGGACCCTGCCCGCGAAGGCTCACAATCTACAAGGGATGGGTGAGGATACAGGAGGAGAGAGGACCCTGCCGGCAAGTGCTCACAATCTACAAGGGATGGGTGAGGATACAGGAGGAGAGAGGACCCTGCCCACGAGGGCTCACAATCTACAAGGGATGGGTGAGGATACAGGAGGAGAGAGGACCCTGCCCACGAGGGCTCACAATCTACAAGGGATGGGTGAGGATACAGGAGGAGAGAGGACCCTGCCCGCGAGGGCTCATAATCTACAAGGGTTGGGTGAGGATACAGGAGGAGAGAGGACCCTGCCCGCGAGGGCTTACAATCTACAAGGGATGGGTGAGGATACAGGAGGAGAGAGGACCCTGCCCGCGAGGGCTCACAATCTAAAAGGGATGGGTGAGGATACAGGAGGAGAGAGGACCCTGCCCGCGAGGGCTCACAATCTACAAGGGATGGGTGAGGATACAGGAGGAGAGAGGACCCTGCCCGCGAGGGCTCACAATCTACAAGCCTACCACATCAACTACTCGGTAAACTAACTTTGTCCTGTTCCCTCCTTCCAAATATTACTCTGAATCTGCCCCTACTATTCATCTGTCCCCACACCCTCCATACACACGATAACTGCACTTGATACTTAACTATTGCACTTAAACACACGGGCTGATGACCGGATTATGCAGCTTTATATGAAAATCCCTATTTATTATAATTGCTAGACCTGAAATAACAAGCACTTTTCACCTATTGTGTCCCCCCCCCCATTTCCTTGTAGATTGTAAGCTTGCGAGCAGGGACCTCACCCCTAATGTCACTGTTTAAATTGTCTTAACTTGTACCGAATTTATTGTCTGTACATGTCCCCGCTTATTGTAAAGTGCTGCGGAATTTGTTGGCGCTATATAAATAAAAATTATTATTATTATTATTCCTTTCTGCATCTTTTTGATACACAATCCACAGCTTATCCGTAGTCCTTTTTACACCTGCCGTTTAGCTGCGGATTTGGCTGACGCAATGTAAGTCGATGGGTGCAGAAACGCTGCAGATCCACAAAAAGAATTGACACGCTGCTGAAAATAAAACGCTGAGAATCCGTGCAGAATTTTCCGCAGCATGTGCACACCAATTCTGGATTCCAATTGATTAACATTACCTGAACACTCTTTGTGGATTTGGTGCAAATCAGCGTGGAAAAAAACACTGCTGATCCACAAACAAATCTGCAAAGTGTGCACATAACCTAAACGTTGACCAGTGATTTTTCATTTACAACAAATTTTACAAAACCATTTTTTTAAAGGACCACATCACATTTTTATTATTATTTATTATTATAGAGCCATTGATTCCATGGCGCTTTACATGTGACGAGGGGTATACATAATAAAAAACAAGTACAATAATCTTAATCAATACAAGTCACGACTGGTACAGGAGGAAAGAGGACCCTGCCCGCGAAGGCTCACAATCTACAAGGGATGGGTGAGGATACAGGAGGAGAGAGGACCCTGCCCACGAAGGCTCACAGTCTACAAGGGATGGGTGAGGATACAGGAGGAGAGAGGACCCTGCCCACGAGGGCTCACAGTCTACAAGGGATGGGTGAGGATACAGGAGTAGAGGACCCTGTCCGCGAGGGCTCACAATCTACAAGGGATGGGTGAGAATACAGGAGGAGAGAGGACCCTACCCACGAGGGCTCACAATCTACAAGGGCTGGTTGAGGATACAGGAGGAGAGAAGACCCTGCCCGCGAGGGCTCACAATCTACAAGGGATGGGTGAGGATACAGTAGGAGAGAGGACCCTGCCCGCGAGGGCTCACAGTTTACAAGGGATGGGTGAGGATACAGGAGGAGAGAGGACCCTGCCCACGAGGGCTCACAGTCTACAAGGGATGGGTGAGGATACAGGAGGAGAGAGGACCCTGCCCACGAAGGCTCACAATGTACAAGGGATGGGTGAGGATACAGGAGGAGAGAGGACCCTGCCCACGAGGGCTCACAATCTACAAGGGATGGGTGAGGATACAGGAGGAGAGAGGACCCTGCCGGCAAGGGCTCACAATCTACAAGGGATGGGTGAGGATACAGGAGGAGAGAGGACCCTGCCCACGAAGGCTCACAATCTACAAGGGGTGGGTGAGGATACAGGAGAGAGGACCCTGCCAGCGAAGGCTCACAATCTACAAGGGATGGATGAGGATACAGGAGGAGAGAGGACCCTGCCGGCAAGGGCTCACAATCTACAAGGGATGGGTGAGGATACAGGAGGAGAGAGGACCCTGCCCGCGAAGGTCACAATCTACAAGGGATGGGTGAGGATACAGGAGGAGAGAGGACCCTGCCGGCAAGGGCTCACAATCTACAAGGGATGGGTGAGAATACAGGAGGAGAGAGGACCCTGCCTGCGAGGGCTCACAATCTACAAGGGATGGGTGAGGATACAGGAGGAGAGAGGACCCTGCCCGCGAAGGCTCACAATCTACAAGGGATGGGTGAGGATACAGGAGGAGAGAGGACCCTGCCGGCAAGGTCTCACAATCTACAAGGGATGGGTGAGGATACAGGAGGAGAGAGGACCCTGCCCACGAGGGCTCACAATCTACAAGGGATGGGTGAGGATACAGGAGGAGAGAGGACCCTGCCCGCGAGGGCTCACAATCTACAAGGGCTGGATGAGGATACAGGAGGAGAGAGGACCCTGCCCGCGAGGGCTCACAATCAACAAGGGCTGGGTGAGGATACAGGAGGAGAGAGGACCCTGCCCGCGACGGCTCACAATCTACAAGGGATGGGTGAGGATACAGGAGGAGAGAGGACCCTGCCCGCGAGGGCTCATAATCTAAAAGGGATGGGTGAGGATACAGGAGGAGAGAGGACCCTGCCCACGAGGGCTCACAATCTACAAGGGATGGGTGAGGATACAGGAGGAGAGAGGACCCTGCCCGCGAAGGCTCACAATCTACAAGGGATGGGTGAGGATACAGGAGGAGAGAGGACCCTGCCGGCAAGGGCTCACAATCTACAAGGGATGGGTGAGGATACAGGTGGAGAGAGGACCCTGCCCGCGAAGGCTCACAATCTACAAGGGATGGGTGAGGATACAGGAGGAGAGAGGACCCTGCCGGCCAGGGCTCACAATCTACAAGGGATGGGTGAGAATACAGTAGGAGAGAGGACCCTGCCTGCGAGGGCTCACAATCTACAAGGGATGTGTGAGGATACAGGAGGAGAGAGGACCCTGCCCGCGAAGGATCACAATCTACAAGAGATGGGTGAGGATACAGGAGGAGAGAGGACCCTGCCGGCGAAGGCTCACAATCTACAAGGGATGGGTGAGGATACAGGAGGAGAGAGGACCCTGCCGGCAAGGGCTCACAATCTACAAGGGATGGGTGAGGATACAGGAGGAGAGAGGACCCTGCCCACGAGGGCTCACAATCTACAAGGGATGGGTGAGGATACAGGAGGAGAGAGGACCCTGCCCACGAGGGCTCACAATCTACAAGGGATGGGTGAGGATACAGGAGGAGAGAGGACCCTGCCCGCGAGGGCTCATAATCTACAAGGGATGGGTGAGGATACAGGAGGAGAGAGGACCCTGCCCTCGAGGGCTCACAATCTACAAGGGATGGGTGAGGATACAGGAGGAGAGATGACCCTGCCTGCGAGGGCTCACAGTCTACAAGGGATGGGTGAGGATACAGGAGGAGAGAGGACCCTGCCTGCGAGGGCTCACAATCTACAAGGGATGGGTGAGGATACAGGAGGAGAGAGGACCCTGCCCGCGAGGGCTCACAATCTACAAGCCTACCACATCAACTACTCGGTAAACTAACTTTGTCCTGTTCCCTCCTTCCAAATATTACTCTGAATCTGCCCCCTACTATTCATCTGTCCCCACACCCTCCATACACACGATAACTGCACTTGATACTTAACTATTGCACTTAAACACACGGGCTGATGACCGGATTATGCAGCTTTATATGAAAATCCCTATTTATTATAATTGCTAGACCTGAAATAACAAGCACTTTTCACCTATTGTGTCCCCCCCATTTCCTTGTAGATTGTAAGCTTGCGAGCAGTAACCTCACCCCTAATGTCACTGTTTAAATTGTCTTAACTTGTACCGAATTTATTGTCTGTACATGTCCCCGCTTATTGTAAAGTGCTGCGGAATTTGTTGGCGCTATATAAATAAAAATTATTATTATTATTATTCCTTTCTGCATCTTTTTGATACACAATCCACAGCTAATCCGTAGTCCTTTTTACACCTGCCGTTTAGCTGCGGATTTGGCTGGCGCAATGTAAGTCGATGGGTGCAGAAACGCTGCAGATCCACAAAAAGAATTGACACGCTGCTGAAAATAAAACGCTGAGAATCCGTGCAGAATTTTCCGCAGCATGTGCACACCAATTCTGGATTCCAATTGATTAACATTACCTGAACACTCTTTGTGGATTTGGTGCAAATCAGCGTGGAAAAAACACTGCTGATCCGCAAACAAATCTGCAAAGTGTGCACATAACCTAAACGTTGACCAGTGATTTTTCATTTACAACAAATTTTACAAAACCATTTTTTTAAGGGACCACATCACATTTTAATTATTATTTATTATTATAGAGCCATAGATTCCATGGCGCTTTACATGTGACGAGGGGTATACATAATAAAAAACAAGTACAATAATCTTAATCAATACAAGTCACGACTGGTACAGGAGGAAAGAGGACCCTGCCCGCGAAGGCTCACAATCTACAAGGGATGGGTGAGGATACAGGAGGAGAGAGGACCCTGCCCACGAAGGCTCACAGTCTACAAGGGATGGGTGAGGATAAAGGAGGAGAGAGGACCCTGCCCACGAGGGCTCACAGTCTACAAGGGATGGGTGAGGATACAGGAGTAGAGAGGACCCTGCCCGCGAGGGCTCACAATCTACAAGGGATGGGTGAGAATACAGGAGGAGAGAGGACCTTACCCGCGAGGGCTCACAATCTACAAGGGCTGGGTGAGGATACAGGAGGAGAGAAGACCCTGCCCGCGAGGGCTCACAATCTACAACGGATGGGTGAGGATACAGTAGGAGAGAGGACCCTGCCCGCGAGGGCTCACAGTCTACAAGGGATGGGTGAGGATACAGGAGGAGAGAGGACCCTGACCACGAGGGCTCACAGTCTACAAGGGATGGGTGAGGATACAGGAGGAGAGAGGACCCTGCCCACGAAGGCTCACAATCTACAAGGGATGGGTGAGGATACAGGAGGAGAGAGGACCCTGGCCACGAGGGCTCACAATCTACAAGGGATGGGTGAGGATACAGGAGGAGAGAGGACCCTGCCGGCAAGGGCTCACAATCTACAAGGGATGGGTGAGGATACAGGAGGAGAGAGGACCCTGCCCACGAAGGCTCACAATCTACAAGAGATGGGTGAGGATACAGGAGGAGAGAGGACCCTGCCCACGAAGGCTCACAATCTACAAGGGATGGGTGAGGATACAGGAGGAGAGAGGACCCTGCCCACGAGGGCTCACAATCTACAAGGGATGGGTGAGGATACAGGAGGAGAGAGGACCCTGCCGGCAAGGGCTCACAATCTACAAGGGATGGGTGAGGATACAGGAGGAGAGAGGACCCTGCCCACGAAGGCTCACAATCTACAAGAGATGGGTGAGGATACAGGAGGAGAGAGGACCCTGCCCGCGAAGGCTCACAATCTACAAGGGATGGGTGAGGATACAGGAGGAGAGAGGACCCTGCCGGCAAGGGCTCACAATCTACAAGGGATGGGTGAGGATACAGGAGGAGAGAGGACCCTGCCCGCGAAGGTCACAATCTACAAGGGATGGGTGTGGATACAGGAGGAGAGAGGACCCTGCCGGCAAGGGCTCACAATCAACAAGGGATGGGTGAGAATACAGTAGGAGAGAGGACCCTGCCCGCGAGGGCTCACAATCTACAAGGGATGGGTGAGGATACAGGAGGAGAGAGGACCCTGCCCGCGAAGGCTCACAATCTACAAGGGATGGGTGAGGATACAGGAGGAGAGAGGACGCTGCCCGCGAAGGCTCACAATCTACAAGGGATGGGTGAGGATACAGGAGGAGAGAGGACCCTGCCGGCAAGGTCTCACAATCTACAAGGGATGGGTGAGGATACAGGAGGAGAGAGGACCCTGCCCACGAGGGCTCACAATCTACAAGGGATGGGTGAGGATACAGGAGGAGAGAGGACCCTGCCCGCGAGGGCTCACAATCTACAAGGGCTGGATGAGGATACAGGAGGAGAGAGGACCCTGCCCGCGAGGGCTCACAATCTACAAGGGCTGGGTGAGGATACAGGAGGAGAGAGGACCCTGCCCGCGACGGCTCACAATCTACAAGGGATGGGTGAGGATACAGGAGGAAAGAGGACCCTGCCCGCGAGGGCTCATAATCTAAAAGGGATGGATGAGGATACAGGAGGAGAGAGGACCCTGCCCACGAGGGCTCACAATCTACAAGGGATGGGTGAGGATACAGGAGGAGAGAGGACCCTGCCCGCGAAGGCTCACAATCTACAAGGGATGGGTGAGGATACAGGAGGAGAGAGGACCCTGCCGGCGAGGGCTCACAATCTACAAGGGATGGGTGAGGATACAGGTGGAGAGAGGACCCTGCCCGCGAAGGCTCACAATCTACAAGGGATGGGTGAGGATACAGGAGGAGAGAGGACCCTGCCGGCAAGGGCTCACAATCTACAAGGGATGGGTGAGAATACAGTAGGAGAGAGGACCCTGCCCACGAGGGCTCACAATCTACAAGGGATGGGTGAGGATACAGGAGGAGAGAGGACCCTGCCCGCGAAGGCTCACAATCTACAAGAGATGGGTGAGGATACAGGAGGAGAGAGGACCCTGCCCGCGAAGGCTCACAATCTACAAGGGATCCGTGAGGATACAGGAGGAGAGAGGACCCTGCCGGCAAGGGCTCACAATCTACAAGGGATGGGTGAGGATACAGGAGGAGAGAGGACCCTGCCCACGAGGGCTCACAATCTACAAGGGATGGGTGAGGATACAGGAGGAGAGAGGACCCTGCCCACGAGGGCTCACAATCTACAAGGGATGAGTGAGGATACAGGAGGAGAGAGGACCCTGCCCGCGAGGGCTCATAATCTACAAGGGATGGGTGAGGATACAGGAGGAGAGAGGACCCTGCCCGCGAGGGCTCACAATCTACAAAGGATGGGTAAGGATACAGGAGGAGAGAGGACCCTGCCTGCAAGGGCTCACAGTCTACAAGGGATGGGTGAGGATATAGGAGGAGAGAGGACCCTGCCCGCGAGGGCTCATAATCTACAAGGGATGGGTGAGGATACAGGAGGAGAGAGGACCCTGCCCGCGAAGGCTCACAATCGACAAGGGATGGGTGAGGATACAGGAGGAGAGAGGACCCTGCCCGCGAAGGCTCACAATCTACAAGGGATGGGCGAGGATACAGGAGGAGAGAGGACCCTGCCGGCAAGGTCTCACAATCTACAAGGGATGGGTGAGGATACAGGAGGAGAGAGGACCCTGCCCACGAGGGCTCACAATCTACAAGGGATGGGTGATGATACAGGAGGAGAGAGGACCCTGCCCGCGAGGGCTCACAATCTACAAGGGCTGGATGAGGATACAGGAGAGAGGACTCTGCCCGCGAGGGCTCACAATCTACAAGGGCTGGGTGAGGATACAGGAGGAGAGAGGACCCTGCCCGCGACGGCTCACAATCTACAAGGGATGGGTGAGGATACAGGAGGAGAGAGGACCCTGCCCGCGAAGGCTCACAATCTACAAGGGATGGGTGAGGATACAGGTGGAGAGAGGACCCTGCCGGCAAGGGCTCACAATCTACAAGGGATGGGGGAGGATACAGGTGGAGAGAGGACCCTGCCCGCGAAGGCTCACAATCTACAAGGGATGGGTGAGGATACAGGAGGAGAGAGGACCCTGCCGGCCAGGGCTCACAATCTACAAGGGATGGGTGAGAATACAGTAGGAGAGAGGACCCTGCCCGCGAGGGCTCACAATCTACAAGGGATGGGTGAGGATACAGGAGGAGAGAGGACCCTGCCCGCAAAGGCTCACAATCTACAAGAGATGGGTGATACAGGAGGAGAGAGGACCCTGCCCGTGAAGGCTCAATCTACAAGAGATGGGTGATACAGGAGGAGAGAGGACCCTGCCCGTGAAGGCTCACAATCTACAAGGGATGGGTGAGGATACAGGAGGAGAGAGGACCCTGCCGGCAAGTGCTCACAATCTACAAGGGATGGGTGAGGATACAGGAGGAGAGAGGACCCTGCCCACGAGGGCTCACAATCTACAAGGGATGGGTGAGGATACAGGAGGAGAGAGGACCCTGCCCGCGAGGGCTCATAATCTACAAGGGATGGGTGAGAATACAGGAGGAGAGAGGACCCTGCCCGCGAGGAATCACAATCTACAAGGGATGGGTGAGGATACAGGAGGAGAGAGGATCCTGCCCGCGAGGGCTCACAATCTAAAAGGGATGGGTGAGGATACAGGAGGAGAGAGGACCCTGCCCGCGAGGGCTCACAATCTACAAGGGATGGGTGAGGATACAGGAGGAGAGAGGACCCTGCCCGCGAGGGCTCACAATCTACAAGCCTACCACATCAACTACTCGGTAAACTAACTTTGTCCTGTTCCCTCCTTCCAAATATTACTCTGAATCTGCCCCTACTATTCATCTGTCCCCACACCCTCCATACACACGATAACTGCACTTGATACTTAACTATTGCACTTAAACACACGGGCTGATGACCGGATTATGCAGCTTTATATGAAAATCCCTATTTATTATAATTGCTAGACCTGAAATAACAAGCACTTTTCACCTATTGTGTCCCCCCCCATTTCCTTGTAGATTGTAAGCTTGCGAGCAGGGACCTCACCCCTAATGTCACTGTTTAAATTGTCTTAACTTGTACCGAATTTATTGTCTGTACATGTCCCCGCTTATTGTAAAGTGCTGCGGAATTTGTTGGCGCTATATAAATAAAAATTATTATTATTATTATTCCTTTCTGCATCTTTTTGATACACAATCCACAGCTTATCCGTAGTCCTTTTTACACCTGCCGTTTAGCTGCGGATTTGGCTGACGCAATGTAAGTCGATGGGTGCAGAAACGCTGCAGATCCACAAAAAGAATTGACACGCTGCTGAAAATAAAACGCTGAGAATCCGTGCAGAATTTTCCGCAGCATGTGCACACCAATTCTGGATTCCAATTGATTAACATTAACTGAACACTCTTTGTGGATTTGGTGCAAATCAGCGTGGAAAAAAACACTGCTGATCCGCAAACAAATCTGCAAAGTGTGCACATAACCTAAACGTTGACCAGTGATTTTTCATTTACAACAAATTTTACAAAACCATTTTTTTAAGGGACCACATCACATTTTTATTATTATTTATTATTATAGAGCCATTGATTCCATGGCGCTTTACATGTGACGAGGGGTATACATAATAAAAAACAAGTACAATAATGTTAATCAATACAAGTCACGACTGGTACAGGAGGAAAGAGGACCCTGCCCGCGAAGGCTCACAATTTACAAGGGATGGGTGAGGATACAGGAGGAGAGAGGACCCTGCCCACGAAGGCTCACAGTCTACAAGGGATGGGTGGGGATACAGGAGGAGAGAGGACCCTGCCCACGAGGGCTCACAGTCTAGAAGGGATGGGTGAGGATACAGGAGTAGAGGACCCTGCCCGCGAGGGCTCACAATCTACAAGGGATGGGTGAGAATACAGGAGGAGAGAGGACCCTACCCGCGAGGGCTCACAATCTACAAGGGCTGGTTGAGGATACAGGAGGAGAGAAGACCCTGCCCGCGAGGGCTCACAATCTACAACGGATGGGTGAGGATACAGTAGGAGAGAGGACCCTGCCCGCGAGGGCTCACAGTCTACAAGGGATGGGTGAGGATACAGGAGGAGAGAGGACCCTGCCCACGAGGGCTCACAGTCTACAAGGGATGGGTGAGGATACAGGAGGAGAGAGGACCCTGCCCACGAAGGCTCACAATCTACAAGGGATGGGTGAGGATACAGGAGGAGAGAGGACCCTGCCGGCAAGGGCTCACAATCTACAAGGGATGGGTGAGGATACAGGAGGAGAGAGGACCCTGCCCACGAAGGCTCACAATCTACAAGGGGTCGGTGAGGATACAGGAGAGAGGACCCTGCCAGCGAAGGCTCACAATCTACAAGGGATGGGTGAGGATACAGGAGGAGAGAGGACCCTGCCGGCAAGGGCTCACAATCTACAAGGGATGGGTGAGGATACAGGAGGAGAGAGGACCCTGCCCGCGAAGGTCACAATCTACAAGGGATGGGTGAGGATACAGGAGGAGAGAGGAACCTGCCGGCAAGGGCTCACAATCTACAAGGGATGGGTGAGAATACAGTAGGAGAGAGGACCCTGCCTGCGAGGGCTCACAATCTACAAGGGATGGGTGAGGATACAGGAGGAGAGAGGACCCTGCCCGCGAAGGCTCACAATCTACAAGGGATGGGTGAGGATACAGGAGGAGAGAGGACCCTGCCGGCAAGGTCTCACAATCTACAAGGGATGGGTGAGGATACAGGAGGAGAGAGGACCCTTCCCACGAGGGCTCACAATCTACAAGGGATGGGTGAGGATACAGGAGGAGAGAGGACCCTGCCCGCGAGGGCTCACAATCTACAAGGGCTGGATGAGGATACAGGAGGAGAGAGGACCCTGCCCGCGAGGGCTCACAATCAACAAGGGCTGGGTGAGGATACAGGAGGAGAGAGGACCCTGCCCGCGACGGCTCACAATCTACAAGGGATGGGTGAGGATACAGGAGGAGAGAGGACCCTGCCCGCGAGGGCTCATAATCTAAAAGGGATGGGTGAGGATACAGGAGGAAAGAGGACCCTGCCCACGAGGGCTCACAATCTACAAGGGATGGGTGAGGATACAGGAGGAGAGAGGACCCTGCCCGCGAAGGCTCACAATCTACAAGGGATGGGTGAGGATACAGGAGGAGAGAGGACCCTGCATGCAAGGGCTCACAATCTACAAGGGATGGGTGAGGATACAGGTGGAGAGAGGACCCTGCCCGCGAAGGCTCACAATCTACAAGGGATGGGTGAGGATACAGGAGGAGAGAGGACCCTGCCGGCCAGGGCTCACAATCTACAAGGGATGGGTGAGAATACAGTAGAAGAGAGGACCCTGCCCGTGAGGGCTCACAATCTACAAGGGATGGGTGAGGATACAGGAGGAGAGAGGACCCTGCCCGCGAAGGATCACAATCTACAAGAGATGGGTGAGGATACAGGAGGAGAGAGGACCCTGCCGGCGAAGGCTCACAATCTACAAGGGATGGGTGAGGATACAGGAGGAGAGAGGACCCTGCCGGCAAGGGCTCACAATCTACAAGGGATGGGTGAGGATACAGGAGGAGAGAGGACCCTGCCCACGAGGGCTCACAATCTACAAGGGATGGGTGAGGATACAGGAGGAGAGAGGACCCTGCCCACGAGGGCTCACAATCTACAAGGGATGGGTGAGGATACAGGAGGAGAGAGGACCCTGCCCGCGAGGGCTCATAATCTACAAGGGATGGGTGAGGATACAGGAGGAGAGAGGACCCTGCCCTCGAGGGCTCACAATCTACAAGGGATGGGTGAGGATACAGGAGGAGAGAGGACCCTGCCTGCGAGGGCTCACAGTCTACAAGGGATGGGTGAGGATACAGGAGGAGAGAGGACCCTGCCTGCGAGGGCTCACAATCTACAAGGGATGGGTGAGGATACAGGAGGAGAGAGGACCCTGCCCGCGAGGGCTCACAATCTACAAGCCTACCACATCAACTACTCGGTAAACTAACTTTGTCCTGTTCCCTCCTTCCAAATATTACTCTGAATCTGCCCCCTACTATTCATCTGTCCCCACACCCTCCATACACACGATAACTGCACTTGATACTTAACTATTGCACTTAAACACACGGGCTGATGACCGGATTATGCAGCTTTATATGAAAATCCCTATTTATTATAATTGCTAGACCTGAAATAACAAGCACTTTTCACCTATTGTGTCCCCCCCATTTCCTTGTAGATTGTAAGCTTGCGAGCAGGGACCTCACCCCTAATGTCACTGTTTAAATTGTCTTAACTTGTACCGAATGTATTGTCTGTACATGTCCCCGCTTATTGTAAAGTGCTGCGGAATTTGTTGGCGCTATATAAATAAAAATTATTATTATTATTATTCCTTTCTGCATCTTTTGATACACAATCCACAGCTAATCCGTAGTCCTTTTTACACCTGCCGTTTAGCTGCGGATTTGGCTGACGCAATGTAAGTCGATGGGTGCAGAAACGCTGCAGATCCACAAAAAGAATTGACACGCTGCTGAAAATAAAACGCTGAGAATCCGTGCAGAATTTTCCGTAGCATGTGCACACCAATTCTGGATTCCAATTGATTAACATTACCTGAACACTCTTTGTGGATTTGGTGCAAATCAGCGTGGAAAAAAACACTGCTGATCCGCAAACAAATCTGCAAAGTGTGCACATAACCTAAACGTTGACCAGTGATTTTTCATTTACAACAAATTTTACAAAACCATTTTTTTAAGGGACCACATCACATTTTTATTATTATTTATTATTATAGAGCCATTGATTCCATGGCGCTTTACATGTGACGAGGGGTATACATAATAAAAAACAAGTACAATAATCTTAATCAATACAAGTCACGACTGGTACAGGAGGAAAGAGGACCCTGCCCGCGAAGGCTCACAATCTACAAGCGATGGGTGAGGATACAGGAGGAGAGAGGACCCTGCCCACGAAGGCTCACAGTCTACAAGGGATGGGTGAGGATACAGGAGGAGAGAGGACCCTGCCCACGAGAGCTCACAGTCTACAAGGGATGGGTGAGGATACAGGAGTAGAGAGGACCCTGCCCGCGAGGGCTCACAATCTACAAGGGATGGGTGAGAATACAGGAGGAGAGAGGACCCTACCCGCGAGGGCTCACAATCTACAAGGGCTGGGTGAGGATACAGGAGGAGAGAAGACCCTGCCCGCGAGGGCTCTCAATCTACAACGGATGGGTGAGGATACAGTAGGAGAGAGGACCCTGCCCGCGAGGGCTCACAGTCTACAAGGGATGGGTGAGGATACAGGAGGAGAGAGGACCCTGCCCACGAAGGCTCACAATCTACAAGGGATGGGTGAGGATACAGGAGGAGAGAGGACCCTGCCCACGAGGGCTCACAATCTACAAGGGATGGGTGAGGATACAGGAGGAGAGAGGACCCTGCCGGCAAGGGCTCACAATCTACAAGGGATGGGTGAGGATACAGGAGGAGAGAGGACCCTGCCCACGAAGGCTCACAATCTACAAGGGATGGGTGAGGATACAGGAGGAGAGAGGACCCTGCCCGCGAAGGCTCACAATCTACAAGGGATGGGTGAGGATACAGGAGGAGAGAGGACACTGCCCGCGAAGGTCACAATCTACAAGGGATGGGTGTGGATACAGGAGGAGAGAGGACCCTGCCGGCAAGGGCTCACAATCAACAAGGGATGGGTGAGAATACAGTAGGAGAGAGTACCCTGCCCGCGAGGGCTCACAATCTACAACGGATGGGTGAGGATACAGGAGGAGAGAGGACCCTGCCCGCGAAGGCTCACAATCTACAAGGGATGGGTGAGGATACAGGAGGAGAGAGGACCCTGCCCGCGAAGGCTCACAATCTACAAGGGATGGGTGAAGATACAGGAAGAGAGAGGACCCTGCCGGCAAGGTCTCACAATCTACAAGGGATGGGTGAGGATACAGGAGGAGAGAGGACCCTGCCCACGAGGGCTCACAATCTACAAGGGATGGGTGGGGATACAGGAGGAGAGAGGACCCTGCCCGCGAGGGCTCACAATCTACAAGGGCTGGATGAGGATACAGGAGGAGAGAGGACCCTGCCCGCGAGGGCTCACAATCTACAAAGGCTGGGTGAGGATACAGGAGGAGAGAGGACCCTGCCCGCGACGGCTCACAATCTACAAGGGATGGGTGAGGATACAGGAGGAGAGAGGACCGTGCCCGCGAGGGCTCATAATCTAAAAGGGATGGGTGAGGATACAGGAGGAGAGAGGACCCTGCCCACGAGGGCTCACAATCTACAAGGGATGGGTGAGGATACAGGAGGAGAGAGGACCCTGCCCGCGAAGGCTCACAATCTACAAGGGATGGGTGAGGATACAGGAGGAGAGAGGACCCTGCCAGCGAGGGCTCACAATCTACAAGGGATGGGTGAGGATACAGGTGGAGAGAGGACCCTGCCGGCAAGGGCTCACAATCTACAAGGGATGGGTGAGGATACAGGAGGAGAGAGGACCCTGCCCACGAGGGCTCACAATCTACAAGGGATGGGTGAGGATACAGGAGGAGAGAGGAACCTGCCCACGAGGGCTCACAATCTACAAGGGATGGGTGAGGATACAGGAGGAGAGAGGACCCTGCCCGCGAGGGCTCACAATCTACAAGGGATGGGTAAGGATACAGGAGGAGAGAGGACCCTGCCTGCGAGGGCTCACAGTCTACAAGGGATTGGTGAGGATACAGGAGGAGAGAGGACCCTGCCCGCGAGGGCTCACAGTCTACAAGGGATGGGTGAGGATAAAGGAGGAGAGAGGACCCTGCCTGCGAGGGCTCACAGTCTACAAGGGATGGGTGAGGATACAGGAGGAGAGAGGACCCTGCCCGCGAGGGCTCACAATCTACAAGGGATGGGTGAGGATACAGGAGGAGAGAGGACCCTGCCCGCGAGGGCTCACAATCTACAAGGGATGGGTGAGGATATAGGAGGAGAGAGGACCCTGCCCGCGAGGGCTCATAATCTACAAGGGATGGGTGAGGATACAGGAGGAGAGAGGACCCTGCCCGCGAAGGCTCACAATCGACAAGGGATGGGTGAGGATACAGGAGGAGAGAGGACCCTGCCCGCGAAGGCTCACAATCTACAAGTAATGGGTGAGGATACAGGAGGAGAGAGGACCCTGCCGGCAAGGTCTCACAATCTACAAGGGATGGGTGAGGATACAGGAGGAGAGAGGACCCTGCCCACGAGGGCTCACAATCTACAAGGGATGGGTGATGATACAGGAGGAGAGAGGACCCTGCCCGCGAGGGCTCACAATCTACAAGGGCTGGATGAGGATACAGGAGGAGAGAGGAATCTGCCCGCGAGGGCTCACAATCTACAAGGGCTGGGTGAGGATACAGGAGGAGAGAGGACCCTGCCCGCGACGGCTCACAATCTACAAGGGATGGGTGAGGATACAGGAGGAGAGAGGACCCTGCCCGCGAAGGCTCACAATCTACAAGGGATGGGTGAGGATACAGGTGGAGAGAGGACCCTGCCGGCAAGGGCTCACAATCTACAAGGGATGGGGGAGGGTACAGGTGGAGAGAGGACCCTGCCCGCGAAGGCTCACAATCTACAAGGGATGGGTGAGGATATAGGAGAAGAGAGGACCCTGCCCGCGAGGGCTCATAATCTACAAGGGATGGGTGAGGATACAGGAGGAGAGAGGACCCTGCCCGCGAAGGCTCACAATCGACAAGGGATGGGTGAGGATACAGGAGGAGAGAGGACCCTGCCCGCGAAGGCTCACAATCTACAAGGGATGGGCGAGGATACAGGAGGAGAGAGGACCCTGCCGGCAAGGTCTCACAATCTACAAGGGATGGGTGAGGATACAGGAGGAGAGAGGACCCTGCCCACGAGGGCTCACAATCTACAAGGGATGGGTGATGATACAGGAGGAGAGAGGACCCTGCCCGCGAGGGCTCACAATCTACAAGGGCTGGATGAGGATACAGGAGAGAGGACTCTGCCCGCGAGGGCTCACAATCTACAAGGGCTGGGTGAGGATACAGGAGGAGAGAGGACCCTGCCCGCGACGGCTCACAATCTACAAGGGATGGGTGAGGATACAGGAGGAGAGAGGACCCTGCCCGCGAAGGCTCACAATCTACAAGGGATGGGTGAGGATACAGGTGGAGAGAGGACCCTGCCGGCAAGGGCTCACAATCTACAAGGGATGGGGGAGGATACAGGTGGAGAGAGGACCCTGCCCGCGAAGGCTCACAATCTACAAGGGATGGGTGAGGATACAGGAGGAGAGAGGACCCTGCCGGCCAGGGCTCACAATCTACAAGGGATGGGTGAGAATACAGTAGGAGAGAGGACCCTGCCCGCGAGGGCTCACAATCTACAAGGGATGGGTGAGGATACAGGAGGAGAGAGGACCCTGCCCGCAAAGGCTCACAATCTACAAGAGATGGGTGATACAGGAGGAGAGAGGACCCTGCCCGCGAAGGCTCACAATCTACAAGGGATGGGTGAGGATACAGGAGGAGAGAGGACCCTGCCGGCAAGTGCTCACAATCTACAAGGGATGGGTGAGGATACAGGAGGAGAGAGGACCCTGCCCACGAGGGCTCACAATCTACAAGGGATGGGTGAGGATACAGGAGGAGAGAGGACCCTGCCCACGAGGGCTCACAATCTACAAGGGATGGGTGAGGATACAGGAGGAGAGAGGACCCTGCCCGCGAGGGCTCATAATCTACAAGGGATGGGTGAGAATACAGGAGGAGAGAGGACCCTGCCCGCGAGGGCTCACAATCTACAAGGGATGGGTGAGGATACAGGAGGAGAGAGGACCCTGCCCGCGAAGGCTCACAATCTACAAGGGATGGGTGAGGATGCAGGAGGAGAGAGGACCCTGCCCGCGAAGGCTCACAATCTACAAGGGATGGGTGAGGATACAGGAAGAGAGAGGACCCTGCCGGCAAGGTCTCACAATCTACAAGGGATGGGTGAGGATACAGGAGGAGAGAGGACCCTGCCCACGAGGGCTCACAATCTACAAGGGATGGGTGAGGATACAGGAGGAGAGAGGACCCTGCCCGCGAGGGCTCACAATCTACAAGGGCTGGATGAGGATACAGGAGGAGAGAGGACCCTGCCCGCGAGGGCTCACAATCTACAAAGGCTGGGTGAGGATACAGGAGGAGAGAGGACCCTGCCCGCGACGGCTCACAATCTACAAGGGATGGGTGAGGATACAGGAGGAGAGAGGACCCTGCCCACGAGGGCTCACAATCTACAAGGGATGGGTGAGGATACAGGAGGAGAGAGGACCCTGCCCGCGAAGGCTCACAATCTACAAGGGATGGGTGAGGATACAGGAGGAGAGAGGACCCTGCCAGCGAGGGCTCACAATCTACAAGGGATGGGTGAGGATACAGGTGGAGAGAGGACCCTGCCGGCAAGGGCTCACAATCTACAAGGGATGGGTGAGGATACAGGAGGAGAGAGGACCCTGCCCACGAGGGCTCACAATCTACAAGGGATGGGTGAGGATACAGGAGGAGAGAGGACCCTGCCCACGAGGGCTCACAATCTACAAGGGATGGGTGAGGATACAGGAGGAGAGAGGACCCTGCCCGCGAGGGCTCACAATCTACAAGGGATGGGTAAGGATACAGGAGGAGAGAGGACCCTGCCTGCGAGGGCTCACAGTCTACAAGGGATTGGTGAGGATACAGGAGGAGAGAGGACCCTGCCCGCGATGGCTCACAGTCTACAAGGGATGGGTGAGGATAAAGGAGGAGAGAGGACCCTGCCTGCGAGGGCTCACAGTCTACAAGGGATGGGTGAGGATACAGGAGGAGAGAGGACCCTGCCCGCGAGGGCTCACAATCTACAAGGGATGGGTGAGGATACAGGAGGAGAGAGGACCCTGCCCGCGAGGGCTCACAATCTACAAGGGATGGGTGAGGATATAGGAGGAGAGAGGACCCTGCCCGCGAGGGCTCATAATCTACAAGGGATGGGTGAGGATACAGGAGGAGAGAGGACCCTGCCCGCGAAGGCTCACAATCGACAAGGGATGGGTGAGGATACAGGAGGAGAGAGGACCCTGCCCGCGAAGGCTCACAATCTACAAGGGATGGGTGAGGATACAGGAGGAGAGAGGACCCTGCCGGCAAGGTCTCACAATCTACAAGGGATGGGTGAGGATACAGGAGGAGAGAGGACCCTGCCCACGAGGGCTCACAATCTACAAGGGATGGGTGATGATACAGGAGGAGAGAGGACCCTGCCCGCGAGGGCTCACAATCTACAAGGGCTGGATGAGGATACAGGAGGAGAGAGGAATCTGCCCGCGAGGGCTCACAATCTACAAGGGCTGGGTGAGGATACAGGAGGAGAGAGGACCCTGCCCGCGACGGCTCACAATCTACAAGGGATGGGTGAGGATACAGGAGGAGAGAGGACCCTGCCCGCGAAGGCTCACAATCTACAAGGGATGGGTGAGGATACAGGTGGAGAGAGGACCCTGCCGGCAAGGGCTCACAATCTACAAGGGATGGGGGAGGGTACAGGTGGAGAGAGGACCCTGCCCGCGAAGGCTCACAATCTACAAGGGATGGGTGAGGATATAGGAGGAGAGAGGACCCTGCCCGCGAGGGCTCATAATCTACAAGGGATGGGTGAGGATACAGGAGGAGAGAGGACCCTGCCCGCGAAGGCTCACAATCGACAAGGGATGGGTGAGGATACAGGAGGAGAGAGGACCCTGCCCGCGACGGCTCACAATCTACAAGGGATGGGCGAGGATACAGGAGGAGAGAGGACCCTGCCGGCAAGGTCTCACAATCTACAAGGGATGGGTGAGGATACAGGAGGAGAGAGGACCCTGCCCACGAGGGCTCACAATCTACAAGGGATGGGTGATGATACAGGAGGAGAGAGGACCCTGCCCGCGAGGGCTCACAATCTACAAGGGCTGGATGAGGATACAGGAGAGAGGACTCTGCCCGCGAGGGCTCACAATCTACAAGGGCTGGGTGAGGATACAGGAGGAGAGAGGACCCTGCCCGCGACGGCTCACAATCTACAAGGGATGGGTGAGGATACAGGAGGAGAGAGGACCCTGCCCGCGAAGGCTCACAATCTACAAGGGATGGGTGAGGATACAGGTGGAGAGAGGACCCTGCCGGCAAGGGCTCACAATCTACAAGGGATGGGGGAGGATACAGGTGGAGAGGACCCTGCCCGCGAAGGCTCACAATCTACAAGGGATGGGTGAGGATACAGGAGGAGAGAGGACCCTGCCGGCCAGGGCTCACAATCTACAAGGGATGGGTGAGAATACAGTAGGAGAGAGGACCCTGCCCGCGAGGGCTCACAATCTACAAGGGATGGGTGAGGATACAGGAGGAGAGAGGACCCTGCCCGCAAAGGCTCACAATCTACAAGAGATGGGTGATACAGGAGGAGAGAGGACCCTGCCCGCGACGGCTCACAATCTACAAGGGATGGGTGAGGATACAGGAGGAGAGAGGACCCTGCCCGCGAAGGCTCACAATCTACAAGGGATGGGTGAGGATACAGGTGGAGAGAGGACCCTGCCGGCAAGGGCTCACAATCTACAAGGGATGGGGGAGGATACAGGTGGAGAGAGGACCCTGCCCGCGAAGGCTCACAATCTACAAGGGATGGGTGAGGATACAGGAGGAGAGAGGACCCTGCCGGCCAGGGCTCACAATCTACAAGGGATGGGTGAGAATACAGTAGGAGAGAGGACCCTGCCCGCGAGGGCTCACAATCTACAAGGGATGGGTGAGGATACAGGAGGAGAGAGGACCCTGCCCGCAAAGGCTCACAATCTACAAGAGATGGGTGATACAGGAGGAGAGAGGACCCTGCCCGCGAAGGCTCACAATCTACAAGGGATGGGTGAGGATACAGGAGGAGAGAGGACCCTGCCGGCAAGTGCTCACAATCTACAAGGGATGGGTGAGGATACAGGAGGAGAGAGGACCCTGCCCACGAGGGCTCACAATCTACAAGGGATGGGTGAGGATACAGGAGGAGAGAGGACCCTGCCCACGAGGGCTCACAATCTACAAGGGATGGGTGAGGATACAGGAGGAGAGAGGACCCTGCCCGCGAGGGCTCATAATCTACAAGGGATGGGTGAGAATACAGGAGGAGAGAGGACCCTGCCCGCGAGGGCTCACAATCTACAAGGGATGGGTGAGGATACAGGAGGAGAGAGGACCCTGCCCGCGAGGGCTCACAATCTAAAAGGGATGGGTGAGGATACAGGAGGAGAGAGGACCCTGCCCGCGAGGGCTCACAATCTACAAGGGATGGGTGAGGATACAGGAGGAGAGAGGACCCTGCCCGCGAGGGCTCACAATCTACAAGGGATGGGTGAGGATACAGGAGGAGAGAGGACCCTGCCCACGAGGGCTCACAGTCTACAAGGGATGGGTGAGGATACAGGAGTAGAGGACCCTGCCCGCGAGGGCTCACAATCTACAAGGGATGGGTGAGAATACAGGAGGAGAGAGGACCTTACCCGCGAGGGCTCACAATCTACAAGGGCTGGTTGAGGATACAGGAGGAGAGAAGACCCTGCCCGCGAGGGCTCACAATCTACAACGGATGGGTGAGGATACAGTAGGAGAGAGGACCCTGCCCGCGAGGGCTCACAGTCTACAAGGGATGGGTGAGGATACAGGAGGAGAGAGGACCCTGCCCACGAGGGCTCACAGTCTACAAGGGATGGGTGAGGATACAGGAGGAGAGAGGACCCTGCCCACGAAGGCTCACAATCTACAAGGGATGGGTGAGGATACAGGAGGAGAGAGGACCCTGCCCACGAGGGCTCACAATCTACAAGGGATGGGTGAGGATACAGGAGGAGAGAGGACCCTGCCGGCAAGGGCTCACAATCTACAAGGGATGGGTGAGGATACAGGAGGAGAGAGGACCCTGCCCACGAAGGCTCACAATCTACAAGGGGTGGGTGAGGATACAGGAGAGAGGACCCTGCCAGCGAAGGCTCACAATCTACAAGGGATGGGTGAGGATACAGGAGGAGAGAGGACCCTGCCGGCAAGGGCTCACAATCTACAAGGGATGGGTGAGGATACAGGAGGAGAGAGGACCCTGCCCGCGAAGGTCACAATCTACAAGGGATGGGTGAGGATACAGGAGGAGAGAGGAACCTGCCGGCAAGGGCTCACAATCTACAAGGGATGGGTGAGAATACAGTAGGAGAGAGGACCCTGCCTGCGAGGGCTCACAATCTACAAGGGATGGGTGAGGATACAGGAGGAGAGAGGACCCTGCCCGCGAAGGCTCACAATCTACAAGGGATGGGTGAGGATACAGGAGGAGAGAGGACCCTGCCGGCAAGGTCTCACAATCTACAAGGGATGGGTGAGGATACAGGAGGAGAGAGGACCCTGCCCACGAGGGCTCACAATCTACAAGGGATGGGTGAGGATACAGGAGGAGAGAGGACCCTGCCCGCGAGGGCTCACAATCTACAGGGTGGAGCGCGGTAATTTGCTGATTTGGGAATGAAATAAAAAAATTATGATCATTAGAAAAAATTATTTTATATTTTAATTATACTGAACAGTAATGGAATTTTTAAATTGCATGGTTTTAAATAGTGTATCTGGCAAATGTCGACCTTCGCTATCCACACACTGCTGCATACGTTTTCTGAAGTTTTCATGAACTCTAACAAGCATGTCCACTGGTATTCTGCCAATTTCAGCTTCAATATTGTTCCTTAGGTCTTCCAAGGTGTTGGGACGGTTGATATACACCTTAGACTTCAGGTAACCCCAAAGGAAAAAATCTCATGGGGCTAAATCTGGTGAGCGTGCTGGCCAGTTCACATCTCCCCTCAAAGAGATAAGCCGTCCAGGAAACATTTGCCTCAAACAATTCATGGTAATCCTCGCTGTGTGTGCAGTGGCACCATCCTGTTGGAACCATGTATCCTCTAGTTCCATTGCCTCAAGAGCCGGCTGAAAATAATCCTGTATCATAGACAAGTACCGTTCGGAGTTCACAGTTATGGCACGACCATTATCCTGAAAAAAGTAAGGACCAATGATGCCTACTCGTGATATGGCGCACCACACAGTGACGCGGTCCGAATGCAGAGGTCTCTCGTGAACTTCTCTGGGGTTTGTTTCACTCCAGTAACGCATATTTTGTTTGTACACATGACACATTCCCTGCTGTTCTGAATGCATTCACCCAATTTACAATTGATTGCCGTCCAGGAACACGTCCGCGTGGAGGAACAGCGAATTGTAAACGAAAAGCACGCTGCACTGCAATGATCGAGTGGGCATTTGAAAAATACGCTTCAACACAAAATGACCTCTCCTCACATGTCCACTGCATGATGGCAACTGAAAGGCAGAGGAATACAAATCTCCCATCAGCCACTGTAAGCCACACCCACTCTCCCCTCTCTTCGACCGACAGTGCCGCCACAGCATGCAGTGCAAAAAAGCAAATTACCGCGCTCCACCCTGTACAAGGGCTGGATGAGGATACAGGAGGAGAGAGGACCCTGCCCGCGAGGGCTCACAATCAACAAGGGCTGGGTGAGGATACAGGAGGAGAGAGGACCCTGCCCGCGACGGCTCACAATCTACAAGGGATGGGTGAGGATACAGGAGGAGAGAGGACCCTGCCCGCGAGGGCTCATAATCTAAAAGGGATGGGTGAGGATACAGGAGGAGAGAGGACCCTGCCCACGAGGGCTCACACTCTACAAGGGATGGGTGAGGATACAGGAGGAGAGAGGACCCTGCCCGCGAAGGCTCACAATTAGTGTTGAGCATTCCGATACCGCAAGTATCGGGTATCGGCCGATACTTGCGGTATCGGAATTCCGATACCGAGATCCAAAACTTTTGTGGTATCGGTATCGGATACATAGAGATGTGTAAAATAAAGAATTAAAATAAAAAATATTGATATATTTACCTCTCCGGCGGCCCCTGGTGAGTCCGCGGGTAACCGGCAGGCTTCGTTGTTCAAAATCAGCGCTTTTAGGACCTGAGAAACACGTCCCGGCTTCTGATTGGTCGCGGGCCGCCCATGTGACCGCCACGCGACCAATCACAAGCCGCGACGTCACCGCAAGCTATTAGCGCGCTCATTTTTGAAAAATGAGCGCGTTAATGACTTTCAAAGACGTAGCGGCTTGTGATTGGTCGCGGCCACGCGACCAATCACAAGCCGCGACGTCACCGCGAGCTATTAACGCGCTCATTTTTAAAAATGAGCGCGTTAATGGCTTTCAAAGACGTAGCGGGTTGTGATTGGTCGCGGCCGCGACCAATCACAAGCCGCGACGTCACCGCAAGCTATTAACGCGCTTATTTTTAAAAATGAGCGCGTTAATGGCTTTCAAAGACGTAGCGGGTTGTGATTGGTCGCGGCCGCGACCAATCACAAGCCGCGACGTCACCGCAAGCTATTGACGCGCTCATTTTTAAAAATGAGCGCGTTAATGGCTTTGAAAGACATAGCGGTTTGTGATTGGTCGCGTGGCCGCGACCAATCACAAGCCGCTACGTCTTTGAAAGTCATTAACGCGCTCATTTTTCAAAAATGAGCGCGCTAATAGCTTGCGGTGACGTCGCGGCTTGTGATTGGTCGCGTGGCCGCGACCAATCACAAGCCGCTATGTCTTTCAAAGCCATTAACACGCTCATTTTTAAAAATGAGCGCGTCAATAACTTGCGGTGACGTCGCGGCTTGTGATTGGTCGCGGCTGCGACCAATCACAACCCGCTACGTCTTTGAAAGCCATTAACGCGCTCATTTTTAAAAATGAGCGCGCTAATAGCTTGCGGTGACATCGCGGCTTGTGATTGGTCGCATGGCGGTCACATGGGCGGCCCGCGACCAATCAGAAGCCGGGACGTGTTTCTCAGGTCCTAAAAGCGCTGATTTTGAACAAAGAAGCCTGCCGGTTACCCGCGCTGAGTTCAGGGGCCGCCGGAGAGGTAAATATATCAATATTTTTTATTTTTATTCTTTATTTTACACCTCCCTATGGATCCCAGGGCCTGAAGGAGAGTTTCCTCTCCTTCAGACCCTGGGAACCATGAGAATACCTTCCGATACTTGATGTCCCATTGACTTGTATTGGTATCGGATATCGGTATCGGCGATATCCGATATTTTTCGGGTATCGGCCGATACTATCCGATACCGATACTTTCAAGTATCGGACGGTATCGCTCAACACTACTCACAATCTACAAGGGATGGGTGAGGATACAGGAGGAGAGAGGACCCTGCATGCAAGGGCTCACAATCTACAAGGGATGGGTGAGGATACAGGTGGAGAGAGGACCCTGCCCGCGAAGGCTCACAATCTACAAGGGATGGGTGAGGATACAGGAGGAGAGAGGACCCTGCCGGCCAGGGCTCACAATCTACAAGGGATGGGTGAGAATACAGTAGGAGAGAGGACCCTGCCCGCGAGGGCTCACAATCTACAAGGGATGGGTGAGGATACAGGAGGAGAGAGGACCCTGCCCGCGAAGGATCACAATCTACAAGAGATGGGTGAGGATACAGGAGGAGAGAGGACCCTGCCGGCGAAGGCTCACAATCTACAAGGGATGGGTGAGGATACAGGAGGAGAGAGGACCCTGCCGGCAAGGGCTCACAATCTACAAGGGATGGGTGAGGATACAGGAAGAGAGAGGACCCTGCCCACGAGGGCTCACAATCTACAAGGGATGGGTGAGGATACAGGAGGAGAGAGGACCCTGCCCACGAGGGCTCACAATCTACAAGGGATGGGTGAGGATACAGGAGGAGAGAGGACCCTGCCCGCGAGGGCTCATAATCTACAAGGGATGGGTGAGGATACAGGAGGAGAGAGGACCCTGCCCTCGAGGGCTCACAATCTACAAGGGATGGGTGAGGATACAGGAGGAGAGAGGACCCTGCCTGCGAGGGCTCACAGTCTACAAGGGATGGGTGAGGATACAGGAGGAGAGAGGACCCTGCCTGCGAGGGCTCACAATCTACAAGGGATGGGTGAGGATACAGGAGGAGAGAGGACCCTGCCCGCGAGGGCTCACAATCTACAAGCCTACCACATCAACTACTCGGTAAACTAACTTTGTCCTGTTCCCTCCTTCCAAATATTACTCTGAATCTGCCCCCTACTATTCATCTGTCCCCACACCCTCCATACACACGATAACTGCACTTGATACTTAACTATTGCACTTAAACACACGGGCTGATGACCGGATTATGCAGCTTTATATGAAAATCCCTATTTATTATAATTGCTAGACCTGAAATAACAAGCACTTTTCACCTATTGTGTCCCCCCCATTTCCTTGTAGATTGTAAGCTTGCGAGCAGGGACCTCACCCCTAATGTCACTGTTTAAATTGTCTTAACTTGTACCGAATTTATTGTCTGTACATGTCCCCGCTTATTGTAAAGTGCTGTGGAATTTGTTGGCGCTATATAAATAAAAATTATTATTATTATTATTCCTTTCTGCATCTTTTTGATACACAATCCACAGCTAATCCGTAGTCCTTTTTACACCTGCCGTTTAGCTGCGGATTTGGCTGACGCAATGTAAGTCGATGGGTGCAGAAACGCTGCAGATCCACAAAAAGAATTGACACGCTGCTGAAAATAAAACGCTGAGAATCCGTGCAGAATTTTCCGCAGCATGTGCACACCAATTCTGGATTCCAATTGATTAACATTACCTGAACACTCTTTGTGGATTTGGTGCAAATCAGCGTGGAAAAAAACACTGCTGATCCGCAAACAAATCTGCAAAGTGTGCACATAACCTAAACGTTGACCAGTGATTTTTCATTTACAACAAATTTTACAAAACCATTTTTTTAAGGGACCACATCACATTTTTATTATTTATTATTATAGAGCCATTGATTCCATGGCGCTTTACATGTGACGAGGGGTATACATAATAAAAAACAAGTACAATAATCTTAATCAATACAAGTCACGACTGGTACAGGAGGAAAGAGGACCCTGCCCGCGAAGGCTCACAATCTACAAGGGATGGGTGAGGATACAGGAGGAGAGAGGACCCTGCCCACGAAGGCTCACAGTCTACAAGGGATGGGTGAGGATACAGGAGGAGAGAGGACCCTGCCCACGAGGGCTCACAGTCTACAAGGGATAGGTGAGGATACAGGAGTAGAGAGGACCCTGCCCGCGAGGGCTCACAATCTACAAGGGATGGGTGAGAATACAGGAGGAGAGAGGACCCTACCCGCGAGGGCTCACAATCTACAAGGGCTGGGTGAGGATACAGGAGGAGAGAAGACCCTGCCCGCGAGGGCTCACAATCTACAACGGATGGGTGAGGATACAGTAGGAGAGAGGACCCTGCCCGCGAGGGCTCACAGTCTACAAGGGATGGGTGAGGATACAGGAGGAGAGAGGACCCTGACCACGAGGGCTCACAGTCTACAAGGGATGGGTGAGGATACAGGAGGAGAGAGGACCCTGCCCACGAAGGCTCACAATCTACAAGGGATGGGTGAGGATACAGGAGGAGAGAGGACCCTGCCCACGAGGGCTCACAATCTACAAGGGATGGGTGAGGTTACAGGAGGAGAGAGGACCCTGCCGGCAAGGGCTCACAATCTACAAGGGATGGGTGAGGATACAGGACGAGAGAGGACCCTGCCCACGAAGGCTCACAATCTACAAGGGATGGGTGAGGATACAGGAGGAGAGAGGACCCTGCCCGCGAAGGCTCACAATCTACAAGGGATGGGTGAGGATACAGGAGGAGAGAGGACCCTGCCGGCAAGGGCTCACAATCTACAAGGGATGGGTGAGGATACAGGAGGAGAGAGGACACTGCCCGCGAAGGTCACAATCGACAAGAGATGGGTGTGGATACAGGAGGAGAGAGGACCCTGCCGGCAAGGGCTCACAATCAACAAGGGATGGGTGAGAATACAGTAGGAGAGAGGACCCTGCCCGCGAGGGCTCACAATCTACAAGGGATGGGTGAGGATACAGGAGGAGAGAGGACCCTGCCCGCGAAGGCTCACAATCTACAAGGGATGGGTGAGGATACAGGAGGAGAGAGGACCCTGCCCGCGAAGGCTCACAATCTACAAGGGATGGGTGAGGATACAGGAGGAGAGAGGACCCTGCCGGCAAGGTCTCACAATCTACAAGGGATGGGTGAGGATACAGGAGGAGAGAGGACCCTGCCCACGAGGGCTCACAATCTACAAGGGATGGGTGAGGATACAGGAGGAGAGAGGACCCTGCCCGCGAGGGCTCACAATCTACAAGGGCTGGATGAGGATACAGGAGGAGAGAGGACCCTGCCCGCGAGGGCTCACAAACTTCAAAGGCTGGGTGAGGATACAGGAGGAGAGAGGACCCTGCCCGCGACGGCTCACAATCTACAAGGGATGGGTGAGGATACAGGAGGAGAGAGGACCGTGCCCGCGAGGGCTCATAATCTAAAAGGGATGGGTGAGGATACAGGAGGAGAGAGGACCCTGCCCACGAGGGCTCACAATCTACAAGGGATGGGTGAGGATACAGGAGGAGAGAGGACCCTGCCCACGAAGGCTCACAATCTACAAGGGATGGGTGAGGATACAGGAGGAGAGAGGACCCTGCCGGCGAGGGCTCACAATCTACAAGGGATGGGTGAGGATACAGGTGGAGAGAGGACCCTGCCGGCAAGGGCTCACAATCTACAAGGGATGGGTGAGGATACAGGAGGAGAGAGGACCCTGCCCACGAGGGCTCACAATCTACAAGGGATGGGTGAGGATACAGGAGGAGAGAGGACCCTGCCCACGAGGGCTCACAATCTACAAGGGATGGGTGAGGATACAGGAGGAGAGAGGACCCTGCCCGCGAGGGCTCACAATCTACAAGGGATGGGTAAGGATACAGGAGGAGAGAGGACCCTGCCTGCGAGGGCTCACAGTCTACAAGGGATTGGTGAGGATACAGGAGGAGAGAGGACCCTGCCCGCGAGGGCTCACAGTCTACAAGGGATGGGTGAGGATAAAGGAGGAGAGAGGACCCTGCCTGCGAGGGCTCACAGTCTACAAGGGATGGGTGAGGATACAGGAGGAAAGAGGACCCTGCCCGCGACGGCTCATAATCTACAAGGGATGGGTGAGGATACAGGAGGAGAGAGGACCCTGCCGGCAAGGTCTCACAATCTACAAGGGATGGGTGAGGATACAGGAGGAGAGAGGACCCTGCCCACGAGGGCTCACAATCTACAAGGGATGGGTGATGATACAGGAGGAGAGAGGACCCTGCCCGTGAGGGCTCACAATCTACAAGGGCTGGATGAGGATACAGGAGGAGAGAGGAATCTGCCCGCGAGGGCTCACAATCTACAAGGGCTGGGTGAGGATACAGGAGGAGAGAGGACCCTGCCCGCGACGGCTCACAATCTACAAGGGATGGGTGAGGATACAGGAGGAGAGAGGACCCTGCCCGCGAAGGCTCACAATCTACAAGGGATGGGTGAGGATACAGGTGGAGAGAGGACCCTGCCGGCAAGGGCTCACAATCTACAAGGGATGGGGGAGGGTACAGGTGGAGAGAGGACCCTGCCCGCGAAGGCTCACAATCTACAAGGGATGGGTGAGGATACAGGAGGAGAGAGGACCCTGCCGGCCAGGGCTCACAATCTACAAGGGATGGGTGAGAATACAGTAGGAGAGAGGACCCTGCCCGCGAGGGCTCACAATCTACAAGGGATGGGTGAGGATACAGGAGGAGAGAGGACCCTGCCCGCGAAGGCTCACAATCTACAAGAGATGGGTGATACAGGAGGAGAGAGGACCCTGCCCGCGAAGGCTCACAATCTACAAGGGATGGGTGAGGATACAGGAGGAGAGAGGACCCTGCCGGCAAGTGCTCACAATCTACAAGGGATGGGTGAGGATACAGGAGGAGAGAGGACCCTGCCCACGAGGGCTCACAATCTACAAGGGATGGGTGAGGATACAGGAGGAGAGAGGACCCTGCCCACGAGGGCTCACAATCTACAAGGGATGGGTGAGGATACAGGAGGAGAGAGGACCCTGCCCGCGAGGGCTCATAATCTACAAGTGATGGGTGAGTATACAGGAGGAGAGAGGACCCTGCCCGCGAGGGCTCACAATCTACAAGGGATGGGTGAGGATACAGGAGGAGAGAGGACCCTGCCCGCGAGGGCTCACAATCTAAAAGGGATGGGTGAGGATACAGGAGGAGAGAGGACCCTGCCCGCGTGGGCTCACAATCTACAAGGGATGGGTGAGGATACAGGAGGAGAGAGGACCCTGCCCGCGAGGGCTCACAATCTACAAGCCTACCACATCAACTACTCGGTAAACTAACTTTGTCCTGTTCCCTCCTTCCAAATATTACTCTGAATCTGCCCCTACTATTCATCTGTCCCCACATCCTCCATACACACGATAACTGCACTTGATACTTAACTATTGCACTTAAACACACGGGCTGATGACCGGATTATGCAGCTTTATATGAAAATCCCTATTTATTATAATTGCTAGACCTGAAATAACAAGCACTTTTCACCTATTGTGTCCCCCCCCATTTCCTTGTAGATTGTAAGCTTGCGAGCAGGGACCTCACCCCTAATGTCACTGTTTAAATTGTCTTAACTTGTACCGAATTTATTGTCTGTACATGTCCCCGCTTATTGTAAAGTGCTGCGGAATTTGTTGGCGCTATATAAATAAAAATTCTTCTTATTATTATTCCTTTCTGCATCTTTTTGATACACAATCCACAGCTTATCCGTAGTCCTTTTTACACCTGCCGTTTAGCTGCGGATTTGGCTGACGCAATGTAAGTCGATGGGTGCAGAAACGCTGCAGATCCACAAAAAGAATTGACACGCTGCTGAAAATAAAACGCTGAGAATCCGTGCAGAATTTTCCGCAGCATGTGCACACCAATTCTGGATTCCAATTGATTAACATTACCTGAACACTCTTTGTGGATTTGGTGCAAATCAGCGTGGAAAAAAACACTGCTGATCCGCAAACAAATCTGCAAAGTGTGCACATAACCTAAACGTTGACCAGTGATTTTTCATTTACAACAAATTTTACAAAACCATTTTTTTAAGGGACCACATCACATTTTTATTATTATTTATTATTATAGAGCCATTGATTCCATGGCGCTTTACATGTGACGAGGGGTATACATAATAAAAAACAAGTACAATAATCTTAATCAATACAAGTCACGACTGGTACAGGAGGAAAGAGGACCCTGCCCGCGAAGGCTCACAATCTACAAGGGATGGGTGAGGATACAGGAGGAGAGAGGACCCTGCCCACGAAGGCTCACAGTCTACAAGGGATGGGTGAGGATACAGGAGGAGAGAGGACCCTGCCCACGAGGGCTCACAGTCTACAAGGGATGGGTGAGGATACAGGAGTAGAGGACCCTGCCCGCGAGGGCTCACAATCTACAAGGGATGGGTGAGAATACAGGAGGAGAGAGGACCCTACCCGCGAGGGCTCACAATCTACAAGGGCTGGTTGAGGATACAGGAGGAGAGAAGACCCTGCCCGCGAGGGCTCACAATCTACAACGGATGGGTGAGGATACAGTAGGAGAGAGGACCCTGCCCGCGAGGGCTCACAGTCTACAAGGGATGGGTGAGGATACAGGAGGAGAGAGGACCCTGCCCACGAGGGCTCACAGTCTACAAGGGATGGGTGAGGATACAGGAGGAGAGAGGACCCTGCCCACGAAGGCTCACAATCTACAAGGGATGGGTGAGGATACAGGAGGAGAGAGGACCCTGCCCACGAGGGCTCACAATCTACAAGGGATGGGTGAGGATACAGGAGGAGAGAGGACCCTGCCGGCAAGGGCTCACAATCTACAAGGGATGGGTGAGGATACAGGAGGAGAGAGGACCCTGCCCACGAAGGCTCACAATCTACAAGGGGTGGGTGAGGATACAGGAGAGAGGACCCTGCCAGCGAAGGCTCACAATCTACAAGGGATGGGTGAGGATACAGGAGGAGAGAGGACCCTGCTGGCAAGGGCTCACAATCTACAAGGGATGGGTGAGGATACAGGAGGAGAGAGGACCCTGCCCGCGAAGGTCACAATCTACAAGGGATGGGTGAGGATACAGGAGGAGAGAGGACCCTGCCGGCAAGGGTTCACAATCTACAAGGGATGGGTGAGAATACAGTAGGAGAGAGGACCCTGCCTGCGAGGGCTCACAATCTACAAGGGATGGGTGAGGATACAGGAGGAGAGAGGACCCTGCCCGCGAAGGCTCACTATCTACAAGGGATGGGTGAGGATACAGGAGGAGAGAGGACCCTGCCCGCGAAGGCTCACAATCTACAAGGGATGGGTGAGGATACAGGAGGAGAGAAGACCCTGCCGGCAAGGTCTCACAATCTACAAGGGATGGGTGAGGATACAGGAGGAGAGAGGACCCTGCCCACGAGGGCTCACAATCTACAAGGGATGGGTGAGGATACAGGAGGAGAGAGGACCCTGCCCGCGAGGGCTCACAATCTACAAGGGCTGGATGAGGATACAGGAGGAGAGAGGACCCTGCCCGCGAGGGCTCACAATCTACAAGGGCTGGGTGAGGATACAGGAGGAGAGAGGACCCTGCCCGCGACAGCTCACAATCTACAAGGGATGGGTGAGGATACAGGAGGACCCTGCCCACGAGGGCTCACAATCTACAAGGGATGGGTGAGGATACAGGAGGAGAGAGGACCCTGCCCACGAAGGCTCACAATCTACAAGGGGTGGGTGAGGATACAGGAGAGAGGACCCTGCCAGCGAAGGCTCACAATCTACAAGGGATGGGTGAGGATACAGGAGGAGAGAGGACCCTGCTGGCAAGGGCTCACAATCTACAAGGGATGGGTGAGGATACAGGAGGAGAGAGGACCCTGCCCGCGAAGGTCACAATCTACAAGGGATGGGTGAGGATACAGGAGGAGAGAGGACCCTGCCGGCAAGGGTTCACAATCTACAAGGGATGGGTGAGAATACAGTAGGAGAGAGGACCCTGCCTGCGAGGGCTCACAATCTACAAGGGATGGGTGAGGATACAGGAGGAGAGAGGACCCTGCCCGCGAAGGCTCACAATCTACAAGGGATGGGTGAGGATACAGGAGGAGAGAGGACCCTGCCCGCGAAGGCTCACAATCTACAAGGGATGGGTGAGGATACAGGAGGAGAGAGGACCCTGCCGGCAAGGTCTCACAATCTACAAGGGATGGGTGAGGATACAGGAGGAGAGAGGACCCTGCCCACGAGGGCTCACAATCTACAAGGGATGGGTGAGGATACAGGAGGAGAGAGGACCCTGCCCGCGAGGGCTCACAATCTACAAGGGCTGGATGAGGATACAGGAGGAGAGAGGACCCTGCCCGCGATGGCTCACAATCTACAAGGGCTGGGTGAGGATACAGGAGGAGAGAGGACCCTGCCCGCGACAGCTCACAATCTACAAGGGATGGGTGAGGATACAGGAGGAGAGAGGACCCTGCCCGCGAGGGCTCATAATCTACAAGGGATGGGTGAGGATACAGGAGGAGAGAGGACCCTGCCCGCGAGGGCTCACAATCTACAAGGGATGGGTGAGGATACAGGAGGAGAGAGGATCCTGCCCGCGAAGGCTCACAATCTACAAGAGATGGGTGAGGATACAGGAGGAGAGAGGACCCTGCCCGCGAAGGCTCACAATCTACAAGGGATGGGTGAGGATACAGGAGGAGAGAGGACCCTGCCGGCAAGGGCTCACAATCTACAAGGGATGGGTGAGGATACAGGAGGAGAGAGGACCCTGCCCACGAGGGCTCACAATCTACAAGGGATGGGTGAGGATACAGGAGGAGAGAGGACCCTGCCCACGAGGGCTACAGCCGGGACCAGCTGCTTCGAAAGCATCACCAAACCAGGGATTCAAGCTTCAGGAGGCTAATTTGCATATTCCAGGTGCCTTCTGGGAGAAGCGAAGTCTCCCTAAGCTAGAAGATCGTTGGGTACAGCCGGGACCAGCTGCTTCGAAAGCATCACCAAACCAGGGATTCAAGCTTCAGGAGGCTAATTTGCATATTCCAGGTGCCTTCTGGGAGAAGCGAAGTCTCCCTAAGCTAGAAGATCGTTGGGTACAGCCGGGACCAGCTGCTTCGAAAGCATCACCAAACCAGGGATTCAAGCTTCAGGAGGCTAATTTGCATATTCCAGGTGCCTTCTGGGAGAAGCGAAGTCTCCCTAAGCTAGAAGATCGTTGGGTACAGCCGGGACCAGCTGCTTCGAAAGCATCACCAAACCAGGGATTCAAGCTTCAGGAGGCTAATTTGCATATTCCAGGTGCCTTCTGGGAGAAGCGAAGTCTCCCTAAGCTAGAAGATCGTTGGGTACAGCCGGGACCAGCTGCTTCGAAAGCATCACCAAACCAGGGATTCAAGCTTCAGGAGGCTAATTTGCATATTCCAGGTGCCTTCTGGGAGAAGCGAAGTCTCCCTAAGCTAGAAGATCGTTGGGTACAGCCGGGACCAGCTGCTTCGAAAGCATCACCAAACCAGGGATTCAAGCTTCAGGAGGCTAATTTGCATATTCCAGGTGCCTTCTGGGAGAAGCGAAGTCTCCCTAAGCTAGAAGATCGTTGGGTACAGCCGGGACCAGCTGCTTCGAAAGCATCACCAAACCAGGGATTCAAGCTTCAGGAGGCTAATTTGCATATTCCAGGTGCCTTCTGGGAGAAGCGAAGTCTCCCTAAGCTAGAAGATCGTTGGGTACAGCCGGGACCAGCTGCTTCGAAAGCATCACCAAACCAGGGATTCAAGCTTCAGGAGGCTAATTTGCATATTCCAGGTGCCTTCTGGGAGAAGCGAAGTCTCCCTAAGCTAGAAGATCGTTGGGTACAGCCGGGACCAGCTGCTTCGAAAGCATCACCAAACCGCGCGCCGTAAGGCGCGCAAATTTTTGCCTGTAGGACATTATTGCAAGAGAGCTTGGCTGAGTAGATTACACAAGAAGGAAAACACACAGCAAGTCAGCAGGATCTAGGAGCAACATGGCAGATGTGACAACCTACATGGTGAGCTGCAGCATGTGCTACATGTTCACAGATCGACCAGAAGAAGAATCCAATTTCACCTGTCAGAAGTGTAGACTAGTGGCCCTTTTAGAAGAAAAGGTGCGGGGTCTGGAAGAAAGAATAGCAACTTTGAAACTCATCAAAGAGAATGAAGACTTTCTAGACAGAACAGAAGCATCTCTACTGGTCACAGAAGGTGCAATAAGTGTCAGAGAACCTCCAAAAGCAGATGAGTGGAAGCATGTGACCAAAAGAAGCAAGAAGACCATGGAGAAATCACCAACCACACAACTGAAGAACCGATATCAAATCTTTGTAGAGGATGAAGATGGCACACCTAAGAATGAAGCAATACCAGCAAGCAAAAAAGAAAAGGGCACACAGCAACAAGTGACAGCAAAAAGTACAGCCAAGAAGCAACGAAGAGTGGTGGTGGTGGGAGACTCACTACTGAGAGGCACCGAAGCAGCCATCTGCAGACCGGACATAACTGCAAGAGAAGTATGCTGCCTTCCAGGTGCGATGATCAAGGATGTGACCGATAGGATACCAAAGCTCTTCAGCTCCAAGGACGTCCACCCATTTCTTCTGATACATGTTGGCACCAATGACACGGCAAGGAAGGACCTACCGACAATCTGCAAGGACTTTGAAGAGTTGGGGAAGAAAGTAAAGGAACTGGATGCACAGGTAGTTTTTTCTTCTATCCTTCCAGTAGACGGGCATGGCACCAGGAGATGGAACAGGATCCTTGATGCAAACAACTGGCTAAGACGATGGTGCAGACAACAAGGATTTGGATTCCTGGACCACGGTGTGAATTACTGGTATGATGGACTCCTCGCCAGAGACGGACTACACCTCAACAAACCTGGGAAACACACATTCGCCAGAAGACTCGCTACACTCATCAGGAGGGCGTTAAACTAGAAGAAGAGGGGACGGGAAGAAAAACATTAGACTCGAACAAAGACGACCCAGGAAAACATACTCAGAAGGGAGGTAAGAACATTTCTAAAACAATCCACAGTGAGGAGATTGGAACAAAACAAAATCCTCTAAACTGCATGCTCGCAAACGCCAGAAGCCTGACAAACAAGATGGAAGAACTAGAAGCAGAAATATCTACAGGTAACTTTGACATAGTGGGAATAACCGAGACATGGTTAGATGAAAGCTATGACTGGGCAGTTAACTTACAGGGTTACAGTCTGTTTAGAAAGGATCGTAAAAATCGGAGAGGAGGAGGGGTTTGTCTCTATGTAAAGTCTTGTCTAAAGTCCACTTTAAGGGAGGATATTAGCGAAGGGAATGAGGATGTCGAGTCCATATGGGTTGAAATTCATGGAGGGAAAAATGGTAACAAAATTCTCATTGGGGTCTGTTACAAACCCCCAAATATAACAGAAAGCATGGAAAGTCTACTTCTAAAGCAGATAGATGAAGCTGCAACCCATAATGAGGTCCTGGTTATGGGGGACTTTAACTACCCGGATATTAACTGGGAAACAGAAACCTGTGAAACCCATAAAGGCAACAGGTTTCTGCTAATAACCAAGAAAAATTATCTTTCACAATTGGTGCAGAATCCAACCAGAGGAGCAGCACTTTTAGACCTAATACTATCTAATAGACCTGACAGAATAACAAATCTGCAGGTGGTTGGGCATTTAGGAAATAGCGACCACAATATTGTGCAGTTTCACCTGTCTTTCACTAGGGGGACTTGTCAGGGAGTCACAAAAACATTGAACTTTAGGAAGGCAAAGTTTGAACAGCTTAGAGATGCCCTTAATCTGGTAGACTGGGACAATATCCTCAGAAATGAGAATACAGATAATAAATGGGAAATGTTTAAGAACATCCTAAATAGGCAGTGTAAGCGGTTTATACCTTGTGGGAATAAAAGGACTAGAAATAGGAAAAACCCAATGTGGCTAAACAAAGAAGTAAGACAGGCAATTAACAGTAAAAAGAAAGCATTTGCACTACTAAAGCAGGATGGCACCATTGAAGCTCTAAAAAACTATAGGGAGAAAAATACTTTATCTAAAAAACTAATTAAAGCTGCCAAAAAGGAAACAGAGAAGCACATTGCTAAGGAGAGTAAAACTAATCCCAAACTGTTCTTCAACTATATCAATAGTAAAAGAATAAAAACTGAAAATGTAGGCCCCTTAAAAAATAGTGAGGAAAGAATGGTTGTAGATGACGAGGAAAAAGCTAACATATTAAACACCTTCTTCTCCACGGTATTCACGGTGGAAAATGAAATGCTAGGTGAAATCCCAAGAAACAATGAAAACCCTACATTAAGGGTCACCAATCTAACCCAAGAAGAGGTGCAAAACCGGCTAAATAAGATTAAAATAGATAAATCTCCGGGTCCGGATGGCATACACCCACGAGTACTAAGAGAACTAAGTAATGTAATAGATAAACCATTATTTCTTATTTTTAGGGACTCTATAGCGACAGGGTCTGTTCCGCAGGATTGGCGCATAGCAAATGTGGTGCCAATATTCAAAAAGGGCTCTAAAAGTGAACCTGGAAATTATAGGCCAGTAAGTCTAACCTCTATTGTTGGTAAAATATTTGAAGGGTTTCTGAGGGATGTTATTCTGGATTATCTCAATGAGAATAACTGTTTAACTCCATATCAGCATGGGTTTATGAGAAATCGCTCCTGTCAAACCAATCTAATCAGTTTTTATGAAGAGGTAAGCTATAGACTGGACCACGGTGAGTCATTGGACGTGGTATATCTCGATTTTTCCAAAGCGTTTGATACCGTGCCGCACAAGAGGTTGGTACACAAAATGAGAATGCTTGGTCTGGGGGAAAATGTGTGTAAATGGGTTAGTAACTGGCTTAGTGATAGAAAGCAGAGGGTGGTTATAAATGGTATAGTCTCTAACTGGGTCGCTGTGACCAGTGGGGTACCGCAGGGGTCAGTATTGGGACCTGTTCTCTTCAACATATTCATTAATGATCTGGTAGAAGGTTTACACAGTAAAATATCGATATTTGCAGATGATACAAAACTATGTAAAGCAGTTAATACAAGAGAAGATAGTATTCTGCTACAGATGGATCTGGATAAGTTGGAAACTTGGGCTGAAAGGTGGCAGATGAGGTTTAACAATGATAAATGTAAGGTTATACACATGGGAAGAGGGAATCAATATCACCATTACACACTGAACGGGAAACCACTGGGTAAATCTGACAGGGAGAAGGACTTGGGGATCCTAGTTAATGATAAACTTACCTGGAGCAGCCAGTGCCAGGCAGCAGCTGCCAAGGCAAACAGGATCATGGGGTGCATTAAAAGAGGTCTGGATACACATGATGAGAGCATTATACTGCCTCTGTACAAATCCCTAGTTAGACCGCACATGGAGTACTGTGTCCAGTTTTGGGCACCGGTGCTCAGGAAGGATATAATGGAACTAGAGAGAGTACAAAGGAGGGCAACAAAATTAATAAAGGGGATGGGAGAACTACAATACCCAGATAGATTAGCGAAATTAGGATTATTTAGTCTAGAAAAAAGACGACTGAGGGGCGATCTAATAACCATGTATAAGTATATAAGGGGACAATACAAATATCTCGCTGAGGATCTGTTTATACCAAGGAAGGTGACGGGCACAAGGGGGCATTCTTTGCGTCTGGAGGAGAGAAGGTTTTTCCACCAACATAGAAGAGGATTCTTTACTGTTAGGGCAGTGAGAATCTGGAATTGCTTGCCTGAGGAGGTGGTGATGGCGAACTCAGTCGAGGGGTTCAAGAGAGGCCTGGATGTCTTCCTGGAGCAGAACAATATTGTATCATACAATTATTAGGTTCTGTAGAAGGACGTAGATCTGGGTATTTATTATGATGGAATATAGGCTGAACTGGATGGACAAATGTCTTTTTTCGGCCTTACTAACTATGTTACTATGTATGTTACTATGTTACTATGAGGGCTCACAATCTACAAGGGATGGGTGAGGATACAGGAGGAGAGAGGACCCTGCCCGCGAGGGCTCACAGTCTACAAGGGATGGGTGAGGATACAGGAGGAGAGAGGACCCTGCCCGCGAGGGCTCACAATCTACAAGGGATGAGTGAGGATACAGGAGGAGAGAGGACCCTGCCCGCGAGGGCTCACAATCTACAAGGGATGGGTGAGGATACAGGAGGAGAGAGGACCCTGCCCGCGAGGGCTCATAATCTACAAGGGATGGGTGAGGATACAGGAGGAGAGAGGACCCTGCCCGCGAGGGCTCACAATCTACAAGGAATGGGTGAGGATACAGGAGGAAAGAGGACCCTGCCCGCGAGGGCTCACAATCTACACGGGATTGGTGAGGATACAGGAGGAGAGAGGACCCTGCCCGCGAGGGCTCACAATCTACAAGGGATGGGTGAGGATACAGGAGGAGAGAGGACCCTGCCCGCGAGGGCTCACAATCTACAAGGGATGGGTGAGGATACAGGAGGAGAGAGGACCCTGCCCGCGAGGGCTCACAATCTACAAGCTTACCACATCAACTACTCGGTAAACTAACTTTGTCCTGTTCCCTCCTTCCAAATATTACTCTGAATCTGCCCTGTTGTGAATTCTGTGACCAAGCTCCCTCCTGTGGTCGTGAGTGGTACTTCGCCTGGTTCTGTCTATGAGCTTCCTTTGGTGGATGAGAGTGGTACTGCGGCTTCTGAGTTTCCTTCCTCAGGTGATGAGGTTAAGTCGTTAGGTGCTGCTCTATTTAACTCCACCTAGTGCTTTTATCCTGGCCTCCAGTCAATGTTCTAGTATTGGTCTTGCTTCCTCCTGGATCGTTCCTGTGGCCTGTTTATCCTGCATAAGCTAAGTTTTGCTTGTGTTATTTTTGTTTGCTATTTTTTCTGTCCAGCTTGCTATATTGGTTTTTCTTGCTTGCTGGAAGCTCTGAGACGCAGAGGGAGCACCTCCGTACCATTAGTCGGTGCGGAGGGTCTTTTTGCCCCTCTGCGTGGTTGTTTGTAGGTTTTTGTGTTGACCGCAAAGCTATCTTTCCTATCCTCGGTCTATTTAGTAAGTCGGGCCTCACTTTGCTAAATCTATTTCATCTCTGTGTTTGTATTTTCATCTTTACTCACAGTCATTATATGTGGGGGGGCTGCCTTTTCCTTTGGGGAATTTCTCTGAGGCAAGGTAGGCTTATTTTTCTATCTTCAGGGCTAGTTAGTTTCTCAGGCTGTGCCGAGTTGCATAGGGAGCGTTAGGCGCAATCCACGGCTGCCTCTAGTGTGGTGTGATAGGATTAGGGATTGCGGTCAGCAGAGTTCCCACGTCTCAGAGCTCGTCCTATGTTTTTGGTAATTGTCAGGTCACTTTGTGTGCTCTGAACTTCAATGTCCATTGTGGTTCTGAATTACCTGTTCATAACAGTACTGGAGGCCCAAAGTACTAATGCTTCTCATTAGAGGGAAAAGAGAAGTTCTGAGACCATTTTTTTTTCTTTGCACTGTGTTCTGTCTTTCTTTTCCCCTTTACATCAGGGTGGTTCAGAACACAGGTGTGGACATGGACATTCAAGGTCTGTTCTCTTTGATGGATAATCTCGCTATAAATGTACAGAATATTCAAGATTTGGTGGTTCAGAATCCTATGTTAGAACCTAAAATTCCTATTCCTGAGTTATTTTCTGGAGATAGAGCTAAGTTTTTGAATTTTAAAAATAATTGTAAATTATTTCTGGCTTTGAAACCCCTCTCCTCTGGTGACCCAGTTCAACAAGTTAAGATCATTATTTCTTTATTACGTGGCGACCCTCAAGACTGGGCATTTTCCCTTGCGCCAGGAGATCCTGCATTATGTAATATTGATGCGTTTTTTCTGGTGCTCGGATTGCTGTACGACTAACCTAATTCAGTGGATCAGGCAGATAAAAATTTGCTGGCTCTGTGTCAGGGTCAGGATGAGATAGAGATTTATTGTCAGAAGTTTAGAAAGTGGTCCGTGCTCACTCAATGGAATGAATGTGCGCTGGCAGCTATTTTCAGAAAGGGTCTCTCTGAAGCCCTTAAGGATGTCATGGTGGGATTTCCTATGCCTGCTGGTCTGAATGAGTCTATGTCTTTGGCCATTCAGATCGGTCGACGCTTGCGCGAGCGTAAATCTGTGCACCATTTGGCGGTATTATCTGAGCATAAACCTGAGCCTATGCAGTGCGATAGGACTTTGACCAGAGCTGAAAGGCAAGAACACAGACGTCAGAATGGGCTGTGTTTCTACTGTGGTGATTCCACTCATGCTATCTACGATTGTCCTAAGCGCACTAAGCGGTTCGCTAGGTCTGCCACCATTGGTACGGTACAGTCGAAATTTCTTTTGTCCGTTACTTTGATCTGCTCTTTGTCTTCCTATTCTATCATGGCATTTGTAGATTCAGGCGCTGCCCTGAATTTGATGGACTTGGAGTTTGCTAGGCGCTGTGGGTTTGTCTTGGAGCCCTTGCAGTGTCCTATTCCATTGAGAGGAATTGATGCTACGCCTTTGGCCAAGAATAAGCCTCAGTATTGGACCCAGCTGACCATGTGCATGGCTCCTGCGCACCAGGAGGATATTCGCTTTCTGGTGTTGCATAATCTGCATGATGTGGTCGTGTTGGAGTTGCCATTGCTACAGGTCCATAACCCAGTATTAGATTGGAAATCAATGTCTGTGTCCAGCTGGGGTTGTCAGGGGGTACATGGTGATGTTCCATTTCTGTCTATCTCATCATCCACCCCTTCTGAGGTCCCAGAGTTCTTGTCTGATTACCGGGATGTATTCGATGAGCCCAAGTCCAATGCCCTACCTCCGCATAGGGATTGTGATTGTGCTATCGATTTGATTCCTGGTAGTAAGTTTCCTAAGGGTCGACTGTTTAATTTATCTGTACCTGAGCACGCCGCTATGCGGAGTTACGTGAAGGAGTCTTTGGAGAAGGGTCATATTCGCCCGTCATCGTCGCCGTTGAGAGCGGGGTTCTTTTTTGTGGCCAAGAAGGATGGTTCGCTGAGACCTTGTATTGCTTACCGCCTTCTAAATAAAATTACGGTCAAATTTCAGTACCCCTTGCCGCTGCTGTCTGATTTGTTTGCTCGGATTAAGGGGGCTAGTTGGTTCACCAAGATAGATCTTCGTGGTGCGTATAATCTTGTGCGTATTAAACGGGGCGATGAATGGAAAACAGCATTTAATACGCCCGAAGGCCATTTTGAGTACCTGGTTATGCCATTCGGGCTTTCTAATGCTCCATCAGTGTTTCAGTCCTTTATGCATGACATCTTCCGAGAGTACCTGGATAAATTCCTGATTGTATACTTGGATGATATTTTGGTCTTCTCAGATGATTGGGAGTCTCATGTGAAGCAGGTCAGTATGGTGTTCCAGGTCCTGCGTGCTAATTCTTTGTTTGTGAAGGGGTCAAAGTGTCTCTTTGGTGTTCAGAAGGTTTCATTTTTGGGGTTCATTTTTTTTCCTTCTACTATCGAGATGGACCCTGTTAAAGTTCAGGCCATTTATGATTGGACTCAGCCAACATCTCTGAAGAGTCTGCAGAAGTTCCTGGGCTTTGCTAATTTTTATCGTTGCTACATCAATAATTTTTCTAGTATTGCTAAACCGTTGACTGATTTAACCAAGAAGGGTGCTGATGTGGTCAATTGGTCTTCTGCTGCTGTGGAAGCTTTTCAGGAGTTGAAGCGTCGTTTTTCTTCTGCTCCTGTGTTGTGCCAGATGTTTCGCTTCCGTTCCAGGTCGAGGTTGATGCTTCTGAAATTGGAGCAGGGGCTGTTTTGTCGCAGAGAAGTTCTGATTGCGCGGTGATGAAACCATGCGCCTTCTTTTCCAGGAAATTTTCGCCTGCTGAGCGAAATTATGATGTTGGCAATCGATAGTTGCTAGTCATGAAGTGGGCATTCGAGGAGTGGCGTCATTGGCTTGAAGGAGCTAAGCATCGCGTGGTGGTCTTGACTGATCACAAAAACTTGACTTATCTCGAGTCTGCCAAACGGTTGAATCCTAGACAGGCTCGTTGGTCGCTGTTTTTCTCCCGTTTTGACTTTGTGGTTTCGTACCTTCCGGGCTTTAAAAATGTGAAGGCGGATGCCCTGTCTAGGAGTTTTGTGCCCGATTCTCCGGGTTTGCCTGAGCCGGCGGGTATTCTCAAAGAAGGGGTAATTTTGTCTGCCATCTCCCCTGATTTTCGGCAGGTGCTGCAAAAATTTCAGGCTAATAGACCTGACCGTTGCCCAGCGGAGAAACTGTTTGTCCCTGATAGGTGGACGAATAAAGTTATCTCTGAGGTTCATTGTTCGGTGTTGGCTGGTCATCCTGGAATCTTTGGTACCAGAGATTTGGTGGCCAGATCCTTTTGGTGGCCGTCTCTGTCGCGGGATGTGCGTTTTTTTGTGCAGTCCTGTGGGATTTGTGCTCGGGCTAAGCCCTGCTGTTCTCATGCCAGTGGGTTGCTTTTGCCCTTGCCGGTCCCGAAGAGGCCTTGGACACATATCTCTATGGATTTTATTTCGGATCTCCCCGTCTCTCAAAGAATGTCGGTCATTTGGGTGGTTTGTGATCGCTTCTCTAAGATGGTCCATTTGGTGCCCTTGTCTAAATTGCCTTCCTCCTCTGATTTGGTGCCATTGTTTTTCCAGCATGTGGTTCGTTTACATGGTATCCCGGAGAACATTGTTTCTGACAGAGGTTCCCAGTTTGTTTCGAGGTTTTGGCGAGCCTTTTGTGCTAGGATGGGCATTGATTTGTCTTTTTCCTCGGCTTTCCATCCTCAGACAAATGGCCAGACTGAACGAACCAATCAGACCTTGGAAACATATCTGAGATGTTTTGTTTCTGCTGATCAGGATGATTGGGTGTCCTTTTTGCCTTTGGCTGAGTTCGCCCTTAATAATCGGGCCAGCTCGGCTACTTTGGTTTCACCGTTTTTCTGCAATTCTGGGTTCCACCCTCGATTCTCTTCAGGGCAGGTTGAGTCTTCGGACTGTCCTGGTGTGGATACTGTGGTGGATAGGTTGCAGCAGATTTGGACTCATGTAGTGGACAATTTGACTTTGTCCCAGTAGAAGGCTCAACGTTTCGCTAACCGCAGGCGCTGTGTGGGTCCCCGACTTCGTGTTGGGGATTTGGTTTGGTTGTCATCTCGTTATATTCCTATGAAGGTTTCCTCTCCTAAATTTAAGCCTCGTTTCATTGGTCCATATAGGATTTCTGAGGTTCTTAAACCTGTGTCTTTTCGTTTGACTCTTCCAGCTTCTTTTTCCATCCATAACGTGTTCCATAGGTCATTGTTGCGGAGATACGTGGCACCTGTGGTTCCATCTATTGATCCTCCTGCTCCGGTTTTGGTTGAAGGGGAATTGGAGTATATTGTGGAGAAGATTTTGGATTCTCATGTTTCGAGACGGAAACTCCAGTATCTGGTTAAGTGGAAAGGTTATGGTCAGGAAGATAATTCCTGGGTCTTTGCCTCTGATGTCCATGCTGCCGATCTGGTTCGTGCCTTTCATGTGGCTCATCCTGGTCGGCCTGGGGGCTCTGGTGAGGATTCGGTGACCCCTCCTCAAGGGGGGGGGGGTACTGTTGTGAATTCTGTGACCAAGCTCCCTCCTGTGGTCGTGAGTGGTACTTCGGCTGGTTCTGTCTATGAGCTTCCTTTGGTGGATGAGAGTGGTACTGCGGCTTCTGAGTTTCCTTCCTCAGGTCATGAGGTTAAGTCGTTAGGTGCTGCTCTATTTAACTCCACCTAGTGCTTTTATCCTGGCCTCCAGTCAATGTTCTAGTATTGGTCTTGCTTCCTCCTGGATCGTTCCTGTGGCCTGTTTATCCTGCATAAGCTAAGTTTTGCTTGTGTTATTTTTGTTTGCTATTTTTTCTGTCCAGCTTGCTATATTGGTTTTTCTTGCTTGCTGGAAGCTCTGAGACGCAGAGGGAGCACCTCCGTACCGTTAGTCGGTGCGGAGGGTCTTTTTGCCCCTCTGCGTGGTTGTTTGTAGGTTTTTGTGTTGACCACAAAGCTATCTTTCCTATCCTCGGTCTATTCAGTAAGTCGGGCCTCACTTTGCTAAATCTATTTCATCTCTGTGTTTGTATTTTCATCTTTACTCACAGTCATTATATGTGGGGGCTGCCTTTTCCTTTGGGGAATTTCTCTGAGGCAAGGTAGGCTTATTTTTCTATCTTCAGGGCTAGTTAGTTTCTCAGGCTGTGCCAAGTTGCATAGGGAGCGTTAGGCGCAATCCACGGCTGCCTCTAGTGTGGTGTGATAGGATTAGGGATTGCGGTCAGCAGAGTTCCCACGTCTCAGAGCTCGTCCTATGTTTTTGGTAATTGTCAGGTCACTTTGTGTGCTCTGAACTTCAATGTCCATTGTGGTTCTGAATTACCTGTTCATAACACTGCCCCCTACTATTCATCTGTCCCCACACCCTCCATACACACGATAACTGCACTTGATACTTGACTATTGCACTTAAACACACGGGCTGATGACCGGATTATGCAGCTTTATATGAAAATCCCTATTTATTATAATTGCTAGACCTGAAATAACAAGCACTTTTCACCTATTGTGTCCCCCCCCCCCCCCCATTTCCTTGTAGATTGTAAGCTTGCGAGCAGGGACCTCACCCCTAATGTCACTGTATAAATTGTCTTAACTTGTACCGAATTTATTGTCTGTACATGTCCCCGCTTATTGTAAAGTGCTGCGGAATTTGTTGGCGCTATATAAATAAAAATTATTATTATTATTATTCCTTTCTGCATCTTTTTGATAACCAAACCACAGCTAATCCATAGACCTTTTTACACCTGCCGTTTAGCTGCGGATTTGGCTGACGCAATGTAAGTCGATGGGTGCAGAAACGCTGCAGATCCACAAAAAGAATTGACACGCTGCTGAAAATAAAACGCTGAGAATCCGTGCAGAATTTTCCGCAGCATGTGCACACCAATTCTGGATTCCAATTGATTAACATTACCTGAACACTCTTTGTGGATTTGGTACAAATCAGCGTGGAAAAAAACACTGCTGATCCGCAAACAAATCTGCAAAGTGTGCACATAACCTAAACGTTGACCAGTGATTTTTCATTTTTACAACAAATTTTACAAAACCATTTTTTTAAGGGACCACATCACATTTTTATTATTATTTATTATTATAGAGCCATTGATTCCATGGCGCTTTACATGTGACGAGGGGTATACATAATAAAAAACAAGTACAATAATCTTAATCAATACAAGTCATGACTGGTACAGGAGGAAAGAGGACCCTGCCCGCGAAGGCTCACAATCTACAAGGGATGGGTGAGGATACAGGAGGAGAGAGGACCCTGCCCACGAAGGCTCACAGTCTACAAGGGATGGGTGAGGATACAGGAGTAGAGAGGACCCTGCCCGCGAGGGCTCACAATCTACAAGGGATGGGTGAGAATACAGGAGGAGAGAGGACCCTGCCCGCGAGGGCTCACAATCTACAAGGGATGGGTGAGGATACAGTAGGAGAGAAGACCCTGCCCGCGAGGGCTCACAGTCTACAAGGGATGGGTGAGGATACAGGAGGAGAGAGGACCCTGCCCACGAGGGCTCACAGTCTACAAGGGATGGGTGAGGATACAGGAGGAGAGAGGACCCTGCCCACGAAGGCTCACAATCTACAAGGGATGGGTGAGGATACAGGAGGAGAGAGGACCCTGCCCACGAGGGCTCACAATCTACAAGGGATGGGTGAGGATACAGGAGGAGAGAGGACCTTGCCCGCGAAGGCTCACAATCTACAAGGGATGGGTGAGGATACAGGAGGAGAGAGGACCCTGCCGGCAAGGGCTCACAATCTACAAGGGATGGGTGAGGATACAGGAGGAGAGAGGACCCTGCCCGCGAAGGTCACAATCTACCAGGGATGGGTGAGGATACAGGAGGAGAGAGGACCCTGCCGGCAAGGGCTCACAATCTACAAGGGATGGGTGAGAATACAGTAGGAGAGAGGACCCTGCCCGCGAGGGCTCACAATCTACAAGGGATGGGTGAGGATACAGGAGGAGAGAGGACCCTGCCCGCGAAGGCTCACAATCTACAAGGGATGGGTGAGGATACAGGAGGAGAGAGGACCCTGCCCGCGAAGGCTCACAATCTACAAGGGATGGGTGAGGATACAGGAGGAGAGAGGACCCTGCCGGCAAGGTCTCACAATCTACAAGGGATGGGTGAGGATACAGGAGGAGAGAGGACCCTGCCCACGAGGGCTCACAATCTACAAGGGATGGGTGAGGATACAGGAGGAGAGAGGACCCTGCCCGCGAGGGCTCACAATCTACAAGGGCTGGATGAGGATACAGGAGGAGAGCGGACCCTGCCCGCGAGGGCTCACAATCTACAAGGGCTGGGTGAGGATACAGGAGGAGAGAGGACTCTTGCCCGCGACGGCTCACAATCTACAAGGGATGGGTGAGGATACAGGAGGAGAGAGGACCCTGCCCGCGAGGGCTCATAATCTACAAGGGATGGGTGAGGATACAGGAGGAGAGAGGACCCTGTCCACGAGGGCTCACAATCTACAAGGGATGGGTGAGGATACAGGAGGAGAGAGGACCCTGCCCGCGAAGGCTCACAATCTACAAGGGATGGGTGAGGATACAGGAGGAGAGAGGACCCTGCCGGCAAGGGCTCACAATCTACAAGGGATGGGTGAGGATACAGGTGGAGAGAGGAGCCTGCCCGCGAAGGCTCACAATCTACAAGGGATGGGTGAGGATACAGGAGGAGAGAAGACCCTGCCGGCAAGGGCTCACAATCTACAAGGGATGGGTGAGAATACAGTAGGAGAGAGGACCCTGCCCGCGAGGGCTCACAATCTACAAGGGATGGGTGAGGATACAGGAGGAGAGAGGACCCTGCCCGCGAAGGCTCACAATCTACAAGGGATGGGTGAGGATACAGGAGGAGAGAGGACCCTGCCCGCGAGGGCTTATAATCTACAAGGGATGGGTGAGGATACAGGAGGAGAGAGGACCCTGCCCGCGAGGGCTCACAATCTACAAGGGATGGGTGAGGATACAGGAGGAGAGAGGACCCTGCCCGCGAGGGCTCACAGTCTACAAGGGATGGGTGAGGATACAGTAGGAGAGAGGACCCTGCCCGCGAGGGCTCACAATCTACAAGGGATGGGTGAGGATACATGAGGAGAGAGGACCCTGCCCGCGAGGGCTCACAATCTACAAGGGATGGGTGAGGATACAGGAGGAGAGAGGACCCTGCCTGCGAGGGCTCACAATCTACAAGGGATGGGTGAGGATACAGGAGGAGAGAGGACCCTGCCCACGAGGGCTCACAATCTACAAGGGATGGGTGAGAATACAGGAGGAGAGAGGACCCTGCCCGCGAGGGCTCACAATCTACAAGGGCTGGATGAGGATACAGGAGGAGAGAGGACCCTGCCCGCGAAGGCTCACAATCTACAAGGGATGGGTGAGGATACAGGAGGAGAGAGGACCCTGCCCGCGAAGGCTCACAATCTACAAGGGATGGGTGAGGATACAGGAGAGAGGACACTGCCCGCGAGGGCTCACAATCTACAAGGGATGGGTGAGGATACAGGAGGAGAGAAGACCCTGCCGGCAAGGGCTCACAATCTACAAGGGATGGGTGAGAATACAGTAGGAGAGAGGACCCTGCCCGCGAGGGCTCACAATCTACAAGGGATGGGTGAGGATACAGGAGGAGAGAGGACCCTTCCCGCGAAGGCTCACAATCTACAAGGGATGGGTGAGGATACAGGAGGAGAGAGGACCCTGCCCGCGAGGGCTTATAATCTACAAGGGATGGGTGAGGATACAGGAGGAGAGAGGACCCTGCTCGCGAGGGCTCACAATCTACAAGGGATGGGTGAGGATACAGGAGGAGAGAGGACCCTGCCAGCGAGGGCTCACAGTCTACAAGGGATGGGTGAGGATACAGGAGGAGAGAGGACCCTGCCCGCGAGGGCTCACAATCTACAAGGGATGGGTGAGGATACATGAGGAGAGAGGACCCTGCCCGCGAGGGCTCACAATCTACAAGGGATGGGTGAGGATACAGGAGAGAGGACCCTGCCCACGAGGGCTCACAATCTACAAGGGATGGGTGAGAATACAGGAGAGAGGACCCTGCCCGCGAGGGCTCACAATCTACAAGGGCTGGATGAGGATACAGGAGGAGAGAGGACCCTGCCCGCGAAGGCTCACAATCTACAAGGGATGGGTGAGGATACAGGAGGAGAGAGGACCCTGCCCGCGAAGGCTCACAATCTACAAGGGATGGGTGAGGATACAGGAGGAGAGAGGACACTGCCCGCGAGGGCTCACAATCTACAAGGGATGGGTGAGGATACAAGAGGAGAGAGGACCCTGCCCACGAAGGCTCACAATCTACAAGGGATGGGTGAGGATACAGTAGGCGATGGTAGAGCTGGTCATGCAGTGGTTTGTTGGTTACTGCAAGTTGTAGACTTGTCGGAAGAGGTAGGTCTTCAGGTTCTTTTTGAAGGTTTCGATGGTAGGCGAGAGTCTGATGTGTTGTGGTAGAGAGTTCCAGAGTAGGGGTGATGCGCGGGAGAAATCTTGTATGTGATTGTGGGAAGAGGAGATAAGAGGGGAGTAGAGAATGAGATCTTGTGAGGATCAGAGGTTGCGTGTAAGACCTCTCCCCTCTGTACCAGTCCGTCACTGTAAATTTGTTTACTGTAAACGATATCTATAACTCTGTATGTAACCCCTTTTTCATGTACAGCACTGTTGTGAATTCTGTGACAGAGCTCCCTCCTGTGGTCACAAGTGGTACTTCGGCTGATTCTCTCTGTGAGCTTCCGTTGGTGGAGGAAAGTGGTACTGCGGCTTCTGAGTTTCCTTCCTCAGGTGATGTGGTGAAGTCGTTAGGTGCTGCTCTATTTAACTCCACCTAGTGCTTTGATCCTGGCCTCCAGTCAATGTTCTAGTATTGGACCTGTTTCCTCCTGGATCGTTCCTGTGGCCTGCTGTTCTGCATAGCTAAGTTCTGCTTTGCTATTTTGTTTGCTGTTTTTTCTGTCCAGCTTGTCTATTTGTTTTTTCCTGCTTGCTGGAAGCTCTGGGACGCAGAGGGTGTACCTCCGTGCCGTTAGTTCGGTACGGAGGGTCTTTTTGCCCCCTTTGCGTGGTTTTTGTAGGGTTTTGTGTTGACCGCAAAGTTACCTTTCCTATCCTCGCTCTGTTCAGAAAGTCGGGCCTCACTTTGCTAAATCTATTTCATCTCTACGTTTGTCTTTTCATCTTAACTCACAGTCATTATATGTGGGGGCTGCCTTTTCCTTTGGGGTATTTCTCTGAGGCAAGGTAGGCTTATTTTCTATAGTAATGAAAAAAGAAATCCAGCTCACCATAGTGACGATCCCAAAAAGAACTCGGAGCACGGAAACGCTGTGTCAAGGCGTGAAGAAACCAGAGAACAAAAGAAGAATTCCAGCTCGACGAGGTAGTGAAAAGTAAAAACTTGGTACTTTATTCACTTCATGTTAGAAGCAGAGGATAAAACATCAGCACAATATAGATAAAAGCACTATCTACGCGTTTCAGGTGGCACAGCACCCTTAGTCATGATATCATGACTAAGGGTGCTGTGCCACCTGAAACGCGTAGATAGTGCTTTTATCTATATTGTGCTGATGTTTTATCCTCTGCTTCTAACATGAAGTGAATAAAGTACCAAGTTTTTACTTTTCACTACCTCGTCGAGCTGGAATTCTTCTTTTGTTCTCAGGCTTATTTTCTATCTTCAGGCCAGCTAGTTTCTCAGGCTGTGCCGAGTTGCATAGGGAGCGTTAGGCGCAATCCACGGCTGCCTCTAGTGTTGTTGGAGAGGATTAGGGATTGTGGTCAGCAGAGTTCCCACGTCTCAGAGCTCATTCTATGTTTTTGGGTTATTGTCAGGTCACTGTATGTGCTCTGACCTCTATGTCCATTGTGGTACTGAATTATCTTATCATAACACAGCACCATGGAATTAATGGTGCTATATAAATAAATAATAATGATAATAAAAATGTGCTTGAGAACCTAGCAGAATAACGGCACACCCATCACTCATCTTATATTGAAATTGGCTTTCTAATGAGTCTAAACTCAGGCTAGCTATTCCACTCTGTTTAGGAGAAATCCACTTGTCTGGTTCTGCTGGTGCTAGATTTTAGCAAAAGGTCCTGTAGCAAAGCTCTATCGAAGCACGTTCAAAATATGTATCAGACATATTCCTATCATAAACTGGCGTCGCATTATGGCTTCTTTAATATCTCCACCACACACAGCAAGCCCAGGTGGTTGGAGACAAAGAAATTCCTACGGGAGGAAGGAAGGAAGGAGTGAGGAGGGTCAGAGCCCCACACTGGAGTTTCAAGTTACAAAGGGTCTCGACCATAGGGGTTTGTGCCTATACCAGCGAAAGCAGTGGGAAGGGAGAGAAGGGGGGTCGGAATAGCCCGTAGCGTGTTTCTTGTAAAGCTAGTCAGATACTCAAACATGGCATATTCACATTATCATGACAAGGTCATTGGTGACCTTAGGGCAGTTTCAGTGGAGTGATGTGGCCAAAAGCCAGATTGTAAGCGGTCAAAGGGGGAGCAGGAAGAGAGGTGGCAAGACCATTCAAGATGGTCATGTTGTTCCAGTAATTTTGAGGCAAAGGGGAGAAGTGATATTGGGCGATAGCTAGATGCAGAGGATGAGTCAAGAGAAAGCTTTTTGAGGATGGGTGTGATTGAGGCATGTTTAAAGCTTGAGGGGAAACACCAGTTGTTAGTGGTAGGTTGAAGAGATGGGTTAGGGTTGGAATAAAGACTAGTGAGGTTCGGGATGAAGTGGGATGGGAGCAGGTCAAGTGCACAGGTGGTGAGATGCGATCTTGAGAGTAGAGTGGAGAGTCGATCTTCTGTAATGGTGGAGAAGGTTGTTTTGGAGGAGGAGGGCTGAACAATTAGGAGGAAGGACTCTGGGGGTTGTCGACCATTACTGTCTCTGATGTTATCAATCTTCTGTTTGAAAAATGAGGCAAAGTCTTAAGCTGAGATGAGGGGAGGGAGGAGGTGCAGGGGGGACGGAGGAGAGAATTGAAGGTGTTGAATAACTGTTTAGGGTTGTGAGACTGGGAGGATATGAGAGATGAGAAGTAGGTTTGTTTTGCTGCAGCAAGTGTGGCCTTGAAAGTAGTGAGGGACTGTTTGAATGCGATCAGGTGCTCATTGGAGTGTGATCTTTTCCTCTCCGCTCAGCAACCCTGGTAGCCTGTCTCAGTTCTTTGGACAGGCTGGTGTGCCAGGGCTGTCTGTTGATTTTGCGAGCTTTGGTATGTGTGAGAGGGGCAACTGATTCCAGAGCTACAGCCATTGTAGTGTCATATAGAGCGGCATGCACATTGTGTATGGAACTTATGCCTGTAAGAGGGAGAAGGAATTCAGAGAGTGAATGTAGATCAAGGTGTTTAAGATTTCTGCGAGGGTGTGCAAGTTTGTGGGGTGGGGATTGTAGACAAGGAGTGGAGAGGGAAGAGAATTGTGAGTAGATTGTGGTCCGGAAGAGGTGAGTTAGAGAGGTTAGATAGGGAGCAGAGGTGGGTGAAGATGAGTTCCAATGTGTGACCATTTTTGTGGGTGGCTGCAGAAGACCATTGAGTGAGGCCGAAGGAGGAAGTGAGAGATAGAAGATTAGTAGCAGCTGAGAGGGAAGTGTCAATGGCGATGTTGAAGTCGCCCATGATGATAGTGGGGATGTCTGTGGAAAGGAAATGAAGTAGCCAGGTGATGAAGTGGTCGAAGTAGGTGGTGGCTGGCCCTGGGGGGCGGTAAATGACAGCCAGTTGTAGGTTGTAGGGGGAGTAGTGGCACACAGAGTGCACCTCAAAGGAAGGGAGGGTAACAGGGTGGCAGTGGGGGTGGGTGAAGGAGCAGTTATCTGACAGGAGAAAACCTACTCCTCCACCATGCTTGCTGCTGGGGCGGGGTGTGTGAGAAAGGTGGAATCCACCATATGAAAGTGCAACAGGAGAGGCTGTGTCAGAGGGGGTTAGCCAAGTTTTGGTGATGGTGAGGCAGGAAAGTTTGTGAGTAATGTAAAGATTATGGATGCAGGAAAGCTTGTTGCAGACAGAGCGAGCGTTCCATAGAGCTTGTGTTAGTGGGACTGGGGAAGCGGGGGCTGGGCGAATGGGTATAAGGTTAGAGAGGTTACGGAAGGTTGTGATAGAGCGTGGATGGGAGAGAGAAATGACTGTGGGGATGTGGTGAGGAGGACCAGGATTTGGAGAAATATCACCAGCAGTGAGAAGGAGCAGAGAAAGTGTTAGCAGGTGGGAGCAGGAGAGGGCATGACGGGGCTGTCTGTGTTTGGAGACAGAGGATTGTATGTTGAGGAACAGTTCTGAGGAGGAGGTGAGGTGGATGGGGAGGCAGCTCCCTTCTGGTTCAATTCTAGAAGTGTGAGGCTCAGAATTCTATGATGCACTTATGTGATACACGGGGCAGACTGACTTCTTGGCAGACTTATGCTATACAATATTTGTGCAACAAAGTGTGAAGGTGTGAAGCAGAGGGGAGAGGTCTGTGCTCATCTTGGTCAGATAATTAAGAGAGCCAGATGTGTATGATCAAGGCAGAGTAAACAAGGTCATAAATGACATTGGGGATATTGCAGGGGTCAGTTGAAAAGCATACCAAATTTTTCTACAAACTGAGATAGGAAAGTTCAGTTTCACATTTGAAGTGACTTTTGAGGGGCCTATATCATAGAAGATACCCAAAAGTGACACCATTCTAAAACTGCACCCCTCAAGGTGCTCGAAACCACATTGAAGTTTATTAACCCTTCAGGTGCTTCACAGGAATAAATGGAATGTGAAAGGAAAAATAAACTTAACTTTTTTTTTCACAAAAATGTCCTTTTAGACCCAAGTTTTTTTTATTTCACAAGGGAAAAAAGGAGAAAGTGGAACCCAAAATTAGTTTTGCAATTTCTCCTGAGCATGCCAATACCCCATATGTGGGGAAATCTACTGTTTGGGAGCACAGCGGGGCTCGGAAGGGAAGGAGCGCCATGTGACGTTTTGAATGTAAAATTTACTAGAATAATTAGCGGATGCCATGTCGCGTTTGGAGAGCCCCTGATGTGCCTAAACAGTGAAAACCCCAAATTTTACATTTTCACACTGTGAAATTGGTAAAAATGGCACCAAAAATTGTAGAAAAATTTCTGCTGAACATAGAAATACCCCACATGTGCCTGTGCAGTACTACTTAGCCACAGAGAGAGACTCGGGAGGGACTGAGCGCTATTTGCCTCTTGGAGCTCAGAATAGTTTGTGGACTCCATAATCAGAGCTCCTAAGTACTAGAAAAGCAGAATCCCCCCTCAAGTGACCCCATTATGGAAATGATTCCCCTTGGGGAATTATCTACAGGTGTAGTGACTATTTTGACTCCAAGAGTGTTTTCCATAAACAAGAAGCAATGAATGTTGCAGAGTGAAAATTGCAAACCGCCGTTGCAGTGACCAGTGCGTTATAGTCACCAGTACCTTATAGTGACCAGTATGTTATGCCAAGCTCATGTGTGGCGCCCCAGGGTCCTGGTCGTCACAGTAATGTCACTTTCCTCACGAGGAGAGTGGTATTATGTTGGGAGGCAAGAAAAGATAACTGCAACCAGGTACCACAAACATGCAACACATTCACACTCCAGGCCACCAGGGGGAGCTTTTGATCCTATTTACTCTTTGACCACTTCACCATCTGGCTACTTCATTTCCTTTCTGCGGACATCCCCACTATCATCATGGGCGACTTCAACATACCCATTGACACCTCCCTCTCAGCTGCCACTAAACTTCTAACTCTGACTTCCTCCTTCGGCCTCACTCAATGGCCTTCTGCAGCCACTCACAAAGACGGTCACACACTGGACCTCATCTTCACCCGCCTCTGCTCTCTATCTAACCTCTCTAACTCACCTCTTCCACTCTCTGACCACAACTTTCTCACATTCTCATCCCTCTCCACTCCATGTCTACAATCCCCACCCCACAAACTTTCACACCCTCACAGAAATCTTAAACATCTTGACCTACATTCATTCTCTGAATCCCTCCTCCCCCTCACAGACATAAGTTCCATACACAATGCGGATGACCCTGCTGCTCTATATAACACCACAATAACTGTAGCTTTGGAATCTGCTGCCCCACTTACACATACCAAAGCTCGCAAAATCAACAGACAGCCCTGGCACACCAGCCTGACCAAAGAACTGAGGCGAGCTTCCAGGGCTGCTGAGCGCAGATGGAAAAGATCCCACTCTAACGAGCACTTCATCGCATTCAAACAGTCCCTCACTACTTTCAAGACCACACTCGCCACAGCTAAACAAACCTACTTCTCATCTCTCATATCCTCCCTGTCTCACAACCCTAAACAGTTATTCAACACCTTCAATTCTCACCTCTGTCCCCCAGCACCTCCTCCCTCCCCATTTATCTCCGCTGAAGATTTTGCCTCATTTTTCAAGCAGAAGATTGATAGCATTAGAGACAGTTTTGGTCAACAACCCCCAGAGCCCTTCCTCCCGATTTCCCAGCCCTCCACCTCCAAAACCAACTTCTCCACCATTACAGAAGATCAACTCTCCACTCTACTCTCAGGATCGCATCTCACCACCTGTGCACTTGACCCACTCCCATCCCACCTCATCCCAAACCTCACCACAATCTTCAACCCAACCCTAACCCATCTCTTCAACCTATCACTAACAAATGGTGTTTTCCCCTCAAGCTTTAAACATGCCTCCATCACACCTATCCTCAAAAAGCCCTCTCTTGACCCATCCTCTGTATCTAGCTATCGCCCTATATCATTTCTCCCCTATGCCTCCAAACTACTTGAACAACACATTTACCTTGAACTGTCCTCCCATCTCTCTTCTTGCTCCCTCTTTGACCGCCTATAATCTGGCTTCCGGTCACACCATTCCACTGAAACTGCCCTAACTAAAGTCACCAATGACCTCTTAACCGCCAAGAGCAAGCGACACTACTCTGTCCTCCTCCTCCTCGACCTGTCGGCTGCCTTTGACACAGTGGACCATTCCCTATTATTACAAACCCTCTCATCCCTTGGCATTGCAGACTTGGCCCTATCCTGGATCTCATCATACCTAACAGACCGGACATTCAGCGTCTCCCACTCACACACCACCTCCTCACCTCGCCCTCTATCTGTCGGAGTCCCGCAAGGTTCAGTCCTTGGGCCCTTGCTCTTCTCCATTTACACCTTTGGCCTGGGGCAGCTCATAGAATCTCATGGCTTTCAGTATCACCTCTATGCTGATGACACACAGATCTACATCTCTGCACCAGATATCACCTCCCTTCTAACCAGAATCCCTCAATGTCTGTCCACTATTTCATCCTTCTTCTCCGCTAGATTTCTGAAACTTAACATGGACAAAACAGAATTCATCATCTTTCCCCCATCTCACGCGAACCCCCCAACGAACCTATCCATTACAGTAAATGGCTGCCCACTCTCCCCAGTCCCACAAGCTCGCTGCCTCGGGGTAATCCTTGACGCTGATCTCTCCTTCAAACCACATATCCAAGCCCTTTCCACTTCCTGCCGCTTTCAACTCAAAAATATTTCATGAATCCGTTCATTCCTCAACCATGAATCTGCAAAAACCCTAGTCCATGCCCTCATCATCTCTCGCCTTGACTACTGCAACCTCTACCTCTGTGGCCTCCCCTCTAACACTCTCGCACCCCTCCAATCTATTCTAAACTCTGCTGCCCGACTAATCCACCTGTCCCGCCGCTATTCCCCGGCCTCTCCCCTCTGTCAATCCCTTCACTGGCTCCCCATTGCCCAGAGACTCCACTACAAAACCCTAACCATGACGTACAAAGCCATCCACAACCTGTCTCCTCCATACATCGGTGACCTCGTCTCCCGGTACTTACCTACCCGATCCTCACAAGATCTCCTACTCTACTCCCCTCTTATCTCCTCTTTCCACAATCGTATACAAGATTTCTCTCACGTATCACCCCTACTCTGGAACCCTCTACCACAACACATCAGACTCTCGCCTACCATCGAAACCTTCAAAAAGAACCTGAAGACCCACCTCTTCCGACAAGCCTACAACCTGCAGTAACCACCGATTGACCAAACCGCTGCCTGACCATCTCTACCCTCACCTACTGTATTCTCACCCATCCCTTGTAGATTGTGAGCCTTCGCGGGCAGGGTCCTCATTCCTCCTGTACCAGTTATGACTTGTATTGTTTAAGATTATTGTACTTGTTTTTATGTATACCCCTCCTCACACGCAAAGCGCCATGGAATAAATGGCGCTATAACAATAAATAATAATAATAAATAATAATAATTTACTAGGTGACTCCCCATATATATATATATATATATATATATATAACTGGTAGTCTGTAGGGAAAGTTAGTGAGTTCCAGACATTCGTCTGAGGAGGACAGAGGGTTTACGGAGCTGTGCATGCCACAGAGCTGCAGCTCCTGGAAAGAGACATTTCAGAAGACAGAATTGATTGCAGCGAGCGTGCAGGGGAGGAAGCACAGGAGAGGATACCAGAAGGGGACCAGCCCCAAGCAGGCTGCCTTCTTCTGAGGCACAGAAGCCCGGTAGCCAGAACACCGAGGTTGTAAGGACCTCCACGCCTTACATCAGAGACAGGCAGGACAGCTAATTGCACGTTACCTGTCTGCACCCACACCCAGGACACAGTGACACCCCACAGAGCCGGGTCATCTAAGCGATCCTATAAACAGGCTCAAGTCACCAGTCATACGGGTTTTATCCTATCCGGGGGACAGAGAGAGATAACATCTATGAGGACCTTATGTGAAGCTTAGCAGTAAGGGACTACACTACTACAGTGCAAGGGAAGGTTTCTATTCTCCACCTGGATAAGGGGACTCTGGACTTGCCTCCGAACCGGCCGGACCCTACCTGCCTTGTGATCTGGTGCCCTGGACTGTGACTGCTGAAACCAACAGTATACAAGGTAAAGAGACTGCAATCCTATGTCCTCGTTCTTCTCTGCACCTCTCACAATTCCACCATCTACACACTGGGAGCCCTGGGGATATACTTCACCTGTGGGAAGGTATACTGTTATGACCTGGTGGTTAGGAGCACCCGGAATGACCTGATAATTAAACCTCATACAGGACGAGCTCTGGGATGTGGGAGCTCTGCTGACCGCAAGCCCTAATCCTATCACACACACTAGAAATAGCCGTGGAGCGCTCCTGACCAGACCTAGGCGCCTCGTCACAGCCAAAGAACTATCTAGCCCTAGAGATAGAAAATAAAGCCTACCTTGCCTCAGAGAAATTCCCCAAAGGTAAAGGAAGCCCCCCACATATATTGACTGTGAGTAAAGATGAAAGTCACAAACGCAGAAATGAAACAGGTTTCAGCAAAGGGAGGCCAGACTTACTAAATAGACAGAGGATAGGAAAGGTAACTTTGCGATCAGCACAAAAACCTACAAAAGACCACGCAGAGTGTGCAAAAAAGACCTCCGCACTGACTCACGGTGCGGAGGGACCACTCTGTATCCCAGAGCTTCCAGCTAGCAAGACAAAATCATGAAAACCAGCTGGACAAGAAAACAGAGAACAAAATAAGACTATAAGGAATTTAGCTTCTGCAGGAGAAGGCAGGTCACCAGAGAGATCCAGGAGCGAACTGAACGAATGCAAAAACATTGACACCTGTGTAAGGAACCTCAGAAGCAGCAGCTTCACTCATAGCCACCAGAGGGAGCCCATAGACAGAACTCGCTGAAGTACCATTCACGACCACAGGAGGGAGTTCGACAACAGAATTCACAACAGTATACCATCTAGCTACCATAACATCACCCCAGCGGACCCCTTAAAGCAGCGTCGGTCCCCACTGACCGAATACCACAGGTGGCGTCACGAACGTGAACTTTATCCCTTTAAAGACCTTTCCTTGTTACATGGGCGCCCAGGGCCACGGACAGTGTCACAGCCAATGTGACATCCCCCTGTGAACCGCAGGACCTGGTACCGAGTACCCCTAGCCCGTGGGGCGACTCACATGCTTCTGGAGACATCACTACAAAAATGGCAAAAGTGGGCACATTATGTGGATTAGGTACACTGTAGGACTCAGAATGGAGGATTTGGGGGCACAGAATTTGTTGAATTTCTTTTGGCAGGTGAGGAGCCATTTCGCTTTCCCAGAGCCTTTATACTACCAGTAATGTGGAAGCCACCTATATTTCTGGTAGCAGATTACAGATCTGAGTGGGGACTTGCTTTTTTTTGTGGATTGAGCTGAAGCTTTTATTGGGAACATTTCACATAATGTCTGGGATCACATTTATCCTGCGCTCTACGCTGAGCACTTACATTGGGGTTTCCAACTAAATCTCCTAGTGGGAGAGGGATCCATTCACTATAATGAGGCAGCAGAGTTACTCTGGACTCCGTCTGGCCTCTGTTCGGCGGTGTCCTTTACAGAAGTGCACAAAACTGTGGTCGATGCCACTTTTATGCAATCCTAAAAAGACGGACACCGCCGGATCACAGGACAGAGTGCATCCACAGTGCCTCCATCTGCCTCATTATAGAGAATCTTCCGCCAGGGGTTCCATCTAAATCACACATTTCAGAGATTTACATGGTGTAAGTGCTCAGTGCAGAGCACATGATAATTGTACGTCGATCCTTACTGCGATCTTTGGGAGGCAGAATGAACAAATCAACAGCAGGTGATGAATTGGTTTTATTTATTTTTTACGTCGATCCCCGTGCGGTATAAGTGATTAGGCGACTTTATTCTTTGAGTCGGTGCGATTACAAAAAATAAACAGGTTTTTATGTTTGGCTGCTGTCACATACTAAAACACGCTTTTGATTGCAAAACAAGTTTTTGCATCGCTATATTTCGAGAGCTATAATTTTTCCATATTTTGGCCCACAGAGTCATGTGATGGCTTGTTTTTTTTGCAGCTGTTTTTATTGGTACCATTTTCGGGCACATGACATTTTTTGATCGCTTTCTATTCCGATTTTCGGGAGGAAGAATGAACAAAAAACAATTCAGGAATTACTTTTTTTTTAATACCATTCTGTGTGTGGTAAAATTGATAAGGCAGTTATATTCTTCGGGTCAGTACGATTACAGCAATACCTCATTTATTTTTTTAAGTTTTGGAATTTTTATTTTTACTCAAAACTATTTTATAGAAAAAATAATTATTTTTGCTTCGTTATAGTTTGAGAAATATATTTTGAGATACAGAGGGCAGGCCAATAGAAAGGCGGCAGGCCAGACATACAATAGCCGCAGGTGGCCGGAGCCTGCCGATATTTACTGTGGGAATTACAAAGGTGGGGGGGGACAAAAGGGGAATATCTTGTCCCCTCTGCCCAGGGGCGCAGACTGTGGACTGATGCATCTCACAAGGAACCTATTATACATACATATAACTGCACAACATATTCTGGGTGCTGAGTGGTTCCGTAACACTGAGAGCAGAACAGATTGTAGTGAGCGTGCGGGAGAGTGAAGCACAGGAGGAGGAATACCAGTGGAGAAGAGATGTGAATTAGTTACCTCCCTGGCTGGCGCAGATTACCGGTAGCTGGAATACTAAGGTTGTGAGGGACTCTAAGACTGACAGCTGAGACCGGCCTGTCCGCCCTAATACCCAGGAGGCACAGTGACACATGGAGCCCGGGTCATGATAGAGACCCTGTAAAAAGGCTCGAGTCACCTGTCATATGTGATTGTGTCCCACATTTATGGGTGACAGAGAGGAACTGTGAGGACCTTATCTGATGATATAGGCAGGGAGTACAACACCACCGCGCTAGAGGAAGGCTTCTAACTCCACCAGGTAAAGGGGACTCTGGATTTGCTTCCAAGCCGGCTGGACCCTGCCTGTACCTGTGATCTGGTGCCCCGGACCCTGCTTGTACCTGTGATCTGGTGCCCCGGACCCTGCCTGTACCTGTGATCTGGTGCCCCGGACCCTGCCTGTACCTGTGATCTGGTGCCCCGGACCCTGCCTGTACCTGTGATCTGGTGCCCCGGACCCTGCCTGTACCTGTGATCTGGTGCCCCGGACCCTGCCTGTACCTGTGATCTGGTGCCCCGGACCCTGCCTGTACCTGTGATCTGGTGCCCCGGACCCTGCCTGCCCTGTGATCTGGTGCCCTAGACCCTGCCTGCCCTGTGATCTGGTGCCCCGGACCCTGCCTGTACCTGTGATCTGGTGCCCCGGACCCTGCCTGTACCTGTGATCTGGTGCCCCGGACCCTGCCTGCCCTGTGATCTGGTGCCCCGGACCCTGCTTGTACCTGTGATCTGGTGCCCCGGACCCTGCCTGTACCTGTGATCTGGTGCCCCGGACCCTGCCTGTACCTGTGATCTGGTGCCCCGGACCCTGCCTGCCCTGTGATCTAGTGCCCCGGACCCTGCCTGTACCTGTGATCTGGTGCCCCGGACCCTGCCTGTACCTGTGATCTGGTGCCCCGGACCCTGCCCGTACCTGTGATCTGGTGCCCCGGACCCTGCCCGTACCTGTGATCTGGTGCCCCGGACCCTGCCCGTACCTGTGATCTGGTGCCCCGGACCCTGCCCGTACCTGTGATCTGGTGCCCCGGACCCTGCCTGCCCTGTGATCTGGTGCCCCGGACCCAGCCTGCCCTGTGATCTGGTGCCCCGGACCCTGCCTGTACCTGTGATCTGGTGCCCCGGACCCTGCCCGTACCTGTGATCTGGTGCCCCGGACCCTGCCCGTACCTGTGATCTGGTGCCCCGGACCCTGCCCGTACCTGTGATCTGGTGCCCCGGACCCTGCCTGCCCTGTGATCTGGTGCCCCGGACCCAGCCTGCCCTGTGATCTGGTGCCCCGGACCCTGCCTGTACCTGTGATCTGGTGCCCCGGACCCTGCCTGCCCTGTGATCTGGTGCCCCGGACCCTGCCTGTGATCTGGTGCCCCGGACCCTGCCTGTGATCTGGTGCCCCGGACCCTGCCTGCCCTGTGATCTGGTGCCCCGGACTCTGCCTGCCCTGTGATCTGGTGCCCCGGACCCTGCCTGCCCTGTGATCTGGTGCCCCGGACCCTGCCTGTACCTGTGATCTGGTGCCCCAGACCCTGCCTGTACCTGTGATCTGGTGCCCCGGACCCTGCCTGCCCTGTGATCTGGTGCCCCGGACGCTGCCTGTACCTGTGATCTGGTGCCCCGGACCCTGCCTGTACCTGTGATCTGGTACCCCGGACCCTGCCTGCCCTGTGATCTGGTGCCCCGGACCCTGCCTGTACCTGTGATCTGGTGCCCCGGACTCTGCCTGTACCTGTGATCTGGTGCCCCGGACCCTGCCTGCCCTGTGATCTGGTGCCCCGGACTCTGCCTGCCCTGTGATCTGGTGCCCCGGACCCTGCCTGTACCTGTGATCTGGTTCCCCGGACCCTGCCTGTACCTGTGATCTGGTACCCCGGACCCTGCCAGCCCTGTGATCTGGTGCCCCGGACCCTGCTTGTACCTGTGATCTGGTGCCCCGGACCCTGCCTGTACCTGTGATATGGTACCCCGGACCCTGCCTGCCCTGTGATCTGGTGCCCCGGACCCTGCTTGTACCTGTGATCTGGTGCCCCGGACCCTGCCTGTACCTGTGATCTGGTGCCCCGGACCCTGCCTGTACCTGTGATCTGGTACCCCGGACCCTGCCTGTACCTGTGATCTGGTGCTCCGGACCCTGCCTGCCCTGTGATCTGGTGCCCCGGACCCTGCCTGCCCTGTGATCTGGTGCCCCGGACCCTGCCTGCCCTGTGATCTGGTGCCCCGGACCCTGCCTGCCCTGTGATCTGGTGCCCCGGACCCTGCCTGTACCTGTGATCTGGTTCTCCGGACCCTGCCTGTACCTGTGATCTGGTGCCCCGGACCCTGCCCTGTGATCTGGTGCCCCGGACCCTGCCTGTACCTGTGATCTGGTACCCCGGACCCTGCCTGCCCTGTGATCTGGTGCCCCGGACCCTGCTTGTACCTGTGATCTGGTGCCCCGGACCCTGCCTGTACCTGTGATCTGGTGCTCCGGACCCTGCCTGTACCTGTGATCTGGTACCCCGGACCCTGCCTGTACCTGTGATCTGGTGCCCCGGACCCTGCCTGTACCTGTGATCTGGTGCCCCGGACCCTGCCTGCCCTGTGATCTGGTGCCCCGGACCCTGCCTGCCCTGTGATCTGGTGTCCCGGACCCTGCCTGTACCTGTGATCTGGTGCCCCGGACCCTGCCTGCCCTGTGATCTGGTGCCCCGAACCCTGCCTGCCCTGTGATCTGGTGCCCCGGACCCTGCCTGTACCTGTGATCTGGTGCCCTGGACCCTGCCTGTACCTGTGATCTGGTTCCCCGGACCCTGCCTGTACCTGTGATCTGGTGCCCCGGACCCTGCCCTGTGATCTGGTGCCCCGGACCCTGCCTGTACCTGTGATCTGGTACCCCGGACCCTGCCTGCCCTGTGATCTGGTGCCCCGGACCCTGCTTGTACCTGTGATCTGGTGCCCCGGACCCTGCCTGTACCTGTGATCTGGTGCCCCGGACCCTGCCCTGTGATCTGGTGCCCCGGACCCTGCCTGTACCTGTGATCTGGTACCCCGGACCCTGCCTGCCCTGTGATCTGGTGCCCCGGACCCTGCCTGTACCTGTGATCTGGTGCCCCGGACCCTGCCTGTACCTGTGATCTGGTACCCCGGACCCTGCCTGTACCTGTGATCTGGTGCCCCGGACCCTGCCTGTACCTGTGATCTGGTGCCCCGGACCCTGCCTGCCCTGTGATCTGGTGCCCCGGACCCTGCCTGCCCTGTGATCTGGTGCCCCGGACCCTGCCTGTACCTGTGATCTGGTGCCCTGGACCCTGCCTGTACCTGTGATCTGGTGCCCCGGACCCTGCCTGCCATGTGATCTGGTGCCCTGGACCCTGCCTGCCCTGTGATCTGGTGCCCTGGACTGTGGCTACCTGAAGTCTTCAGTAAACCAGGTAAAGAGACAGAAAACCTGTGTCCTCGTTCTTACTGCACCATTCACCATCTTCACCTATACACTGGGAGCCCTGGGGATATACTTCACCTGTGGGAAGGTATACCATCCACCTGCCATAACATCACCCCAGCGGACCCCACAGCAGCGTTGGTCCCCACTGACCGAATACCACAGGTGGCGTCACGAGCATAAACTCTATCCAATACCCTTATTACATGGACGCCCAGCGCCGCGGACCGGGTCACCATCGTGACATCCCCTGTGGACACTGGACCCGGTACCCCACGGCCCAGGCGGGCGACTCAGTGCGTCCAGGGGTGCTGGAAATCATCGTGGGCGGGGCTTGATCCTCGTGGGCGGGGCTTGATCCTGGTGGGAGTGTGCCACAGTACAGAGCAGCCCCCATAGGTGCGGGGCCGGCTGTGGCCCACTAGGGTCGTTCCGGGGGTCTCTGGGCCCCATGTCAGCAGTACACAGCTCCATCTGGCGCTGCTGGGAGTTGTAGTACCCTCCGCATGCTGTGTGCAGCCTCCTGTGTGCAGTGCAGAGGCGGCGGACGGCGGACAGCGGGCGGGGTGGGTTCTGTCCGCGGACACCGCCTGCTAATAAAGCTCGGCGCATTGAGGGTTCCGGAGGCTGCGCCCTCTGCCGCGGGGACTCACGGGACTTGTAGTCCTGCCCGAGTTTCCGCAGTTGTACTAGTGAGAGTTGGCGGCGGCGGCGGGATGGAGGCGCTGGACGGACTGATAACGGAGGCCAAGGAGAGCATGGAGGCGGCGAGGAACTACCGGGAGGAGCTGAGGCACCGGCTGCAGGGGCTGAGCCAGGCGAGGAGGCAGGTGAGGAGCCCCCCGGGGACCGGAGCCCCCACAGTGACACCCCGGGGATAGGAGCCCCCACAGCAAGACCCCCAGGTGACAGGAGCCCCCACAGCAAGACCCCCAGGTGACAGGAGCCCCCACAGTGACACCCCCAGGTGACAGGAGCCCCCACAGCAAGACCCCCAGGTGACAGGAGACCCCCACAGCAAGACCCCCAGGTGACAGGAGACCCCCACAGCAAGACCCCCAGGTGACAGGAGACCCCCACAGCAAGACCCCCAGGTGACAGGAGACCCCCACAGCAAGACCCCCAGGTGACAGGAGACCCCCACAGCAAGACCCCCAGGTGACAGGAGACCCCCACAGCAAGACCCCCAGGTGACAGGAGACCCCCACAGCAAGACCCCGAGGTGACAGGAGACCCCACAGCAAGACCCCCAGGTGACAGGAGACCCCACAGCAAGACCCCCAGGTGACAGGAGACCCCGCAGTGACCCCCCCCCCGGGGACAGGAGACCCCCATAGCAAGACCCCCAGGTGACAGGAGCCCCCACAGTGACACCCCCAGGTGACAGGAGCCCCCACAGCAAGACCCCCAGGTGACAGGAGACCCCCACAGCAAGACCCCGAGGACAGAAAACCCCGCAGTGACCCCCCAGGTGACAGGAGACCCCCACAGCAAGACCCCCAGGTGACAGGAGACCCCCACAGCAAGACCCCCAGGTGACAGGAGACCCCCACAGCAAGACCCCCAGGTGACAGGAGACCCCCACAGCAAGACCCCCAGGTGACAGGAGACCCCCACAGCAAGACCCCCAGGTGACAGGAGCCCCCCATAGCAAGACCCCCAGGTGACAGGAGACCCCACAGCAAGACCCCCAGGTGACAGGGGACCCCCACAGCAAGACCCCCAGGTCACAGGAAACCCCCACAGCAAGACCCCAAGGACAGGAGCCCGCCCCCCAGTCACTCCCCCCCCCCCCCCCCCTCCCCTGGAGGAAGCTGCTCTTCACCGCACATCATCCTGTGTAAGAAAGAAGAGAGCGGCGTCATCACATCCTTTAATATTATATCACTGCGGAGCCAGTGACAGTGTGACCCCGGCTGTACTGATATAATGTTATTATCACCTCCCCCTGTAATATGTTATATCACTGCGGAGCCTGTGACAGTGTGACCCCGGCTGTACTGATATAATGTTATTATCACCTCCCCCTGTAATATGTTATATCACTCCGGAGCCTGTGTACAGTGTGACCCCGGCTATACTGATATAATGTTATTATCACCTCCCCCCTGTAATATGTTATATCACTGCGGAGCCTGTGTACAGTGTGACCCCGGCTGTACTGATATGTTATTATCACCTCCCCCTGTAATATGTTATATCACTGCGGAGCCTGTGTACAGTGTGACCCCGGCTGTACTGATATAATGTTATTATCACCCCCCCTGTAATATGTTATATCACTGTGGAGCCTGTGTACAGTGTGACCCCGGCTGTACTGATATAATGTTATTATCACCTCCCCCTGTAATATGTTATATCACTGCGGAGCCTGTGTACAGTGTGACCCCGGCTGTACTGATATAATGTTATCACCTCCCCCTGTAATATGTTAATATCACTGCGGAGCCTGTGTACAGTGTGACCCCGGCTGTACTGATATAATGTTATCACATCCTGTAATATGTTATATCACTGCGGAGCCTGTGTACAGTGTGACCCCGGCTGTACTGATATAATGTTATCACCCCCCCTCCCCCCTGTAATATGTTATATCACTCCGGAGCCTGTGTACAGTGTGACCCCGGCTGTACTGATATAATGTTATCACCCCCCCCCCCCCTGTAATATGTTATCAGTCCGGAGCCTGTGTACAGTGTGACCCCGGCTGTACTGATATAATGTGGTTATCACCTCCCCCTGTAATATGTTATATCACTCCGGAGCCTCTGTACAGTGTGACCCCGGCTGTACTGATATGTTATCACCTCCCCCTGTAATGTTATATCATTCCGGAGCCTGTGTACAGTGTGACCCCGGCTGTACTGATATAATGTTATTATCACCTCCCCCTGTAATATGTTATATCACTGCGGAACCTGTGTACAGTGTGACCCTGGCTGTACTGATATAATGTTATTATCACCTCCCCTGTAATATGTTATATCACTGCGGAGCCTGTGTACAGTGTGACCCCGGCTGTACTGATGTAATGTTATCACCTCCCCCTGTAATATGTTATCACTGCGGAGCCTGTGTACAGTGTAACCCCGGCTGTACTGATATGTTATCACCCCCCCTGTAATATGTTATATCACTGCGGAGCCTGTGTACAGTGTGACCCCGGCTGTACTGATATAATGTTGTTATCACCTCCCCTGTAATATGTTATATCACTGCGGAGCCTGTGTACAGTGTGACCCCGGCTGTACTGATATAATGTTATTATCACCTCCCCTGTAATATGTTATATCACTGCGGAGCCTGTGTACAGTGTGACCCCGGCTGTACTGATATGTTATTATCACCCCCCCTGTAATATGTTATATCACCTCGGAGCCTGTGTACAGTATCACCCCGGCTGTACTGATATAATGTTATTATCACCTCCCCTGTAATATGTTATATCATTCCGGAGCCTGTGTACAGTGTGACCCCGGCTGTACTGATATAATGTTATTATCACCTCCCCTGTAATATGTTATATCACTGCGGAGCCTGTGTACAGTGTATCCCCGGCTGTACTGATATAATGTTATTATCACCTCCCCCCTGTAATATGTTATATCACTGCGGAGCAGGGTGGATTTGATTTAAATCTAACTGATTTAAATCACGATTTATATCACGATTTAAATCACTAGTCAGTAAGGCTTGATTTAAATCAGTGATTTAAATCAAAGTTTCTACCTAACTTTGTTGCATCGTTTGCATTTTGCACGCATGCCTGCCTTACCGATAGGCGAAGGAGCTTCATTAAAATATTCCCAAACTGGGTCTCTTTTACGGCCTGCTGCCATTATAAGGAAAGAATGTAATAAACCTCAGATCGTACACACAAACAGATCCAGACTTGTCTGTCTGTGGCTATGCTGCAGTATTGTGCTCAAAGTTTCACTTTCATTTTCTTGTCTGCTTGCCCTTCCTCCTCCTCACACTTAGATTCACATTCTTCTTGTGTTGTGCAGATCTATTCCACTCCAAACAATCAGAAACATATTGTCTAACATCTTGGACTTGGCACTGAAGGGGTTGATTCTGTATTCATAGGTTTGTAGAAAATAGGATTAAAGGGAACCTGTCACCCCGTTTTTTGAGATTGAGCTATAAATACTGTTAAATAGGGCCTGCGCTGTGTGTTCCTATAGTGTATGTAGTGTACCCCGATTCCCTATGTATGCTGAGAAATAACTTACCAAAGTCGCCGTTTTCGCCTGTCAATCAGGCTGGTCAGGTCGGGAGGGCGTGGTGACATCGGTGGTTCTTCCTCAGCTTTACGTTGGTGGCGTAGTGGTGTAGTAGTGAAGACACAGCGCGCGATCTGCGCTGTAATCCCTTGCATCGGTGGGGGCGGCCATCTTCCTGGGGCCGCGCGTGCGCAGATCGAGTGCTCTGCTGCACGGGGCTTCAGGAAAATGGCCGCGGGATGCCGCGCGTGCGCATTAGAGATCGCGGCGGCCATTTTCCCAAAAGCCGAGATGCAAACTCAGCTTTGGGAAAATGGCCGCCGCGATCTCTAATGCGCACGCGCGGCATCCCGCGGCCATTTTCCTGAAGCCCCGTGCAGCAGAGCACTCGATCTGCGCACGCGCGGCCCCAGGAAGATGGCCGCCCCCACCGATGCAAGGGATTACAGCGCAGATCGCGCGCTGTGTCTTCACCACTACACCACTACGCCACCAACGTAAAGCTGAGGAAGAACCACCGATGTCACCACGCCCTCCCGACCTGACCAGCCTGATTGACAGGCGAAAACGGCGACTTTGGTAAGTTATTTCTCAGCATACATAGGGAATCGGGGTACACTACATACACTATAGGAACACACAGCGCAGGCCCTATTTAACAGTATTTATAGCTCAATCTCAAAAAACGGGGTGACAGGTTCCCTTTAAGGTCTTTTTCTCAACTCTGTTCATGTTGTAACATTTTTTGCGGAGTCAAATTCAGTTTTGAGAACTGCGTAAGTAAAGCGAGCATCTGTGATAATATAGGAGAGAAACTGCCCACTAATCCTACAGAAACCTCTGGAAGAGCATGGCATTGTGAATGTTACACATATACAGCCTTTATTCTACAAGTTAAACAACTCAGCTTTATCTCCTGATGGAAGAACCTTTGGATGGTAAAATATTTTCCTCAAAAAGCAGTTTATTGAAAAAAATCCGATTTAAATCCAAAAAATCCGAATATTTTTTTTTTTATTTAAAAAAAAAACAAAAAACAAACAAACTGATTTTTATCCACCCTGCTGTGGAGCCTGTGTACAGTGTGACCCCGGCTGTACTGATATAATGTTATTATCACCTCCCCCTGTAATATGTTATATCACTGCGCAGCCTGTGTAGTGTGACCCCGGCTGCACTGATATAATGTTATCACCTCCCCCTGTAATATGTTATATCACTGCGCAGCCTGTGTACAGTGTGACCCCGGCTGTAGTGATATAATGTTATTATCACCTCCCCCTGTAATATGTTATATCACTCTGGAGCCTGTGTACAGAGTGACCCCGGCTGTACTGATATAATGTTATTATCACCCCCCCTGTAATATGTTATATCACTCCGGAGCCTGTGTACAGTGTGACCCCGGCTGTAGTGATATAATGTTATTATCACCTCCCCCTGTAATATGTTATATCACTCCGGAGCCTGTGTACAGAGTGACCCCGGCTGTCCTGATATAATGTTATTATCACCACCCCCCGCTCATTGTTGTTGTGGTCTCTCCCACAGATCAGGCAGAGCGCTGTGCAAACCCGGGCCGCTCTGCAGCAGCACTTTCTGGATATGCGGAGCGCCGTGTCCCAGATGCTGGATGACCGTCTGCTGTCGCTGCTGCAGCAGGTGGACGCCATCGAGTGCGACAGCATCAAACCGCTGGACGACTGCCAGAAGCTGCTGGAGCAGGGGGTGCACACGGCCGACGGCCTCCTCCAGGAGGGTGAGTGCAGACAGACCAGGGTGCATGGGGGCTGACCCTCTGTGTGCATCGGGGAAGGGTGGGCGTCATATAAAAGCCCCCTCTGAAGGGGACTCGTCATCTCTACATTGTGGTGCGTGCGCTCAGTGTTGGGGAGCAGCTCCCGGGGAGTCGGATGGTGGTGACTTGCAGTCCCTCTTTCCCCCAGGAGAGGTCGCTGTGTCCTGTAATGGTGGAGACCACGAGAACTTGTGTAACTTCACCCACAAAGCTCTGCACATCCAGCTGGACAGGTGAGCGGCTCGGGGGATGGTGGGGACCGTGTACACGGACGGGGGCTTATCAGTCACTGTGGTGTCCGCAGCCTCCCGGAGGTCCCCTCACTGGTGGAGGTTCCCTGCCTCTCAGCTCAGCTGGATGACGCCTTCCTGCCCATTGCCAGAGACCACATCTCCAAGCTCGGGACTGTGGCCTCCAGACCCCCGGTGCAGATCGAGGAGCTGATCGAGAGACCTGGGGGCATCCTGGTGCGATGGTGCAAGGTGGGTATCCTCTAATAGAACCTGCTTGTTGTCAGTGAATAGAAACAGTGGGATGTCGCCTGTGCCGCCTCCGCGCTCCCCTCCTCGCCTGTGCCGCCGCCACTCTCCCCTCCTCGTTTGTGCCGCCGCGCCCCTCTCCTCGCCTGTGCCGCCGCCGCTCTCCCCTCCTCGCCTGTGCCGCCGCCGCGCCCCTCTCCTCGCCTGTGCCGCCGCGCCCCTCTCCTTGCCTGTGCCGCCGCGCTCCCCTCCTCGGCTGTGCCGCCGCGCTCCCCTCCTCGCCTGTGCCATCGCCGCTGCGCCCCCCTCTTCGCCTGTGCCATCGCCGCTGCGCCCCCCTCCTCGCCTGTGCCGCCGCGCTCCCCTCCTCGTCTGCTCTTCTAATACACGTCTCCTTCACCTCACCCTCTCAGGCTGTGTCCCCTCTTCTCCCTGAGACCCTTTCTCTCAGCTTCCCTTGGGCCTCTGACACATCCTCTTTCTCCACGTCTGCTCTCAGGTGGATGACGACTTCGTGGCTCAGGATTACCGTCTTCAGTACCGGAAGAATCCCTGCGGCCACTTTGAAGACGCCTACGTGGGCAGTGAGTGCGAGTTCATTGTGCTCCACATTGACCCCAACGTTGACTATCAGTTCAGGGTTTGTGCCCGAGGGGACGGCCGGCAGGAGTGGAGCCCATGGAGCGTGCCACAGCTGGGTCACACCTCCCTGGTCCCACACGGTGAGTGTCCGGCTCTCCGGTGCACCCTGTGGCGTCCTTTACACTTGTGACCGGTCACTGTCTCCTGCAGAATGGAGTCCAGGTGTGGACGGATACAGCCTGAGCAGCCGCAGGAACATCGCTCTGCGCAATGATGCTCCGCAGCACCACGTCCTCTACTCCAAGGCTGCCACGTATCACCCTGGTCAGACGCTGACATTCAGGTGAGTGACGTCTGCCCTGCCCACAATGCAGGGGACAGACTCTCAGGTCACCCCACATGTAGTAATCCCAGCCCCCCTACAAGTGGCACTGCCGCCCATCGGGGCAGGCGCAGCGCTACATCATCCTGTGTGCCCTCCTGCAGGGTGGAGACCAACGGCGCCCCAGACCGGAGGGACAGCATCGGAGTATGCGTGGGGAGAGAGGAGGGACTGGACTCCTTGCAGAGTGACCGGGCCGTGTGCATTGGCTCCAGTGGTGAGTTCTAGGGGCTCACTCCGTCCTGGGGTCCTGCCGTCACATTCGCGGGGTCTCATCTCTTCTGTGTCTCTTGTAGGCGCTGTTTATGTGAATGGTAAGGAGATGACCAATCAGCTGCCACCTGTCTCCCCGGGATCCACCATCACCTTTGACATGGAGCTTGTCAGCCTGGGAGCCAACAGCGAGGGCCCACACCAACGGCGCAGAGTGACTATCTGCTCTGGAAACCGGGAGGTGGTCTTTGATTGGCTGTTGGAGCAGTCATGTGACTCTTTGTACTTTGGATGCTCATTTTTCCACCCCGGCTGGAAGGTTCTGGTGTTTTAGTTATCTGAGGACTTGCAATATACAAGATCCATGTATCCAAGATCCATCAAACGGGCCGGGTCCGATGGGAGTCTCCATAGATGAGATGTTGTCATAGGTCCGTTACAATTATATGTGAGCAACTGCGCCGCCATCGGGCCGAGCGAATCCTGCTCCGATTCTTCCCTGCAAAGTGAGAAACGTGTCCGTTCAGGACTCGGACATTGAGCCTGCTTCCGCCCTTAACTTCAACGCTGCTTCCGCCCTTAGCTTGGGCCCTGCGGCCGCCCTCTTGGCTTGGGCCCTGCGGCCGCCCTCTTGGCTTGGGCCCTGCGGCCGCCCTCTTGGCTTGGGCCCTGCGGCCGCCCTCTTGGCTTGGGCCCGGCGCAGGTCTCAGGTTTAGCCTCCTTATTGGGGCACAAGCCACGGTCTGATCATAGGATCGTGGGATCAGTGTTAGTCCAGAGTATCGGGGGCCGCTATTGCAGGTTTAGCTGGGGGAGGGGTTATTATTTGGGTGGTCTTCTGAGGGGTTGGGTGCAGTCCATGTCCCTGAACAGTGGGGAGAGCTGTGGGGTCAGCAGGGTACAAGTCAATATGATTGATTTCTTGCTTGTCTAAAAGTGACGGCGGTTCCCAGGATCCAATCACATACGGTCCCGAGACTGACTCTCCAGTTGCTTCGATGCTCAGTTGCATCTGTACCTAATCCTCTGGTGATGCTCCCAGTGTCCTCCGCTCTCGGTTGGGATGTCACCGGCTTATTTAACCCTTTCCCTCTCTGCTGCTTTCCTCTTGCGGTTCGCTCCACGCTATGACTGTATTCTACCTCTTCCCCGGGGATTATTGTTGTCCGAGGACTGAGAGAAATAAAGTTTTTATTTTTGACTGCAGGGTCCGTGTGTTTCCCTCTGGATTTGGGGTCCTCTGATGTCGATACCTCATGTACCAGTTCTGTGTCCCATGTCACTTGTATTAGCAGGTTGTCAGGGTTCATTAGCTGTATGAGTGGGGGTGGGGTCACCCCATGTATTAGTGAGGCCCCTCGGTAGTCTGGTTGGATGGGGTCATCCCATGTATTGGTGAGGCTCCTCCTCAGCTGTATGAGCGGGGGTGGGGTCACCCCATGTATTAGTGAGGCCCTTCCACAGCTGTATGAGTAGGGGAGGGGTCACCCCATGTATTAGTGAGGCCCTTCCACAGCTGTATGAGCGGGGCTGGGGTCACCCCATGTATTAGTGAGGCCCCTCCACAGCTGTATGGGCGGGGGTGGGGTCACCCCATGTATTAGTGAGGCCCCTCCACAGCTGTATGAGCAGGGGAGGGGTCACCCCATGTATTAGTGAGGCCCTTCCACAGCTGTATGAGCGGGGCTGGGGTCACCCCATGTATTAGTGAGGCTCCTCAGCTGTATGAGCGGGAGTGGGGGTCACCCCATGTATTAATGATGCTCCTCCTCAGCTGTATGAGTGGGGGTGGGGTCACCCCATGTATTAGTGAGGCCCCTCCACAGCTGTATGAGCGGGGGTGGAGTCACCCAATGTATTAGTGAGGCCCCTCCACAGCTGTATGAGCGGGGGTGGAGTCACCCCATGTATTAGTGAGGCTCCTTAGTCTGGGCGGGGTCACCCCATGTATTAGTGAGGCTCCTCAGCTGTATGAGCGGGGCGAGGCCCCCCTCAGCTGTATAAGCGGGGGCGGGGTCATAGCCCCTCGACAGCTGTATAAGCGGGGGCGGGGTCACTCCATGTATTATTGAAGCTCCTCAGCTGTATACGTGGGGGCAGAGTCGCTTCATGTATTAGTGAGGCTCCTTAGTCTGAGCGGGGTCACCTCATGTATTAGTGAGACCCCCTCGGTAGTCTGGGTGGGGTCACCCCATGTATTAGCGAGGCTACTCTTCAGCAGTCTGGGTGGGGTTGGGGGTACCACACACGGATTAGTAGGATGTTAGTTTGTGATCTCCTGGGTCATCGTGTCCAACCCCCTGCTCAATGCAGAGTCACTAAACCATCTCAGACAGATGTCTGTCCAGCCTCCGTTTGAAGACTTCCACCTCTCGTGGCCGCCTATTCCACTCATTGATCACCCTCACTGTCGAAAAAGTTTTTTTCTAATATCTAATCTGTATCTTCTCCCTTTCACTGTCATTCCATTCCTTCTCGTGTTTCCATGTGCAAATGAGAATGATGATCCCTCTACACTGTGACAGATATTTGTAGACAGCTATTAAGTTTCCTCTTAACCTTCTTTTTTGCAGCTAAACATTCAGAGATCCTTTATCTGTTCCTCGTAGGACATACTTTGCAGTCCGCTCACCATCCTGGTCGCTCTTCTCTAAACTTCCTCCAGTTTTTCAATGTCTTTTTTACAGTGTGGTGCCCAGCACTGGACACAGGATTCCTGATGAGGCCTGACCAAGGAGGAGTAGAGGAGAGATAAATACTTCACGTGATCTAGACTCTATGCTTCTCTTTGTACATCCTAGAACTGTTTGCCTTTTTGCTGCTGTATCACACTGTTGTCTTCTGTGTAGTCTGTCATCTATTAACATAGCCAAGTTTTTTTTCTGCACGTGCTGTTGCTTAGTTCTTTCTCCCATTCTATAGATGTAATGTTCATGCCCAGATGTAGAATCTTGCATTTCTCCCTGTTAAATACCATTCTGTTAGTCGTTGCCCATTGTTCAAGCTCATGTAGATTCTCTTGAATCCTTTGTCTTCTCTAGTGTTAAGGTACCGTCACATTAAGCGATGCTGTAGCGATATAGACAACGAGCCGATCGCTGCAGCGTCAAACACAGGAGCTCCAGAACGATGCAGGAGCGATCCTGTGACGTAACGGCGACTCACTTATCGTTGTAGCTGGTCGTTAGCTCTTTGTAAAACATTGCAGGCATCGTTGCTTTTGCTGTCAAACACGACGATACACGCCGACCTGACGACCAAATAAAGTTCTGGACTTCTAGCTCCGACCAGCGATATCACAGCGGGATCCAGATCGCTGCTGCATGTCAAACACAATGAGATCGCTATCCAGGACGCTGCAACGTCACGGATCGTTGTCGTTCTCGTTGGAAAGTTATTTAGTGTGAAGGTACCTTTAGCTATCCCTCCTAGCTTTACATCTTCTGCAAACTTGATTAGTTTACCTTCAGTTCCTTATCTAGATGATTTATAAAAATGTTGAACAACACTGGGGCCAGGACAGAGCCTTGTGGACCCCACATGAAACACTTTTCCAATTGGATGTGCAACCATTTATTACCACTCTGAGTACGATCATTGAGCAAGTTCTGAATCCACCTGACCATAGTCGTGTCAATCCCATACTTGGTCATATTCTCAATAAGAATAGAACGTGATACTTTATCAAATGCTTTGCTGAAGTCAAGATATATCTACCGCATTTCCCTGATCCACCCAGTCAGAAGGAAATTAAGAGTAGTCTGGCATGACTTGTTTGCTACAAACCCATGCTGTCTAATTACTATATTCTTATCCAAGTACTTACATACATGCTGTTTAATAATTTGTTCACCGATCTTTCCTGGTATAGAAGGCTCACTGGCCTGTAATTTCCTGGTTAGAAGTAATGCTCGCTGGCCTGTAATTTCCTGGCTCATTCTCCTTTCCTTTTTTTTTAAGATAACATTTTATTCGGACTCCCATGACAGCACTACGAGAGAGGGGATCCGCCCTTCAGGAACAGGAAACCTACAGATACAAAAGGGCGGCACCTTTCCCCATGCATCAGTTGGTTTCCTGTTCCTGGAGGGACAGATTCCTATGGATAAATCCAAAGGGCCCAGGCCGACCGGCCGAATAAGGTAGCGGGGGGGTCTCCTACCTCGGCCTTTGCGGGAGTTCCTGGAGACGCCACGGTGGTCCTGGCTGGGCTGCACGTCGGTGGCATTTTTCAGTTGGGAGCAGAGTCCGGAGGATTCCTATCTCCATCAGCGCCAGCGCCGGTAAGTATTCCCCGTCCCCTTCAGGTCTGTGCGGCAGTGCAGCGGGGTACCAGCGTCAGGCGGTGGATGCCGTCCGGAGCGCTGCTGATCGTTCCCGGCGTCCTGCACCGCTCTCAGCGCGAGCTGGAGCGTTTCAGGGCTGCGGTGACGTCGGGGGGTGGAGTATGCGAGCGCTTCCGGTTCGCTGGGTGGCTGCGCATGCGCAGTCGATCCAAGATGGCGGCGCCCATCGGATCCTGAACGCCGGATTCATCGCAGGCCTTCTGACCTCCCAGCTATCCTGGATAGCGTGGACCAATGGGGGCAGCGCGAGGCCGTCTGCTGACCGGAATCAAGGGGGATTTTTAAGCAGGTGTCAAATTCGGAACCCTGCTTTGGCCTCATTTCATCATGGAGAGTGATGGTGATCGGCAGCCTCAGCTGCTGGATGAAGTGTGACAGAAGCCCAAGGAAAAGGAGCACGTCAGGAGTAACCAGTCCAGTCGTAGGAGCTCATCCAGGCAGGGATCAAGAGCATCGACTGGGAAAGAACCCCCTCGTATTCCGGTACCTTTTTTTCGGCGTGCACTGGTAAGTGATCTACGTGAATGTTCACTCAGTGACGCAGGCCCCTTATACTTTGTCATTTTAGGGGAAGAAAAGTACAGGCGAAACATAAGGAGTGCGCCCACTGTGGAGTCCCTTTACCAGATTCTTGTCCCAAAATATTATGCACCCCCTGTATACAGCAGACGGTGAGGTCTACAGGAGTGGTGGGGGTTGAGTGACATCAGGTCTGATAGAGGTTATCACCTTTATTGTCCTCCACTAGGTAGCAGAAGAATCTGTGAGTTCAGCTAACTTAAAGGAGATGATCTGTGTGGAAGTAAGGGAATCCCTGAGGTCCCTATCCCAGGCGGGAGGTTCAAAGCATAAAGCCCCCTTGAACTCTGATTCTTCGGAGGAAGAAAGAGAAGAGGGTTCCTATGGCTCTATTCCCTCTTCATCAGAAGAAGACTGTGGCCGATTTTGTCTGCCTCTGCACCGGGTTGACAAATTAGTAAAATCGGTCAGAGGTACAATGGGCATAGAAGAGCCTAAAACGCAACCTTCCAGACAAGAGATGGTGTTCAGCGGGTTAGATCATAGAGAACGTAGATCTTTTCCGTTGAACGAAAAAATTCAGGATTTAATTCTCCAAGAGTGGAAGAAACCTGAAAAGAAAGGCTCTTTACCACCAGCATTGAAGCGCAGGTACCCCTTTGATGATCCAGCTGTTGATATCTGGGACAAGGCCCCTAAATTAGATGCTGCAGTGGCGAAAGCATCAAAGAAAGCCTCACTACCATTTGAGGACATGGGGACCCTTAAGGATCCTCTTGATAGGAAGGCAGACACCTTCCTTAAGGGTATCTGGGAAATGGCGGCCGGATCTTTGAGATCGGCAGTAGCCGCAACGTGTACAGCCAGATCCTTAATGGTCTGGCTAGATTAGTTGGAGTCCCAGCTTAAAGAGAGCACTTCCAGAGATTCTGAATGCGCTACCAGTAATTCAAGATGCCGCTGCCTTCCTGTCAGACAAGTCAGTGGATTTGGTTAGAATGGCGGCCAGAGCAGCAGGACTCTCCAACACGGTTCGTAGAGCCTTATGGTTAGTGTTGGTCAGGAGACATTCCCATGCAAAAGGGAATATCTCTTTGGGCCAACTTTGGATGAGTTACTAGAGAAAGCAGGGGATGACCAGAAAAAGTTCCCTAATTTGTCATCAGCATCCTACCGTCGTCCTTTCAACAGAAGGAGATTTGGTCGCGGAAGAAAACGCGTATCCTCACCCTCTAGAGATAATTTTAGATGGGAGGATAGACGCAGGAGAGGTACGGGCTACATGTTTCGCCGTTCCTCAAAAGAACATAAGAAACCGGACCAATGACTAGCAATCCCTGTGGGGGGGAGAGATTGGCAGCCTTCTCTTCAGCATGGTCTGACATCATGAATAGTGACTGGGTCCGAGGCATAATATTGGATGGGCTGAGACTTGAGTTTAATCACTGGCCTCGAGATAAGTTTAAGTTAACCCTTTTGCGTTCTCCCCCCAACCCCCCCCCCCCCCCCTTGAACAGTCAGCTTTGGAAGCGGAGGTCATAAATTTATGCCTTAAAGTTCTGATTGAAATCCCGGAATCAGAGAGAGGAAGAGAGTTCTACTCTCCTCTATTTCTGATTCAAAAACCAGACAAATGATTTCGAACTATTATAAACCTTAACCTTAATGAGTTTCTGGTTAATAAAACCTTTAAGATGGAATCGATCAGTTCAACAATAAAGATGTTGTTCAAACACTGCTCCATGGTAGTTGTAGATTTAAGGGATGCATACTATCATGTACCTATCCATGAAGACTTCCAAAGGTTCCTAAGAGTAGCGGTGTCTATGGGAGGAATTGTTCGCCATTTTCAGTTCAGAGCTCTTCCCTTCGGCCTTTCAGCAGCACCTAGGGTGTTTACTAAAGTAGTCGCTGAGGTCATGGCGCACTTACGAGAGTCCAATATCCTCATTTATTCCTTATCTGGATGATTTCCTTATAGCGGGGAACTCAGCAGACCATTGCCTTTCACAAGCAAAGACGGCTACGACCAGACTAGAGCGCCTGGGCTGGATTATAAATTATGAGAAATCCCGATTACAGCCCCTAAAAATGCAGAGATTCCTAGGGCTGTTATTAGATTCGGAGACCCAACAATGCGGCCTTCCACCTGATAAATTATTGCATATTCAACAACAGGTGTCAAAGGCGATTGATAAACCCTCCATGACCCTTAGACAAGCTATGTCACTGTTAGGATCTCTAACTTCATGTATTCCCGCTGTCCGTTGGGCTCAATTCCACACCAGACCTTTACAGTCTGAGGTACTGGTTAACGATAGAGCCTTACAAGGGTCCTTGCAGGGTCAGGTGATATTGAGTCCAGTAACTCTTAAGGTACCTTCACACATAACGATATTGTTAACGATATCGTTGCTATTTGTGACGTAGCAACGATATCGTTAATGAAATCGTTATGTGTGACAGCGACCAACGATCAGGCCCCTGCTGGGAGATCGTTGGTCGCTGAATAAAGTCCAGAACTTTATTTCGTCGCTGGACTCCTGCTGACATCGCTGGATCGGCGTGTGTGACACCGATCCAGCGATGTCTTCACTGGTAACCAGGGTAAACATCGGGTAACTAAGCACAGGGCCGCGCTTAGTAACCCGATGTTTACCCTGGTTACCATGCTAAAAGTAAAAAAAAACAAACACTACATACTTACCTACAGCCGTCTGTCCTCCAGCGCTGTGCTCTGCACTCCTCCTGTACTGTCTGTGAGCCGGAAAGCAGAGCGGTGACGTCACCACTCTGCTTTCCGGCTCACAGCCAGTACAGGAGGAGTGCAGAGAAGCAGAGCGCAGCGCTGGAGGACAGACGGCTGTAGGTAAGTATGTAGTGTTTGTTTTTTTTTACTTTTAGCATGGTAACCAGGGTAAACATCGGGTTACTAAGCGCGGCCCTGCGCTTAGTTACCCGATGTTTACCCTGGTTACCTGGGGACTTCGGCATCGTTGGTCGCTGGAGAGCTGTCTGTGTGACAGCTCTCCAGCGACCACACAACGACTAAACAGCGACGCTGCAGCGATCGGCATCGTTGTCTATATCGCTGCAGCGTCGCTTAATGTGACGGTACCTTTACATTGTAAATGTAAAATACATACTTACATTCCGGTGTCTGTCGCGTCCCCCGGCTTCCGCTTCCCTGCACTGTGTAAGCGCCGGCCGTAAAGCAGAGCGGTGACGTCACCGCTGTGCTCTGCTTTATGGCCGGCCGGCGCTGGCACAGGATGCAAGAGGAGTGCAGGGAAGCGGACGCCGAGGGACGCGACAGACACCGGAATATAGGTATGTAGTGTTTTTTTTTTTTTTTTTTTTTTTTTACATTTACAATGGTAACCAGGGTAAACATCGGGTTTCTAAGCGCGGCCCTGTGAAGACATCGCTGGATCGGCGTCACGCACGCCGATTCAGCGATGTCAGCGGGTGATCCAGCGACAAAATAAAGTTCTGGCTTTCTAGCTCCGACCAGCGATGTCACAGCAGGATCCATATCGCTGCTGCGTGTCAAACGCAACGATATCGCTATCCAGGATGCTGCAACGTCACGGATCGCTATCGTTCTAAAGTTGCTCAGTGTGAAGGTACCTTAAGGAAGAGCTACTCCATACATTGGATGTTAGAAGATGCCTGTTAGAATACATCTCAGTCACTGATGCTTGGAAGAGATAATGCGTTTTTTTTGTCCTTCCAAGGTCTTAGAAACGGGCTTAAGGTACCGTCATACTCAGCGATGCTGCAGCGATATAGACAACGAGCCGATCGCTGCAGCGTCGCTGTTTAGGTCGCTGTACAGACGTCAAACACAGCAGCTCCAGAACGATGCAGGAGCGATCCAGTGATGTAACGGCGACTCACTTATCGTTGTAGCTGGTTGTTAGCTCCATGTAAAACATTGCTGGCATCGTTGCTTTTGCTGTCAAACACGACGATACACGCCGACGAAATAAAGTTCTGGACTTCTAGCTCCGACCAGCGATATCACAGCGGGATCCAGATCGCTGCTGCGTGTCAAACACAACGAGATCGCTATCCAGGACGCTGCATCGTCACGGATCGTTGTCGTTCTCGTTGTAAAGTTGCTGAGTGTGACGGTACCTTTAGCGTATCGAAATACACACTAGCAAAGTGGATTAGGGAGGCTATCTCTCTGGCTTATACTGCAGGTGGGGGTCTGACTCCGCAGAATCTGAGGGCGCATTCCACCTGGGCCATGGCTACATCCTGGGCGGAAAGATCTGGAGTGTCAATCGACCAGATATGTAAGGCAGCCACGTGGTCATCCCCTTCCACCTTTTTTAAGCACTATCGGTTGGACTTTGGGTTCTCCTCTGATCTCACCTTTGGGTTAAGGGTGCTACAAGCTACAGGTCCTTCTCAAAAAATTAGCATATAGTGTTAAATTTCATTATTTACCATAATGTAATGATTACAATTAAACTTTCATATATTATAGATTCATTATCCACCAACTGAAATTTGTCAGGTCTTTTATTGTTTTAACCCCTTCATGACCCAGCCTATTTTGACCTTAAAGACCTTGCCGTTTTTTGCAATTCTGACCAGTGTCCCTTTATGAGGTAATAACTCAGGAACGCTTCAACGGATCCTAGCGGTTCTGAGATGTTTTTTCGTGACATATTGGGCTTCATGTTAGTGGTAAATTTAGGTCAATAAATTCTGCGTTTATTTGTGATAAAAACGGAAATTTGGCGAAAATTTTGAAAATTTCGCAATTTTCACATTTTGAATTTTTATTCTGTTAAACCAGAGAGATATGTGACACAAAATAGTTAATAAATAACATTTCCCACATGTTTACTTTACATCAGCACAATTTTGGAAACAAAATTTTTTTTTGTTAGGATGTTATAAGGGTTAAAATTTGACCAGCGATTTCTCATTTTTACAACGAAATTTACAAAACCATTTTTTTTAGGGACCACCTCACATTTGAAGTCAGTTTGAGGGGTCTATATGGCTGAAAATACCCAAAAGTGACACCATTCTAAAAACTGCACCCCTCAAGGTACTCAAAACCACATTCAAGAAGTTTATTAACCCTTCAGGTGCTTCACAGCAGCAGAAGCAACATGGAAGGAAAAAATGAACATTTAACTTTTTAGTCACAAAAATTATCTTTTAGCAACAATTTTTTTTATTTTCCCAATGGTAAAAGGAGAAACTGAACCACGAAAGTTGTTGTCCAATTTGTCCTGAGTACGCTGATACCTCATATGTGGGGGTAAACCACTGTTTGGGCACACGGCAGGGCTTGGAAGGGAAGGAGCGCCATTTGACTTTTTGAATGGAAAATTAGCTCCAATTGTTAGCGGACACCATGTCGCGTTTGGAGAGCCCGTGTGCCTAAACATTGGAGCTCCCCCACAAGTGACCCCATTTTGGAAACTAGACCCCCCAAGGAACTTATCTAGATGCATATTGAGCACTTTAAACCCCCAGGTGCTTCACAGAAGTTTATAACGCAGAGCCATGAAAATAAAAAATAATTTTTCTTTCCTCAAAAATGATTTTTTAGCCTGGAATTTCCTATTTTGCCAAGGATAATAGGAGAAATTGGACCCCAAATATTGTTGTCCAGTTTGTCCTGAGTACGCTGATACCCCATATGTGGGGGTAAACCACTGTTTGGGCGCACGGCAGGGCTCGGAAGGGATGGCACGCCATTTGGCTTTTTAAATGGAAAATTAGCTCCAATCATTAGCGGACACCATGTCACGTTTGGAGAGCCCCTGTGTGCCTAAACATTGGAGATCCCCCAGAAATGACACCATTTTGGAAACTAGACCCCCAAAGGAACTAATCTAGATGTGTGGTGAGGACTTTGAACCCCCAAGTGCTTCACAGAAGTTTATAACGCAGAGCCATGAAAATAAAAAATAAAAATTATTTTCTCAAAAATGATCTTTTAGCCTGCAATTTTTTATTTTCCCAAGGGTAACAGGAGAAATTTGACCCCAAAAGTTGTTGTCCAGTTTCTCCTGAGTACGCTGATACCCCATATGTGGGGGTAAATCACTGTTTGGGCACATGCCGGGGCTCGGAAGTGAAGTAGTGACGTTTTGAAATGCAGACTTTGATGGAATGCTCTGTGGGCGTCACGTTGCGTTTGCAGAGCCCCTGATGTGGCTTAACAGTAGAAACCCCCCAGAAGTGACCGCATTTTGGAAACTAGACCCTGAAAGGATCTTATCTAGATGTGTGGTGAGCACTTTGAACCCCCAAGCGCTTCATAGAAGTTTATAATGCAGAGCCGTGAAAATAATAAATACGTTTTCTTTCCTCAAAAATAATTATTTAGCCCAGAATTTTTTAATTTTCCCAAGGGTAACAGGAGAAATTTGACCCCAATATTTGTTGTCCAGTTTCTCCTGAGTACGGTGATACCCCATATGTGGGGGTAAACTACTGTTTGGGCACACGTCGGGGCTCAGAAGGGAAGTAGTGACTTTTGAAATGCAGACTTTGATGGAATGCTCTGCGGGCGTCACGTTGCGTTTGCAGAGCCCCTGGTGTGCCTAAACAGTAGAAACCCCCACAAGTGACCCCATTTTAGAAACTAGACCCCCCAAGGAACTTATCTAGATATGTGGTGAGCACTTTCAACCCCCAAGTGCTTCACAGACGTTTACAACGCAGAGCCGTGAAAATAAAAAATCATTTTTCTTTCCTCAAAAATTATGTTTTAGCAAGCATTTTTTTTGATTCACAAGGGTAACAGGAGAAATTGGACCCCAGTAATTGTTGCGCAGTTTGTCCTGAGTATGCTGGTACCCCATATGTGGGGGTAAACCACTGTTTGGGCACACGTCAGGGCTCGGAAGTGAGGGAGCACCATTTGACTTTTTGAATACGAGATTGGCTGGAATCAATGGTGGCGCCATGTTGCGTTTGGAGACCCCTGATGTGCCTAAACAGTGGTAACCCCTCAATTCTAACTCCAACACTAACCCCAACACACCCCTAACTCTAATCCCAACTGTAGCCATAACCCTAATCACAACCCTAACCACAACCCTAATTCCAACCCTAACCCTAAGGCTATGTGCCCACGTTGCGGATTTGTGTGAGATATTTCCGCACCATTTTTGAAAAATCGGCGGGTAAAAGGCACTGCGTTTTACCTGCGGATTTCCAGTATTTTTTGTGCGGATTTCACCTGCGGATTCCTATTGAGGAACAGGTGTAAAACGCTGCGTAATCCGCACAAAGAATTGACATGCTGCGGAAAATACAACGCAGCGTTTCCGCGCGGTATTTTCCGCACCATGGGCACAGCGGATTTTGTTTTTCATATGTTTACATGGTACTGTAAACCTGATGGAACACTGCTGCGAATCCGCAGCGGCCAATCCGCAGCCAAATCCGCACAGTGTGCACATAGCCTAATTCTAAAGGTATGTGCACACGCTGCGGAAAACGCTGCGGATCCGCAGCAGTTTCCCATGAGTTTACAGTTCAATGTAAACCTACGGGAAACAAAAATCGCTGTGCCCATGCTGCGGAAAAACTGCACGGAAATGCAGCGGTTTACATTCTGCAGCATGTCGCTTCTTTGTGCGGATTCCGCAGCGGTTTTACAACTGCTCAAATAGAAAATCGCAGTTGTAAAACCGCAGTGAAATGCGCAGAAAAACCGCGGTAAATCCGCCATAAATCCGCAGCGGTTTAGCACTGCGGATTTATCAAATCCGCAGCGGAAAAATCCGCAGAGGACCAGAATACGTGTGCACATACCGAAACCCTAGCCCTAGCCCTACCCCTAACCCTACCCCTAACCCTACCCCTAACCCTATTCTAACATTAGTGGAAAAAAAAAAATTTTTTTATTGTCCCTACCTATGGGGGTGACAGGGGGGGGGGTCATTTATTATTTTTTTTATTTTGATCACTGTGATAGATTATATCTCAGTGATCAAAATGCACTTTGGAACGAATCGGCCGGCCGGCATGCGCCCGCCATTTTGGAAGATGGCGGCACCCAGGGAGAAGACGGACGGGACCCCGGCTGGATCGGTAAGTATGATGGGGTGGGGGGGGACCACGGGGGGGGGGGGATCGGAGCACGGGGGAGGGAATCGGAGCGCGGGAGGGGTGGAACGGAGCACGGGGGGCGTGGAACGGAGCACGGGGGGGCTGGAATGGAGCACGGGGGGGTGGAACGGAGCACCGGGGGGGGTGGATCGGAGTGGAGGGGGGGTGATTGGAGCACGGGGGGAGCGGACAAGAGCACGGGGGGGAGCGGAGCACTGGACGGAGGGGAGCCGGAGCAGTGTACCGGCCAGATCGGAGGGCTGGGGGGGCGATCGGTGGGGTGGGGGCACATTAGTATTTCCAGCCATGGCCGATGATATTTCAGCATCGGCCATGGCTGGATTGTAATATTTCACCCGTTATAATAGGTGAAATATTACAAATCGCTCTGATTGGCAGTTTCACTTTCAACAGCCAATCAGAGCGATCGTAGCCACGAGGGGGTGGAGCCACCCCCCCTGGGCTAAACTACCACTCCCCCTGTCCCTGCAGATCGGGTGAAATGGGAGTTAACCCTTTCACCCGATCTGCAGGGACGCGATCTTTCCATGACGCCACATAGGCGTCATGGGTCGGATTGGCACCGACTTTCATGACGCCTACGTGGCGTCAAAGGTCGGGAAGGGGTTAATACTGATGATTTTGGCATACAACTCCTGATAACCCAAAAAACCTGTCTCAATAAATTAGCATATCAAGAAAAGGTTCTCTAAACGACCTATTACCCTAATCTTCTGAATCAACTAATTAACTCTAAACACATGCAAAAGATACCTGAGGCTTTTATAAACTCCCTGCCTGGTTCATTACTCAAAACCCCCATCATGGGTAAGACTAGGGACCTGACAGATGTCAAGAAGGCCATCATTGACACCCTCAAGCAAGAGGGTAAGACCCAGAAAGAAATTTCTCAACAAATAGGCTGTTCCCAGAGTGCTGTATCAAGGCACCTCAATGGTAAGTCTGTTGGAAGGAAACAATGTGGCAGAAAACGCTGTATAACGAGAAGAGGAGACTGGACCCTGAGGAAGATTGTGGAGAAGGACCGATTCCAGACCTTGGGGAACCTGAGGAAGCAGTGGACTGAGTCTGGTGTGGAAACATCCAGAGCCACCGTGCACAGGCGTGTGCAGGAAATGGGCTACAGGTGCCGCATTCCCCAGGTAAAGCCACTTTTGAACCATAAACAGCGGCAGAGGCGCCTGACCTGGGCTACAGAGAAGCAGCACTGGACTGTTGCTAAGTGGTCCCAAGTACTTTTTTCTGATGAAAGCAAATTTTGCATGTCATTCGGAAATCAAGGTGCCAGAGTCTGGAGGAAGACTGGGGAGAAGGAAATGCCAAAATGCCTGAAGTCCAGTGTCAAGTACCCACAGTCAGTGATGGTGTGGGGTGCCATGTCAGCTGCTGGTGTTGGTCCACTGTGTTTCATCAAGGGCAGGGTCAATGCAGCTAGCTATCAGGAGATTTTGGAGCACTTCATGCTTCCATCGGCTGAAATGCTTTATGGAGATGAAGATTTCATTTTTCAGCACAACCTGGCACCTGCTCACAGTGCCAAAACCACTGGTAAATGGTTTACTGACCATGGTATTACTGTGCTCAATTGGCCTGCCAACTCTCCTGACCTGAACCCCATAGAGAATCTGTGGGATATTGTGAAGAGAAAGTTGAGAGACGCAAGACCCAACACTCTGGATGAGCTTAAGGCCGCTATTGAAGCATCCTGGGCCTCCATAACATCTCAGCAGTGTCACAGGCTGATTGCCTCCATGCCACGCCGCATTGAAGCAGTCATTTCTGCCAAAGGATTCCCGACCAAGTATTGAGTGCATAACTGAACATTATTATTTGATGGTTTTTTTGTTTGTTATTAAAAAACACTTTTATTTGATTGGATGGGTGAAATATGCTAATTTATTGAGACAGGTTTTTTGGGTTATCAGGAGTTGTATGCCAAAATCATCAGTATTAAAACAATAAAAGACCTGACAAATTTCAGTTGGTGGATAATGAATCTATAATATATGAAAGTTTAATTGTAATCATTACATTATGGTAAATAATGAAATTTAACACTATATGCTAATTTTTTGAGAAGGACCTGTATAGTCCCTCCCTAAGGTAGCTTACATCTCTGTAAATCTCTTGTAGTGCTGTCCTGGGAGTCCGAATAAAGCATTAAGCTACTTACTGGTAGCGGCATATTTCGGAGGCCCATGACCGCACCCTTAGTTCCCTCCCTTTTTCACGTGGGGGTTGCACTTCCTAAAATGTATATAATGAGATTATATAGATCTCACGTGTGGTATCTAGTTACAATGCAATAGGATATTTTTGTATTTTATTATTTATTTATATAGCACCATTGGTTCCATGGTGCTGTACATGAGAAGGGGTTACATACAAGTTACAAATATCACATACAGTAAACTAACAATGACGGACTGATACAGAGGGGTGAGGACCCTGCCCTTGCGGGCTTACATTCTACATATACATTCTGTATATAATCCGTATATGAAAAAATATAAAGAAATCTTTATTAATTTAAGAACATTATAACTAGACAATATAGAACAGAACGAGTGGGACAAAGAACCACATGGTGCGCACATATGCCTCACCAGTGTGTAAAGCACCACAGGCACACAGAATCGGGGAAGGGAAGCACCTGCATATAGGTATGTGAAAGTTCACAAACAATCAGAGGCAGACCGCAATGTGAAATCACCATCCGGCATGGTATAGATGGCAGTGTGAATCACTTAGCTAAAAATAACTAGTCATAGTGACCGACGATCCCTGCCTCATCAAAAGGATACAGCCTGAATCTAATAACATCAAAGACAACCAAGCCACAACAGTAACAGACCAAAAGCTATGCAGAGCGGATCTTACCTCGCTGTCAAGAGCAGTTTGCCGACCTTCCCGGAGTCCGTGTGCCCACCCCGACGCGCGTTTCGGTCGCACACTTTCTTCAGGGGGCTTTTTTTGTTCTAAGTTATTAGCGACTAGTCCAACTACAGTCCTCCCTTTTCTGTGGGATTCTTTGAGTATACCTATGGCATTATGTTGTACTCTGTCGTATTTTTAGCTAATTCTGTATATAATGTACATTTGTGTGCCACTAACCGCGGTAGTCCTCCCAGGCTCTGAAATACAACTGATGCATGGGAGAGGTGCCGCCCTTTTTGTATCTGTAGGTTTCCTGTTCCTGAAGGGCGGATCCCCTCTCTCTTAATGCTGTCATGGGCATCCGAAAAATGCCACTACCAGTAAGTAGCTTAATGCTTTCCCTTCTCCAAAGATTCTGGTTATTGATTTTGCTATCTCTTTCAGCACCTTAGCATGTATTTAGTGTGGACCAGGAGATGTAAACTAGCTAGCTAAATAAATATTTCCCTCACCATCTCTGTTTATAGATAGGGTGGATTATTTTATTCCTTTGATGGCCCCGTGAAGATCAGTTGATGTTTCATTTACTTTCCTATCTTACAAGTTCGTCATTCTCAACATCATTTTTGACCACTTCCCCCTTTGCATTCTGTAAATATCCTGCAGCATCTTTGACATACCCCCAAAATCTTTTTTTTTTTTTTACTGCTTTTGGTCTCCCTTACAAGACTCAGTTCATTACTAGCTTTAGCTCTTCTAACTCTTGCCCTTAATTTCCTGCAGACAACATTATATTTTTCTTTAGATTTGCCCCCTTTCCATTTAATATACCGTATATACTAGAGTATAAGCCGAGATTTTCAGCCCATTTTTTTTAGGCTGAAAGTGCCCTTCTCGGCTTATACTAGAGTCATTGTCCCAGGGGAGCGGCAGCTGTAACATCATACTCGCCCTCCCGGCACGGCCTCTGCACTTCCCTGCTTTTCCGATGGTCTCCAGAGCATGAAGCTCTTCCTTTGTTCAGCAGTCACGTGGTACCGCTCATTAAAGTAATGAATATGGACACTCCACTCCCAAAGGGGTGGAGCGCATGTTCATTACAGGCTTACAGCGCATGCCAGTGACCATCGGAGAAGCAGGGTCATACAGTGAGAGGGGAAGGTGAGCCATGCGATAATCAATATTCACCTGTCCCTATACCACCGCCACGCTGTCTTCCATGTCCTCTGGCTGTGACGTTCAGGTCAGAGGGCGCGATGACATACCATGATTAAGACCTTAACAGGTCGAAACGCGTTGGTCGTATCATGTACCCCATCATTTGCTGTACCACTATGAAAAGCCGGATTACTTACCGGTAATGCTCTTTTAATTAGTCCACGACAGCGCCCACTGGAGAGATAGGGATCCACCCCAAAGAACAGGAAACCTACAGAAGAATAAAAGGGGTGGTCCGCCTTTCCTCAGTTTAATTTTCGGAGGACCGCCAGTATTAGGCAAATATTTACAATATAAATTCAAACTTATTTATTCTACAAAAGGAAGTAATAGGCGATGTATTATTTATTAGGGAGGGATGTGATTGGGTGCTGTTGTGGACTCATTAAGAGTATTACCGGTAAGTAATCCGACTTTTTACCATTCGCCACGACAGCACCCACTGGAGAGATTTCCAGAGACCAACACCTAGGGGGGGACCACCGTGCTGAGGATAGTCCTGCCAAAGTGTAGGTCAGAAGCTGATGAAAGATCAAGCCTGTAGTGGTTATAGAAAGTAGAAGGAGCCAACCAAATTGCCGCCTTACATATGTCCGCAATTGGAACGTTTCCACTTTCGGCCCAGGAAGAAGCCCTGGCTCTGGTGGAGAGTGCTTTAATGCCGTCTGGAGGTTCCTTATTTTTCATGGAGTAGGCCAACCGGATAGCGTCTCTTATCCATCGGGATAATGTGGCTCTTGTGACTCCATACCCCTTCTTTTTGCCCTGGAAGGATATGAACAGAGCCCTACTCCAACTACTATTCCTTTCAATATATTGTAAAACTACTCTCCTGTCCTCTAGAGTGAGACACTCTGGATACACATGATGAGAGCATTATACTGCCTCTGTACAAATCCCTAGTTAGACCGCACATGGAGTACTGTGTCCAGTTTTGGGCACCGGTGCTCAGGAAGGATATAATGGAACTAGAGAGAGTACAAAGGAGGGCAACAAAATTAATAAAGGGGATGGGAGAACTACAATACCCAGATAGATTAGCGAAATTAGGATTATTTAGTCTAGAAAAAAGACGACTGATGGGCGATCTAATAACCATGTATAAGTATATAAGGGGACAATACAAATATATCGCTGAGGATCTGTTTATACCAAGGAAGGTGACGGGCACAAGGGGGCATTCTTTGCGTCTGGAGGAGAGAAGGTTTTTCCACCAACATAGAAGAGGATTCTTTACTGTTAGGGCAGTGAGAATCTGGAATTGCTTGCCTGAGGAGGTGGTGATGGCAAACTCAGTCGAGGGGTTCAAGAGAGGCCTGGATGTCTTCCTGGAGCAGAACAATATTGTATCATACAATTAGGTTCTGTAGAAGGACGTAGATCTGGGGATTTATGATGGAATATAGGCTGAACTGGATGGACAAATGTCTTTTTTCGGCCTTATTAACTATGTTACTATGTTACTCTTGTGACCTGTGGAATTTTCCTGCTACCTTAGGGAGGTATAAAGGATCTGGTTTTAGAATTAGTCTGTCCTGAAATGCTAGAAGGAAAGGTGGATCTATTGATAGGGCCTGAATGTCGCTGACTCTTCTAGCCGATGTTGGTGCTACTAAGAAGGCCGTTTTTAATTATAGGTGTTTTAGAGATACTGTATCTGTAGACTCAAACGGAGGTTCTGTTAGAGAGTCTAGGACTAGGTTTAGATCCCAAGGAGATTCTCTAGGTATGTGGACAGGAGTAACTCGTTCACAGGCCGTGATGAAACGGGACACCCATTTATTTCCTGCTACATTATGGCCATAGAGGGCGCCTAGAGCGGATACTTGGACTTTTAGCGTATTAGTAGAGAAACCTAACTCTTTCCCTTTTTTGTAGGAATTCTAAGATAGGTTTATTGGAATTTCTGAGGGATTGGGACTTGTATGGAACTGAAGAAATTTTTTTCCATATTTTGATATAAATCTTTGTAGTAGATGGTTTCCTGCTAAGCAGGATTGTATCGATTAGACCTTTTGAAAACCCTCTAGAATTTAATATCTGTCTTTCAAATTCCAGGCCTTCAAGTGGAGGTTGTCCACTTGGGGGTGGAAGAAAGGTCCCTGAGAGAATAGGTCTGGGATTGAGGGAAGGACCCATGGATCTGTCACTGACATTCATGGCAGGCACGAGAACCATGGTCTCTTGGGCCAAAATGGTGCTATTAGTATTATTCTGGCCTGTTCCTCTCTGATTTTCCATATGATTTGTGGAAGTAGAATTATCGGAGGGAAAACATATGCCAGATTGAATTGCCAGGGTATTTGAAGAGCATCTAGAATGTCCGGGTGATCTGCACAGGACCGAGATGCAAATTTTTGTACTTGTCGGTTTTGTAGCAAACAGGTCTATCTGGGGCCGACCCCATAATAATGTTATTTTGTGAAAAATGCGAGGATTCAGGCACCATTCTCCTTGATGTAGAGTGTGTCAACTTAGAAAGTCTGCCTGTTGATTGCGCTCTCCCTTTATGTGGATGGCAGGGAGAGACAACAGATGCTTTTCGGCCAGGATCAAGATGTTATCTGCGGAAGACAGAGCGTCTGATCGAGTACCCCCTTGTTTGTTTAAGTAGGCCACTGTCGTAGTGTTGTCTGGACAGACTCTGACGTGATTTCCTCGAAGCTGTGGAAGAAATTGGTGTAGTACATAGTTTACCGCATTTAGCTCTTTTAAATAAGACTAGATGTTGGCCCGATTCTAATGCATCGGATATTTTAGAATATGCATGTCCACGTAGTATATTGCCCAGCCACGTAGTATATTGCACAGAGCCGCATAGTATATTGGCCAGTCACATATGTAACAGGTTAAAAAAGACTTAAAATAAACATATACTCCCCTTCTGAAGGCCCCTTGTAGTCCTGCCGCCCGTGTGCGGTGCATGCGGCAGCTTCCGGTCCCAGGGTTGGTATGAGTGCAGGACCTGTGGTGACGTCGCGGTCACATGACCGTCACGTCATGAAAGGTCCTTCTCGAATAGCATCCTTGGCACCGGAACCTGCCGCTTGCACTGCCGAGGAGGGTGAGGAATAAAGTTTTTTTTATTATTATTTGTAACATTAGATCTTTTTACTATTGGTGCTGCATACACAGCATCAATATTAAAAAGTTGGTCACACAGGGTTAATAGCTGCGTTAATGGAGTGCGTTACACCGCGGTCCATTAACCATGTGTGAGGGCTGACTGGAGGGGAGAATGGAGCAGGCACTGACTGCGGGGAGGAAGGAGTGGCAATTTTGCCGGCAGACTGTGCTCGTCGCTGACTGGTCGTGGCAATGGTCGTGGGCATTTTGCCACAACCAAGCAGCGACTTGGATTCCATGACACAGAGGCCGTGACCAATGAATATCCGTGACAGAAGGACAGACAGAAAGACGGAAGTGACCCTTAGACAATTATATTGTAGATGAATATAGGATCTCTTCATTCCATATTCCCTGGCAGAAACTGTGTCCCATATGTGCGCCCCACCCGTGGGGACTAGCATCAGTGGTCAAAGTGTGGGATGGTGTTATCACCCATGGGACACCCCCCCGCTAAATGCTTACTATCTATCCACCATAATAAGGATGCTAGGACCCCCTGTGATAAGGTTATTTTTGATTCGAGGTGGCCAAGGAGTTTTTTCTGTTCCCGAAGAATTTGGTGTTGCAATGTTCGGGTATGGAGTTGTGCCCACTGGACGGCTGGAGTACAGGATGAAAGGGATCCTAATACGGACATTCCTTTCCTCGGGGACATTTGGGGTTTGTGAATGGCAGCAGTTACTTTTTCCTGAATTAGAGATATTTTTACCTGAGGGAGTAGACATCTTTGTTTTGTAGAATC